>NC_091440.1:17520277-18184585 GCF_964237555.1 Oryctolagus cuniculus | reverse complement strand
TCTGGATGAATTTTCCAATGCCACATATCTACAAGCACAAAAAAAATGGCACAAAAAAGATACTGTCACAGTGCAGACATGCCAATCCCTCATATGCCAGCAGCAGCAGCAGGTTCTCGCATTTTCTGGAAATGTCTGGGTTCAGCCATCGAAGGATGTCAGAGACTGGTTGTTCCCAGGAGCCAAAGAAGTAAGAGAAAGGCATTAGCTTTCCTTGTTTCCTCTCCATCTGTATCCACTTCCAAAGAGTAAGGGAAACACGGTCAGTCAACCTGAACGCAAATCCTTTAGACCCTTTCTCGCTAACAGATTTTGGCTTCTTCTCCTATTTGATTCTAAATGGGAATGACTGACTTCAAGTGGCAATCACAAATTCTAGACAATCCAGATATAATTTCCTGACCCCGAATCTTTGCCTCCTGAAGTTTATGCAGAATTAGGACCAATCTTTTCCAGCAACCTTCATGTGAACCTAGCTCCAGCTAGGTTATTAGTAGGTTGGACCTTTACAAGTTAGGATCAAGTCAAGATCAGTTAGTGAAACATGAAGTTGTGACAAGTGATGATCACAGAAGGGCTATGACTTGTGTAACATAATTTCCTTTGAAACAAGGAAAATAACTCCAAAAAATGGTTTGGAAGGCTTACTGGCAGTATTCTATACCACCCACTGAATCTGTAATATATAGGTAGCCAAGAAACTACAGAAAATCCCATTGGTTCTTATCATTTACCTTTATTTCTCCTTGAAAGAAATCAAAATCCCTGCTAACTAAGTTTAGTGGAAAAATTACTGCATTCTGGAATACCCATGCACATTTCAAATGCATGATTTTTAATTGTAAGGAAATTGCTTATCCAATGGAACTGATCTTCATATGTGATTGGCAGTGGCATGACTATTCATGTTGAAGTGACATATTTGGAAAAGCCTGCCTTCACCTCCTCCGGGGCCTCTCTATCTTATATTTACATATCAATTTCTGTGGTAGCATCTTTCTGCTGAATTGAAAGCAAATCACATGTAAAATAAAATTAGAGGGCCGGCGCCGCAGCTCACTAAGCTAATCCTCCGCCTTGCGGCACCGGCACACCAGGTTCTAGTCCCGGTCGGGGCGCCGGATTCTGTCCCGGTTGCCCCTCTTCCAGGCCAGCTCTCTGCTGTGGCCAGGGAGTGCAGTGGAGGATGGCCCAAGTATTTGGGCCCTACACCCCATGAGAGACCAGGATAAGTACCTGGCTCCTGTCATCGGATCAGCGCAGTGCGCCGGCTGCAGCATGCCGGCCGCGGCGGCCATTGGAGGGTGAACCAATGGCAAAGGAAGACCTTTCTCTCTGTCTCTCTCTCACTGTCCACTCTGCCTGTCAAAAATAAAGAAATAAATAAAAAATAAAAAAATAAAATTAGAATGACTAATACTAATTTTTTAAAAGCAACCTTTTTCTCAGTTTCACTATGTCCTGCATATACAAATCCAACTGCCACAAATCTTAAAAAAAATTATGCATGTCCTCAGGGAAAACAAGGGACTGGCAGTGAATTGGAACAAGACTGAGATGATGTCTTTTGTGTACTGTAACACTTCAAAATCGTTGCTTCCAGAAGAAAAAAAAATCACAGAGGCTTTTAATATTCATAAAGACTAGAGACAGGTGTTTGAACAGAACCTCAGCCACCTTTGACAGGAACACAATGGGTTTTTTCTGAAAGGGTCTTCATTTTCCCTGTCACTCATTGGCAAGGCTCAGAACATCAAAACAGTTACACTCCTGAGCTTTTGCTACCTGTTTCAGAGGATTACACTTGACATTTCCATTTTTTTTTCCTAATCGTTAAACTCTGTCCTCCCCCTTTTAAAACTGCATGATTTTGTTAGCAAATCAAAGTGGGCAGAAGAATACATTAGCGCTCATTCCTTATGGACTCTGGGCTGACCTCATTGCTTTTTATGTCTACCAGTAGACCACACAAACTATTTTTGGTTCATCATTTATCCTGTGCAGACAGAGATATGTTCATCTGCCTCTGAAGAATTCTATTTAGCTAGATGGGGGTAAGTTAAAGACTATGACTTAGATCCTCAAGCTGTGCCAGGAAGGCTGGTCCAGATGCTACCTCCTTCTCTGTCTTGGTTTCTTAGCTTTTTGGGGAGTTAAAACTCCCCTCCATCCAGGGTTGAGGAGGAAAAATACAAATGACTTCTCTGTCATTTGCCAAGGGCATCCTGAAAACCACAGGGGAACATTTCTGGGAGCAGCACATAGCCCCAGATGCTGAATTATGCCCACGTTATTTAGCGAGGAAGTGGCTTTGGGAAACAAGAGGAAGATATGCTTGTTGGTTGACCCCTGAGTGACCTCCATCAAGGCACTGTGTGTGTATTTCAGGTTCCTCATTTATACAAATTAAGGATCTGGACACTAAGTTTCTTTTCAAAACTAAATGCTTCTTGCGTAACAGATCTATAGCTCACCCAAATCTCCAAGGGCAGAGAATAATAAAATAATAAAACCTGTAGTTACCTGCCATTACTTGATAGCTCCTTGAGCATTTCCCTCATCTTTCCCTTTCTGAAAGGGCAAAATAGTAAGTGATCAAACTTGAAAGAAAATACGCATCAGGTTGAATCACAGAAGTCAGCCCAACTTATATGAAAGACAAAAATACAAAGAATAAGAAGCAAATCTTCAGGGTGTTCAAGTTGCTGAAAGGTTTTTAAGTAAAGAAAGAATAGCCACGTGATTTTTTTAAACAGAAGTTTTACCTTTCCACTGAAAGGACAGGTAGGTTTGAATACATTCCGTTTGTGCGCCCTCAGGGTTCCAGGTGTTGAAGGTCAATCCCTATCGTGAGATATTAAGATGATAGAGACTTAATCTTGCCATGGCATTTGGAGGCGGGGCCCTTGGGAAGTGCTAAGGATTACATACAGTCATCAGTGTGGAGCCCTCCTGATTGAATCCTGGTGGCTTTTTCACAAAAGCGAGACAGACAGACAGACAGACCTGCACACTCCTTGTCTCTCACGTTGTGATGACCTGGCTGTCTGGAGATTCCAGCAGCACTGCCCTCACCAAATGCAGCCCCTTACCCTTGCAGCTGAAAAACTGTCCGTTAAATAAACCTCTTTTATGAAGCTGGCCTGCCTCGGGTATTTTGCTATAGCAGCAAAATGCTGACTAATACACGGGGGAATGCAGGAAGTACAGTTAATCACGAATTATGAGGATCATATTTGTAGGAGTCTTACAAGTCTTATTTTTAAAGCCTTTCATAATGAAATTAGCATTTTCCCTCCACCAAACTTCAGGCAGCTCCCTATTCCATTGGCCAGTGACACTGACTTCTCTGTCCTCACTTGCGACTCTGACAACCATGTTTTCATTTGGATGGAGACCACGACATTTGGCTGAATGCTTTGGATAAATTTTCAAAGTGCTAAAGACGTTTCCTTTGACTTGACATTTGAATTGGAGATAGGGTGGCATAAAAACTGAAAGTAACGAATATCAAGGAACCTCATGTCTCTATTTCATAAGATTTTTTTGTATCCTGTATAATCTGGTCAATGCAAAACCTTCATTTCTTAGAACATTCCTATGATGCACTTAAAATTCACTTTAAATATCACTCAAGAACCTGAATGCCAAAAATAAGTATTAAGCGCCTCTCTAAAATATTACACAAAGTGACCTTCAGACAGGACCCTCCAGTCACCTGAACAGTTTCCATACGGCTGCTGATATGCCCGTGAGCATTGCAAGTATAAAAGAGAGAGAGAGGGAGAGATGGGTTTATAAATTATTTTGACTCAAAACCCCCAAAGTAGAAACATGCTCGCACACACTGGCAGCCTGTTACTTAGAAACTAGCACCTCAGGACAGAGGGATATTGAAGTCCTATTGAATCCACTTTCCCCAGCCACCACCTGTGAATTATGGCTGGCAGCCGGAGTTTTACGATACTATTGTAAAAGTAATGTTCCTCTTAAATGGCAATTTACTAAGCTGCTGATGAAATACATTGCAAATATGTTACTTGCAGGGTGGTTAGGAAAATTAACCACTGCATATTTTCCATATTGTCATATATGCCAACATGCTGAGAGAATCGGCAGCACCTTTCCTATAAAGCTGTTTAAACGCAATACACGGCCCGTGAGTCCCCTGCTTAGAACAGGAGGTTGATGAGGCCAAAGCTTTAGGGAAATCATTTGAGGCTGTTCTTTTAAAAGTGGTCTGGCCAACAATATCCCCAAACCCTGTAAAATCTTCCCTCGGCCTCCTACCTAATTTTCTGGGTTGTCCATTTAATGTGCAGCCCTCAGTAGACTGAGGGGAGTGTCCTAGGCCTCAGTCTCCATTTGGAAGACTCCCCTATCAACCCAGGGCCTCTCTTTCCTCTTTCCAAGAGGAAATCAAAGGGATAGGTAAGTGACTATCAGACTGGAAACTGAGGTTGCATGAAGCTTATATTGGCTTGTTCTGGAGAAAGATCTGTACTTGTTTGTATCCCTTCTAAGATATCCTTTACATCAACAGACATGTGTATAGAGCGTGCCAATTTAAAAAGCCTTTCAGATTCATTATTTACTATGAACCTTACAAAAACCCTCCAAAGAAGGGAAGATGTTATTATAGATATGTTACAAACAAAAAACAGAAGCTGATGGAGATTAGGTGAACTGCTCAAAGCCATCCAGCTGTTGAGTAATGAAGTTTGAATTTGAACTCCTGTTTCCCCACTCCATGCCCTTCATGGAAGTCTAGCTTTAGGGTATATACAGGAGTAGTGTGAATGACCTGCAGAACATGTAAAACAGGAAGATGTTTGAGATGTTCAATGACCAGATGAATGGCTTGATTCTTTCCTTCGACTAATGTTACAGTGAGGCCGGCACTGTGGTGCAGCAGGTTAAAGCCCTGGCCTGAAGCGCTGGCATCCCATATGGGGACCAGTTCTAGTCCTGGCTGCTCCTCTTCCAATCCAGCTCTCTGCTGTGGCCTGAGAAAGCAGTGGAGGATGGCCCACCTTGGGCCCCTTCACCCGCGTGGGAGACCCAGAGGAAGCTCCTGGCTCCTGGCTTCGGATTGGCACAGCTCCGGCCATCACGGCCATCTGGGGAGTCAACCAGTGGATGGAAGACCTCTCTCTCTGTCTCTACCTCTCTGTAACTCTTTCAAATAAATAAAATAAATCTTTGAGAAATAAATAAATAAATAATGTTACAGCAAGGATGGAAAATTGGTTGCAATTTGCATGCCAAGGCTCCTGAGGCTATACCCACCTTGGGATAGAGTGGAGTGATTACTTAGCAGTGCCTGCCACGAGAACAGAAATGGCTACTGACAGCACACATAGTTGCTCTTGCTATTGAATCCGTCACTTTATAAAACCTACTTGGGTTTTATGATGAGAAAGAACATAGACCAATAAATTGACAAGACTTTGTTAAGCATGAATAAATTATAAGCATTGTATTAGGCACTGTAGATGAACACTAAGGAGTTTGAGAGAAAGTCTTTGCCTATAAAATTTACAATCCAATCTGGAAAATAAACTAAATGTGCAGCAAACACTTGAGATTTTAATCTTTTGATGCTGATCATAAACACTACGAAGATACATAGAGGAGCAAATCACATAATAAAAGGAGTCTGTCTTTGTGAAACCTGTCACATCTTCTGAAAGGAATATCAAGGGATCAAATATAGTTGGGGAAGAAGCTTTAACAAAAGTCCTGTTTAATATGAGTACTGCAGTATTTTGTACATTTATTTCAGACCATGTGGAAATGCTTAATATCACTCAATCAGAACCCAAAAGGGTTAAGCATTTTGAATCACTACTGAACTTGTGTATATAAAATTATATTCACATAGATGTCTTTAGGAGTTGTCTTAAGTCCACAACTGTTGTGATTTTTAATAAAAGTGAACAGTAAATGAATAGAAGCCCCCAAATTATGATAGAACTATAAACTGGACTGCAAGGCTCTTAAAGAACATCTGATCACAACCTCCCTATAAGAGAGATGATAAGATTGGAATTTCTTTCAAAACAAACTGAAAATGGGGATGTCACATATGGAAGTTATATTAAATAAGACTGGCCATGATGAATCTAGGTGATAGGTGTAAGAAAATTCTTTATACCATTCTCTACTTTTTATATATTTGAAAATGTTCATAAAATATTTTAAGTTTCTCTTAGAAAGTTCAGATATAGAGGAGATTATTTTATACTTTCACAAAGTGAAAGAGGAAATTATTATATGGCATTTTAGAAATTCTTAAAAGGTGGAGGACTGCCTGACCAAGGAGTGTAGAACTTGTACAAATTAGGACAAAGAGAAAAATCAGAGCTAATAGGTTCTACCTTGTTTTCACTGGCAATTGTCTCATGAGTGTAAATTTATCATTGATTTAGTGGAGCGGGCTCTTTGGATGCTGTAATTTCTCATCTGTTTCCTGCTGCAAAACCCGTTGGCTATGCCTGTATCCAGGTCTACATCACAGCTGTGAAACATTCATCTCAGGAACAGAGTCTTCCATCGCGATCGCGGGCCTGGCTGATGCACACTGTCTACTTAGTTCCCCAGCAGGCTCCTGGCTGCTCTCCTGATGCTCTCCTGGCACCACTGACAACTGTGGAACTCTTGTCATTCTCTTGATGGGGCTGCTCTGATGCTCCCTGGGTGGCCTTCACTGTCCTGTACTTATTTCCTCTCACTTCTCTGAACCTGAGAGGGATTTGTCACCCAGGTGTGTGAAATCAAGGCTGTCATGTGACTTGGCTTTATAAAACCTAAGATTTGAAACAGGGCTGTCCCTCATAGTACTTCTGTGTGAATGTGTGCTTTATGGTTTCTTTGCAGAGTCCCGTGCACTGACTGCCAAACTGTTCATTAATTATAATATTTAGCAATAAGATCATTCTGCAGTTGAGTCTTGAATGAAAGTCTAACTTCTTGGTTCTGGTTGTCTCTCTTTCTTACATCAGTCTTCATATCTATTTGGTTGTAATTAAGCACTAAAATAAGATTTTTATCACGGGTTCCCTGCTGGTTACACCTCAGCTAAATTGGTAGGAAGCTACACATGTCAGAGACTGAGATTTCAATGCTGAAATTGAGGACAAAGTAAAGAGAGGATACAAGTCGCAGAGGGTTACTTCCTGCTGCTCTCAACCCCACTAGCACCTCTAAGTAAAATCCTGTCTCAGTGTGTATTATCTCTAGTGTTATTCACGGGGATGGTATTTACCAGGGCTCTTCAAAAAGCTCATGAAAAGTCTGCATTTTGAAAAAAAAAGTATACATGAATTTCAAGGTTTTTTGGTACCAAAATAAACTTACCTTTTCATGCCATCTTTCCTGAACATTTTGAAGTACCCTTGAATATTTGTAAGATGAACAACTGAACTTAAATCAAACAAGTGCAGATTTTTTTTCTCCAAGAACAGACCACATGGCTATGAGCCCAAAAGTCGTAAATGATAGGGCGTGTAGAAATGGATAATGACAAGAGGTAAAAAGCAATTAAATTTCACAGAAATGGGGTTCAAGGATGTGATACACTCTGTAGTAACTCCAAAGCTGCCATTCTCAGTAAAAGGCAATTAGGGTTTTCTACGGAAGATGGCTGAGAAAGAGACAACCAGAATAAAATTTTAAAAGCAGAGTTTTCTCAAGGAAAGCTTTGATCAAGTTCAGAGAGGAGTCAGGGATAAGAGGTCAACAAGCCCAATGGAATTCTTTCCACCTAAGCTGGAGAAATCTATTTTATTCTGTGACTCTATACAGTTATGTATGGAGTGTGTGTGTGTGTGTGTGTGTGTAATAATGCATTATATCTATATGCAGTGTTTGTACAACATATAATCTCCTCAATAACTTGCAAAAATTACTTTCTGATGCTTGCTAAATGAGAAGGGTTACAAGAGATAAGAGGGGGGTCTGTGTTCCCAAGGCAGCCGTTGGGAAAAGAAAGATGTTATTTAAAATGATTGTAAGTGACTATCTTTCTAAATTGTATGTTGTGCCCTATTCTCCAGTTGATTCTTTACAACTGAGGTAGTCAAAGGCAATACCAACATAGCGAAGTGCCCTGTAATGACACTGTACTTATCTCAAGGGTTTTTTTTTTTTAATAGAAACAAAACTATCAAGATGTCAAAATAATACTCTGTGTACCCGTGAGTTGAGAAAATAACAGAATAAAGAAGGCTTTTTGCTTCTTAAGATGGAGAAGTCTTTGTGAGCTTTCCTGTTCCAAGATGAATCTGTACTTTTGATAAAGTGCTGAGTGGGCGTATTTCAGATCATAGAAAACCTCTCCTATGTGTCCAGAGAGACACGAGAGTCTTATTACGTTCTGTTAGTCATTTTCACAGTCCTGCCTTCACTACAAAGGAAACCTAAGATTATATCAGGTCCTGCAAGGATGGCAAACCGATATCTTACTTCTTATGTATGGCATTGGATCAACAAGTCTTATTAATCTCTCCTTCCTATTTGGTGGCAGTAAATGATGGAATACTTTATCTGTCCCCTTCCCAATTAGACTGATGTAGGTACATTCCTTGAATTTTTAAAGGTTGTTAATTTTCACATTAGTCTCTTAGGTCAGTAGCACACAGATTGATATATTGATGATTTAGTCTTTCATTGATTCTATATCATCTTTAACACCATGACTCATGAGTGGTATTTCCTTGACACGACAAGTGAAAAAGCAGTACAATTTACAGAGAAATAAGAAACTTAGCTTTGGTTTCTTCTGGACCATTTTAGTGTTTCTGAATGAAAATGATGGCCAAATGCATTCAGTTATATACTTAGAGACTTTAGCATGGACTGGCTTTTCTTCCTGAGCTGTGGATAATATCTACAGCATTGGACTGCTGTCACCCCTGACCTTCCATTTACTTTGATACTTCAGAGTAATTGACAACTTGCTGGAGTTATTTTCAAAATACTTTACTGAAGAAATAAGTCTCCCTAGTCCTTTCACCTATCACTCCATTTTGAACTACTCTGTCTCAGAGCAACTATGACCCTCTTACAAATACCCTATTCCAAGGATCACCCAGCAGGCTACTTCATTTCCATCCACAGACACCCCCATTTTTCTGCCATTAACATGCCTAACATAGTAACAACGTAAAAATTTAAATGACGGGCAAGAGTTGATTAATGTCCATCACCGCCCACTTCAGAATGATTGGAAATAGCTAAAATATATGCTGAATTGTAAAAGCTATGCTATCCTGAGCCAGTGAATATTTTAAAGAATATAAAAATGCAATTTGAATCATTCCAAAAAAATGTTTAGCCTAGAAGAAGTGAAATTCTTAGCTCAATTTTGTAAATTAAGCAGTCAAATGTGTCATGTAATAAACACGGGTCCCATACACTGCTCAGTAATTTTCAGAGTAACCTTGGGTAGTTCATTTCACCTTCTCTGCAGTCTCTCTGTCTGCAAAATGAGGGGCCCTAAATCACCATAACAGCTTCTTAGGCTTTTAGTTTTCATGGGTAAATATTGAGACATCATACATAATATTAGAAAGTATTTGAGATAAGGAAGTGGTTTTGAAATATTCAACATAAATTTTAATCAATTTTTGAGGAGCACAAAAGATTCCTATGCTATTTGGAAACAGCATCCTGCAGATCAGGGTAGTCACTGTGACCAAATCAAGTCACCAATTATATGATGATGCAGTTGTTGGATGTCTTGCCATGTTCAAGTTAGGACACATGGAAGAATTCATCGTTTAATGTCAGAGCTAAGGCTGGATGGGAGTTCACAGTGTAGGACTTATCACCAAAGAACAATATAACAGTTTGTTTTTGTGTTCAAACAAGAACATGCAGATTTCCCTCCTTTGAAAAAAGAAGACAACTTTCGACTTATTAAAGAGACTGGCCTCTTTTATACTACCTTGAAACTTACAAGTCCTCTGAAGTCCCACTTGGAAGCAGAGTAGACCCCTAAATAAATGAAATACAATATTTAATCAAGTCCAAAATTTACCACTACAAAAAAGGGAAGGTGAAGCTACAGAGAAGAGAGGTGATGTGAGGAGTGGTATGAGGGATGACTTGAAAATCTGTGCTTCCTGAAACAGTCTCCTTGGTATCAGCAAACCTGGGGCAGTCTCCTCTCCTTGCTCTAAATTCTCCCTCTTTTTCACTTGTTTCCCATCTGAGTGGCTTGCTCCTTAACCTCTTGCTCCCTTCCTTAAATATTCACCTGCTCTGGGACCTCACCAAGCTTCATAATCAGCTCCAGCAGGAGCAGGGGCAGTGGGGCAGCACAGTGTGTCAGGACAAAGCCTCGTTAGCCAGGAGGGCTCTACAGACTCTGCAGGGCTGGTCAGGAAACAGATTTGAGACCTGGGCATCAGTTTTGTGTTGAAAAGGAGATATGCATGGCCCTGATCAGAGGAGGAGCTGACTCTTGAGTCCAGCTGGTCAAAGCAGGGGTGGAAGGTGTTTATCCCTTGCTACTCAAAGTGTGGTCCATGGATGGGATGTTTGTACGCCATTTTGGAATTCACTGGAAATACAGTCAGGACCCACCCCAGACCTCCTATCTTCATCTGTTTTGTACAGCTGTGGTAGAATACTAGGAATGGATAATTTATTATGAACAGAAACTTATTGGGCTCGTGGTTCTAGGGGCTAGAAATCCAATATCAAGGTCATGACATCTGGGGAAGGCTTTCTTGCTGTGTCATCCCATGATGGAAGGTGAGAGGGTGAGAGAAAGGGAGGTAAATGCTGAAACCATCCTTTTATCAGGAAACCAACTCCATGATAACTAACCCCACTCCCCTGATAGAGATGTTAATCCCTTCGGAAGAACACAGCCCTCCTGATCTAATCCTCTCTCAAAGATCCTCCCTCTCAACACTGTTGGACTGGAGGTTACATTTCCAGCATAGCAACTTTGGGGGACACAAAGTACCTTCTGAATCAGAACCTGCAGCTGACTGGTACATGACAGTTTGTAAAGCACTGGTCAAAACCCAAGTGGAAAGAAAGGCCAGTAACAGAGGGGAACAGACTATGTACCTGTCAGGTAGTACCTGCGGTACTGATTACATTTGATTTTGGCTTTCAAACAAAGAACTTGAAGAACCCCTCCAACTCTGATGGAAGTCAGTTAAGATAATCAAGAAGAAATAAATATTTTGGGCTGTGGGCCATGCAGGGGAAGACTGAGTTCCTTTAACAGACTAAAGGTATCCAGCTAGAGCACAAGTTTTCTGTCTTGGCACTAGATTCAGAAAATGGCCTGGGACCTCAGTGAAATCCTGACGGACAATGGAGGAGTGTCAGTACTCTTCTGGATATTATCATAAGATTTATTAAGGAAATAAAGGAATGACTTAGAAATAAACAACCCACCACAAGGGCCGGGAGAAGACCACAGAAGGGAGACTAGGCTGGGCACATTCTCTTATGTTTTGCTAACTTCATCCCCATCGGTGCCATTCCCAACATATGGAGTGACCCACCTCCTCCTTCCCTCCCAGCTCCACCACTGCCATCCTTTAAGGTCCAGCTCAGGCAAAAGTCTCCAGGATGCCTTCTATGATAACACAAACTCTTATCCACACCAGTGTGAAGTCCTCTAGCCCTTAGAAGCTATTCGACGTGGCTTAACATCACAGGTCTAACAACAGAAACCTGTAGATTGGGAAGGGACCTGGCAGGGCTATGCAGCCCTAAATCCCATCTCCTGCTTAGGTCCGTCCAGTGGCAAGGGCCTTCATGAGTCACCAAACAATCCATTGGAGAGGGACAGCTGGAATGGTTTAAAAAGAAAAGCCTTCCTTATATTGAGCTGAATTTTTCTTTCTTTGTGTCAGACACCTACTAAAAAGCACCAGGATAGCTCAGCGATCCGCCTTTCATCTGTTTCCCTTTCACAGATTCTGTTGAGTCTGCAAGTTAAAAGGGTTTGGAGCTTTCTTTTCTGATCTGAAAGAACTCAAGCGTTCTCCCTGCTGGAACAGCTCATTTAAGCCGTGTTCCTTTTGACGTATAGCTACTGCGAGAGTTCACGTAGACCCTTAACTCATGTGTTCTCTTTTTAGTTCAAATACAGTTAGATTAGTTTATGATTTCACAGCTCAGGTACCATCCTGCACTACAGCGAGCTTGGCCAAGAATATCAGGGGGAGCCCAAATGACAAAAATGAACACAGCATGTAAGAGACTAGATACGGGCAAGGGGCACTTTAGAGAGAAAATTTCCCTGGGCCAAGAGTGCACAGAATAAGGAGCTGACCATTTACTCATCACTGCTATTTACATATGGGAGGAGCAGCAAATCTGTCGATCCAGAGCAGGCTTGAGTGCCTCAGATATGAAAAGGAATGAGTCTCCAGGAAACTTGTTAATGTGGCAGTGCGTGTCCATACTCTGTCCAGGGACACGTCACCTTGCTCAAGGCCTCACCCTGGTTCCCGGGCCCATGTCAGCCCTCTTAGAAATAACTGGAGCCTGACTCCCACAACCATTCCCATCAGACAACACACCCTCCCTCCCTCCCTAATTCCTTTATTACCAAACAGCCCTCAGAAATAGACCAGAGACTCCAGATCTGCAGGCTACAGAACAGAGACCTGAGCACCCTAACTTGACCCAGCTCAGGATCCCCAAGACCAGTCAGCTAGCTTCTTCTTGTAAACACCAGCCACTCTGCATTCTACCTACAGTTTTTAAACCAGAAAAGAAGGTACCAGAAACCAATCTAACTCGCTGCCATGAACTGAGTGGCACAAACACTGCTAAATGCTGTACTACACTATGGCATGTAATAGCTACAACAACCCTGGCAAGAAAGATCATTATCCCCATTTTCTATATTAAGAAACTAAGCAAGATAAGATAGCTTAGCCAGAGAAACACAACAAAAAGTGATGAAGTGAGAATTAAACACATCCATGCATATAATCACTGCACTCTCTTCCTTAGCATTAAATACAAACAGTAAATAAAAAAAAGTGTCTTCTATGTCAGCGAATTCCAATATGCCCAAGTTATAGCTTAGAATGCCAAAGTTAGTATTTTTAAAAGGGTAGACATCTGATAGAATGTCTGTAAAACCCTGAAAGATTTGAGAATATCTTGTGGACAGCTACGTGTCATGTTTGGCAAATATTTGTTTTCTAGAACATGTCTTAATGCACAGCAAGAAATGACTGATGCAGCCGAACCTTCCACAGGACCAACTGCATTTGTCTGACCAATGTGCAACCCAAGCATTTGAATACACAAACACTTGGTTGGAATAAGAAACAATTGGTACTTATTTCTTAGAATTTATCAAAATGTGCTCTTTGGGCACAGCTATTGTGTCACTTTTCGGGTGAAATAAATAAGTGTGAGAATTCCAAGTTGAGTTGGAGCTGGCAGAGTGGTTAAGAGGCTCACACTGGAGTGCCTGGGATCAAGACCTAGCTCTGCTCCCAATTCCAACTTCCTGCTGATCCAAACCTAGAAAGCGACAGGGGATAGCTCAAGTATTTGGGTTCCTGCCACTCATGTGGGAGACCTAGTTTGAGTTCTTGGATCCCAGGCATTTGGGGAGTGAAACGGCAGTGAGGAAAATGGTATCTATCTTCTTTTTCTCTCTCACTTTGCCTTTCAAATAAATTAATTTTTAATCAATTGTTGTATTAATATACACAAAATGAGAGTTGATCTGGGCTTGGATCAATTAAAACGTACATCAATAATTGTAGATTTAAATATATCATATTATTTGTCTGCCCAGTCTATGCCATGGCATCCCCCAAAGATTTCAGTGTATTCATCTTGCCTGTGATGTTATTGCTAAGTCTCTTAATATAGAAGCATTTTCATTCATTAAACAATCATTTATGGGCTGCCTTTGTGCCAAAGATGATGGATTGAGGACACAATGTTGAGACACTCTGTGTCTGGATAGTTTCTGTTGCAGCAATAATTTCATTTGAGGAAAAAAGGAATAGGGCCAGCGCCGCAGCTCACTAGGCTAATCCTCCGCCTTGCGGCGCCGGCACACCGGGTTCTAGTCCCGGTCGGGGTGCCGGATTCTGTCCCGGTTGCCCCTCTTCCAGGCAGCTCTCTGCTGTGGCCAGGGAGTGCAGTGGAGGATGGCCCAGGTGCTTGGGCCCTGCACCCCATGGGAGACCAGGATAAGTACCTGGCTCCTGCCATCGAATCAGCGTGGTGCGCCGGCCGCGGCGGCCAGTGGAGGGTGAACCAATGGCAAAGGAAGACCTTTCTCTGTCTCTCTCTCACTGTCCACTCTGCCTGTCAAAAAAATAAAAAATAAACAAAGGAATAGGAGACAAGGTGACATCAAGGTTGATTATTTCAGAGACACCAGGATGTCCTAAGACTCAGCTTCTTCCCAACTTTCTCTTCTGATGTCTTCACGCTGGTTATCCTCATGGCTGCACAATGACTGTTGCTGCTTCAAGCATCACATCAATATGTAACCAGGGCGAGACTAGAAACCTTTCCCAGAAGCTCATAGCAACCATTCCCTCATGGCTCACTGGCCAGACAGCTGTAAACGTGTCCTCAAAGCTACATGCAGCAAGGAGAATAAGGTTTTCATGATGGCCTTAGACAAATCAGAATTTCTCTGAGCTGGGATAGATTTGGTTCCTGGATCAGGGCCCTAGTATCATGGAAGATGCAGGAAATGACTAGGGAGTGGGCCAGCAGTCTCCAAGGTGATGGACATAGCTGTGGTCTGCGACTGAAGAACTCTGGACTAGGACATTCTCACTTAGTGCTATTTGCTTTAGCGCTTTTTAAGACTAGCTTCCACAGAACTTTTACAAAGATGTACCATTTTAGCCATGTTAGGTTACCATTAAGGTCATTTAATGTTGTACAAACACCACTGATCCATTTCCATAGCTTTCATCCCAGAATTCTGTACCCATTAAACGAGAAATGTCCATGCCTTCTTCCCCGTAGTCTCCGGAAACCACCCATCTGCTTGCTAGCCTTGCTGAATCTGCCTATTGTAGTTTCCCCATCTAAGTGGGCTCGTGTAATATTTGTCCTTTTGGATCTGGCCTATCTATGTTGTAGCTCATGTCAGAATTTCATTCCTGGCCGGCGCCGCAGCTCACTAGGCTAATCCTCCGCCTGCGGCGCCAGCACTCCAGGTTCTAGTCCCGGTTGCCCCTCTTCCAGTCCAGCTCTCTGCTGTGGCCCGGGAGGGCAGTGGAGGATAGCCCAAGTGCTTGCGCCCTGCACCCGCATGGGAGACCAGGAGGAAGCACCTGGCTCCTGGCTTCAGATCGGCACAGCGCGCCCGCCGTTTGGGGGGTGAACCAACAGTAAAGGAAGACCTTTCTCTCTGTCTCTCTCACTAACTCTGCCTGTCAAAAAAAATAAAATAATTTCATTCCTTTTATGGCGGAATAATATTTTATATGTACTACATATTTGCCTATTCAGCTGTCAACAGGCAGTTAGCCTGTGTCTTTTGGCTACTGTGGATAATGGTGTTGTGTACACTGATGTATGACATCTGTTGGGGTCCCTGTTTTGCAGCACCATTTTCAACCTTGCTGAACCTCAGGGACAAAGGGAATTTACAAACCTATTACAGATAATGTGTATGTGATATAACATCCTCAAAGGACCAGATACAGACACATGGAAGGTGCTTCAAAAGGTGCGATGGTCCCATCTTGCCTATTGTATTTGTTATTGTTGGAACACAGAAGCAGAGCTCCAAGGAGTGCCTAACTCAGACTGGGGATTCAGAAATATTTGAGCCATACAATGACGATGAGTTAAGGATAGGCACACGTATGTCAGTGTGTGAGGGCTGCCATGGACACCGGACTGGGGGTTTAAGCAACAGAAATTCAGTTTTCACAGTTCTGGTGTCAGCAAGTCCCAGGTTCAGGTGTTGGCAGATGTCGGTCACCTGTATCCTCTCTCCTTGGCTTGTTGATAGCCTTCTCCTCCTGGCGTCTTCACATGAACTTCCCTCTGTGTGTACCCTAAACTCTTCTTCTAATGACAAAGTCATGTTGGATTAGGGCCCGACCCAATAACCTCATTTTACCTTAACTGCCTTCTCCCAGTACAGTCATGCTGGAAAGTACTGGAGGTTAGGACTTCAGCATGTGATAACAAGGGGTAGGGAAGCCCAGGTCAGCCTGTAACAACGTCAGAGGACCTGGTGATTACTGCCCTTTTGAAGGCTGAGCCAGTAGTCCAAATGATGTCAAATCAGATCTGAGCTTTCTACATGTCAATCAAGAGTGTGATGGAGGTCAGGTTGAAAGGGAATAGAAATGGAACACAGGGAAACAAGCTGGGGTCGATGAGTGTTGTTCAGCTGTCATGTGATTTAGACAGGAAGTAAAAATAATAGCAGGATTGGGGTTAGCAGAAAGCAACACATGGGTGATAAATTATGAAAATACAGACATGGAAGTGGTGTTAATGTTAATGATTAGGGCAACAGAGTTTTGAACCATTCTTGAAAAAGAGGATGTTCTTTGAAGAGCAGATTTAGCGGGAAGAACAGATGACAAACTCTCTTTGGCCAGGTCTTGTTTAATAAACATGGGAAGGATGTCTACTGATGGAGTCTCAGTAAGGATGTAGAGGCTGTGAATGAGGTCAATGAGTATGAAAACAAAAAATCAAAATGAGAATGAAATATGGATATGAGTAAAATTGACCATCGTGTATCTATAGGTCTCAGCCTTATTCCTAGGGATAACTAATACTTAAGAAGAAAGCATGATAATTTATTAATAAACAAATCAAAATGGAGAGAAAAAGACTGACTACTGGAGGCAACAGAGAGGCACAGCCCCAGGCATGAAGCAGTCAGAATTCAAAGGACAAGGCAGCAGTATCCAGTGTGAAATAAAATCACCTGGCAGTTAAGTAGTCACTGCCTCTGTAGTGAAGGCGGTTTGTGAGCAAAACCACATGAAGGCGAATGAAGAAAGCATTAGGAGGGGAAGAAGACATGCATCTAGGATATTCTTCTTCTGGAGCTTCCACGTAAATAGGGCATAAGAGGCCCATTTTCAAAGTCGGCTTTAAATGGCAGAGATCTCACACATTTAATACTGCACGGAAACAGAGTGACTGAATGAACAAGGCCCCCACAGGAGGGGTCGGTGATCAGCTGAGACAGAGAAGTCATCGGAGGCATTGTGATGGCCTCTCTCTCTTCTCTGCGAAAGGATTAGCAAAGGGCATAAAGGTCTGGAAGCAGGAGTCAGCGTGCTTATTCACAGGGCTGAAAAAGCAAGCCACAGGTTTCCTTGGACAGGAAAAGTTTCTAGACCCATGCAGCATCTCGAACAAAAAAAGAAATGGTACCTACCTCACCCCACCACCTGTACAGGTTATATTTATAGGCACAGAAAAGGAACTGCCCCCACAAGAAACCACCTGATGGGCTGCAGTCAGCATTTGCCTTAGATGGGCATGTGTTGGCAATTTTTTTTTTATTTTTTTTAACTTTTATTTAATGAATATAAATTTCCAAAGTACGATTTATGGATTACAATGGCTTCCCCCCCATACCGTCCCTCCCACCCACAACCTTCCCCTTTCCCACTCCCTCTCCCCTTCCAGTCACATCAAGATTCATTTTCGATTATCTTAATATACAGAAGATCAGCTCAGTATACATTAAGTAAGGATTTCAACAGTTTGCTCCCACACAGAAACATAAAGTGAAAAATAATAGATGATTTTTTTTAAATGATGATGAAATCAGATCAGACCTATTGTCATGTTTAATCCCAGTGAGAGTCAAGTTGGGAGTTGATAATTTCTTCTTTTTTTTTTAAGAGGATCAGTTTAGTATGCATTAAGTAAAGATTTCAACAGTTTGCACCCCCATAGAAACACAAAGTGAAATATATTGTTTGAGTACTCGTTATAGCATTAAGCCTCAGTGTACAGCACATTAAGGACAGAGATCCTACGTGAGGAGTAAGTGCACAGTGACTCCTGTTGTTGACTTTACCAATTGACACTCCTGTCTATGGCATCAGTAGTCTCCCTGTGCTCCAGTCATGAGTTGTGTTGGCAATTTTGAGCCCCTGGTTGCCTGGAAGTTCATCTACGATTGGCTCAGACTCAGCTGCTTACTCTTAGCGAAAGACAGTTTGTTCACACGTCAAATGAAGTTATTATAGTTCACTGTGTATGATGGCCATCTGGGAACATTTTAAAGACATAAACTGTATTTCAGACAAGTTTTGCATTTGCAAAACTGTAATTGTGAAGCAGTACAAAGAGCTCTCATACACTCCATACCCAGCTTCCCCTCTTATTAACGTCTCATTTCAGGGTGTTGTATTTCTCACAAGAACCACACTCAGCCACTTTTGTCACCCAACTACAGACATGATTAGGTCACACACAACTGGAGAGCAGGTGGTACTGAGTAGAGTGATAGGTTCTCAACTGTTGGGTGGGTCCTCTCCCTCAAAACTTACCTAGTTCAGCCAGGGTGTGGACCACCAGAGGTGGTTTCGGGTGGGAACTGTTGTCTGTAAAAATGTAGAATAGGATTTGATAGCATTTATCTTTTATTGTTTCCTCCAAATTTTCAAATGCTGGATATGTAAGATAGAGATAACCAAAGATAAACAACTATAAAGGAATTGAGAATAGCAACAAGATGTTTTGTAATAAACCAGAAAGTGGCGATTACAATTGCCCATCTCCACACCCAGCTCTGAGACCACTGAAAGAACATACAAAAAGGATATGTAAATAATTTTCACTGGATTCTTTCATATGTTGTCTCAGTTAACTTTCTCAGCATCCTATTTTACAAATTTCTCAATGAGGACTCAGAAAGTAACCACATTGGTGAATGAGAAGAAGGGCAGGGTATCAGAGTTTCAGAAGACATGGAGAAGAATTAAGCAGCCCACCCATCATCACTACCGCCCCCACTCCCAGTAGATAAAAGTCTGAGGAAGTAATCAGAGGGTAGAAATATGACTTCCATTTGCAGATGTAAATATTTACAATAACATACATTTACTGAACACCTGCTGTCCAATTCACCCTCTCTTGACTTTGACATTTTGTTATTTTAAACTGACCTTTTTGCCCTTTAGCAAAACAGTAATCCATTAAAAGGAAAGACAATAGAAACTAAATAAAAAAGAGTTGTATGAAAATCATGGAGAAGGTTTTTATCCCCCTGTGGCTCCGTTTTCAATTTTTCTTTTCTATCCCAGTAATATGGTTAGCCAAGCCAGACAAAAGCAGAGAAATGGCCCTCTGCTCTCATTTTCGCTACAATGTCAAAATAATAAATAGGTTCATTGTAACAGGCATTTTGACTTGGGACAACTTAGACACACACTCCCTACTGGGAGTGCAGATGTACCACTCCAGGGTTACTGTGGAGGGGTTAGGCTCTTACCCAAAAAGAACACCTACTTTTCCCTTTTCCCTTTGTTGCTGTAAATCAAGGTTCTAGGGAGGAGCGAGTCTTGTCTGAGAAGAAACCCTGCAAGGCAGCTCTGAAATTTAAAGCCTGGCAGCAAGTTTTTAAAAATGCATCAGGCCATTGAGAGTCAGCCTTTATATTAATAAAAGACACAGGTAGAAGATGAAGAGGCACAGCCCCTGAGTTTGACAACATTGAGAACTGAGTCACTGGTGTGCAGTGGACGTGTCATTACCATTTGAAATTGCATTTGCAGTGGCCACTGCTACTGCTTCCCACAGCGACCCACCAGCCCCTCCAAGACCTCTATGAACAGTCACTGAGGTCCGCTGAGCACAAGACGAGGCAGAGGGCTCGAGTTTAGTCCTTGATTTCCTGCATCCCTCGACCAAACATCTGCAACAGAAGGAAACAGGTTCCTCCCTCTCAGTCTCATGTTGACCTGCAAAGGGTCTAACAACAAGCAAGGCAAAACCATGGCATGAATGCATTCTCTATTTGACTGATTTATTCGGTAACGGGTTAAGTGAAGCAGACTTCCATTGCTGAGGTATCCATTTATTAAATCCCTTCAATATATGTGCTGCCCTGCGCTAAGGAATAATGAATGAAGACGGGACACAGCCATAAGGTCCTGGAGCTGGAAGTAGCTCTGTATGCTTTCCATTGAAACTCAATCTGCACATTTGTTCTACACACAGGATCTGAGGCCTCTCGGCCTTTCTTTCACCGTCTATTTATTGTTGAGGATGTGCGTCTGCTATGTATTAGATGCTGCTCTGGACACTAAGGAATAAAAGATAACTAATTTTTATTACCTAGTCTCAAAGAACACAAAGTCTAACAGGAGAGATAGAAAAGTGGCTCATTACGCCAGCCATATGTAAAAGCACAGACAATCAAGCTTTGGTGGTGCCCAGATGAAGGTGCTCTGAGAGAAAAGGATGTTGATATTCATGGTAAAATTGAAGAAGGAGTGACTGAGATTCATTCAGGGCTTGCAGCACACATAACCTTGAGTAGTGTCATAAAGTGACACATGCGAAGAAGGGAGAACACACTGGTTGGATAAAGAGTGAATAATATGGAAAATGGGGGAGGGCAAAAAAGAGAAGGGAGAAGCAGAAAGCAGAAGGTGTCAAGGACAAGGGAAAGGAGTAAAATCTGCTGGAAAGGAAAACTGAGAAGTGGGAAGTGATTGATCCAAAATCATATGGAGGCAAATTACAATGAAAGGCGATCAGAACAAATCAAAGGTTGCTTAGTCTGTGCCAGGTATGATTTTGTAAATTAGATTTAGAAAATATATGCCATCAAAGTAATTATGTTGCTAATTTGTTTTGTTAGCATTATTCCCAAGAATCCTGAGAAACATATCAGAGTTGGAAGGAAACTTTTAAGCAACAGTCACTCCTAGTCACTACTCCCCCCACCTTTTTTTTTTTTTTTTACATTTTCAACATTTTAAATATTATCTCTAATGATATTGGAATTATTTCTCCATTTTACCCTTGCCCATCTCTTGGAAGGCCCAGCAATTATAATAGAAAATATCATTCTTTATCATTTTGATTCTTCCAATTATGACACAGCCTGGGAAAAAACAGAAAATTCACCGAGTACAACAGGAAGTCTTCTCCATACCAAAGCTTCCCCAGTCCTCTACCCCCAGTTACACAAAGATCATAGTTCACATCCTTAAAGCAAATTGTATTTCTAGCAGTTTTACATTAAGCAGTCGTGTATAAAAATGAGTTCAAACTGTGTTAGTGTTGGTAAACTAACGTAGAAAAAGGATTTTGTATTGAAAGCTTTGTCTTGAAGTTTTTGTGTTAGTATAAGTAGGAAGGCTGAGCCACTCCTTTTGTATCATAAATCTACTGTAAAGCTCAACTCTCAAAACCAGGACCCGCATTAGCCTAAATGACAACTACTCCTATTGCTTCTCTCTCTTTCCATGAGACTGGTAGTTAGGACCGGGCACTGGACATCACAGGTGCTGACCAAATGAGTATAGAAAATGGTAATGCCTTTTTAATAGTGAAGTAAAAAGCCGGGATATTTTGTTCTGTTGGGTTTTTCACTGACTTTCAATGGTTTAGACTTTCAAAAGCTACACTGACATAAAAAGAGTTGAATGTCTGACTCATCCAATAGTCCAGTCATGAACACTATTTGCAATATTTTTTAAATTTTCTAAATTTTTCTACTATAGTGACTTTATTAATTAGCATTTTAAAATAAATTAATAATTTAAAAGCCCCTTTCTTCTCAACAACAAAAAAATTGGAAGCTCAAACTCAATCTTCTTGTGGTTTAGAGAGACTTGGGGAAGTGGAGGGAATAATTTAGGGAAAATGAGAAGAGTGTATTGTTCAGAAAATGCTTTTTGTGGTAATATTTGGAAAGCACTGGCTTCTGAGACACTGCATTGGTCTATTGATATGAGAACACCAGAATACAAAGGTTAGTTAGCTTGGATATACATAGAACACTGTTGGTGAATACATATAGTCTAATGCTAGCTTTGAAGAACAGGTACACATTTTTCTGAGTCCAACTATTATAAAACATTTGGAGGACTTCCATATAATAGATACATGGGAAGAAAAAAGATAGGTGTATAATATGCATACACTAGGCTTATCTTTCTGCCCAGAGCCAGAATGGGTTTATTCAATACCCAGTACCCTTTTCTAGAACAGTATATCAGTATGGTTGTTAGTCTCAGAGTTCTGACCTAGTTCCAAGTAATTTGATTCTGCTTGCTTATATTTTCCTACCACTGCCACACGACACAAAATTCTTCACTTCTCGTCCCATCTGAAGAGTTACTCCATCCTGAAAAACTGCTTCATGTACCACTCGAAAGGTGACTGCTTGGCCATGATGAGTGAGGCAATTTTGTTATGTTAAGTGCTTTGGGGAAAAAAGCACTTACAGTGCTCCCAATGAAATGCAAGCTAATATTACTCAACGAACCTTTTTTCAGCTGTTGTGCAGTGTGGCATTTTCAAAATGAAGAGGCCTGCCCCATTGCGGTTTATTTATGTGATGTATTCAGAATAGACCTATTTCCTGAAGGCACCTGGGAATATGTGTTAAAGAAATATGAAGGAAGTCAAGCAGAGAGAGGCCAGTAGGGTTGTTAGACTGCAACTCCAAACCTAGCTCTGAAATTCTGAGCGATTAGGAAGAATGGGAAATAATTACACGAGGCATCTTCTGTATCTGCCGTCTTTCTAAAGCCTAAAATCCAAATGATGTTTTGTAGTTCTGAGAGATACTCAGGGTAGGCAAATGTGCCCTAACTATAGGGCACATTCAGAGCTACAGACTTTAAAACACGTTTTGCAAATGTATTCAATATTAGTGCTTGCATCCTTTTTTAAAATACAGCAAGCAGCACACTGAATATGCATAGATATCACTTCTTTCTAGAATACATTACCCTACTTTTTCTTTAAAATTAATCTCTTTCGTCTTTTAGTGGCCTCAAATTCACTGTTCTCTTTTTTAGAAAAATTGCATAGCCTGTTTTCAAGATACATGTTTGCTTTGAGAAACTGTGGTATTATTGATCTTTAAATACCCAAAGGTGTCTTAAGGTTAATTCGGGTGTATTAGCAAAAATAACTCAATATACGTTTCTAAAAACTAGGTAGGAATACACATGGGAAGGCAGTATAAATCAATCTGCAGAGTGTTGACTTTATCATTAAATAGAGTACATTCTGATTTTCTTCCTATTTTTATCGCAAGTGAATATTTTTCTCCCTCCTTTTATCTGAAAACCTTACACAGGTACTTGAAGAAAATACAAGGGAATTTTCTGAGAAAACATCAAGACCTTTGACATTGGACATTTTATTTGGCCAAAATAGTGAAAACATACCTCAGAGAAAATCTCTCGAATTTCATGACTCTTCCTATAACATTTTTTGATTACTTTGAGGAAACATTTTTGGACCTTTCACATTGCCTCTGAATAGATTTTTGTGGAAAAAAAAAAGTTTTTTTTTTTTTTTTTTGGAGAGACAGAACTTCCATCAGTTGGTTCACTCCCCGAATGGGTGCAGTGTGCAGGGCAGGCCAAGCTGAAGCCAGGAGCCTGGAACTCAATCCAGACGTCTCATGTGGTGGCAGGGCCCAACCACTTAAGCCATTGCTGCTGCTGCTGCTCAGGGTCTGTATTACAAAGAAACGGGGGTCAAGAACTAGAGGTGGTCACCCAAACCAGGAACTCTGATGTAGGCCATGGGCATCCCAACTGCTGCCTAAACCTCTAGTTCCAACACCCACCCCTAACGATATTTTTTAACATTGAGACAGGCAGAGACACTAATAGTTGACAACACAGATGCCAGCATCTTAGATCTGGGTCAGCATTGACTATTCTCTGTACAGAACCTCTGACTTCACTAAACTGGTTTCATTTTCTTCATAACGAGGCTAAATAGTATCTACCTCTTAGAGCCAGGGGATTTAATGAGATACTGCACATACCACATCCTGCAGATCCACGCAGTGGATGTTAACTGGTCACCCTTTAACAACTGAGTCACACACACATTTGCTTTTGAACCTGGATAGTGACTATCTGATGGTCTTCTAGGCGTCAGTACCTAAACCTTTCATGACGGCCCTCTTGAAACATCTGTAATCATCTAACACAATGAAATGTACAACTTGATAGATCTGTGGACTCCTGATGCCTTTCCCTGTGATAATTATGTCTTCCCACTGGTTCTTTAAAGCCCACCTTTCACACCCCTTTTTCACTTTAACACTGTTTCTAGGGGAGACAATCTTCAGCACAGAGCCTAAAGACGAGAATTCGTATGGTAGGGCACAAATCTCTACAGGCCTTCCACTCCTTCCAGTGCACACGGGCGACATTTACGTTCCTGGGCTGCATCCCTATAGTGTTTTTTCATCCCTGCCATTCGTGTCTTCACTCTGATCATGAGAATCTGTGGCTGATTTGTCCCCTTCTTGGGCCTGGTCCCTTCATTGTCTTGGTCCCACGTTCCTTCTGATTTTTCTGGACACCTCTCCATATGATTGACCTCCTGGGTGACCTAAGATACTTGTAGATTCACAGTAGTAGAGCTAGAAATACAAGAGAAATCTACAAAGTCAAACACTTCATTTTACAAAAGGAAATTAGTGAGTTCAGTGTCACACGCATAGGTTGTGGTGATGGCAGTACAGTAAATTGTGTGGCCCTTTTATGCATTCAAAACTCTTAATTAGTACATGAGGAATTTGTGATTCTAAAGGTTTACATTTAAAAACAAAGTGTCAGGCTGGCACTGGGGCTCACTTGGCTAATCCTCTGTCTGTGGCGCCAGCACACCAGACCAGGTTCTAGTCCCAGTTGGGGCACCGGGTTCTCGTCCCGGTTGCTCCTCTTCTAGTCGAGCTCTCTGCTGTGGCCCAGGAAGGCAGTGGAGGATGGCCCAAGTGCTTGGGCCCTGCACCTGCATGGGAGACCAGGAGGAAGCACCTGGCTCCTGGCTTCGGATGGGCGCAGCGCGCCGGCAGTAGCAGCCATTTGGGGGGTGAACCAATGGAAGAAAGACCTTTTTCTCTGTCTCTCTCTAACTCTGCCTGTCAAAAAAAATTATTAATTAAAATTTTTAAAAAGTGTCTACTTAAATGTCTGCCTTTCAAATGTAGAAGTATAATAAACTGCGGAACCAGAGCTCTATTGTCTAGCCTTCATTTACCTAATGTTAACAATTCCATATTAAAATATTGGAATTTTTAATGTTTATTAATAAAAGTCCGTGTTTACTCTACTTAGCTCTTTAATGGATAACTGTCAGTTTACAGAAATCTCTCTTAGGTAGATAACCTGAAGTAGGGACAACTCAGAGACAGCGAGTAACTTTCATAGTAGTGCCAAATCTGGTATGAATAAATAAAGCCAACACAATGGCAACGCAAATCATAGTACATTGAAGACAGGAAATATCAGAGTCAGTAAAACAGTTTTCATAAATAATAAGAAAGTATCTGCTCATATGGCGTTGAATTGGAAATAAAAGGTAAACACTAGCCTGGCCCCAATATTATACATATTAGAATAAACACCTAGAAGTACAAAATATTGTCTGTGGTTATCTGTCTGGTAGAGTTTAGATGATGTTTTATTGCCCTCTTTCTCTTTTGTCCTGTATTTTCCAAACTTTGTACAACAGACATATTGAAAACATTCGAAGATATAAAGAAATCCGTTAAGAAAGTAGCTGCATCTTTTTGAAAAATGAATGAAGTTACCTTGCATTTTATGGTGTCCAATATTCCTTCCCCGATCATATGCATCTTCTAAGACCAGAAGATCACATGCATCTTCCTAATGCTTTCCTCATGTACCTTTTTAGTGCTCTCAACACAGAGGGAAGAGTCAGAGAGAGAAAAGGTGGGCCCAGAGCTTGCAATACAAGGACTGCTGGCTGGAGTGCCCAGGGACCTTCTGTGTATTTAGTGCAACTTCACGAAGGAGTAAGGCCAGAGAAGTGTCCCCCCTGCCTCACCCTTGTTAAACACACACGCAAACTCATACCCACCTACCTGAGACGCAAGCAGATCTCCTGGGTTAGGAGGAGGAGTCCAGGCAATTCAATGGTGTCAGTTCTTATCTACCCTAAACAGGACCTCCCCTACCAGTGAACCAGTGGATGGAAAACCTCTCTCTCTGTCTCTCCCTCTCTGTGTGTAACTCTGCCTCTCAAATAAACAAATAAATCTTAAAAAAAAAAAAAAAGAAAGAAAGAAAACCTGAGCAAATAGTTCACCTCTAGGGTCTTAGTCTCCACAACCACAAAGGAGATAATAGTAGTTTCTGCTCTTCATTAGTGTTGTGATGATAAAGTGAATCTCCACGCCCTAAAGCTGTTCTCTCTCTCCCTCTCTCCCTCCATCCCCCTCTCTCCACCCCCTCCTCCCCTCCTTCTCTTTCCTGGGACATGGTCTTTATCTTCAGCATGAAGAACTGTGAGGATAGCTTTAAACCAGATGTAAAGGCAAAGGAAGTAGCAGAAGTCATCTTGCCACTTCACAGGGCAAATCAGAGATGAGAGAGGATGAAGTCACCACCTCCTAAAATGAGTTTTTTCCTTTTTCAAACAACTCGGCTTTTTTTCTCTGGGTCTGGTGACCCATGATACAGGACACACTGCCCTTTTCTTCATTTTCCTTTTGGTTCACATGGCACTGAGCAACAAAATAATGAAAAATATATATTTTTAATAACACCAGTACACACACAAGGAGGAGAAAAGGGCTCCCATTGCTTACTGAATTGCTCACTAATCACTCTGTTTGGACTCAGCAGGGAATTCTGACAACACACCTGACTTTTCATTTATTTATTTTTTATTGGTTCTGGGAGAGGTTTGTGATTCATTCCATGTAGGTTGCAAACCTTGTACTACAGGAACAAATGGTCTCTGGGGTGATTTACTTTATTAACTTTTAGGGCAAAGGAGGGAGAAATAGAAGAATTGTTTAACTGCGATATGCTAGCAAAAAGTTTAGAGTTTTGTAGTTCAATGACACTTTGAAACGCTGTAACTGGCCCTGTTTCTTAATGATAGATTGACAGGTTATGGAGAAGGAGACCCAGTGGCAGAGTTAAAATACAGAAGGCTGAAGACAGAATTGGGCAACATCACTGCCGGTCCTGCCACCCCTGAATTCCCTAGGACTCAGTGTCCTCTGTGAGGTCAAGGGGTAGGCCTGGAAGCTGTCATTTTTTCGGTCACATTTTGTGGCTTCATGAGAGATGATGAGATCAAACATTCAATATTAACTCAGTTAGGAAATGAAGGAAACTCTCCTGTCTATAAAGATAAAATAATCACAATGCAATAATAAGCATTTTTGTGCTACCTGCCTGGCGTTGTGTTTAATCCTCACTGATGCAAGCGGAGCCCCCATGCTAAGAGTGAAAGACACCAAGGCTCACAAAGGTTAAGCTGCTGGAGGAGACAGAGCCTGTGACTGGTGGCACTGGCCTCGAGACCAGCTGCACACCTCATGGTCATTGCCTCCCTCCATGGTGCCTCTCAAGGAGGTCGCGGTCAGGATGGCCATCTTAACCAACAGGGATTCAAGGCAGCTCCAGCAGAAGGTGCGAACAATAAAGCATAGGGAGCTATGCCCGTGCTTGTATAGTCTTGTGAAGAAACACTCAGGATCACGTTGCCCACACTGAAAGAACAGGGAGGCTAAAGAGAAGTTTAACTGCAGCAAAGAAAGAAAAATCTTTATAGCTCACTAATGTGTCATCTTTATCATCTATGCTTTGCCCTTCAGTATCTTTACAAGTAGTGTCACACCCAGAATTTAGTAAGCAAATAAATTCCTGGGTAAGCACACTGATGCTCTCTGAGCAATTTTGGTGCTCAGAATTCTGGGTAGAGAGAGAGAGGAGACGGGCACCGGTACGAGGGACTGCTGTTCCCATCCAAGGAGTTGCTTTGCTTTGGACTCTGATTTCGTAAACGATGAAACCAATCAGTTGCTCCAAAGTAATTCAGTTCCATACCAAAACCCTGTCTTAATCAGAAAGGACATAAAGACATGGGTAGTTCTTGTCCTTCTCTCAGGAAGATCTTTACACAATTTTTACCCTCAACTTCTGTGGTTCATCATCAAGGAAGTGACTGATGGGTTGATGCAAATTATTTGAACGTCCCAAGCTACAAATGGCATAAAAACTCATTCATATGAAAAATCAGCAATAAAAATTTAAATATAAAGAGTTACAGTTGGTGATATACACTTTGATGTCCATCACATTTGTGTTTTACAAGACCTATTGTTTCTGGCTTGCGATGTAACTAAACATCTCAAAAACATAATAAAGCAATGAGACTATGTTTACATGAATATATTACACTTTTATGAAATACAATGCATCATTCCACTCAGAAGAAGCTGTCTGAAAATGGGTCCTGTAGAGTCTAATTTCTGCATTGTGCCAGGACTACTAGCGAATTATTTCCCCCCACAATTTGCATTTCCTTCTGTGGTGTTGAAGCAAAATGAGCCTCTTTGTTTGCACTGGCTTCAGAATTAAATTAGCTTGTATATTTGTTCTCTCCTCCTCTTCCTGAATTTGGTTTCAAAGTAAACAGTTATTTTCATTAAATTCTCCTTTATTTGGCTTTAGCTCTTTAGTTACTGTAATTATTCTGGGTGGCTGTCTTTGTTTTATTTTTGAATCTGATATCTGGGCACTGTTTTAAGTTGCATTTAATTGGTTCACTTCCATTTTCTACTGTTTACCTGGCTTTGGGGCACTATGATCTCTTTAGCTAATTCTGACTCCTGTCATGGTTTGATCTTTTTAAAAGTATTTTTATGGATTTAAATACTATGCAAGATTGGCAGAATAAGAAAAAGACAATTACCTATTTTATGTTTACTGAATGTGGACAAATTACAAGAAAGACGCAAAAATTACATTCATCTCAGAGATGTGGCAAATGTGGAGTCTGGAAATATAGCAAGAAGTACCATGTTTGGTAAAGCCCAGAATACCGGCTTTATTTTATTTATTTAAGTTAACCTAGAAATAACCTCTAATGGCAACAAAATCAGCCACATTTTTCAATTTCCAGATAAAAGAACTAAAAAGTTATTTCCACCTAATAAAAAAAGTACAATAAGATTCTAAATTCCCACAGAACCTCTTCATCTGTGTTACAACACACCCAAAGCCACGGAGGGGCCATTTCTCCCGCAGACGACGCTAATAAAGCCGTGCAGGCATTTGAGATCATATGCCTGCCAGCGGCTGAGGCAGGGGGTGGGGGAGTCTTAGAACAGAGGGGAGGGAAGCAAGCCAGTTTCTATTAAATTACTAAAAGAAAATATAGGAATGTCTTAAAACAGTGTTAGAATCCTTCATTTAACAAATGTTCACTGGGCACTTCCAGGGATCCAAGTATACCGGTTTTGGATATTCCCAGGGGTTCTAGGACCCCCGCCCTTTGATAAAATCTGAGGACGCTCAAGTCCCTTACATGAAACGTTGTTCTTGCATATTAGTTATGCACACCCTCCCATGTACTTTACATCATCTCTACATTACTCACTCTATCAAATGTAATTCAAATGTCACACCAAAGGTTGTTATAAGGTATTGTTTAGGGAATAATGACAAGAAAAAGAAGTCTATGCATGTTCAGTAAGCTGCAGTTTTTAAATACATATATCTGTTTCCTATCCAAGGCTGACTAAATCTGTGGATGTGTGATCCATAGATTCACAGGACCAACTGTGTTATCCTAAGAGGTGGGGCTACAGCAGAGGACCAAACAGAGATACAATCATGGTCCCCTTGAAAATTGCTTAAAAGCAGGAAAAAGTGGGACAGAGACCCAAAGACATCTAATAAGTCAGCAAGCATAAACACAGTGGAAAGTGAGGCTGTGGGACAATCCCATCATGTCTGGGAGTCTGCGAGGCGGAGAATGCCTTGAGAGGTAGTATTTGGGTAAAAGAGTGAGTAGCACTGACATCTCTGAGGAGCACATTCCAGTAAGTAGAAGGAGCAAGTGCAAGGGCTCTGGGGCAGGAGAGTGTCTGCCTGCTATTCTAGAAACAGCAAGGAGGCCAGGCAGTGGAAACGTCAACGGTAATGGCTTAGCTTGTTGGGGTGTGGAAAGAAGGCCTGTGTATGACATGGACCAAACATCTCAGCAAATGATTGGTAAAACTGACTGCAAAAACTTTAAAGTTCTGCATAGCAAAACTCACAGTAAAAAGAAGTTAAAAAAATAAACAGCAACTAGGGCAATTGGGAGTTGGGGAGGGTTGGTCATTTATGTCACAAAAGAACTGGTTTTCTTAATTTTTTGAAAAGAAAATTCTTTATATTGGAATGACAAAATCAATCACCCAACAGAAAAATAAGTAGACAAAGAACACGAGGAGACAAAGAAGCAAAAAAATAAATGACATTGAAACCTCTTAAGGATTCCAACTTTAAGGATAATGAGGGAAATTCAAATTAGAACCACACTGAGATGCCAGTTTCTTACCCTATCAGACTGGCAAAGATCCAAATGTTTGATCTTAACATCTAAAAGTTGGAGTCTTTGAGAGCCAGACACTGTCATGTATTGCTAGTAGGAATATAAACAGTTACAGCTTTTATGGAGAGAATGTCGACAATAACCATCAAAATTTTGAAATGCCTGTATCTTTGACCCAGCAGTTTACTCCCTTCTAAGACTTTATACAGCAGAGTTATTTGCACGTGTGTTAAATTAATTATGTACAAGGTATTTGTTGCGGTGCTGTTTATAATAGCAGGAAACCCTAGGGTGTGGTGGGTAGTGAAAAATGAATTCGAAGTCAGGAGTGCTATCTGATTCTGACTCTCTTTTTAAACTTGGACACTTGGAGATTCTTGAGCAGGTAGAATGGCAACCAGGCTGTGGTTACAGTAATTTGCCATTGGTTTCAGGATGGATTGAGAGCTCAGTGGCAACGTCAATGTCATTCAAAGAATTCTAATGACGCTCTAAGGGGAGAGTCCCTATTTAGAGGGTAGAGGCTCCAGAGGTGGTAGAGGCAAGGCTGTGAAGAAAGCAGAGACCACGCCACACTAAGAGGTTTCCTCTTTAAGCCTTTAGAGCAGACCAGTGACCTAATCAAATTTGCAATTTTTAAAAGGCATCTCTGCTGGCAACATCAGAGAAGAGATGAGAGATCAGCAAAGTTAGACTTTTTTTTTAATCTGAAATGATTTTTTAAATCCAAAAGGGTCATAGAGCTTCTACAGCGGTAAGTTCAAATTCTGTCTCAAGTCTGCCCTCTCTTCCCATTGCTCAGAGCCCGCCTGGCTGCCTGGAGGTGCACTCCACAGGCCCCAGGAGCTGTGCTCTCTCCAGACTCCTCCTGAGGCTCACTCCCGCCCAGGATCTCACTTGGGCATGTTAATGAACTGATCTGGGTGAAGGCAAGGGACTGTGTACTCAGTGAGCCCCTCGCCAGCAAACCACAGGAGAAAGCAGAGCCCTAATTACTCCCATGTGAGGGCATTCATCAACCTGTGTGTAAACACTGAAGCCGCTTTTTTTCTTTTAATGAATAACTGGGGTGCCAATGAATGAACTTATCAGAGTGTTTTTAAAATTGCTTGTTGGTTTTTTTTTTTTTTTTAATTCCTCATATGCTTCTCCCTGTGGAAAACACCATGGTTAAGTTAAAACATGGTGCTGCACACTGGGTGAGCACTGTATATAAATAAAAGAACAAAGCTAGGGGCCATGGGATTGTCATAAAACAGTAAAGCTGATTGTACTTATATAAGTTTTACTTTTCAAAGAGCAGATTGTTAAGGACAAATCTAGATAATTTAATGAGAACTCTGCAATAACAAGGTATCATCTTAATTCCTCAGAGGAAGGACAGGTTTTTTTTTGTTTGTTTGTTTGCTTTAATTTTCATGCACTTCACCTTGTCACTTCACAACAACTCTAAACCCCATGAAGGCAGCACCGTGGACAGCTGCTGTGCCCTCTACAGTGACCAAGAGATCTAGTGGCCTCTCTGGCACCTGACAAATAGCTTTTAGGTTGAGTTTATTTGAGTTGAATCTTCAAGGTTACTTCTACCCTAAAATTACGTAGGAAAAGCTGAGTAACATCTCATTTTATAAGAATTTTCTCTCCTTGCATCCTCTGAAACATTTTGAAAATCATTATCTTCCGGGTGAAGGTCAATGGCATTCTGCAAAGCTGTATCTGATTGTGTATTACCTTTTCTTGGGAAATAAAGTGAAGACGTTTGTTCTGATCCCATGGAGCCACACCTGATGTTTATGTCCTAAAGGAGGAAAGACGCTCAAGAATCCCAGCACCACCCCAGTGCCATCCAGGGATCACAGACAGCATCTCACTCCCAGTCGGAAGCTTTATGCTTTGCCATGTCAACACTTAGAGAAAAAAAGCAGAATCATTTCCATCTGGCCAACCTACTCTACTTCTCTCTCAAACTGATAATCCCAGGGAGGCTTGCTGGTGTGCACTGACTACCCTAACATGCTGGGGCCTTACAGCAAGAGTCTGACTGTTCCCCCGAGGCCCACATTTTTGTCTTTATAATTAGAATGTTTTTAATAGGGGTACAGGTACTATGTACATTTATTCAATATTAATTGACCTGAATTGGGGGAATTGTCAAGCAAAGAGGGGGAGGTTATCTGAGTATTTTGCAATTACTGTTCTTTGGCTGCTCCAGTTTTCTCTTCCTACATCATAAACTATATCCAAATTTAGCAGCTTAGAAAAGCAGCCATATTATTATACATTAGAATTATGTGGATTAGCAAGGCTCAACAGGTGATCCTTTGGCTGCACGTGGTGTTGATTGGGATCATCAGGTGGCAGGTCCACTAGCAAATGGCTGGTCTGAAAGATCAAGGTTGCATCATTGACATGCCTGGCAAGGTTGGTAGAGTGGTTGGAAATCTGGGCCCCTGGTCGACTAGATTTCCTCCAGGTGACCACTCCAGCCTAGTGATCTCAGAAGAATCTTGTAAAAAACATAAGAAGGAAGCTGTGCTAGCTCTGGAGACCCGCAGAGTGTCACTTTCACCATGTTATTAGCCACAGTCATCACTGAACCCACTGAGACTTAGAGGTCTTAAACCCCACCTGTCGGGGGAAGTGTGTCAGAGATTTTACAGTACCTTTCATCGGCAAAGGGATACACGGTGACAAAATAAGGCAGTTTCATATCTCTTAGTAATGAGCCAATCCATCAAAAGGAAGTTATTACTCAAACATTAACCAAACATACAAAAGAGCACCAGGGATACATCTTAAAATCATCCATGTGCCTTTCACTCATTTACTGCTCAGATCAATTGCTGTCAACCCTTCCACCAGAATATCAGGCAAAATATCATGCAAATTGGTCCCTTCACTTATACTTCCTGCAGGTATTGATTTATAGAAGCTAAACTTTATTGAGAGCTAACTAGGGCTGACGCCACAGCTCAATAGGCTAATCCTCCGCCTGTGGCGCCAGCACACTGTGTTCTAGTCCCTGTCGGGGCGCCAGATTCTGTCCCGGTTGCCCCTCTTCCAGGCCAGCTCTCTGCTGTGGCCAGGGAGTGCAGTGGAGGATGGCCCAAGTCCCTGGGCCCTGCACCCGCATGGGAGACCAGGAGAAGCACTTGGCTCCTGGCTTTGGATCAGCGCGATGTGCAGGCCGCAGTGTGTCGGCCACGGCGGCCGTTGGAGGGTGAACCAACGGCAAAGGAAGACTTTCTCTCTCTCACTGTCCACTCTGCCTGTCAAAAAAAAAAAAAAAAAAAAAAAAAAGAGCTAACTAGGTGCCAGACATTATGCTAATTACTGTTGAAAGCATTATCTCATATCACTATTCATACCACAACTATTAGGTAGATATTACCATCATTTCCATTTGATAGATGAAGAAAATTAGATTTATTTTGTGAATTAAAGTGACTCACACATTATCTCCAAGCCATTTGATGGAGGGATGTAGAATGAAATCTTGCAGGTGCCTGGCTCGATGGCCCTCAGTCTGAACCAGACAATTCACACTTACATGAGAAAAATTCCTTTGCCCAGAGGTGCAGCATTACCTGCACCCTGGCTTCTGACCTTTGGATGGGCACCTCCAGTGCAGATCTTACAGAATCTCCATCACCTTGTGTGAATACAGTCAGTGACTCTCTGTGCATCAGTACCCCATGCTCAGGTATTAATCTATTTTAATTCATCTACATTTTATTTCCCATTCAGAAACAAAATGACATGAGGGAACATCAAAAACTCATGGAAAATGGAATTAAAAGATAAGCTCATTGTGGTGTAAACTTTTAAATCGATGCATAGTTTTTATATACTATGCATTTTCCCCAAGCTTTCTGAAGATCCCTCTTATGCATGAATTACAAAAATTTTGTGCCAAAATAATCTTTTAATTCCATTGTTCCACAAACTTTCTTTTTTAATTTTACTTGAAAGACTGAGAGACAGAGATTTCTCATCTGCCAGGATGGGACAGGACAAAGCCAGGAACTGGGAACTCATCTGGGTCTCCCAATGGATGGCAGGGATCCCAGTACTTGAGCCATCACCTGCTGCCCCCAAGGTGTGCACTAATAGGAAGCTGGAATCAAAAGCAGAGCTGGTATTCCAATCCAGGTACTTCAGTAGGACATGCAGGCATCCTATGCCAAGCACCCAACCTCCCATCAGCTTCTTAAAGTAACTATACGAATAACTCCTTGAGCAAGGCAATAGTCTTGTTTAAAGAGAAACGGAACTTGGGCAACAGAGATGTTTGCAGAAAGGATGAGCTGTTCATTAGCTGTCATGCTATAACTGTCCTACAAGAGGTAACAGCTCTGAGAGCAGAGTTAAAAATAAGGTTCCAAAGATTTCAAAATATAAATGGCACAGAGATAATTAAGATAGCACAGGATGGCAGTCTCTGGAGTTAAGTTACAGCCATCTTGTGATTTAATTAGTTGCAGAGGCACTTACCCGCCCCCGCCTGGATGTCACAGAATTACTTCGTGTTTTCTTCACTGTGGGATGGAGAGAGACTGAGGTGTTCACAGGCATGACTTCCCTCAGCCCCAACGTGGATGGAGGGTTGTTGTCAGGCCCAGGGAGCTCAACCGATGAGAGCCTTACCAGGGAGGGAGGAAGCAAACCAGGCAGGCAGCGATGTGCTTGGCTGCTGAAGGGCCCACAAGCTCTAGGTGTGGAGCTTCCGTTTGCTCTGAATCCCAGGGCTGGAAACTGATCTTCTCACCTCATCTCGGGGTTGATCTAGATTCCAAATGGCAGCTGCTCAAGTGTGGCCTATCCAGTAGAAATGCAAAGTATTGCAGTTTTCCCTTTCACATCATGAATATTTAGAACACAAAGGGAACTAGAAGGGGGGAGGGTTATATTGTACAGATGGAAAACTTAGTGTCTACATGTAAACATCTATATGAGAGTTACATGATAGGTTTTTCTTGTACTTTATCAGCTATCTTATTTTCACAAATAACTTTGAAGTAGGAAAAACAGAAGTGAATAAAACTACTGTGTGTGTTCCTCTGTCAGCCTTCTTCCAATTTGTACCAAAGACCTGGGTATCACTATAACTAGTATATACAGGTCATTTTATGCAGATATTTCACAGGCAATATTACCAGAGCTTTTCCAGGAATCTGAGTAATTAATGTATTTTCTGATAAAAAAAAATTTAAGTTTTTTGTATGCATTCATACCATTTTATGGTTTGCAATAGGTGTTTCAATTATTAACTTCTGAAGTTAATCAGAACAGTAGTCATTAGTCTTTTTATTCTGATCATAATGGTAAAAAACAGGAGATCTACCCTCAACAAATCCTTAAGTACACAATATTGTTAATTATGTGCATATTACTTCTCTTGCTGATTCTGAAGTTTTGAACAAATTCATATCCGCTTTTGCATCTTCAAAGGAGGACCAAATTTAATAAGGTGTTTTTATTTAAATTGTAAATTTTTCTAATACTAGCCTAAATGAAATAATAAACAGATTAAAGTAGTATATTCTGACCAGTGGTATAAATTAAAAGAAAAATAGATATGTAGTTACATCAAAGATTTATCACCTTGAGTTAGTTTGTGTAGTAAAAATAATGAACTGATATAAATAATGGCAATGTAGGGTCAAGTAGATTGAATAGGTGTGGACATGTGGTTCCATGTTTACCAGTGCAGGCCATTCAATGGGATCACATTTTTGCAAAGCCACGGAGGCAACTGCTTGGGACAAGGTCACCTTGAGAATACGGTTATGGTTAGGACAATCAGTTTGCAGGCCCAGGAATCTACAAACATAGTGCTATGGTTGAAGAGGAGCATGGAATAGAAAGAAAGAAATTGCCAAAGAGAAATTTTCCAAGTTTATGATGAAAAATCCAATAGCTTCTTGCCTTACCTATATAAAGGAAGTTCTGTTAGAGAAAAGGGTATCTTAATTCAAATAAGAAGTGAGAGAACCTTCTCAGACATGATTTAGACCCCTGTAATTTCAATCTGTGATTCTACGTTAGGTCCTTATGTCCAATCCAAAAATTGTCCTTTTTTGCACAGGCCACAGCAGGAATCCACATTATTATTGTATCAACTCCATCTACTCATGCTGGATACATGAATTGGGACAGACCAGTATCATACAATGATTCATGCATTTATCTGTATAGGACACATAAATAAATATCCCATAGTTATCAGGTTTTTTTTTTTCATTGTATTTGCTGGATAATTTTATGGTGGCAACTCTTTTCCCTACACAGGGATTTCATGATTCTTTCAGCAGGATACATTTGTCTAGAGAAACTTATTTATCATAATTAACCTTCATCCTTAAGCGAACTGAAAATCTTATGATAAAGGTTATTTTTTTATTATTTATTTAATTGAAAGGCAGAGTTAAAGAGAGACAGGGAGAGAGAGAGAAAAAAAGAATATCATCCACCCACTGGTTCACTCCACAAATGGCTACAACACCTACGGTTGGGCCAGGCTGAAGTCAAGAGCCAGGAGCTTCATCTGGGTCTCCCACATAGGGGAAGGGGCCCAAGCAATTGGGCCATCTTCTACTTCTTTTCCAGGCACATTTGCAGGGAGCTGGATGGGAAGTGGAACAGCTAGACTCAAACCAGCACCCATATGGGATCCTGCCATCTCAGGTCGTGGCTTAACCCATTAGACCACAATGCTGGCCCCAGTAAAGATTGTTTTTTTTATAAACACACAAAATATATGTAATGAAAAAAGGAAACATGTCAGCTCTTAGGAAATATTTAGCCCCTCTCAAAAGCCTTAAAGGAAAAGTTGTCCTTACTATTGAAAAGACAGTAACCAGTGTGCATGCACTCTTCACACTGCCAGATATTTAGGCCATTAAGGTCCCCTGAAATGGCTACTTTCACTAGAAGATCCTGCCACTACATACAAAGATACCTTGCATTATCTAAGGGAAAAATCAGAAATTTTGTTGTTAGGGCATGTTTGTGAGCCCTTGTTCATACGTACACTTTACACAGCACTTGGACCATGAGAATAAAATGGGACACTGAAGCAGGGATGGAGTGGACAGACAGGCTTCCCCGGTGCTCCTAGTTACCCGCCCTGGAAGCACTGGTTGACCCAGAGTCATTCCGCAGGAAATCAGCAAGGCCCTAGTTACGGCATTGGGCTGAAAAAGTTGACAGTTGTAAAAGCTGACGCTGTTTTTGAAACCTGGTGCTCTTTAAGCACATGAGTCTTTGCCTCCTAGATAATTCTGTATTTTTCATATAAAAAACCATCTATCTTAAAAAGCTCCTCACCAGTGAGAAGTTATAGTGCCCTATAACCCTGAAATTTTTTTGATGTAAGGCTTTGGTTGAACATGGTTGGTTATATAATAAAAATAAAATTCGGTTTCCTCACACTAATACTGTAAAAGAGCTAACAATAAACAGCATCTTACATTAATAATATATTGCATTTACAAAGTAAATTATGTGATATATGTCCAGTATATTTCCACTGCATGCTTAAAATATTCATGCACAGAGAAAAGGGCATATACCAAACAGTTTATAATGTTATCATGGCAGGCGGGATTATGGGTACATTTTTCTTTCTTGTATTTTTGTAAGCATTTGATAATCAGCATGTGTTCCTTTTTTTTAAAAAAAAAGGAGATGTTTTAAGGTTGCCTACCAAGGGCTTTAGTAACTGAAAAGTTTAAGAGCTCTTAAGTCTGCAAATTAAAAGTCCAGATGATGCTGTCTACAATGACAGCTTCTGGCTTCAAGTGGCTATTTAATTATTTAATTAAAAACAAGTAAATTGATTCAGATCTTCAATCATGCTAGATATATTTCAGGTTTCAACTACCACATTTTCATCATCACATAAAGTGCAGAATGGGTTATCAAATTCCTGGCCATTAGTCCCTCTGAGATGCCCCACTAACCTTCAGCCTAACGAGTTCAGAGTGAGTGACAGGTCAAAGCCTACCTCCCAATTCGTAGCTCTTACCTCCACACCACCATTATTATCTTCTCCAGAAGACGACAACTTCCCAAACAAGACTCAATTCGGTTCACCTCAACGTGCTACCAGAGACATTTCTTGAGAGCTTACAGTGTGATGAGTGTGGTAATAGGCTATGAATACAGAAAACCAAGTAAGAGAAGTATCCCTGGCCATGGGGGATGTCCAAGTACAAACCCAGAAGGTCATGCCAGGTGCAGCGACAGCACAAAGTAGAGACAGCTCTCTCTTATTGGGAAATCCAGAATCACTTCTGATAGGTACATATGCTTGAATTGATATTTATACATCCAAATTCACAAATCAGCCCTTCTCCTTTAATAGTTTGTTTTCTCCAGACCCCAGAAGAAGAGAGGTCTGACCCCATTTTTCAAACACGATTGATTCTTGACTGAATGTTGTTTTGACTTCACGTGGACTGGTTAGACGTGTTCAACTCAGCACTGCGATTAATTTTCTTGTTTTTCAGGCCTGGTTATACACATGCAAAATAATTTTAAATCTTCAAATGAAATAAAATACAATTTTAAGATTTCATCATTCAGTTCATTTTGGACTATATAAAAGCAAATACGATTTTTGAAGGAACAGTTTTTTTCTACCCAGATGTTTCGAAAATGTATAAACACAGCTTCAAACCCTGGAGGGCCCCCTTTTCAAATAAATTATGTTCCTGCATGTTCACAGATGCAATGCTTTTGGTGGCAGAGCGACTGGAAGGGCCATTCAACATCGAGTCGGTCATGGACCCCATAGATGTCAAGATTTCTGAAGCTATTATGAACATGCAAGAAAACAGCATTCAGGTGTCTGCAAAGGTATTTGCATTAATCATGTATTTACTCTTACATAATACAGGCACAGTAACCTAAAATGATGTAGGCAGATATGCTGGCTGAGATTATAAATTCTAACAGGCTACCAGCGAGCTTTTCCTGTGAGCCACAAATTTGCTACTTCATTAAAAAGGTTGAACAAAATGGCATTGAGAAGGGAAACAATTTTTTAGTTCACAACTACTCAATCATGAAGAAATTATTGGCTGCCAAAAAGTTTCAGGGAGCTCAAGTATGTTGACTAATCCCTCACATTTGTGGGCAGTTGGGGGGGGGGGGTCTTTTTAAATGTTTGAAATTTTTGCACACCCTCACTCGGTTCTTTCTCTAGTAACTTCTAATTATATCTTCAGCTATGCAGTCCAGGCACGTGTTCTGTGGGTTCAATGGTAAATAATTAAACATCCCATCTGACTCCCTTTTAAGACTATGGTGTAACCTTCATTAATGAATCTTCAGGGGAAAATGTTCCTTTGTATGAGGTCAAGCACACCTTACAAGGAAAAAAGTAGCACATTTTCATAAATCATTGGAGACAGAGCTCTTGGGTTTGCAGCTGCAGAACACAAATACCAGGTGCACAGTTTTTATTTGTTCCTGCCCACGTGAAGATAAACAGGACCCACTTTAAGCAAAACTGAGAAGTTTTCAGTGGGTCTCCAGCTTGTCTTGCATCACACACATTTTCTCCATGTTGCTGACTGTACAACGTCTCTCTGTTCTTCCTGCCATGGACCACAAACCAAATCTATGTCAGTTCTTTAAAGCTAGTGACTGAGTGATTGCATTTTAATTGAAAGTCATTGTCACTAAAATATATCGGGCAAAGAGTTGCATGATTAGCTTTGTTCAATGTTTTAAATCCTTTGTGAAATTTCAAATAGAATCAAGAAGGAGGAGAAGAAATTGCAGAGCAGAAAGAGAGCCATGGAATCCCCCTAGATCTCTTTGGCTGAGCATGAATCAAACTAGACTTTGGCTTTTCAGGGTAAACTGGCAGGAAGTGGGGTAAGAAAAATCTGCACTGTGTTTCATTCTCTCTGGGAGATGGATGAGCTGCGAGTTTCCTAGGTCTACTTCTGCGTTTTAATGAGCTCGGGGTAGCCTCTGTAAAGGAAGATGCTCCCAATTACCATCACCTGTTGGGGAAATAGCCCATTTGGGGTTTGCATGAAAGGCCATTTTCTTTCTTTCCTGTGAAATATAGCAATCATCTCTTCCTCTCAAGTCTACTGCCTAGAAACCAGTCCATGTTGTTTTGAGAGTCCAAATATCCCAGCAGTGCTTGAGTAACTAGGCACTGAGGTTGCTGAAGTTCAAAAGCGCCCAGGAGAATAAGACATGAAAAACATGTGGACCACAGTATTAGTGGTTGGAGCACATCACACTTCCCAGGAGGCGGCATCTGCTTCCGTTGCTGTGCGCTCATGCACACTCTCCTCTACCTTTTTCCATCCATTCTTTCAGCAGTAAGTATGGAGAATCCACGTGGCAGACACGGTTCTAGATATGGGCAATGGAGGAGTGAACACCATGTTCCACCCTCATCAAATGCACTTTCTAATAGCAGAGTCAGATATTAAACAGCTAAACAGTTACGTAAATTAACAGACTGAATGCCATGTCAGACAATACTTGGTACAAAGAAAAAAGCTCCTTTTGACAGGAAACTTCTTTCATGATGTGAATTTAAGAAAATTTAATTCTTACAAATGTAACAGGTTCCTAATTGTTTTCCTGGCATCCACTTTTGAAACCCCTTCTCTTTCCTTCACCCAACAACCAAAGTTTTCCAAAACATAAACAAGAGGATATTCCCCTGCTTCTCCTTTCCATGACTCTTTTTGCACTTACAATGGAATTCAAACTTTGGCAAGGTCTTGCATTAACTGACCTCTGCCTACCTGTACCTTCCTTCTTGCCCTCTGTCCTTTCGCTCACTGTGTAGCTATGTGAGTTATCTCCATTCCTTGCGTATACATGTGGCTTCTTTTGCTTGTAATGCCTCTCACTCCTCTCCCTTTGAGTGGGTCTCTCTTGTGATTCACTATCTCAAAGGTCTACCATAGTATCTATTACAGATTGGAGATACAGTTTGTTTGGTCCTTGCTCTCTAACAGTCTTCTCCTGCCTTCACTGATGTAAAACCCCATGTGGGACCAGGATCACTGCTGTATATTTAAAACCTAGTGCATCACATGTCACACAGAAAGTATAGGCAAATAATTTGCTGAATTACTGAAAGTACTAGTGAGTGAGCTCCAAACAACTTTTAAGAAATCAATTTATTTCAAAAAAGTAGGTTACCTACTAGAAAAAAAAATACTTATTGTGAGTTGAGTATTCAGTGTAGCAGCTAAAGCACCACTTGGGAAACCCACATCCTGTACTGGCACGCCTTAATGTGAATCTTTGTTCTGCCCTTGATTCCAACTTCTTGTTAATGCACACGCTGGGAGGCAGCAGATGATGCTCAAGTGGCTGAGTCACTACCACTCACATGGGAGACACACAATGAATCCTTGGGTCTTGTCTTTGGCCTGGGCCAGCCCCAGATAGTGTAGGTTTTTAAAGTAAACTAGTAGATGAGATTCTCTCTCTCTATGCATTTATATAATAAAAATTTAAAATTTATTTTTAAATTGAAAAATATATATATAAATATGGCATTCAACATGTTTTGAAATATGTTTACATTACAGAATGACTAAATCAAGCTAACAAACGTGTTTATATCTGACATCCTTAGCATTTTTCTGTAGTGAGAACACTTAAATCTCAGCAATTTTCAAACATAGGAAACGTTGTTATAAACTATAGTTCAAATCAAGTATTTTCCTAAAAATTGTCCAAGAGGTCAGATGAATCCATTTTATTACCAAGATTTGGATAAGACATTTTTATGAAATTTGTCCAACTATATTATAATAGTATTGCTATTAATAAAGATTGTGCTTTAAAATGACACACTGATTTGCAAGAAATGTCAAACCAAGAGCAGAGATAGTACAAATAATAGAGATAGCAGTAGGTAGTAAAGATAACCCATAAAACACTCATATGAGGGAATTCGGTAGGTAGGCCAGAAAATAATCTTAAATATCCAGTGAGCTAGAAACAAACAAAAATCTTGTTGACTTGACAAACAGAAGAGGTGTAGAGGAGTCGAGGAGCAGGAGGGCAGCCAGGTTCTTCTGGAGAGAAAGATGGGGGGCAGGATCTGGAAGAACCACAGTCAGCTTTCAATGCTGTGGAAAGGCAGGGGTGGTTGGAATTTGGATAAATTGAATAGGAAACATCAACAGAATTTTCTGGTGCTGTAGATATGTCCTGAAAACAAGCTTTAATTCATGAAAGCAATGGAAGTTAATTTTAAATTTAGAAATACATGGTTTCGCTTTCCCTGTAGGCCACATCCATGAAATCACGCATGAACTAGAGTCTAAAATCAACATTTTAGCTAACAACTGGGTGGCTGGATACACCCTTTTCCAAAGGAGCCCTCAGTCACTGTTGATGAACAGTCTCAGTTAAAGATGTAGGCTGGGGGATTTATAGAACCAGAAATGGTGCTGGCTTCTAATAGGAGAGCTTCTGTGGCCAGAAGCTAGTTCATAACGTGCAGGGAAATGGGGGTAGGGTGGGGAGAGACATCCTGAGAGTTGTAAAGCTCACAAATTAAAGTGACTTTTTACTCTAGGATGTGATTGACAAATTTTTTATTTTACTAAGCCAGTTAGAAGACAGCAGTTAAAGTTAAAACACTTTTATTAAAGTAGATAGAATTTATTTTTGGAGGAAAAAGGAAGACCTTTCTCTCTGTCTCTCTCTCTCTCACTGTCCAACTCTGCCTGTCAAAAAAAAATTTATTTTCAGAGTCTCTTTCTTGAAAGCAACAATATTTATAACTGCCAACTCATATATATTTAATGCTTACTGCAAGGGACTGAACTAAGTGCTTTCCATGGTTTATATTATGTGATATTTATAACAGGGTTCATGATGAGGTAAGACTTGCCTCTTATTATGCAGGTGAGAAAAACAAGACTTAGGAAGGTCTCATGGTGTAAAGGTTAGAAGAGTGTCTGAATCCCAAACCCATCCTAACTGCTAAACCCACTGTGATCTTAGTGCCTGCAGACATTATGGGCAGAGTCCAGTGAACGTTTGCTACATCCATGAAGCATTAAGACAAAGTTCAGTAGCCTTCGGTGGAACCTGCCGGAGAAGACACAAGGATAGAGCCAGGAAGACTCAGGCCATTTCTTTCTTCCCGATTCCCTTTACGGCTGAGCCTACTACTACTTCCTACCATGAAAAATTCTAATTAAATATTTCTCTAATCCAGCCCAATCGTCCATTTCTCCCAATCTTCCTAAACTTTTAATAGTAAAGATGATAAAATTCTTTCTCCTCTCTTCTGTATCTAAAAGCAGAAGATGAACATACCATAGTTTCAGATATGAAATCCCTTTCCCCAAACGCTGTCATCCTATCTAGGGACAGAACAGCTAATCTTTTTGTACCTAATAATAGAGATCAGGAATTAGTAGGATTTACAGACTAATGAAAAGATCTCTCACCCTGTATCTTCACACTCGTCTCAGATCTGTTTTTACAAGTATTGTCACATCCTTTTTCTTCCTCTATTCAGCCAACAGGGAAGCAGTTAGGGGTTAGATATACCGAAATTCCTTCCAAAAAATACATTGGCTATATCAAGTTGCATAGGAAGTTATAATATTCTGGTAACACTGTAACACACATTTCAACCTCTAGATTTTATATACTGTACAATACTAGATACATATATACTTTGCCAAAGACTGGGGCTACAGCATATTAAAATTTTTTTGGTTCCCTTTCAAGCAAAGAATCATTGGGTAATAATGACAACCATCATGGTTCCCACTGGCCCAACACCTACTGTGTTCCTGTGTTCATGCAACAAGCACTCTACCAGGAATCCGGCATGAGGGATAAAGTAGAGGGAACAAGCAGTGTCTCTGCTCTTCCGTCAGCCCTACTGCAATCTTGAAAAGCAATGTTTCCTTTCTTTATAGGAAAAGAATGTTAATCACAGGGAGATTACATAAGCAGCCTGAGGTCGCACAACAAAGTCGCAGAGCTGGGATTGCAACCCAGACCTGTCTGATGCCAAAGACAAGGAATTTCCCAGCATACCATGCTGTTTCCTTAATAAGTACTTTCCAGACAGGACCAGTATGCTTCAGCACTGGGGGGACCAGCCATATACGGGGAGGTTTGTTGCCCACAACATACTACAAGTGACTCACTGATAAGAAACCTGAGTCCTTAGTTCTTCAAACCTCAACCAAGCTTATTACATTCACCATCATCTCAGTCTTCATCAAAGATGAGAAACAGGCTCACTCACCATTCGACCAAAATCAAGTAGTTCATAACTCTGCAAGTTTGTGGAAATTCCTACAGGAAGAAGAAAAAAATAATTCAGTTTCTGCCTTTGAATTTCAGATATGTAGATAATCTCCCTCCTATCCTATCAGCAAAGATGAAACTGAGCTCATGAGATATTTAACTATATTAGGAATAATTTTAAACCTAATCTGGAAAAAGATTGGTTTGTCATATATAATCTATATTAAGAAGGAAGACTTATTAAATTCCAATTGAAACCATCCAGTCAATTAATACTTATTACAGAAGAGGGTTGAACCCATTACAGAAGAGCAGGACAGCTTTCAGGTACTTAATTTTCTCCAGATAATTCTTTTTGAATGAAGAGTATTAAAAAAAACTACGAGAACAGAAAAGAGGATGTGATGTCTGTAGTTATCAGGTCTTTGTTTCCTCGTCTGTGAAATGAGAGGTTGTCTAAATGTCCCCTTTGCAGCTCCAACAGTTTACAGTTTCACAGACATTATCACTTTGCTCATTAGACAGATTTCTGTATAAAGCATTGAGATATTTTTCTTTTTCCTTTGAAAACATTCAGGGATAAATTATATCTTGGGAGTCCAGATGGAGAAAGTATCATCTTTCAGCTAGAAGTCAGTTCAAATAAATAGAAATACAAATAAATGTATTTTCTTTCCAGTAGGATTTATCTTTCCTTTCCCTGGGCTTCTCTATTTTATGTGCCCTTCTTAAGGCAGCAAGCACATTATTCCCTGTGTTATGATTACTTTTGTATTTACTTTCTCCTACCCAGGATTCTAAGTTATTTGAGGATAAAAGTTACATCTTATTCATTCCTCCATTCTGCAGAGAGCCTTCCTAATGCACATGGGAGAAGAGCACATTTTGCGGAGTTAAATTTGGACCATGAAAATATAATGCCAGCGAGACTTCAATGATAAGAAATAGAAAACATCTTAAAAACGTACTTGAGGTTAGACTAGCATTCTTTTCGAATAGCACAGCAGTTACCAGGTCAGTTGCAAAATCAGGCATACCTAGGACATGATTGTCTAAGTTGTGTGATTTGGGGCAAAGTATTTATCTATCTAAACTTAGTTAACTCATATCAAAAATGAGGACTCTAATACTACCTATCCATAGCGTTGTTTGAGAGGAAAATAATATAACCCAAGTAAAATGCTCAGGAGAGATTATGTCAAATCAAAACCACTCATAAAGGAAAATCGTCTAAACTGTTATTGAAAATACCTCCACAACAATTATTCTAAAGAGAATTGATTGTGTATCTTCTCTCAACTATGATAGTCTGTGCACTTATTTTTAGCATCCAAGATCAGAAAGATAGGTTTCCTATCCATACCGCGGTATTTGAAATCCTCAGGAATGGTGTTCTTGTTGATGGTGAAGCATCACACAGGAAAGGAGACTTAGCTCTGAACAAACGTCTAGCAGGGAGCAGGCTCAAGCACGAGCAGAGTTGCAGAGGATTAGAACAACCTGACCCTTGCCTATGCCCGTTGGCCACACCAGCATCACCACAGCAGAATCTGAGAGGCATTTCAGTGGCCTTTGCCCAATGTCGCACCATTCTTAAACAGCAAGAAAAATTGGCCCTCTCTATGACAGGTAGTTTGGCACCATATGTCTGATCTCAAAAAAAAAAAAAAAATGCTCATACTATTCATAGAGTTGTAAGTTCTGTTTCCACTTCAGATTGTTTTTTTCAGGAAAAGAGCACGTTCTCAATGATGTCTAGTTTCACAATCTTTTCTCTGGTTTGCTCCAAGCTTCTATGCTGCCCACCCGTTCTCAATTACAACATTCCACCAAGAAACAGTGACCTCGAAACAAGTTTTTTTCTTTGATTCCTTCATTATTGTACTGAAAATCAGGGTCTGTCCTATTCCTGTTTGTATCATTACTGGATAACAGAGTCAGATTTTTAAGATGCTACATTCAGATCTGGGTTGGAGAGAGATGCACTTTTAATATAGTAAAATGAAAATTTGGGGAAAAAAACGTTTATGTTCGACTTATGCAAAATAAATACAAAACAAAGTAGTTTTAACTTTCCTTTAAAGGGGTGTTTCTATAAAAGGGGTAAAAAATTTTCTCCTTCTGAGGATAAAGGAACATTCCTGATTATCTCTAACCTTTGCAGATTTATCTTAAGATTTTCTTTTACTTTCATTTCAGGATAAAAGATGAGATTACATTTAATGTAGTCTACTCAAGAATAGAGGACTGAAAACTCAATTCAGATTTTAACACTCAATGTGTATGTGTGTGTGTTTAAGATCTTTATCTTTTTGAGAGGCAGAGTTACAGACAAGAGGGAGAGACAGATCTATCTACTGGTTCACTCCCCCCAAAAATGGCCTCCACAGCCAGAGCTGGGCCAATCTGAAACCCGCAGCTACTTCTGAGTCTCCCACTTGGGTGCAGGGTTCTAAGCACTTGGGCCATCTTCTACTGCTTTCCCAGGCTATCAGCAGGGAACTCCATCAGAAGTGAAGCAGCCAGGACTCAAACTGGTGCCGACACTGCAGGCAGAGGCTTAACCCTACCATGCCACAGTGCCAGCCTCTATTCAGTGTGTTCTCAGGCTCAACAGAATTCAAGGATCGTTTCCTTCCCATTTTTCTCTGCCTGAAGTACTGAATTCTCTCCACAGGACCATGCTTCTCACAGTGCAGTGAGTGTGCCTTTGTATTAGAGCAATTTGCACAGCTTCTACCCAGTCTCAGAAATACGACCCCCGGCCCTAGCTGTTACATCATCTGCTTTAACTCTTAGGTTTTTTGCTTTCATTCATGACCTCACCTGTACTTAAATCTATAAAGAAGCCACTTGGGTGGGGGAAACATGCTAGTTTCTGCCCATTTCCATGGTGTAAATGCTCCCAGCGTGGCTGTTTCCAAGCTACCAGCATGGAATCGCTGACCACAAGTATACTTCCATGATATATTTTCAACTGACAGAGTTAACTGCCACAAAGAACAGTGAACAGTGAGACATTTAGGGATTAATGAGTTTTTGGTATGTATTACCTTTGTTTTTATTGTAATTTTTATAAGTGTAAGTTCATACAACTTCCTTTTCAGGCACCACTGTGTTTAACTGGCATGCAAACATCCTGAGACTCTAACGCGAGGCCTCATGAGCCAGTAAGAGGCAATTTGAGCACACAACTGCTATGCTGGAAAGCTGTCTCTGACTGCACGCTGAGTCAGTTGCTCCTCTGGGTATTCACATCATACTCATCACATTCTGTCGTAACTCCCTGATCTCCTAGCAAAGAGCAGGCATATATCTAATTGGCATTCCTAGCACCCATGTTTAGCCAGAGTGATACTGAGCAAAGTATCTATTGAGTCATAGATCAAGCGGATGGTACAGAGCCAAGCTGCTGGAATTTACATGTTTACTAATGTTCTGCAAAGTGAACGTAAGGGACTGCTTTAAGCCTTGAAAACAAAGACCGCAAGAAATAATCATTTTGTCAAGTTGAGAGGGTTAAGGTTTCTTTTCTCTCCACTCTGCTTTGCTCAGCTCCTTGTGAATCCTCCCCGCTCACTATTAGGAAGGAAATATCAAGGTGTTCTGTTGAAAGAATACAAAACCTTCAGGAAAAAAAAATTCTCAAGTAAATGAAAAGAATTTACTTTTATTGAGGAAAGACTTTAAGAAGTATGCAATGCATCTGACAGAAATCCTGGAACCAAGCTGTGCCAGCATCAGGAGGAAATTTTTAAAACCTTAAAACTGACATGGTAGCTGGCTTTTGAAAACTGAAGTCAATGAAAAGTGGCCAAAATTAAACTGATGATTTGATTTGATTCAGTAGAATCCAAAATTCTCTTCAGAGAATCCTGAGACTATCCAGCGACTCAGAGTTTGCCAGAGAACTTGGCCAGGGGATGGTTGCAGTCAATCTTTAAATTAAAAAAAAAAAAAAGCAAGAATCAGAGAGCAAAGCAAGAGAAGGGAGAAGGAAAGGAAGAGGTAAGAAGAATGGTGAGATTGTTCTGAGAGGCCAGGATGAAAGATTGTTTTCTTAGAAGGCAACCCCTAAAGCAAATTGCCAAATTAAAAACCCTGATATTTAAAATATTTGTGTAATGTCTACAATGATTTTATATCTGAGGAGGAAGTTATCAAAACATCCAAGTTTATATGTAGAAAATCACTTCTTAAGATATTAGTAGAAAGCCATTAGCATCCAGAAAGAAAAGTGTATAAAATAAGGCCCCCGGACACAGTTCAATCTTACGTAATGGAAATAGGGTTCTCTTTGTACTGCCAGGCATCACAAAATGTTTTTAAAATGTTTAGCTCACATGTATGTACTAGTGACACATGAATGTTCCCTATACACACATTTCGGTCACCACTTCCATCACGAGAAAAGGAGGGTGCTTGGTGCTGAAGGTGGAGGGTTATCACCAAGCATAGGACACAACTGCTGTGACCTGCGACCCACATCCAGGTGCTGCTGCCTGGGAAAATCAGGAAGGGCAGCTTTCTAAGAACCCGCTTCATCGGTATTTCGCTGCAGATGGACACAGCCTGAAGCTGAGCCCAGTTACTCTAGTCTCCACTCATCTCCAGTCCTTTATTTCATGGTTTCAGCTGGCCATGGTCAACTACAGTTCAAAACTCTTAAAAAATTCCAGAAATAAACAATTTGTAGGTTTTCAATTAGGTGCTGAGTGTGATAAAGTTTTTTATCTCCCAGCTCTGTCCCACCCTGGACACAAAATTACCTTTTTGTCCAGCGTACCCATGCTGTGTATGCCACCCACCACTACACACTCAACACCCATCATGGTTATCAAACCAGCTATCCACTGTATCATCGCTTATGTTCAAGTAGCCCTTATTTTTCTTAATAATGGCCCTAAAGCACAAGTGCTTCCTGGAAGTGAAAAGGTAAAAATTTATCAGGAGTATGTATGTACAGGGAAAAAATGTCATCATATGTAGGATTTGATCTTAACTGAGCTTTCGGGCATTCACCAGGGATCTTAGATCATATCCTCCACAGATATGTGGACCCCTGTATTTCCATAAACCGAGGTTCTGAGTTCACTAGCCCCTCCCCTGACCAATCAGAGTGCCATCTGACTATTTTGTGTTCAAAGTCTTTCCCTCCCTAACTGGCATATAAAGCTCAGTGAGCATTATCAAATGACCCCAAAATTGGGATTTTTAGTTATCAGTTGAACCAAACTTGTTGATTTGGCTTTGCTTTAATTTGGCACAGTAAATGGAGTAAAAGGAATATCAAAAGATTTTTTTTCCATTTATATGCGTGATTTATTGCATTTTCTTAAGGCTAAGGAAGAACTGTTCAGACTTGGTTTTGAAGAGGCAATTGATTATTTGAGATAAAGTGTATCAAGTACATAGCAGAGTGAAGTGTCTGGTCAGTGATGGAAACTCAAAATTTGCTGGTTCTCTTTTATTTCTTTTCATTCTCATTACAGAAACCTGCATGCTAACTGCTTTCTACAAATAAATGTTTGCTCAAGGGCAAAATTATCACTAAAATTTTCATTTGTTCAGAATCTTTCATTCTTGATGGTTCTATTATCAGTTATTTAATTAGATTCTTCCTAAGAAATTTAGAACACCAATTTGTGAGGATAAATTGCATTTTAGAGCACCTAAAATGTAATCTATAGATGTGGAATTGACACTTGGAGATGCAATGGCTTTGAGCAGCCCTTGTTGAGGAACAATTTATTTTTTCATACTCTTTGTTGAACTCTTTACTTAGTATAGAGTTAATCATATGTGTATAAAGTCAATTGAAAATAGATCTTAGTAAAAAATAATGAGAATAGGAGAGGCAGGAGGTGGAGGGGTGGGAGTGTGGATGGGAGGGCAGGTAAAATGGGAAGAATCACTATATTCCTAAAGTTGTATTTATGAAATGCATGAAGTTTCTATTCCTTAAATAAAAGGTTTCTGGGGAAAAAATCAAATCACAGGTAACCCTGGAGCTGAAGACAACCCTGAATTTTGGTAAAATTTGTGAACCCACAACTTTCTGATCAACCTACACTGCTCTGTCTTTGCATATTTCTCTTTCTCCACGTCAAAGATCTCACCTTCCTGTGCCTGGGCTTTTGCAACTTCTTCTTCTTGAAATAAGCATCAGTGAGATGTCTGGGATTTTCAGACTACTGATGGCAATTCTCATTGGGGTGGTAATGACAGATTTCGCAGGTGTTCTGCTGAGGAACTCAGGGGAAAGAGGTCCAGTCGTAAGGAGCAAGCCACGGCTCAGCTGCTTCTGCCAAACCACCCTCTGGTCTCTGTGCTGCCGTGAGGATGCTCACAATGGTGCTGGGGTGATGCTGCCCGCAGTCACTCATGAGCTGATCGAAGGGCTCTGTGTGCAGCGCACCATCTTCAGTGGGATAACACCTAGCTTAACCACACTGGTACCCCCATTCTGTCGCCGCCAACTGGCAGTGTGATGACTGTATCAAGAAACGTCTTGTTCTTTTCTACCCTAGGTTTAGGAGCTAAGTCCTTCCTCTTGTACTTGGACTTTGTAGGATACATAGCAGATTGGGAGTACCTCCCAATTATTCTCATGAGGACAGTGTTTCAGCTGCAGAGGGTCCCTTTCCTGGGCTTTTTATCCTTAAGGTTACTCTTTTTTAACTTTACCACTGGCATCCTAGCCTTCTTGGCTTGAGCTTTTTCACCAAACCATCTGAGAAGATGGGAAAGAGCTCATTCTTGACTTTTTAAACATACACTATGTGCTGGGACTTCTTACAGATTCTTACAGTGGTAGATAAATGTATGAAATCTTAGTCTTTATAGAGCTTAACTTACTCATCCGTAACTCTGCATGATCAATAGATTTATTACTGATTATTGTTCTACTTAATTGCAAGTTACTTCAGTTAAAATAATTACCTTTATGACTCCCATTTTTAGCATCTTTTCTATGCACCGTACCATTTTATCTTCAGAGCAGCCTTGAGAATTGGGGAAAATTTGTTACCCCAAGGTTACACAGGTGTAAGGAGAAAAACAGGCTAGTGCTCCAAACTTTCAGAATTGCTCATGACCTGTTGCTGTGTACTGAATGTATTTGTCCCTCTAGGTTCATACATTGAAACCCAAGCTCCCAGCTGGTAATACTAAGGAGTAGGGCCTTTGGGAGGTTATTGTATCATGAGCGTAGAGCTTTCATGAAGGGGATTAGCGCCCTTCCGGAAGACAACGATGAGAGCTCCATCACCTCTTTGAGCACACACAGAAGGCTCCACCTACGTGAGGCAGACAGTGCATTCGTACCAAACACCCAATCTGCTGGTGCCCGGGTCTGGGGCTTTCAGCCTCCAAAATCATGAGCAATAAATTTCTGCTATTTGTAAATGACCCAGTCTAAGATATTTGTTATAGCAGCCCAAATAGATTAAGACATCTGTCCATTATACCACAATGCTCTCTTGTAAAATAATAGCTACCCCTGTACATAGTATCTGTGGAGCCAATGCAGATGATATCTGCTGTTTCCCTGAGTACAAATGGGATATATTTGAATTCGCTAGATAGTCATCTAACAAATAGTTCATCCCTTAATACCATAATATAAATTAGAATCTAATAGGTAAACAAAACATTACTCTGAAAACATCAAGTCTGATTAAATCTAGGTAAGAGGGGCCGGCGCTGTGGCATAGCAGGTAAAGCCACCGCCAACAGTGCCAGCATCCCATATGGGTGCCAGTTCAAGTCCTGGCTGCTCCATTTCCTATCCAGCTCTCTGCTATGGCCTGGGAAAGCAGTAGAAGATGGTCCAAGTCCTTGGGCCCCTGCACCCACATGGAAGACCTGGAAGAAGCTCCTGGATCCTGGATTCGGATCAGCCCAGCTCCGGCCATTGTGGCCAACTGGGGAGTGAACCAGCAGATGGCAGACTCTCTCTGTCTGTCTGTCTCTCTCTCTCTCTCTCTGCCTCTCCTTCTTTCTCTGTGCAACTCTAACTTTCAAGTAAAATAAATAAATCTTTCAAAAAAAAATCTAGATAAGCACTGTTACCATATTTAATAACAAAGATTAAAGTTCCGTTTGCAAATTTCAAATTGGCATACAGGAACAGCAACTCCTTTTCCACCACAGTAAGTACTTACTGAGTAGAAAGTGAGAACATAGAATTTTAAAGACACAGGAGGTGAAGCAAGATTTATCTGCAGCCCTTTCTTCTCAGGTTGCCAGCAATGACTTTTGCAAATGTATAATCAAGCTGCAAAAGACGATGCAGAAGATAAACAAGACAAAGAGATGGGGGTATAAAGCTACACGTGCCTCCGAAAATGCACGCCATGTTCATTTAAAGGAAATATGTTAAGATGATTAGATTTGGATGCAGACCCCTAAGACACAGCACTCAGACCTGTTAGCACCACATGTCCCGCCCCTCCTCATCCCTCACAAACTATAAAATGCCTCCTCTTTCAGTTCTTCCTGGCTTAATGTCAGCTTCTTTAATCTCAGAATGCCAACATGCTTCTGAGACATTATCTTAATAATCCTCTTAAGGGAGAAGATTCGTGAGCCAGATAGCTTCCCGAAATCCAGGAGCTTTAGACTCCTCTAGGTGGGAAAGAGGACTCCTTTGTAGCATCTGTTTGCACTGGGGCTTCCAAACACTTTCTCAAATTATCTAATTATCCCTTTCAACTTCCCGTGGAGGGAGGCAGGCAGGGGATAACGCTGATTCTGTTTCTTAAAAGGGTGAGCTAACGATGTGCCTCACCATAAGGTGGCTTATCCTGCAGTTACATCTTCTAGAAATTTCTGTTGTGTTTTAAAGCGAAGGCCTTTAGTGTCTTGAAATAGTATTCTCTCAAAGGTAGAAGAGGATGGAATGGCTGCACAAATGCCTCTAAGTTATGCAATGCTATCTGAATCACTTCTCTGCTTGGCAGATTACAGACCCTCCACACTGCAGCTCAGAGTATGCTCTCAGCTAGTCTTGGGGGGCACCCCCAGGGGAAACTCAGCCCAACCAAGTTGGGGAACACAACAAATGACATCATTGTTTTTCAAGAGTCAGAACACCTGTTATCTTGAAGCTGCCTTTGTGAAGATGCCTGATTCAACTGTGACACGAGAGACTGGTTGCTTTTACAGCAACCATTACTCCCCGGAAATATTTTGCAGAACACATTTATGAAACATCAACCCAGATATTTTGCCCCCCAATGTCCTTCTTCAAAAAGCACAACTTCTAGAAATTACAAAGTATAAAGTGATATACTTAATTACTATTGAGCACTTACTCTTCTGATGCTGGGTTGTTTTCCTGCCTCATGTGTTATCATCACAGTATGTCTGTCTGGTGAATAATGTTCGTCCTACTGTGCTGGCCTCCACTCCATCCATCTGCCACCTATCTATGGAGTTCCCCTGGGTTTACTTAAAGCCAGTTGCAGGGCTTTAAATACTACCTTTTAGGCTAATGATCTAAATTTCTATTTCTAGGCCTGGGCAACTGATTAACTGATTCTCACTTAACTAAGTCCTTTGACTTCACATCGTTCTTCAACTGTTTCTTTCCTTATTCAAAGTATTAAATTGGGGGCTACTCAAGCCATCAGAGAAAAGGCTCATTGTTTTTTATTCATTTTAAAAGTCAAGAGTCAGAGTTAGAGAGAGAGAGAGAGAGAGAGAGAATCTTCCATCCATTGATTTACTCTCCAGATGGCCTCAATGGTCAGGACTGAGCTAGGCCAAAGCCAGGGGCAGGAGCTTCATCGGGGTCTCCCACATTGGATACCAGCATCACAGGTGGCAGCTTTACCCATTTCCCACAGCATTGACTCCTCATTGGTCTTTGTATCAACCTAGCCCTGGGGCCCCTGGGAGCCATAAACCTTTACCAAACTAGACCACTGCTATAGCCAACTCAGAAAATTGCAGTAGCCCCAAATTTCTGCACTAGATTTCCTTGTGCCCCAGGCTTCATGAACCCAGTATTTTTCCAGCTATCAGACTGTATGTTTTCTTCGTCTGTTAACTAAATGACATAAACTTGGTAGCTTACAAACAGGAATTTATTTCTCACAGTTCTGAAAGTCCAGGAGCAAAACGCCAGGAGACTTACTAACTGGTGAGGGCCTACGAGGCACTTAGTGCGTGACACCTGCTCCTTGTGTGCTCATGTCAGCAGAGGGCAAGGTAGCTCCCAGGGCCCTCTTTTAGAGGGGCACAAAGCTTGTTCACAAGGGTATAACCTAAGCACTTCTGCAAGATCCATCTCTCAGTCCAGTATGCTGTGATTAAGTTTCTACTTCAGAGTTTAGGGCCAAACACATGCTCACACCACAACACATAAATGAAAAATCATATCATTAATTTTCCCTTTGTAACTTGTCTTAGTTACACGATGGATAGGTGTTATTGAAGATTTATTCTCTGTGCGAGACTAATACAGGAGCATTTAATCATCCCCTAGCAGAAGCAGGGGAGCTGATGCTCAGGTACAGCTTGGCCATTGTTCTGTGTTTTGTGAAATTCTGGTACAGAAGCCCTGATCCCCAGGCCTACAACCTACACACTTCAGGTTTTCTCTTATGACGATTCTTTTTTCTGAAGAGTATGGAAGATATGAAGTTATTTTTGTAAGGAAAAGGAGGAACAGAAAGGAGAGGAGACAGGATATGAACTCACAGCCAAAACGAATTTATTCAAGAAGAAAAATGAATTCATACAGGTGGCTGACTGCCAGGGTGCACACAGACTGAACACGTGGCAGACAGCACAGCCCTCCAACAGGCTGTCTTACATAGCTTAGGGTGAGCTAAGGGTCTGAAGGGGAGGAAAAAAGGGTGGAGGTGAGCTATTTCTTACAGGTTTTTCATGGGCTTTCAAACCTGGAAAAGAATGCTGGGCGTGGGGTGGGTAACAATACTTGTGTGTAACTGAGGATCAGTTTAGTATGCATTAAGTAAGGATTTCAACAGTTTGCACCCCCATAGAAACACAAAGTGAATATATTGTTTGAGTACTCGTTATAGCATTAAATCTCAATGTACAGCACATTAAGGATAGAGATCCTACATGAGGAGTAAGTGCACAGTGACTCCTGTTGTTGACTTTACCAATTGACACTCCTGTCTGTGGCATCAGTAATCTCCCTATGCTCCAGTCATGAGTTTCCAAGGCTATGGAAGCCCTCTGAGTTCTCCGATTCTTATCTTGTTTAGACAAGCTCATAGTCAAAGTGGAGGTTCTCTCCTCCCTTCAGATAAAGGTACCTCCTTCTTTGATGGCCTGTTCTTTCCACTGGGATCTCACTCACAGAGATCTTTTGCCAGAGTGTCTTGGCTTTCCATGCCTGAAATACTCTCATGAGGTTTTCAGCCAGCTCCGAATGCCTTTAGGGCTGATTCTGAGGCCAGAGTGCTATTTAGGACATCTGCCATTCTATGAGTCTGCTGAGATTCTCACTTCCCATGTTGGGTCACTCTCCCCTTTATTTATTCAAAGTAAGAAGCAGAATGCTACTTGGCTATGTTTTTTTTTAATTTTTTAAATTTATAATTTATTTTATTTTTTAGAGGCATAGTAGAGGTCTCTCATCCACTGGTTCACTCCCCAACTGCCCACAACAGCCAAGGCTGGGACAGGGCAAAGCCAGGAGCCAGAGACTCCATCCAGATCTCCCATGTGGGTGGCAGGGACCCAAGTACTTGAGCCATCACCTGCTGCATTCCAGGGTGTGCATTAGTTGGAAGTTGGAATCTTCCTGAACTCAGACCCAGGCACTCTGACATGGATGGGAGTATCCCAAGCAGCAGCTTAACTGCTATGACAAATACCCAAGATATCAGACTATACCAATCAACCTACATTGTACTATAACACCACCCTCCAAAACAAAGTGAAAGAAATTTAAAAATCAAGCGAATGGTAAGTTTTTCTGTTACGAAAGATACATCTCCCCTGAACACTAATATTCTTTCAGGGCATTCCATGTTTCTTTGATTTAACTTAACTCAGCAGCCAGATTTTTTTCCCAGAGAGCAAGTTAGAAGAGCCCATTAACTCTTTCAGTGCCCGCTCTATGAGATCTCAGCAAGGCCATTTGTATTGTTTCGCCTTAGGCTTTACGCTTTTTAAAAGTCAGCTGTCATTTTCAAAGCAATCCAAAATAGCACACTCAACAGATCCCTGGAGCTCTGGAAATGTTAATGCCCTCCATCAGCAACGACCTTGCCACGGGGAAGCGATTTAGGCACCAGGGAGAAAAGGGCCCACTATCTTCATCACGACTGGTTTACCCCATCAGCTTTAGGAACTGCGTGAGAGAAGAATAATCAATAGTGTGTTAAGACCAATCTCCAAGAATGCCAAGACAGAGTACTCTTGCACTGCAAAATGCTGAGTTGAAGGAGAACTTTTGAATACAACCAAAGAGAAATTAGCTGCAGTGGTAAAACAGAATGCATTGTGTCTCAAGATGGAATCTGTCATCGGGAAAGGCCCTCAAGAAGTCAGTACACTTCAGTACAGCCGCATAATATGCATGATGAAAAATGAGCAAGCACCACAGAATCAAATAACAACACTGGAACCAACGCAGGGTAAACACACTCGTGCAAGTTAAGAATTGGTCCGCGTGGGCCCACAGTTAAGACACTGATTAGGGCACCACGACCCATGCCAGAGAACTTGAGTTTGGTATCCTCTCTGGCTCCACTCCTGATCTCCAGATTCCTGCTGAAACCACACCCTTGGGAGACAGCAGATGATGGCTCAAGTACGTGGGTTCCTGCTACCCATGAGGGAGCTCTTGATTGGCTCCCAGCTTTGGATTCACTCAGCCCTGGTTGTTTAGCGACTCTGCAGAGTAAACCAGCGGATGAGAGCTCTCTGTCTGGATACTCTCTCTCCACTTCTCAAATGAACAAAATTAAAAATTAAAAAAAAATTCCTTTGCGTAAATTTACTAGTATCTAGGAGAAGAATGATCTCCTACATGCAAATAGAAAGTAACGAGAAGTTGAACTTCATCAAGATCTCCTGAAAAAGACACTGTTTCCTGTCAATCTAGTAAAGGTCTCAACGCTTCATAACTAGCATAGAGTAGAAAGTTTCTAAAATGAGTAAAGGGAGCGTTCCACACCACCCTGAGTGAAATCACTGTGGAAAAGAGCTGGCAACTCAGTCCCTAAGATCATTACAATGAAATGTTTGATTTCCCACAGCAACCCTAATTGTGACATGAACAGCTGTCAACAACAAAATTAGAAGAAACTGTCATTATATGGATTCCATCCACATGTACTTGTCCTATTTCCACACTGTAGCTCAAGAGGGGGTTTTCAAAGAATTTTTCCAGTAGAGGTTTTCATTATTCAAGGGGGAGTCACTCAGATTATTTGGCCTTATATGCTATACAAGGAATACATTTGTCACAATAACAAGAATCCCAATTGGATGCTTATTGAATACCAAAGTCAAGTACATGAAAGTGTCTGGAACACATTCCTTTAATCCTGAAGTCGTCCTTTGAAGTAATTATTACAATTTTCAATTTTAATGCAGTTGATGCTCATTATTTTTTGTAGTGATGTTCTATGAAGTAGATGCAAATATTGAATTAGCAAACACTGAGCCACTTCCTCTGGGCAATGCAGGGTTGGACTCCTGTAGGCCAAGGGTCACAACATTTTCATCCACACATCAGTCTCTAACCTTGTTTTTGCGTGTTTCTGTTTAAAGACATCTGACTTAGTATATATTGTTGAGTCATTACCATTGAATTCACAGCATTAAACCTAGGCAAGAATAGAGTTTATCTAACACATATCTTTCTCCACAAGACACATCACATCCTTCTGCCAGAAGCACCGGACAGAACTTAAACCCTATGCTAGGGTAGAGAGAGCAGAGAAAGGGTCAAGGAGCATTCCAGTAGTGACAACACCAATTTAAAAGCACAAAAATCTGGAAAATGTTACTAAACAGACCATAAAGAGATCACTTATTTACAATATAGACGCTGAAGGGACGACAGACAAGGAGGAAACAAACACATCAGATAATGCAAACTTTTTAGCCCTCTGCCCATGTCCATGAAAATGCTATGAGTATTGATTTGGGGGTTACAAATATGTTTCAGTTAACAGGCAAATTCACAAATGCAGAATCTGGAAATAATGAGGATTAACCTATACGGTGAAAGCGCGTCACTCTATTTCTGTCTGGCTAATTTCCTCTGTTATATTGGTAGTTGAACTTATTTAAATTTTAAAATTAGTGTTGACTGGACTTAAGAGTTCCATGAAAATGTAAAAACCACTGACTGCCTTGCACACTTCTGCACCACGACTGTAGGAACTCACGGTGTACCTTTCTTAACCGTTCAATGGTTCTTTCAGGTCTTTCAGGGATGTGGCCAGCCCAAACCTGCTCCAGCTCTCAGATCTGCACGCTCAGCTCCTGAAAATTTCAATACACGTTTCAGGCCCTATAATCCGGAGGAAAGACCAACAACTGCTGCAGGCACAAGCTTGGACCGGTTGGTGAGTACTTCAGATTAATGCCCAAAGTGACCACTTTCTCTCACCAAAGTCATTCTTCAAAAACAAGTCCACAGTTCTGAAAAAGTTGGGTTATAAAAGTAATCTCATTCTTATATCTGCTCCTGTCCTTAATTTGAACCCTCAAAAGTAATGGGGTCTTTCTTTGAGGTCACGAATTAGATTATTTAAGAAACCTTTATAACTATTCATTCACTCTGGCAGTGACCAAATTTCCAATTTCATATTTCTTCTGAAATATTAATTTGAAGAGGAAGTTAGCATTTCTTTCAGAGATGTAATTATAAGAGCCCATTTCTTATTCATCTGCTTTAGTTTTTTTCTTAGAGTGGTTATTTATTCAGCTATGATAAAGTGTAACTTCAGTATGACTTCTCTTTATATATAAAATTTTCTGCTTGAAAGATCTCACTAAGAAACCCAAATCAATGTTACCACTATATTTTCTCTTTTAAAAGTTGAAATCCTTAGAAATATTTACTCTTTGAGACATCTGAATGTGTGTTGGGGACTGAATGCTATCTATCACCAAAGCAACTTACCTGGATAATACAACAAAAATAAACATAATTTTTGAATGCATTTTTAAAAACAGATTTGGCTATAAAAATTAAAAGCTTGTAATTTCACAGAAATACTGCCTATTTTCAACTCAACTTATTCAATTTGTAGTACTATAAATGATTTATATACCTGTAATTGTTACTAATGTTAACGTTGTTTCTTTACTAGTTATCTTGAAGTAAAATTAATAGGTAAAAATCTTAAAGTCATAAAGCACTTGAACCACATTTGATCATGTCATATAAACTCAGATCTCAAGGACTGCAGGTTATGAAAATATTTTAATTAGTAATTATTAATTGTTATGAATTACTTCAGGATTTTAGTTACTATCTTTCTACACTGTTGAATTCATAAGAGTAAACTGGTTGAGTTTGGCCCCAGTGTAAGTATATAAGCCTTTCTCTCTATAAAAATCAAATGTACTTAAAACACAAAGTCTCAAAGGGCTTAGCTTGAGTCGTTAGCTGCTAAATTATGCTATAAATTTATTATCATTTATTAGCAAATAAAACCTCCATCTAGTGTAACTTTAAAAACATCTGTAATCACTTCAACCTTCAACTTTACCTTGTTTATATCCATTTTCTATCACGGTTTCGGGAAAAGTTTGAATTAGTCACCATTTTTTCTTTTAAACAAATGAACAAGTTGCCAGTTGTTTAAATATAGCTCTCTTTAGATTCTGTGGTTTGTGTTTTCCTATACAAATGGCTTTCCATCTCTCTTTAACCAGCAGTAGAAAGGGTGAGTATAAGTTTAGTCCTTTTTTTTTTTTTGGTTCCATTTTAGTTGGTTTTAACTCCATTATTGGAACAATTTTGACTTTTCCAATTTTTCATAAAATCAACCTAAGAACTAGGGTTCAACATTAAGGTGATGTAAAACGTTGTACCTACAATACCAATACGGTGTTCTACACTTACTCTCTTAAGAGATTAGAGCTCATAGTAATTGTACTTGCCACAATAAGACAAAAATTTTTTTAAAAAAAAGGACGTTATGCATTTAGTCAGAATTGCACAGCATTTGAACAATATAACTATATATATATATATATGACAACTGGTTCCTTTTTTCCCCTTTGAAACAGACGAGCAATTTCTTGTCATCACCAGGAGAAATGAACACCTGCCCTTAAATAGGAGAAGTAGACCTTGAAAAATGTTTCTCCAGACAATATTTGTGCAGTTTAGCAAACCTAAATAAAGCATCCACACTTAAATGATGTTTAAAACCTTGTAGACATGAGAACTGGAATTGTAATCTTTTATAAAAATTTCATTGGTAATCTTCAAAATGCCCCACATATAAGGATCTTAAAGAGTTGTGGTGGATAGCAGATTGACACAGGGTTCCCTATTTTATGCACATCCGAAATCTAAACTTTAATCAATCTTTTTTTTTTCTAAAAATAGTTGGTAATGGTTAATCATCTGATCATGAGTAAAAATCAAGGATCAAACCCCGCACAGAGGTATTCAATCAATAGGCCAATTTAATTCTAAAACATTCTCTGACAGTAGTTAATATTTACTTCCTCAAAGACGTGGCTTTGGGCTCTGTGAGAACTGCAGTTTTATCCATTTTTACTGAATTACATTCTGATCCCTTCCCAAATTGTGCGGGTTAGAGATTTGTAATTCATAGCCAGTCCTAAGCCCACCTGGAGCTACTTTGCCCAGCTCTGAAGAGCTAAGGACTGTTTCCACATCAAAAGGAGCTGTACCAAGGTTATCTTGGAGAAACGAGCTTTGCTGAAGCCAGTATCAGAGGCTCAGTTCATGGCCCTTGGCTCCCCCAAGGCTTTCTTCCCTGTATGGGCTGAGGCTCTCCCAGTTCAAACAGTGAACAACGGAGGAGTCACCTCTGGCCAGCCAGAGCATTGCAGCTGTCACATGCCATCCTCTTCCAGAATTGCCTGGTGAGCTCCCCAGATGGGTCTGCCATCCATCACAACCCATTTCAACTGTTTATAAACAAGGCTCATGTTACCTACTTCTGCTTGAGTTTTCCCCTGAAAAGAGGTTTCCTGCATATTTCTAAGAAGCACATGTCTCAGAAAAGGAGGATAACTAGAAAAGATTTCCCTTAATCTGTTTCAGCAGAGAAAATGCTTCAAAGGACAGCATCAAAAGAATTCTACAGTCACCCCACCCCATTTTGCCAAAATGAAAAGAACTTCACTATAAAGCTCTTGGAGAGCTAATCTGAGTCCCATTTAAGTTAGTATCTGTGACATTAACTTTGGGATCTGTTGGTAAATGTTTTCTTACAGCAGTTATTGTCAAACTGTATTTTATGTGAACTGGTAGTTATGGGATTTGTTTTGGAAATCAAACTCCCAAATCCAAGCTGGGTAAACTATTGCTAAAACTTGTATAAAAACATTTAAGAGCATAACTCTGTTAAAAATGCATCAATCCCATTATTGAAACTCTTATTATATTTAGAAAGAACGTGTAAATTCTTTTGTATCACCAGGAAACACTTCCATTTGTTCTTCAAAAGTTATATGGCCATAAAAGGCAGTTGAAATGGTCAGTAGCTGTCAAACCTATTATCCTAAAGTGATTTTTGGAATCGAGGAATAAATGAATACATTTGTATAAATTCAGCTGCTAAAGGAAGGTCCACTCATCTGAGGATATCACACTCCTTCCTGCCCAAAGCCACACTCTGTTGAGGCCATGAATGTATTAACTAATTTGTATAACACCCTGAGCCTACCATCTTGAGTTGGCTCCATTTCCCTCATTCACCTTCGCAGCCCTTCTGCCTGAGCCAACTGTTCATAATTTTCACTTAAATGTCCCAGGGGTGAGTATTGGCCCTTAGCAAGTACCTCATCTCTTCCCCCTTCTCTTAAATTTGTACTCTGAATTCTCTTAAATACTTTAATGTAAAACTATGATTTTTTTAAAAGATAGTTCCAATTCAGTAGAACTATCAAGTGTAAAAATAAACCAGCACAAAATAGCTCAATTTTTAAGATCTGAGCACACAGAAGTATTTCAAATTATCTTCTGTAAAAGGCAATTAGTTGCACATCTCAGAAAATTAAAGCACAACATGTTATAGAGCTCAGGACTGTCCTTGGACAGGGAGCATCTGTTAGATTACTCAAGCTGATTCATTAGAGCAAAAAATATACTTTACATTGTTTATTTTTTGGAGAAATACATTCTATGAAAGTAAGTTTAAAAAAAAAAAGCCAGAGTTGAGAGTGAACTCATCAAGTTGGCAATGGTATAGACCCACATATCTCCAGTAAGTATTCAACAAGGCACTGTGTGTGGATAGGCTACTGTTCATCGGAGGGACACTGGGGTGAGGGTGGGTGGAATGCCAACCTGCAATGCTAAGCTTTATACCTGTGCTGTGCTACTGTGCATAGAATAATCTTTTTCTTTTTCCTTTAAATGTGTTTTCCTCCTGCTTCCCAGAGGACTGTGTGGAGGACAATGCAGCACAGTGTAAGCATCAGCCTTCTTATTCTTCCTCTCATTCCCATTCGTCTTTGTGCAATCTTCCTGGAGAGTTCTGAGAAACCGCACCTCCACTCTCCCTTGTGAAATCACCCAGAGTGAATCGAGTGCTGTGTATGGCCGGCTTGGTTAGGAGTTTCCTCTCTGCTTGGTGTTGATGGTTAACATCCATGTTGATATTCTTTCCCCATGGCCAAGTGTTCAATCTAATCTCCGTGCAAGGCTAGCTCATTTGGTAGCTGATTGGAATTCAAGCCCAGCATTCAGACTATGTGTACTAGGCCTGAAAACACAGCTCTTTCCTGATAGAATATATTGGCCTTTTTTCTTTCTGTGTACAGCAAATAATTACCTAACAATAAGAATAAACCAACATCGGTTCTCATGCATAAGAAGCTAATTTTTCTATTAGCTGAGACAAGGAGAATTTAGGGGGCTAAGAAAGAGCTTGTGGTATTGGTTGTTGACTCGTTTTTTCCCACATGAATTACTGATTGCTTTTAGAGCATGTAGGCAGTTACTTGTTTTTAACTTGAAATGGTTTGTATTGGGACTAAAGACAAGAACTCTTGGGTTTTATCACTTGACTCTTCATGTTAACCAAAATAATGAGACAGCTACCTAACCTGGTATTCAAATATCATTCCATAGCAACAATGCTCCTTAATGAAGGCCTGTACAGCATCATGGACCTGTGACATCATGGTGATCTATGTCAGCCTGGTCGTTAATCCTGACAATGGTAGGACTGGGCCAAAATTCGTTCATCTGAAAGGACGTTGTCCCTTGAGAGGTCGCCCCATTCATCCTTGCAGTTCTCTGAGACCAGGGACGTTTGGATGAAGACAGACAGTGAAGAGGCAAATCAGGAACAGGGACGCTCTGGTAGGGAAGACCTCAAGGAAGAGACAGGGCAGGCAGAGAGCTCAGGCGGCCTTGCTGTGAATGGGGACTGGGATGGGACAAGCTGGAGTGCTGTGTGACCCACCTAAGAGGCAGAGCAGCTCCGGTTCAGAAAGAAGGCTCCCACCCTTCCCAATTCATTTTCCCAGGAACTCGAGAGATTCTAGCAGGTGAGCCAGTAGACTCTGTTCATCTGATGCTTATCATGACCCTGAGAGCTTTTTCCCAAGACTTACAACTTCTCGAGCAGATGGAGATGAATGCAGATCTCAATCTCATCCGCAAGGTGACTGAACCTCTCTGTCTTCCCGCACTCTTTATGCCAAAAAACCCTCAACGTCTATGTTGGATGTGATTCTTCAGAAACTCACTGCAACTTCTGAAATCCACTGGTATGTCATTGGTCACAAATAGATTATTAATAACATCACATATCAATTAAGTATTTGAAAAAAAAATCCCTTTAGGATCTGCATGTTGTTCTCAAAGAAAATGCCAAAGCAACTAACATTCTGGCATTATTTCCCATCTCAGTGTTGATACCAGTTTCAGAGTAAAAATTCAAGTCATAATGCTGTCCTTTCAGGCTGATTTGGGTCCATTTTGGTGTGATTTAAGAAGTCTTGCTTTAAGGGTGCAGAACACTGTCTGTTGTTCCTTGTAAATTGCCATGGCATTTCATTGTCACCTCAAAGGATCCCTCATCCGGCTAAATCCACTCTTTTGCATTTCAAAAAGATGTCAGGCTGTGTTTAAAAACTGCTTTATTATCTAGCACTTCAGTCCCTGTCTTTAGGTGAAACTGATATTTCCCATTTTACACACACACACACACACACACACACACACAATCTGCCTCTGCCTAGCCTGAAAAGGAAAAAGTCCAATCTCACTAACAACAGTAAACCAAATTCTCCACTTTAATTAGTTTTCTAAAGACAAATGGGTCATGGCCAGATTGGCTTTCAGCCTCTGCTGCAGCTGAATAAATTACGCCCCATTCACCCCAGCAAACAAATGGCTACTGCTCAATCTACTTTGGATTGTGAACGACCCTGTTTTGCTTGAACCTGCTTTATCTGTTTGCTGCAAAACCCCACTGAGACACCCAAGTTTCATTTTCAATGAACCCTTGGTAATAACAGCAGCAAAATGCAGTGAGCTTTCAAAGCAGGGAGAAAATAAAAAAACATTAAAACCAAACCACCCAACTTATTCAGTCTCGGTTTCTGCTCTTCTCCAGGCAACATTGGCAGCATGTGGTAGCAGGAGAGGCGCTTGTCAGCGGCTTCTCTCTATTTAGGAGTCTTGTGGTTGATGAGACCCAAGTGGGGAATAGCATGAGACACACACAGAAAGTGATGGCTTATCTCCAGGATATTGCGCTTTGTCCATAGCTTGCAGCATGCACAAATCTAATTCAGTGGTATGCACTGTGGGAAGCCTTGATGAAAGGCCTGCTCCTCACATGGATTCTTCAGCTCCCACCCAAAGGACAGGGGACTATTTTTACCTCCTCAAGGAACTAGTCTTTCAGGCATGTGCAAGAATGGGGAACCCAGGAGCAGCACAGCCCTCTCTTTAGGTTCAAAGTTGTGCTTGACCATCCAGAGTTGTATACCCAATAGAGAAGGAGAGTCATTGTAACTTCGACCATGTCATTTTCTGGGAGAGGTCCAAGCTCAGGCCACAGCACTGTTTTAAGACAAGTCCACAGAACCATAGGGATTCCCATAGCAGAAGTCAAAACATACCTCATAAAGAGAGAAAACTTGCACAATTCATTATGTATAAATGGTCTGAAATCATTTTGGGGGTAATCTGCCAACAATACTATTTTCAATGTTGGATTAAACTCTCTTTTGTCCTCAGAAACAGGTAGGCAAGAGTTTTGGTGACCTCAATGTCACAAAAATGAAATGCTACCCTTTCAGACCTGTAATATACATTTCACATCTAACAATCATTGATCAATATGCTTATTTTCCCCCTTCAGGTTTTAAAATTTTTCTCAGAATTCCTAGACTTCAGCTAAAATCCAAATTGATGCATTCTATAGTTATCAATGAATCACCAAATATATTTATTGAGTTCTTCTCTGTAGCATAGCACTTAGTAAAGCTAGCTGCCATGTATAATCTACATCAGAGAATGTTCTTAGTGCTGGCATCATTGAAAGGCAAGGGTTATGATTTGCAAGACACTGTGTTTCATAGCAGTTGGACATTCTATGTCTCCTCCAGGGAATAGTGCCTAGCACAGTCTTGTAAAATATCAGCATATAGTGAAAAGAAACTTGAGTTTGTAATCTAAGATAGACTATACCAAACGAAGTGAGAAGATATAATAATAAATGACTAGTCATTGAAAATATATTCAAATTAAAAACATGAAATATATGGAGCATTCTTGATGTGGACCATATCTAATAGGTCATTTTCCATTCATTAGCTAGAACTTTCTGCCCAAATATTGAACAAGCTGAACAGAAATTTTTTGTCAGTTATAAGCTAGTCAGATGAAAAAAAAAATCCATGTGAACATTCATTTACAATATCTATCCTTTATCCATCCAGGTAACCTGTTTTGGTGCACTCATTATGAAAGTCAGAATAGACAAGCCACACTCAACTTCTCAAGCCATACCTATGAAACTGTTTCCTCATGTGATGTACCAGTTGACACAGACATTTTGTTAAATGATTGAACAGCTAAAGAAACCTTTTCCCTGTCATGGAAAATTTCTAGTACTTTTTTTTCCCCTGGCTGTCTGAGATATTTGCACCACAACTCCCAAATGTAATGTTCATGCTTATAAGAGATAGAGCTGAAGAAATGGGATATTTCATAAATACCCATTTTGATGTATTTGCTGTATAATCAATCAGCTTTTAACTGACTCTGGGGCCTGTGGAATACATTTTAAAGCACCGGGAATTTGGCTATTCCCATAACATACTTGGACACTCTTTACTGCTAGCAATAAACCTCAGGCACAAACACTGTAGAGAAAACCAGATAAAAAGAAACTCATTTGAGTGAAAATTGACTTCCCTTCATAAGTGTTAACGGTAGAAAGAAATTTCCAATACATAATAATTTTATCACTTAAGCACATTCATGGTCATTATTGTCAAAGGCTCTGACTTCATGGGTATTTTCTTATACCTAAAAGACCGGTCACGCTATTAAAAACTAAAAAATCAGGTTGATAGTGAACGAATGAATCAGTAGCAGCAGCAGCTCCACCATTATACTGAGGTCTGACAAATGGTTTTTTGGAAGTTGGGCTTGTGTAATATCTTTAGCAGATTTTCCACTGCTGTATTGATCCAGATGGGCCAGCAAGGCAAGGCTAACCTCACAACCAACCATCAAAAGGGCTCATAGCTACACAAGTTTACTTCTGGTTTGTTTCAGATATCCTTTGTGGATTACTGTACATTCATAATTAGTAATTACTAATTAGTAATGATCATCACTATTACTAGAGGACCTTGGGTGACAGAGCAGCTGTTATCTAGAGCTTCACCTGTCACAATGGCAGGGGCAATAGAGAATGTGACAAAGGTGACTGTTAGTATCTCCAAACAGAAGGAGCTCCTCAGTGTGCACATCCTATAGACGAAAGCAAGTCACACGATCAAGGCAATTGCTAAGAATTTAGGGACATATGTCTCTATGTGTCTTACACAGAGGGAAAAAATAGTCGTGTTGTTGAAAAGCTATATTGTCAATCACCAACCCATATGACCAAGGCAAGATTTTTAAACTGAAAAAAAGATTTCATTACACTCTCTAACTCAACAACAAACTTTACATGGTAAAGAGCAGAAATGTCAGGGATTCATTCAAATATTATGTACTAACATAAAACCAAGAATAGATGACTAGAATATAATCAAAAAACTCACAACACTTAGTAACCATAATTTAAATCAGACCATGCTCTCATAAAAATTGTTCTGCAATGAACAAACTCTTTTGTGGACCTTTGAAAGAATGACTTTTAAAATAATAGTTTTGGAATCCTAGAAGGAATCTAAATCCTCGTTGGAAAGGGAGGGCTTATAGTACCCTAATAAACCAGCATCTTTTTCCAAGTCAGGTTGATCTTTAGCCATCACATGCCTAGTACGCCAACTGAACTTGAATTCAGCCATAATTCAACCAAAGAAGTCCCACCCTAAATCAAAGACAATGTCTCAGAAAGGTATGAGTTGCTGCCAATGAGTAGGAGAAAAGGAGTAAGAGAAAAACAGAGTGAGGCAAAGACTTTCTTATTACCAGCATTTAAATGTGATTTGGATCCAGACAATATATATTTTAAATAGGCACTGGGATTGCATATTGTGAGTGCAGCTCTTGTGTGACTTCATGTCATGTTTGCTTAGGCAAAGCAATTTTTCTGCTCTTTTCCTTTCTGGGTCAGCCTGGTTGGAGCAAATCAAATTGTTCTCCCTTCCTCTCTTTCATACATCATCATTTAAGATCACCAAGAAATCATGTTCTGGAACCTGCCCTTGTATTCTTTTACAGTATCAGTTTATTTCTGGAAAGGCTTCATGAAAGAGAACACTTTATACAGGTTAATCAGGGAAATTGCACCAGCTGACAGCAATAGCAAACTTATCGATTGCAACTGAATCTCAGGAATGTGTGGTGTCATTGACTTCTGCTGGAACTATTTGCAAAATCAGGGAGCTTTGATTCAGCTGGAAGAAAAATTACAATACAAATTCATAAATTATTTATGTGTAATGAGGCAGGAAACCAATGACTTTGTAAGTTATATTCTAAGAGACTTTGACCTCAGAAAACTCCCCAAAGCAACTGGCATTCATTTCCTGTGAAAAACACTCATGTCCGCACTTGAAAAGCCCAAGAACTTCTTTGCTCACTCTTTGCAGTTCCTTGAGCGCTACAAGAAAGCACTGGAACAGCTCTAGGAAAAAAGACAGAGGCAGCAAACTGCCTTAATTGATCTCCTCACATAAAATCCAAAAACCCACAGGCTATCTTGAGTGCGAGACATGTTCACTCAAAACATTTAGTTTCCAGTTACTCGGGAAAATCCAATCTTCTCTATGCAATGGTCTTCAAGGAACAAGAAATATTCATTAGGAGCTTGATGGCTGAGCACAAGTGAAAGAATCCTCATCCTCTCTTTTGTCAAAGCTTCTTAAGAAAATAAGTACAATTAAAAGTTCTGTACAGTTCCTTTCTGTGTTATTTTGAAAGATGAGAAGCAAAAATGAATGTGTAAGGATATTTTCTGAAGAACTGACTTGGGATAACTTAGGTTATATATGGCAAGGAAGGGACCAGGGTATATGAGAAAGTGTGTCTCATTCTCATGCCCAATAGCAGTAAGTAGACAACTCAAAATTGTTAGTTTTTCATCAAGTTTTACTGAAGTATACTATTTTTATATGGTAGCCTATGATTCATCACTAATTTTGTAAATGCAAGTTTTAAAATTTTTACTTTGTACATAAAAACTGCTTATTTATGGGGACAGGGATGTGAAGTTTTAAATTTATTAGAAAAGCAAAAGAGAGCGAGAGAGCACTTAATCTCTTCATCTGCTGGTTTATGCTCCCAAATGCTTGCAATAGCCGTGTCTGGGCCAGCGAGGCGCTCGGAACTCAATCTGGGTCTCCCATGTGGGTGACAAGGACCCAACTATTTGAGCCATCACCTGCTGCCTGCTAGGATGCACATTAGCAGGTAGCTGGAATCAGCAGCAGAGCCATGGCACAAACACAACCACTCCAAAATGAAACGTGGTGCCCAAGCAGCATTTGAATCACTACACCCAATGTCCACCCTTGATGTTTTATATGTCTACATTGTCCAAATCATGATTAACCTAGCTCCTCAAGCATTTATCATTTATTTATAGTTAAATACATGTAGGCACACATAGGCTACATTATTGTTATGTACAGTCACCCTCCTGTGAATCCGAAAGAAAACCAGAGAACTTCTCACTCCTGTATAGCTCTGACTTATTACCGGCTAATCACCCTTTCCTTCCCCTCCACCCCGTCCTGCCCACTGTGTCCAGTCCCTGAAAACCATTCTACTTTCAGCTTCTGAGATTAACGTCTTTGGATCCTACCTATGTGTGAGATCATGCAGCACTTGTCTTGCTGTGACTCGTTTACTTTATCACTTTACTTTGAAAACTCAGGACTCACTTGTCGTAAGTGAAATGTGACCACCAATTTCCAGTATCCCTTCAACCCTCATACAATGCACTGTCCTAACCGTTACCCTCCCACAGAGAAATGCCCCTGCTCTCTGCTTTACAGAACAGAAGGCAAGACAATCCTTTTCCAAACAGTCTTCAAATCTTATGCATTTTTTACTGATCTTTTTCATCTGCTTGCTCCATTAATTAGAGAGAAAGTTCACAAGGCAGGTAGATTGACTTACTTCTCCTTATAGTCTATTCTTGTTTTATGTGTTTTGAGTCATATTTATAGTTACAAATTTATCTTTGTAGAAGTGAACTTTTGATCATTATATCATGATGCCCTTTATCTACTAATAGTTTTTTGTGTTAAAGTCTATTTCCTTCTAAGATTAGCATAGTTAGAGCAAATAGGTTTTTGTTAATATTTAACTGATTTTTTTTTATCTCTTCACTGCCAACCTTTCTGAACCCTTATGATTTAGATATGCCTCTTGCAAACATCACTAAGATAAATTTATTTTTAAATCCAGACTAACAATTGTTACATTTTTACTGGAGCATGTAATTCATTTGCATTGGCAAGAAATACTGATAGAGTTGTTTCTCCCATCTCACTTTGTGATTTCTATTTGTCTCATCCTTTCAGTCTTAGTTTGCTTCTTTCTTGGAGATCAATTGAGGATTTTTCCTTATTTAACATTTTTCTATTGGTGTTTGAAAGCTTCTTTTTTTAATGACGACTCTTGAGATTTTTACATGCATTCTAACTTATCAAAACCTGAGTTTAATTAATCAATACCTTTACTCTTCTCTGAGATAATGGCACCCTAGAACACCTTAATTCTGATCATTCTTCTCCCAAATTATGTGTCATTATTATGGGATAATTGTGTGTGTGTGTTTGTGTGTGTGTGTGTGTGTGAGAGAGAGAGAGAGAGAGATTTAATCTCTTCAAAGATTTTACATCATTAATTTATACTGGAACATTTCATATGGATTCAACCACATTTTTAACACTTTCTTTGGTTATCCTTCCTTCTTGCAAAAAAAAAAAGTCCCTCAGGAATCACTTTGTTGCTCTGGAATGCAAATTATAAGCCTCTTTTACTGAGGGTTTTATTTGAAAATTTGAAAATGTCTATTTGCCCTCAGTCTTGGTAGATGTTTGCATTCTACATGCTAACTGTAGGTCAAAGTAGTGACCTTTTCTGAGTACACTGATGCTTATATATTTTTAAAAACTTTCAAGAGACAGAGACAGACACAGAGAACGAAACAGAGCTCCTATCCGCTGATTCATTCCCCAAATGCCTGCAACAGATGGGTACTGGACTGGAGCCAAAGCCAAGAGTTGGCAACTCAATGTGGGTTTCCCATGTAGACAGCAGGAACCCGATTTTGAAGCCATCACTGTTGCTTCCTGGAGTCTGCACTGTCAGGGTAACTAAAATCAAGAACCAGATCCAGGTGTTGAATCAAGGCCTTCTGCTGTGTGTGTGGGAATCTTAAGCCACGTTTTAACCATTGGGCCAAACACCTGCCATTTCTTATATTTTGCTGTCTCCTTGTTTAGTTGTTGCTGCAGACAAGGCTACCATCTACCAGTCTTTCCCTTTGTTAAGTAATTCATGTTTTCTTTCAAACTGTATTTAATATTGACTGTGTTGTACTGAAATTTCATTATAATGCAGTGTGAGTTTCCTTTTGAATTGATTTTGACTATGATGTACTGGGCTTTCTAAATCTCATGATTGGTTTCTTTCATTAATCTGGAAAATTCATACTCTTTTCAAATTTTGATTCAACCTAATTCACTCTCTCTCTACTCTTCTTTATTAACTGACTCAATATAACAGAATTTCTCACTGTGCTTCATGTTTCTTAACATTTCTTTGTCCCTTGCTACATTCAAAATATACTTAACTCTACTTTTCAGTTTAAATCCCTCTGTTACATGTAATTCTCCATTAAATACCTCCACTGGGTTTTTAATCTCAATGATTTTATTTTCCCTTTCTAGTATTTGCTACTTGTCCTGTGATTAGTATCGCATTCCTTTTTTTTATTTCTAAATTCTACCTTTTCAATCTTTAAATATATTGACTTTATACTTTGCATCAAATATTTCTAATATCTTAAGAGCTTGCTGATGTCATTGGATATCTATAAAGGCAAATGGTTCTTTACTTCTTTATATGTGCTTATTTCTGTTGGGTGGCAGGGAGGAGAAAAAGAGAGAAAGAGAAAGAGAGAGAGAGAGAGAGAGAAAGAGAATGCCCTTAATCCTTAAAACCTAGCCAATAGAAAGCCTTTGTGGCCTCTGTTTGGGGATACTTCTACTTCCCCCTGCTGCTGTAATAAGCATGTACTCTTTGGAATCCGAGATTTATGTTATGGGGTAAAGATATGGGCTCATCTCCTTAGGGAAGATGCACACTCCAATCTTTTGTCCCTTACCCCACACTGCAAATCAGTTGAAACCACAACTTGAAGTCCTCTGCATCTGGGGAATATACTTAGGCCAAAGCCAGCCTTAATATTTTTGTTTTCTTTTCTCATTTCCCATTTTTACTTAGTATTTGGATTTTGAGGATTTCTTACATTCTTGTACCTTGATTCCTTTAAAATTGGTTTTCTATATTTTATGTAGCAGTGATGGTTGGTTTTAGCAGAGGGTCAGTCAAGATTTTCTATACTTCCCAGGAAATGTACAGAAATACACACACAGGTGTACCCAAGGTAACTTCTTCCTCCACCTACGATGTGTTTAGGTCCTTCTACTTGGTGAAGCATCCTAACATTTTGGATCAGAACGTTAGAATAGTTATTTGTTTACGTTCTCTGTCTCTGACAAGTGTTCTTTTATTGGGCCATATGGTAGCTGCTATGTTTGGTTAGTCCTCATACTGTTCTGGGTACATCCATAAACTTCTCGTCCACAAAGTCAACAGCCTCATCTGAAATGTCCAAGACTCTCAAGCCTGAACCTGCTGACCTTACTCCCATAGGAACAAGGCTGTACTCCATCACCTCAACTCCTGGTGCTGTCAATTTTCTCAGAACTCTTGCTAGGGTTCCTTTTAGCACCTAATCCATGCCACACACACACATACCCAGAGATACTCTCAGAAATACTAACTGAGATTTACCATTATTTTGTGTTTTTGTTGGCACCTGGAAAAGATTCTCCACCATACACTGACTAATCTGGACCAACTGGACAAAAGGCATGTGAACAGAGCGGGATGACGAAGGCCCTGGAATATCTCCAGGGGTGGGGGTGGGGGTGGTCATCATTATGGAACACATTTTCCATGCCTTGAGCTTCAGACAGCTACTTAATCAATCGCTTTTGGAAAATTATACTCCAAATCATAGTGATTACTGTGTTTTCAACCCAGTTAAAAGGTACCTTTTTAATAGTTTGTTTATAATAATAGCAATAGCAATAAAAAATAGATTTTTAAATGAATGAGTAAAATTAAAGTTTAAAAATAAAAAATGAAAATAATGCTTTCATGCCAGGGCTCAATACAAAGCACTTTTTAGAATGGGGTACAAACTCTGCCATACTCATAGCCTCAGAGCCAGGTCCAATCAGCAGCAGCACTGGTACTGCCCTGGCTTCTGCAGAACCACGGTGTCCCCAGCTCTGCAGCTGCCAGTGCGCCCCACAGAGCACTCAGAAGCCTGCCCAGGCGTGAGTTCCACACCTGCTGAGCTAGTGCTTAGACTCAGAAAGTGCCTAATATATGCCTGCTAAATAGGCTTGCAGCAGACACAAATGTATTTCATTCATTCATTCATTCATTCATCCCTTGTATCAGAGAGGAAACACAGGGAGAAAGGAAAAGCATGTCTGATCTCAGAAAGCCAGGGTCCATGTGATCCAGGTGTGGACTACATGGTTGGGGAAGAAGAAAGCCCAGCATTTCATGGTGTTGCTCCCTTACCTTACTCTCCCTTATCCTCTAAAGCCCTGGCCGGAGGCTGCCACACTCACATTTACAGCCCCTTTGAATTTCCACTAGGTACAACACAAATGCTAAAGCCAACACTCTAGCAGCACACAGCAGAGCTCAAAATCTGACTTTGCTGGTGAGCACCTTACTTAATCTCACTGACTCCCTTTCTGATCTGTAGAATGTTGCCTATAATAATTATTTGAGTCAATGTACATAAACTCCAAGCTTAGCCATTATCTGCTAGAGATTACCAATGCTGGTGATAACAATAATAGGTTAAGCTTGGCTGTTATTAATCATATTAATAAATAAGAACAATGTTCAAGTTCAGGGATATCAGTTGTTCAATGGGATATGGCTTTCACACGAAAGCTCAGGACAATGCCTCTGCCCCAGCCCCTGATGGCCATACAGAGTGGCTGCTTTGATTTCACGCTTCAGCTTTTAAGATGAGCTAAACTTTCTAGAGCTCTAACACGAGGAGCAGTCACTGAGGACTGGAAGAGAACTGAGAGGGAAGGCTGGTTTCCAGCACTGTTGTCAAACGAAATTACTGCCTGGCATTTCACGCGAAGACACAGTCACATGGCAGGTTACAATGAAGGATCCCAAGGCACGCGTGTGGATAGCTGAGAAGAGATTTCAGATACATGAGAGTCTTCAAGGATGCCTCTGAATAGTGCATGCAAAAAACCCAGAGGAGCAGTTCAGTGGAGAGAGGCTGAGGCTCGCTGTGTCCCCAGCGATTCACTTCTGAGACAGGAATGCCTGCCTGTGGCCTCACTTACCACGAGTACCGCAGAAAGGCATTTTAAAAAACGTTCAAGGCAGTAAGTTAGAAATACAGGCAGAGCACATGAGAAACCCCAATTAGGTGGCAGAATTGGATGCGAAGGTGAATAGCATTTGAAATAGCCTTTTTTAAAAAAAACCTCACTTGAAGGTGAAGACAGGGACAAGCCACTGACTGTAAGTTAACTGTAAAATGATCAGAGCTCTGAGAGTAGATTTAACTATGGAGAATGACAGGAAGAATCATCTCGCAGCTATTCTTGTCTCCCTCATCTTGAGCTCTCTCCTTTTAAAATGATAGAAGTAAGAAAGGCAACAAGTTAAGACTGACAGCACAAAGAGAGCAGACACGAGGCACAAAGACTGGGCACACAGAAGCCAGGAGGAGAGCCTGGGCTTTGCTATTTCTTTCTTGATTTGCATCCACCAAGTTGTCCCAGCTGCAGACCTTCCGACTGAGACAGGCTCTGCCTCGCAGCACACACTCATGCAACAAATACGAATCAACGGGTTCCGTATCTGTGAAACGCTTCAGGGTAGGCAAAGGGTTCTCACGTGTCATACCTCATGTGTACGACTGGAAACTGGAACAAGCCATCTTATGTGTCCGTTGAAAGGACACCAGTGCAGCTTTCTAGGTCCCTGGGGCCTAATGTTATCATCCTCTTGGTGTCTGCGATGTTTCTACTGCCATTGAAGGTTGACCACAAGGGCACAGGCTAATTTAGTGCATTTGCTGCTGTTCTGTCCCTCGTTTTGTTGCCAACAGTACCTTCATAAGATCTTCTGTTTGGAAAAAGAGAAGGAAAGGAGGGAGGGAAATAGAAAGGGAAGGAGGGAAAGAAGAAAGGAAGGGAATGGAGAAAGAAAGGAAAGAGGCAGGCAGGGAAGAAGGGAGGAATTCTTCTGGACTCTAGAACTCCTTCTAGGGCCCTGGGCAACCACACAGGCTTGGGATGTAGCCTGGAAAAGGGCATTTCTCACTCACTTGTTACTCAAAGGGGAGTGAAGAAAGGATCTTGGTGAAAGGCAGGTGCAGAAGGTAGTGGCGTCTGGATACCAGTGGCCATTCCGAGTGTTTCCAGAACATGAAATCAGCTCTGCTCTGAAGTTTGCTTTTCATTAAAAGGCTGTTAAATTCTAAAAGGCTGCTGGTCATGGCATTTGGGATTCAAGGTCCTCATTTTATAAGCTTATCCCATATAATAATAGTATTATTAAGTACATCATTTTCAGATGAACTGATGATTAGGAGTAAAAGCTAGGGCTCTATTGATTTAAAATGATAAGAAGCTTTCAGCACACAATATTTACAATGCTTTTGGGAGTTCTAAAAAGCCCCTCCAGGATTACCGACTTCTGGTTAAAATTCTTATCACTATTTTGTCTTCTGTGTCCAGGTCATTGCACTCTCTTAAATTAAGATCAGCTTTTCAACCCTTTTGAGTCTATGTAACAAAAAGAATCCCTTGGTTTACTAAAAATGAGAAGCCCCATTTGGCTTCTGGCTGAGTTGCATCAACTGTAGACATAAGACTGTTCTGGTGAGTAGAAGCCAGAGACCTGGTCCTTCAAGGTGCTCAGCAGCCTGCTTCCGCACCACCAATCTGGACCCTCCAGGTGGTCACAGGAGGACTGAACAAGACAGCAGCCAGCCGTGTAGGTAGATTTGCCATCACTGCTAGAGTCAAGCAACTCCAAATGGCTGCCATGCATTCGGGGAACCTTCCAGGTGGAAGCGACATTAATTCCCCCTGATCGAGCACATTCAGTCTGTCAGGATATGAGTCCAGAAAGAGGAAACAAAGGACCCAAACTCACCCAGGCTTGGGGCCAAGATAACTCACCTTACCTAATTCTTTTCACTACTTCATCTAGCAGCGTGGTATATTTTTTAAAGCACATTTTTAATTCTATTTCTTTCTCTAAGATCAGGAATTGTGTGTGTTTGTATATATGTATATATATCAAATATGTATGCTATAGTTTTACTATTTTAATATATGAAATATTTACACATTTTATATGTAATATTTCTTCATTCTGGAATGCAAATAAAATATTCCAAAAGAAAGGACACACAATTACAATCACACAAAGGAAAAGAAAAATCAAATTTGTTGGATTACTGTTTGCCATCATGAGAATGATTTTTTAAGAGGTTTTAAAGCAGTTTTAGGTTCATGGAAAAACTCCTACCCCACATACCCGGGGTTCCTTCACTATCAAAGGGTGGTATGTTTGTTAGCCATTGATAAACCGACATTGAGGATCTTTTTATCAGTAAGCCATTTTAAACTAGCCCTTGTTAGGAAATCCAGTGAAAACACTAAGCTCATGTTGGAACCTTCAGTGGGGTCCCACCGCTCTCTGCCAGTTACAGGCGTGCCCGAGAAGAGGGGAAGGCACACAGGAGCAGAAAGGCAGCAGTTCCCACGATCCTCGGTGGCCAGGCTCAGAGCTGTCTGCACAACAGGCATTAAGGTTCTGTGACCCTGTGTTCTCCCTCCATGATATTATCTCAAAGGACACTGTGGGAGTAGGAGTATCAGCCTCCATCTCCCACTGTCAACAGTGCCTTTCTCAAGGACGTTCACAGCCAAGTCATGTCTGTCACTCAGGTCCACAAGCCTCATGGAGACAACGTATATTAACGTTCTCAACACCTCTCCAACACGACCATGTTCCAAGACACAGGAACAGGCACCCTGTTGCTTTTTCCTCCACATGCACATTTGCACGAATAATTTCTATCATTTTTATGTTTTTAGATGAACCGAAGAGAGAGATCTTCCATCTGCTGATTCATTACCCAAATGTTCACAACAGCCAGGGCTGGGCCAGGCCACAGCTAGGAGCAGGGAACTCTATGCAGGTCTCCCATGTGGGTAACAGGGACAGGGACCCAAGCACTTGAATCATCATCTGTTACATCCCAGGATGCACTTAGCAGGAAATTGGATGGGAAGTGGAGGAGCTGGGATTGGAACACAGCACTCTTGTATGGAATGTGGCAAACTCAAGCTACACATACCTAATTTTTTAATTATTATTTTTAAGGTGAACAAATTTCATGTATGTCATATATATAGATTTAGGAGCATAGTGTTACTTCTAACACTACCTACCCTCCTCCTTCCTCTCTTCTTCTTTTTTTACAATGATCTACTTTCAGTTTATTTTATACTCCTAATATTAACTCTGCTAAGTAAAGAATTCAACAAATAGTAAGGAGAAAATAACACTGTTACTCAACAGTAGAGACAAGGGCTGTAATCAATAAATCTCAAAAAGTCAATTTTTCTCATACAGATTACATTTTTTGTACTCTTAGTTACCACAAATCAGGGAAAACATATGTTATTTGTCTTTGGGGACTGGCTTATTTCACTAAGTGTAATGGTTTCCAGTTGTACCCATTGTGTTGCAAAAGACAGGATTTCATTTTATGGCTGAGTAGTATTCCATACTATACATATACCACAATTTCTCTATCCAGTCAATAGTTGATGGACATCAGGCTTGATTACATATCTTAGCTATTGTGAATAGAGCTACAATAAACATGGGGGTACAGATAACTCTTTCGTATGCTGATTTCATTTCATTTTGGTAAATTCCCACGAGTGGAATAACTAAGTCATATAGTAAGATCTATTTACAGATTTCTGAGGTATCTCAATACTGTCTTTCACAATGCCTGTACTAGTTTACCTTCCCAACAACCATTGATTAGTTTTTCCAACATCCTTACCAGACTTTATTATTTTTTTTATTTTTGGATGAAAGCCATTCTGAGTTGAGGTGAAATCTCATTGTGGTTTTGATTTTCATTTCCCTGATGGCTAGTGATGAAACAAGGACATAAGCTTCATCCATTCTCACTCATTGCCCAAAAGATAGACAAACATTGGAATTATTCCTTGCCATTGAATCTCAATTGAGTCTCACACCCTCTTGCCTTTACACCCCCGCATTCTTTCCCAGGTTCCCAAGGCCCCGTGTGGCCACCTGAAAGACCAGTTCCAGGAATTTACCTCCTCCTGATGCCCCATCCCTCATGTCCAGCCCCAGCCCTCTTAAAATATGAAAGGCCCCGGCCCCTGGGGTCTGGGCCTTCTGCCACATTCCCTCAATGTGCACCTCAGCAGTTGGTCACCCACCTCTACAAATTTATTTTCTCTGAATATATTCCATCAGGCCGTAGATTCATATACTACCTCCTCTATATTCTGCACCTCTTTTCCTAACATTTTTAATGCCCCATGTGAGGAAGTAGCAATCTGTGCCTCTTTTTCCTAACAGCAAGTGATCCTGAACACTTTCTCATGAATCTATTGGCCATTTGAATTTCCTTTCTTAAAAAATGCCTGTTCAAGTCCTTTGCTCATTTCTTAACTGGATTGTTTGTTTTGTTGTTGTTGAGTTTCATGAGCTCTTTGTAGCTTCGGGATATTGATCCTTTATCAGTTTCACAGTTTGCAAATACTTTCTCCCATTCTGTCAGTTGCCTCTTAACTTTATAGAGTGCTTCCTTTGCAGTGCAGAAGCTTCTTAACTTGATGTAATCCCATTTGTCAATTTTTCATTTCATGGACTGTGCTTCTAGAGTCTTTTCCAAGAAGTCTTTGCCTATGCCAATGTCATAGAGAGTTTCCCCAATGTTCTCCTGTAGTAGTTTCATGGTATCAGGTCATAGATTTAGGCCCTTGATCCATGTTGAATTGGTTTTTGTATAAGGTGTAATATAGACTGGTTTCATACTTCTGTATGTGGACATATAATTTTCCCAGTACCATTTGTGAACAGACTGTCCTTTTTCCAGGGATTGATTTTAGCTCCTTTGTCAAAGATTACTTGTTTGTAGAATGCATAATTTAATAACATGGGCCCACTGCCTCTGTTGGACTGGGCTGTTCTGGTAGCTGTGACACAGTTCTGCTTGGCTGTGTTGTGCAAGTTCCATCATCTGTGTCAGCAAACAGCCAGGCTCATGGAGCCTGGGGACCACTGCAATCTCAGGGAGATGATAAATGACTGAGCATCTGGCTGCAGATGTTTCCTCTCTTCTAGGCCTTGTGAGGGCCCCTTGCAGCTCTGCCTACACTCCCCTCTCCTGCCTCATCTTTTGCCCTTACTGTTCCCCCTCCACAGCCACCTCACAGCTGTGGCTTCTCTTGTGAAATCCTAGGCCACAACAGAAGAAGAAAAGGAGTTTTTGTATCATGGTTCATTTCCTACAGTCAGAGCACAAGCAAAAGCAAAACATTCTAAAGATGCCAAACCCTGGGAGGAATGTCTACTTGCTCAACTGACACTCACTCTGACCTCTTCCCCTTTTCAAGATGTTCCCTGTTGCAGGAACACTAGGTGGTCAAATTGACTGAAAACAGATTCAAAGGCAAGCTGGTCATTTTCTGTTGTGAGATGTTTGTGTGTGTATGTGTGTGTGTGTTTACTTGATTAGCAGAATGTGTGATAACAAGTGAAAAACATCACAGCTTCTCAAAAAAATGGGACCTAAGTATAAATAGTTTCACATCTGTGGCCTTAGCCTTAACTAAGTGCCTCCTTGTCACAGGGCAGAGTTTAGCACCTGCAAGAAGTAGCGAGGGCCACATGGCACACCTAGTGATGTTAAACTGACTTCTCCACCTTAACTTTATTCTTCACCCTTCCTCTTGATTTTGTTGGAAGGGAAAAACACATACGGTTCTGCTCCCTGGAAACATGGGATAGTACAAAGAACTTTAGAAACAGAGCTATTGCTGTTGTCCCAATGGCTTTTCTGCCCACTTCAGACAGAAGTATACGTGGGACTTGCATGACCTACATCACTTATTAAACTACAGATTCCTCAAGGCCAACCCAGTCAGCCAAAGGGGGACAGAGGAGAGTACATGGGCATTTTTGATGAGCTCTACAGTGACTCACGTACCTGCAAAATGGGCAGTTAATAGCTTTAAGATCCTAGATTTTTCATATTTGCATCCCTATTACCAGTTTGTTCAATGTGTGTTTTCTTGGAAGAACAAGCACTCTATCAGATGTGTATAAATAGCTTCATGGCCCAACTTAAATGGAGTTCTCCAATGGAAAAAAAAAACTCAAATTAAGACTCTTTGGCAGTACTGGCTGGAAACTCATCTTGGTCAGGAGCAAACTGAAAGGGAAACCCCACAGCCAGCCACCAACAAAACCCTGTCTGTTGGAAGACTTTCTGGAAAGAGGGTGTGTATAAATTGTGTACATAAATTACAAACAGACTGATAAATAGTGTCTCTGAACATTCTGTCATTCATCCACTGTATTGGGTATTTTCCCATTCAGGACAGAGCAGTGTCCCCATTTCAGTGGAGACATTCAGATGAGAAGTGGGGTGGTTTGGTGTAGCCCGGGGTCCAGTCTAGCTTCTGCTCCTGCATCTCTGTGTGACCATCAACACACCCTTCCTCTCTCTGAGACTCAGGTCTGCATACTTTGAACAGACCGTGAAGGGGTCACCTGCAGAGGCTCCACAGCCCCATTCAGCAGTGTGACCGTGAGTGTCTGTGTGAGAGTGGGATGTGTTCCCTGCAACCCCAGCACATGCCGGCCAGCGGGCCCTGGATCACACCTTGGAGGTCCTGAGGAAGAGCTCTGTGTGGCTGACAGCCCAGCTGAGATGAAGTTGATCCCTGGCTTCCCAGACACAGAGTCCTCAAAGTCTGACTTCCTTTTCAGCATATCAGGTTACTGTCTTTATGGGGTTGATCCTGTTTCTTTGTTATCCAAAAGGGAGTGAACTAGGGACAGGATAAAGAAACTAAATAAAATGTCCTCAAGAATATCCCAAAAGAACAGAGGTGGAGAAAAGGCATGTTTGAATTGCAGCCTCTGAAAACATTTGGCAAAACGCTGAATTCTCCTCCCATGTTCAGCGGTTATGAACTTCCATAGGAGTCATGGTGCTCCCAGGGCCCGGGACTCCCTGGGCCCCTAACTTCCCCTTCCTTCTAGAATGTGCCTCGCAGCACCTCCACAGCTGCCACTTGCTTAGTCTGAAACATATCCAGTTCATCTCTCAGAAGAGAACGGCGCTTTCCTTTCCCCTGGAAAGTCTGTCCCAAATGACATGGCTGAGGTCTTCAGGCTAAGGGGTTTATCTTCCACAGGATCTGCAAAGTGAGCGAATGTACCTGACGCTACACAATCGTGTTATTCTTTCCGGGTAAGAAAGTGCTCCAGAAGGTCATGGAAATGGAATTAAAAGATAATTTTGCTTATGAAAAATGGCATGGAAAGAAATATGAGAAAAATTAATCTAAATTTTAAAATAACGAAGGACATTGTGGTACAGTGGGTTAAGCCATCACTTAGGATATCTGTATCCCATATCTCAGTGCCTGAAACCCAGCCTCCCACTAATATGCCCGGAAGGTAGCAGGTACCTGAGTCCTCACTTTGGCCTTGTCCAGCCTTGGCTGTTACAGGTGTTTGGTGAGTGAACCAGTGAATGGATGATCTCTTCCCCCATCCCCACTCTCCTTTTCAAATAAATAAAAGCGAAATATAATTTTTAAAGTATATTTTTGTACAATCAATTGCAATTTATGCATGATTTTTTCACACTATTCATTTTCCTGGAACTTTGAAATTCATGTGTTTACAGATGACAACCAAGTTCACTCACAATAAGAAACCCAACAAATCTTGGATCGTCCCAAAAGCTTTTCTTCTGTGGTTTCTTCTTCCTTTACCTCAGTCTATGTGGGACAGAATCTCCGGGACAGACGTTTTGCCCATTCCCATGAATAGAGCTTGTGAACCTGGAGGCAGAAAGGAAGTCAGGAATGATGACTGGGCTCTCCAATTTCAATTTGTGATGGAGTAAAGGAGTTCACATTCCTGAACTTCGGATGCCTTTCTCAGAAGCACCTGCCATGTTCATTTCATGAAGAAGGAATGATGCACCAGGAGGATTTTCACAGTGGGACAAAAGCAATTTACTGGGCTGCCTGCTCTGTCGGCACTCCCTTGGCCAGTCCCGATGTTACTGTGTTTGTATAAATGCAGTCTTGCCTTTCCTCTTCCATGTGCTGATATTCTAACAAACGATACCACCTTTGCCTATGTTCGCCTACTGGCTAATAATGTTTAGAATCATGTTTAATCAATTTTATCTCCTTTGGAAGCCCTGGTTGGCCACTGACCAAGTGACCTTAGGCAAATCAGTTCATTTCTCTGAACCTGTAATTCAGCAACTCTTAGTCTTGACTGCACATTAAAATTACTTGGGGGAACCTTAGTAAGTCCTGCTATGTGGGACCCATGTGCAGAGGTGCTGATCTGTTTGGTACAAGGCTGACCCAAGCATCTGTATTTGAATGGCTTCCCAGCTGTTTCTGATTTGCAAAGCTTCCAATCATGGCTTTAGGCCCTTGTTTATTAAAGTGAATTTCTTAGACTAGCAGCATCAACATTACCCAGACAATTGTTAAAAATGAAGAATCAGGGGTAGGGAGCAGCATTGTGGTGCAATGAGCAAAGCTACCACCTGTAACACCAGTAGCCTATATCACAGTCCTGGCTGCTCTGCTTCCAATCAAGGTCCCTGATATTGCACCCGGAAAGTCAGTGGAAGATGGCCCTAGTGCTTGTACCTCTACGACCAATGTGGGAAACCTGGACAGAGTTCCAGGCTCCTGGCTCAGGCAGGGCCCAGTCCCAGCCACTGTAGTCATTTGAGGAATGAACCAGCAGATGAATGCTGTATCTCTCTCTCCAACCCATCCACTCTTCAAGTAAATAAATAAACCCTTTTTTAAAAAAAAGGTAGAATCTGGGGAGTGTTTGGTTAGCCTAGAAGTTAAGACAGCCACATCCCACATCAAAGTACCTGGGTTAGAATCCTGGCTCCAACTTGATTCCAGCTTCCGGCTAATGCAGACCCTGGGAGGCAGTGCTGATGGCTCACATAATTGGATCCCAGCCACCCACAGAGGAAACCAACATTGAGTTCCCAGCTCCTAGCTTCCACCTGGCTCAACCTCACCTGTTTCTAGCATTTGGCAAATTAACCAATGATGGGTGCACTGTCTGTCTCTCTGCCTCACAAATATACACAAATTTTTAATTTTAGATAAAAACGAAAGTTTTTTTTTTTTTTTAAATAAATGAAAAGACTCGGGGTCTGCACTGTGGCTTAGCAGGTTGAGCCAATGCCAGCAGTGCCAGCATCCGACATGGGTATCAGTTAGTATCCTGGCTGCTCCACTTCTGATCCAGCCTCCTGCTAATGTGCTTGAGAAAGTAGCAGAGAATAGTCTGGGTCCTTGGGTCCCAGAAATTGCCTGGGAGACCTAGAGAAAGCTCCTGGCTCCTGGCTTTGACCTGGACCAGCCCCAGCCATTGCAGACGTTTGGGGAGTGAGCCAGCAGATGGAAGTCCTCTCTATGTCTCTCTCTCTCTCTCTCTCTCTCTCTCTCTGAAACTCTGCCTTTCAAATAAATACAACAAATCTTTCAAAAAAAAGAAGAAGAAAAAGAAATGAAGAGGCTCAGGTACATCCTAGACTCACTACTTCAGAACCTGAGTTTGAACAAGACCCCAAGAGATTCATAAGTATGTCACAGTAAGAGACACACACCTCTAATTTCCCTTTTGATAAAAGTGGTTAACAATATTCCCTTGCTGCTGAGTGACGTGCACAATGTTTTCCCCCAGGGTAATCACAAAAGGGTGCAGAGGAAAAACTGTGTCTATACAGCATCTCTTAAGACCTTGGTCTTTTTCACAAAACTCTGTTAGGTGACTTGGTGGATTTGGTGGAGGTGTAGTTACTGTTTTATATGGTTTGCTTAATATCCTGATTGTTAACATTAAAGTAGCCATATAAAATGATCCTACAAGTATCTTCCTTTGAGTTCAGATTTGGATCTTAATTGAATTTCTACTCTTTTCTACCACATTTTAATTTGACCTAGGGGTTCCACACCCACTCTCGTTAGCAGACTGACATGAGGAACAGTGTGAAGTGGTTCTGAAGTGGGGATTATGGAAACAGGTAAACCAGATAGAAGTGTTTGGGGGAGGGGAGGTGTCAAGCTAGTCAGACAAATCTGTTTGTCAGAATTAGCAAAGCTATGTTATAAACCACATTTATACTACATAGAACACAGATTTGCTCACTCGCTTAGGTATTACCTAATACTCCTTTCTCAAGATAGACATCAATAGTGATGATAGACACCCTGTAGCTTATGAAGCCTAAAACAGTACTATCTACCCTTTCACAGCAAATGTTTGCCAATTCATGGTTTAGAGAAGCCACTGAATCACACCAAGCTTGGGTATTTACTGTCCATCTCCCCCATTTCTTTATTTGGTTCCATGGTCCAGTCTATGCCCCTAGCTCAGCCAGACACTGAGCACCTGTGTGATCATGTGGAGGGAAGCAAAGAACCCAGAACTGCTTTCCCGCACTCTGCGAACAGCCTAGAGAGAGCCTCATCTTTGTGGTTGGGGAGGAGCATTTTCTGTCAAGGTGGCCAAAGTAATGCTTGACTTTCTCCCTGTAATGTCCCCTTCAGAAGCAAATGCATTTCAAATGGTATCAGAAAAGGGCCAAGTAACAAAGCCTTGAATTAAACCCAGAAAGAAGATTCCCAGTCAAGGTAGAAAGGTAGGGCCATTACTTAGAAAAAGTGAAAGATAAACTAATTTCTTACCCATTTTTTTCAAACAAAAAATTCCTTCCATGAGAAGTTTTAAACACTTGGAGCACAAACATGATGCCAACTTTAGATTCCATGAAAGAGTTCCTACAACAAAAGCACGTGGTCTGCACTGTCTTTATCTCTTGTCCCTGAGCTTTGAACAAATCTGGAATCACGAAAGATTGGAGTTCCACTCTCCATATGAGAAACAGTAATTAATGAGGCAAGAATGTTTTACACAACAGGAATTAAAAGGCAAAGATAGAAGGTGTAGGCAGAAAGGATCCCTCAAAATCACATTCTTGTGACTAAGCACTCCGTTGACTGTATCTGATATGTATTAATTTATTTCTCTCACAATTCTTTTGAGTGCCTTCTCTTATCCCAGTGTGGCTTCTATTCCAGCAGGCGCTTGAGAGGCCAACAAGTTGGTCATTGAGGGGTCTAACATGGCCCATGAAGGCAGCTGTGTTGAAATTTAATATAGTAATTAGCCATTGCCTAATCCTATCCAAATTTTGTTTCTAGATCTGCCATTGTGATAAACAGTTCAAGTTCCAAGTAGGGAAAAACTGAAGAGAAAGATACTAGAAGTCTTGTTTCTAACAGATTGTTCAAATTATATTCATGTTATTTCACTTTGTGAGTCTTCATCAAAATGGAAAATCAGAGATCTTTGAATAATCTCTCTGTGCATAGTTTGTGTAGCCAGTTTATTCTGATATGGAGCCGGCCCAGATGCTGATCTCTGGCAGGAGAACACCAGAACAGGGCTGAATCTGCTGTCTATGCAGAACTCAAAACATGTGGTTTAAAAATTTATGATGGTTTCACAGAAATGATGATGCCCTTTTGTCAAATCATTGCAAGAAGTGGATTACTTTTCCAAAGAGTTTTTTGGGGTTTGTTCTTGTCTGTGTTGCTACCACTTGCAATGTCCTGGAATTTTTTAGAAACAGAATCGGTTTGGCGGTCAACTGAATTGACCAGTAGTGAGTTTTGCTATGAGAATCTCTGATGTCAGGAAATCACAAGAGATGTGAGTACCCCTGCTTACAAGAAAGACATTTTTCTACTTCACCACTACATGTGAATTATGAGAGGGTCAATGTTTCCTTTTCTCTGTGTATTTACTTGAAGTTTCTAGAAATCATTGCAAAGATTCTAGACATGACAAGATTTCCCGTGGGCAACAGATGAGGGATTTGGGGATGAAATTGGTCTGTGCATCTGGGATGGGAAAGGATTCCAGGCTCATCATATGCTTTATGAGTTAATATCTATATGCATTACCCTCTGAATATAGAACTGAACCAGGAAGTCTTGTGAGCCACTGCAGTTAGCTAGAAAAGAGTCGGGGCCTCCCTTATTTATTTATTTATTTATTTTTTTGCTGTAATCTTCTTCCACTTCATTTCTAACTTTAAAGTTATAAGTAGGGATACTTTCTCGACTCATATTTTGCCCCTTTTCAGACTTTGCATTAGATGCAGTCAGGCCATAAATCTCACTAAAAGCTATTGCTGTACAGCATTTGCGTCAACATCGGAGGACACAGGCTCTGCACACCAGTCCTAGGATTCCAATGCAGTCATAAATACTACAGTCTAAGAAGTTTTATATTTTTTCCCATGTTGTCAAACCAGGGTTAACCCAATTTTAGAGTCTGGCCATTTCCTGTCCCTTCCTGGTAAGTCCCAAAAGGAAACCCGTGCATTGGCCTTTGGCTTACTTCTCGCATTCTCCTGAGAAGTCTGCAGCCACTAATAATAAATAGAATATATTACAAGTGCTACAGTTTCCAATGCTGTTTGACCAATCTGTCTTCCTGAATCCTTGCAGTAACCCTATGAGAAAGGTAGTATTGCCTCTACTTTTCCTAACCAAGAAACTGAAGTACATGGAAGCTAAGATATTTAGCTGGGATTTTACAATTAGGTAGCAGAGGTAGGATTCAAATCCAGATCCTCTGATTCTAAACACCATTGCCTTTCCACTGCAACATCTGTACATGCGTAGGGGACCAGGAAATGCAACTCATCAGCGATGCAACAACCTAAGGCAAGAAGAGGAAGCCTCTGTGACTACAGAGATGGAAGACTAGGAAGTGTGAGCATGGTGGAAAGAGAGGATGACTGCAGAAGAATCAGAAAAGTAGAAAGAAGTGTCATTAAAAAAAAAAGATGAAATCATGATTTTATGTCGGGCTCTCTGTAGAAGGGGTCAGCCTGTTTCTTGACTCTTCCTTCAGTGCCTATATCAAGACTTAGCAACATTTGTTGAAATTAGGAAAGGTTTAGGGTATCTCTTAGTTCCCTCTGTATCATTTTTATTACCTACGAAGGGCCAGAGAGTGAATACACCAGGCTTGCAAGCCAACAGTCTCTGTCACCATAACTCTGCTATTATGCCATGAAAACATGTATAGACAAAGCACAAATGAGTGTGGTGTGTTCCAGTGAAGCTTGTTTACAAAACCGCAGCCAGCTGGAGACCAGTTCCCTAGCTCCTGCATTAGAACAATGGCTTTCAACCTGGGCTGCACAACACAATCACCTGGACACTATGAAGAAACACCAGTGTCCCCATGTCCCTCCCTGAAATAGCTACATCTATCTGAAGTAGGGACCAGGTATCAATACATACTTTTTTTTTTTTTTTTTGACAGGAAGAGTGGACAGTGAGAGAGAGACAGAGAGAGAAAAAGGTCTTCCTTTTGCCATTGGTTCACATACCGCGCTGATCCGATGGCAGGAGCGAGGTACTTCTCCTGGTCTCCCACGGGGTGCAGGGCCCAAGTACTTGGGCCATCCTCCACTGCACTCCCTGGCCACAGCAGAGAGCTGGCCTGGAAGAGGGGCAACCGGGACAGAATCCGGTGCCCCGACTGGGACTAGAACCCAGTGTGCCGGCGCCGCAAGGCAGAGGATTAGCCTAGTGAGCCGCGGCGCTGGCCATCAATACACACTTTCAAAGCATCCTGTGGAATTCTGGTGTGAAAGCAAGAGGAAGGACCCTTGTCCTAGATGCTGAGTCATTCTCTAAGTGATCTTGGAACACCAACATCCACATCAACTTGTCAAAAGTCCAATTCTCTTGTCCTGCTCAAGACCTACTGAATCCAAAACACAAGGAGGGGGCCTCACATCTGCATAATAAAAAGGCTCTAGGTGGTTCCCAAATGCAATGCAATTTAAAAAGCACAGGTTCAGGGTCTAGAGAATCATTCTGCTCTGAGGCCATCACTGGAGCATGCCTCAGGGACAGCCATGACATTCTACAGCTGGCACTGGGCCTAGAATCAAAAATCCAGCTTCAGCCTCTTTAGTTCCTTTACAACAGCTCCCTGCGCCTTGGAGCCTTAAGCTATAGAACATCTGTACTGATGTGATACTTCCGGTGATACTTTATGATTAAGATTAAATGTAAGTGAAGGCAGTTTAAAAACTATGAAGCAGATGTAACCATTGACTATTGTTGTAATGATGTAGGATACACAGGTAATGTTCATGACCATGACCTCTTGGTACAAGAGGCTGCAGTGGTCCAAAGGGTTACTGCCAAGCAAACCTAGAAAGGTACTCAAGAGTTAAACTGTCTTTACCAAAAACATAGTGGTCTGCCCCTAGGGGGCGACAAAGTCACAGTGAGGAGAAAGCAAGACCAGCAAAAAGTATCCCTGTAGACAAGGGGTAGGGAAGTCACTACCATAGGAATGCAAGACAAAGCCATTAAAATGAAGGCTGACCAGATGCACTGAAGGTCTCTAATACTTATCCAAAGTGGATGAAAGGAAACGTGAATCCCCTCGGGATATTTTTCCAGGAGTTTCAGAGCCACACTGGGTGGCATACCTTGATATACGTTACCTGTCAAGTAATGGTACCAGCTAGTCGCAAATGTATTCCAAAAGGCCCAGATGCTTCTATGAATAACATACATAACTTGTTCCTCTGACAAACTGCAATGCTTTAGAGGCAAATTTACAGTCCTTTAGGTTTGACATCTAAGAGGATAAATACTTGACATAAAATATCCCTCAGAACCTCTTTTAGAATATAACGGACTGTAAGAACTAAGGATCTAACGCACTGTGGTGATTTTTGAGTTCTTGTGAGACCCAAACCGAACAGCATTTCAAGATATGTTGTTTTAGACAAAAGTGGATTTGAACTGAATGTTCCTAAAATAAAGACCTTTCCGGTATCAATGATCTTAGAGAGATTCTAGAATTATTATCTGAACTTTAGGGAAAACATTTGTGCCAAAATCAGCACCATCTGTTTAAATTTCCTCATCTTTGTCATCCTAACTCACCAAAAGGCCCTGCCTCTTGGGTACTGTGGGGTTTATTTTCCTTGTCCTTTAGTTCATCTGTAGCATTAAAGGGTGGAGAGAGGAGGGTTTGAGAGAGATTTGTCAATCTCTGCTTGGACAAAGGCCCGGGAAGTGTCAGACATTTTCTTATGTAGACTCGGTATTAATTTTTGTAAGGAAACCCTGAAACGTGTTTTGCTGGTAGATGTCAGGAAAAGTTGAAGGAGGTTAAAGTGAACTCTGACACTCCAGAGCTGCAGGTGTACCATGTGGAAGCTGGGAGGGGGGGCTGCCTCCTGTTGTTCCTTTTCAAGCCTTGCTGAAATTCCCTAATCCCGAAGGATTAGTCCAGGCTGCTTTCTCAGGGCAGCTTGACTGCCTCAGTACATAGATCTGTTGAAATACGAACCAAGCAGGGTGTGAACCAGCTCAAGATATGCGGAGTTCCAGATGTCCTTTGATTCTCCTAAATGCTGATTGCCCCCAAAGACCATCCTGAGTTGGTGGATGCCAGTGATTACTCATATTTCTTTCCATGATCAAGGCAATAATTTTAAAGCCCCATAGTCTTTCTCATGAGCCCATGTCTGGGTCTTGTCTAGGTCATATATTACTTCTCAGTATGAAAATTGCAGAGTCTCCCTGGATTGGGCTGTAAAATATCTGCACACTGATGCCAGTTTCTTGATTTGTTGCTCTTCCCAGGATGGAAAACCTTCCAGAAATATGAAGGAAGGGCTGGTGTTTTATATGGTGACCTTCTGGGAAAGACAGGTCATGGAGTATCTGTTTTCTCTACAACAAAAATCAGAAACAGAAGGAAAGTAAATGTTTCAAGAAGAAAAAAAAATCCAGAGAGAGTGAATTGGACTTTATGAAAGAATAAAAAGACCTTTGAAATATCCCTTAGCACAAACATGATTATTGCCTTCTAAAATCTCATTCACTGAAGAATTGAAAAAAGAAACCTGGAGTGTGAATAAGTTAGGATGACACATGCTAAAACTTCTAGCAGGTTCTTTTGAATCCGTTGCATGATCCTGATTTAAAGATTTATAGATAGTCATATTAAGGATGGTCTTCCACAGGTTTACAGACAGGAATTTCAATGGCCACCTCCAGAAATGTGGTATCAGGAGAAGAAAAGAATTTCCACTCACCCTTCTACTTCCACATTGTTCAGAATCATATTTGTGGCCACTAACCTCACCATTTCCTTAACCTTTGACCCAACACATTTCCTCCCCATTTCTTATAAAGAATGTGATAGAATTCTTCAGAGGAAATGCTTCAAAATACTTTGATCCAAGTTCATATGACAGCTCAGCCCTACACAGGAGTGATCTTATGAATGTCCCAGGTGTTAATATTCTCATTGGTAAGGAGCAGTATTATAAGAAGAGAATAAGGGTTTCATATCAAATAACACCTTGCCTAGGAGTCGGGGCAGAATGGAGACTTGAACCTAGCTGGGCTAGCAACAAAGATCATGCAAGTAATCCACAATACATTAAAAAGCTAGGTGGTTGCCTCTTTGTTGAGTGTTTCCTCCCCAGTGCAGAGGCTTCTCAGCTTGATGCAATCCCATTTGTCTATTTTTGCTCTGACTGCCTGTGTCTCTGGGGTCTTTTCCTAGAAATCTTTGCCTATGCCAGTGTCTCGCAGAGTTTCCCCAATAGTTTCCTCTGGTAATTTGATGGTATCAGGTCGTAGATTGAGATCCTTGATCCATCTTGAGACAACCTTTGTATAAGGTGTAAGGAAGAGGTCTTGTTTCATACTTCAGCATGCATAGATGCTATTTTCCCAACACAGTTTGTTGAAGAGACAGTCCTTTCTCCAGGGACTGATTTTAGCTCATCTGTCAAAGATGAGTTGGTTGTAGCTGCACAGATTAATTTCTGATGATTCCATTCTGTTTCTTTGGTCTACATGTCTATTTTTGTGCCAGTACCAGGCTGTTTTGATTATACCTCCCTGTAGTTTTGATTATACTTCTCTGTAGTATGTCTTGAAATCTGGTATTGCAGTATCAGCCTTCGGCTTTGTTTTTGTTGTTTAAAAGGCAACCGACACAATGAGAAAAATATTTGCAAACTATGCAGCTGATAAAGGATTAATACCTAGGATCTATAAACAGCTCAAGAAACTCAACAACAAAACAATCCAGTTAAGAAATGAGAAAGGATATGAATGGGCAGTTTTCAAAGACTGAAATACAAATGGCCAGACACATGAAAAAATGTTCATGACCATTAGCCATCAGGGAAATGTCAATAACAACACATCTCATCCCAGTTAGAATGGCTTTCATCCAAAAATCAAAAAATAGTAAATGCTGGTGAGGCGGAGGGGGCGGGGGGGAGCCTAATAAACTGTTGGTGGGAATATAAACTAGAACAACTAGTATGGAAGACAGAATGAAGATACTTCAGAAATCAGAAAATAGACCTACCATATGACCCAGCCATCCCACACCTGGGAATTTACAAACAAAATGAAATAAGCATATGAGAGAGTTATCTGTACCCCCATTTTTACTGCAGCTCAATTCACAATAGCTAAGATACAAAATCAATCCAGATGTCTATTAACTGATGACTGGATAAAGAAAAAATATATATAGATATATATTTATAGGGATATATATATAGGGATATATAGGATGGATATATATATCCAATTACCAAAGAATGAGAAATTAAACAAAAACCCAGAGTGAAACCATGGAGCAGTACACACACACACACACTAATGGAATACTACTCAGTCACAAAAAATAATGAAATCCTGTCTTTTGCAACAAAATGGATGCAAATGGAAGCCATTATGATTAGTGAAATAATCCAGTCCCCAAAAGACAAATATGTTTTCTCTGACATGTAGCAGTTAATACAGAATACCAAAAACAAGTATAGCAACAAAACAGACGTCTTGAGATTTAATTGTTGTTTTTAGTCCTTGTTCAGAGTCCTGCAGAACTGTGGTCTATTTTTTTATTTGTTGAACTTTATGGTTAGTGATGCATGAAGCATGTGATTATAGAGTAGACTAAAATTATGTTTTGCAAAAATTTAAAAAAAAGGGAAGAAGGATGGAGTGGGATTGAGGGAGGACAAGAGAGGGAAGTATGGTTATTTTCTAAGAGTTTTAACTATGAAACACATGAAATCTGTTCTCTATTAATAAAAGCTTTTTTGGGAAAAAAAAATAAGGTGCAAGCCAAAAAAAAAAAAAAAAGGTTAGTTAGCTGTGCTCCTGGATCTAAATTTTAGGATAATAATCCCTGTAACCCTGTAATATCTGATGCAGAAAGCCCTCAGGCCTGGACCCAGTGCTCAGTGAGCCCTTGTACATGCTTGTTCCCATTCCCCTGCCCCTCGCTCCCTGTGGCAGCAGCCAGGCCATCTCTCTTGAAGGCCTTGGTGCAGTCTGCGACCTTCAAGGGCACACAATAAGCATGACAAAGTTGACTTCCTTGCCTGCAAGGCTTCTGCCCTAATTATCGCCTCAGTGTCCTTTTGCTTACCTGTGGTTTCTGCATTACAGTGGATTTTTTTTTCTGGCCACCACCTGATATTGGGATCCCAATCCTTCATTAGCAATGAGCACGTAAAACAACCCAAATGGAAATCGTGTTTATAAGGTAAATTCCCATTTGGGGACCAGGAATTTAGGAAATAATCACAGTTTCCTCAGGAGAAGAGTTCACCTAAAATCTCTGAGTACAGAGGACGCTGCAGTTTTGGACAAGCCATAGCAGCACACAGGCAAATGAAGGCAGAGAACCAACTGTGCAGGAGCAGTGCGAGGCCTGGCCGACTTGCTAGCACCATCTCCACGGCAAGCACAAATTTCCTGCGCCACGGCTCCTTGGTTAATCCTCTACCCGTAGCGCCGGCATCCCATATGGGTGCCGGGTTCTAGTCCCGGTTGCTCTTCTTCCAGTCCAGCTCTCTGCTGTGGCCCGGGAGGGTAATAGAAGATGGCCCAAGTGCTTGGGCCCTGCACCCACCTGGGAGACCAGAAGAGGCACCTGGCTCCTGGCTTCGGATCGGTGCAGCGCTGGCCATAGCAGCCATTTGGGGAGTGAACCAACAGAAGGAAGACCTTTCTCTCTATTTCTCTGTCTATAACTCTACCTGTAAAAAAAAAAATTTTTTTTTTTTAAATTGCTGGTTTCCACGTTCTACCAGTCTGTTTCCCACAACCTCAGCTGACATCCCTGGATCAAGCAGACTCCTGTGGAGATGTACCACATCTACTATATCCAATAACTTAGGTACTGCTCCAATCATGTCCTATAGCCTCCCTGTAATGTGATAATCATGAATGTGCTCACGGGAAACTGCATTTTATAAATGAAGAAATGGAGTTACAGTGTCCAGAACACATTTCACCAATTTAGAAGTCTGTAGTAAACCCATGTAAAACATAAAATACCTCAAGAAAAGCCCAGCCACTAATGACTTTCCATATCATATATTTGGGGCTGTTTTAGGAGCCGAGTCACAAAGGGATATGGCTAATATTTTGGAAGCATCTTCACCTTACACTTAGCTGGTTAGCCTTCAATTCTGCCATTGTCCTTGACTGGATAGGGAGTGAGTCTATGATCTCCTTTCAGGAATGAGGCAATGCTCCAGCCATTGACCTAGCTGGATGAATCCTGTTAGTTAAATGCTGTTACTGTGTGCACAGTGGGAAGGATCATTTTAGCAGGTTTCTTTCAGACTCACTCCCTAATACTTGCTGTCATTCACATGTCCACAAGATGTAGATTATCTCTTTGACTACTTACCTGGAGTCCATGATAGGGTAAAAACCTTGAGAAATTTACTGCTAAGGGGAAAAGAAGTTGAATGAATATTTTGCCACTTAGGGTCACTGTTTTATGTGAACTCTGAGAACAGAAATGCATGAAATGAGATCAAAAGGGTAGAAGAGTGATGCTCTTTTTAGGTTAAAGTAGTAAAAATAAAAGAGAGCTGAAATGGAGTGAAATATTAGACTTGTACTCTAAACTTTCTAAGAATGATCTATGGAAGCTAAAATCTACTAATTTCTCAGTTTGCCAAAAGATATAAATCATGAAAACATTCTTATTTCTCTACGTGGTGGTGCCCACTCAGTAATTTATAGGTATCATAAAGATAAAGAACTGGTTAGATGACAGTTGGTGGAGGGTAGTGAAGAGCAATAATGTAAACTTAAAACTCGTGGTAATAGTTGCACCTGAGACTTTAGAGAAACTACTTTGTGAACTATTCAATTCATACGTTACTGGAAAATAATCCACCACTGAAAATGGAAGTTGCTTTCTAGTTGTGCAACCCCTCCAAACAATATAACAAAATTGTGTGTATTTACATACATACATATCCCAATTACCAAAGAATGAGAAATTAAACAAAAACCCAAAGTAAAACCACGGAGCTACGTTGAGATCATTCCACTGCCACAGCTATGATTCTGTAAATTAAAAGACCAAAATTCTAGAAGCATCACACAATTGTGTAACCTTTGGTAGCTCCTATTAGACATGTGTGTATATATAGCATGTGCAAATATGTAGATCACCACATATTTAGGTTCAAAGAATCATTCTATATAAATGAGACTTTTTACAGTGCCATTGTATGCACACTGAGTCACTGTCTAAGATTTGTATATTAGATTTCAATTACAAATATTAACAGTTTAATGAATGGAGAGAAAGGAGGCTCTGGTTTATTTTGGCTCACAATGAAAAACAAGAAAAGGATTACCAAATATTTGCAAATATTTGCTGCAGAGAAACATGTAACGCATGTCTATATAAAAGCTTTTACTATACATCCCTTGCTGACATATCTAAATACTGTTTGAAGAGCTGTCTCTGACCTCATTACTCACAAACATTTGGAAGGCAGGGGGGAAAAAGCAACACAGATTTATCTTCTGGTGTTCTCTCTTGCTTTGTAGGTTTATCATTTGTAATATGAAGAGAAAATCTTTTGCAAAACACAGATTACCATTATTTAATAACAAAATAAAATAATAACTAATAGGTCATGTTTATTGAATGGTTGTCACTCTCCTAGGCCACTCCATACTAAACAAGTTCTGTAATTAATCCCAATATGCACATGAGAAAAATTACTGGCAGTCTCTTTCTCAACTCAGGCCAATAGTAGCTTCTTTTTGCTTGTTGGCTCCCGGATGATGTTCTAATAATGTGTTAAAAATTGTTACCACACAGAAGTGTGTATCACGAAGATGAATCTTTTTATTTCAGTCTGATATCTTAAAAAATGGCAGCATAACGTTTTTAAATGCAAATGAAAATACTCTATCATATGAATAGATCTTAAAGCAATTTGGAAAATAGGTAAGGAGCAGAGTGACATAGAATTTCCCTGGGTAAGGTCTTAGTTCAGACCTGCAGTTCATGAATGGCATTGATAATGAACTAGGACCAGAAAGGTGATTTGTTTCAAGCACATGGTAAAACTGAGACAAAGGTAAATAGCAGTTAAACAGTGTAAAAAACACTTTGGAATTAAGAACAAGACACTGATAATTTGCAGAGTTTAAGTTGTACTGTAAAATGGTGTGTGTTTCTCCAAGTAGGGTTCCCAGTTCGCCTGTATCAGAATTCAAAGAGTCTGTGAAAAAGCTTGGGGGTTTATTTTGGTGGAAACAATTTTGCAATCCATGCGTGGTTCTTTCTAACATGAGTTTTCATAACTCATTTTCCATGAACTTTTTGAAGACCCCACTCATGCTGATTATGCAGATTATGGACCCCTCACCTATGTCATCAATCAAAATACACTTTTGTAAAGAAGTCTCAGATGCTTCTCACTCAAACCTGAGAGGCGCAATTCTAAAATACAAGAATGCACTCTGAGGAACCTGTCCAGGTATTTATTTCATTCTAGCAGCTCAAAATATACTTTTTTTGTAATATAACATAGGGCACTGTTTTGGGCTTAACTGTGTCCCCCAATAAGATCTGCTCAAATCCTAACCTCTTTTTTTTTTTTTAATTTATGTGACTGGTAGAGTTATAGACAGTTATAGACAGAGAGAAAGGTCTTTCTTCTGTTGGTTCATTCCCCAAATGGCCACTACGGCCAGCGCCCAGTGCCAGTCCAAAGCCAGGAGTCAGGTGCTTCTTCCTGGTTTCACATGCAGGTGCAGGGGCCCAAGTATTTGGGCCATCTTCTATTGCCCTCCCGGGCCACAGCGGAGAGCTGGACTGGAAAAGGAGCAACCAGGACTAGAACCCAGTGCCCATATGGGATGCCAGTGCTGCAGTTAGAGGATTAACCAAGTGAGCCATGGTGCTGGCCCCTCAAATCCTAACCTCTCCTACCTGAGTGAGATCTTCATTGGTAATAGGGTCTTTGATGATGCAACCAAGTTCAGTTGAGGTCATGCTGGAATAGGGTGGGCCTAAAGCCCATGACTCGGGTCCTGAGAAGGAGGAGGAAATTAGACCAGACAGATCTGGAGGCAGACAGGCACAGAGTGAGAACACTGTGACCGTGGGGACAGAGATGGAAGGGTATAGTTGCAAGACACTAGATGCTAGCAATTTGCTAGTCGCCACCAGAAGCTGCAGCAGAGAAGAGGAGACCCTCCATTAGAACATCCAGGAAGAAACAAGCCAAAACCTTGACCTTAGCTTGTTGGCTCCCAGAACTTCATGCAAGGACATTCCTGGTGCACTTCCTATAGCAGCCCCAGGAAACTATATAAGCACGAAACTGACACCTGGGATCCCAGGGAAGTTCTGTCTCCATCTGTTGCTCTCTAAGGCCCAATCATCTCTGCCATTTTGTGCTCCAAGACCCTATCTGGAAGCTGCCTCTGCCAGTCCTGACTACCTCGTGCTCTGTCTCCCCTGGTCTATCTCCAGCAGAGCCATGCTCAGTGCTAGACTCTCTCCATCAGCTCCCTGATTATTTCTTTGAAGAGTAGCTGCCTGGAGTTTGCAGTTGATTTCTGCTTACCACTTTCCAGAAGAGGTTCGCAGGATTCCATAACTCACTGGATGGCCAATGTCACCCTGAAGCATGAGGGTTTTAAAAATTAAACCTGAAAACATATCTGAAAATCTCCTACCCTGCCAGAACTGATTAAAAAGTAGGGAAGGCAGAGAATAAAGTAACACCCAAGTGATCCTTGTCATCTCTGCCAGATTACATTTCCCCTGTGTAGCAACGAGGCGTCTATCACTCCAGGATCATCCGCTTATAGGGCAGGCCGAGTAAAGGTCATTTTGGTTTTTATTGATTCTATGGCTCTGGCATTACTCATAAGGATTTACAGTATTTAACCCACCAGGAGAAGCCGTGAACTAGAAATGCTTCCTGCGTGCCAGTGAGCCCACCATTTTCTAAGTGACACCAGCTCTGGGGTCCACTTCGCAATTGTCTCTAATGCAAGCCTGCACCTCTGCCTCTGCACAGAGGATGCAGCCTCTCGCTTCCTGGAACTGGTCTCTCCTTTGGCACAGGCTGTTTAGCTTACTAAGTGGCCTCATCCAGATACAGGGAGATATGAAAAACCCAGTTAGCACCGTTCATTTTATCTGTCAGCATCCACCATGAGCAAAACCGGGAGTGAGAAAATCAAAGTTGAAGAGCATGAAATGGGGAAAATAGAAAATTAAGGGTAGGATTTGATGACTTGTGAAGTGTTCTCACATGTGTTACAGGGGGCCTGAGACACACCAGAGACCCAGGCTAGAGACTTGTGTTTGTTGAGGAGTTAGTGAACGAAGAAACTTCACGAGCTGTTTTCAAATAAAGCATTATATCATTATTATTTTAACTGAAAAGTGTTCACCCTCAGGAGGGAATTATGGGTGTTCTAAATGCATGGTTAGTGTTCACTGGCCGTGTTCTTTCAACCAGCCGTATGTGAACCCTAGACTACAATGGGCCCTGAGGAAAAGGGGAAAGAAATCAACAATATTGATCCTGTCTTTATTTAAAATCTTCATAATTTATTCATTACAAAGTCTTTGCATTTGTTTTGAATATTTTTAAAAGATTGCATTAAAACATTATTCATCCTGCTTGATTGCTAAGTTTGTGGGCATCCCCACTGGAAATTTTACACCGCTGCAGAAGCCTCACTGGCCTCTTTTTAAAACAATCTTAAAGCATGTTTTGTTAAGAGGAGAATGTGAACATCCAGGTTTTAATTAACAGAGAATTTTGCAGGAAGCTTCCCTCGGAAGCAGGAGAGCAGTCTCTCACAGGAGCTGAAATCAGCGAGCCTCTCCAGGAGCAGTCCAGGCAGCACGAGGGGCGCGGTTTCCAGTCCACAGACTTCCCCTGGCCCGGAATGTCGGGATTTAAAAGTTTGCTGCGCTCATTAACGCCGGCTTGCCAGTTGCTGCACACAAGACCATTTCAAAACTTCACGACTCTGATGCTGTAATTATGCTCTTCGTGCCTGTTCATTGCCTCCGAGTAAGTCGAGGCCGTGTCTGCAGAGACCATCAGAGCAACGAACTGAATCCCTTCCCAGGAATATCTCCAGCCCTCACTACAGAGCACTTATTGTTTGTGCATTATTTTTTAGCATGAGGTCATTTACACAGCCTACAACTGCTACTTAACCCTTTACTTGTCTACACGCTCAGTAACTAGTATGCAACTGCACCTCCCTAAGAATAGCAATTAGGCTTTGCAAAGATCCCATATAGGAGATGTAACTTGTCTATATTTAATATATTCTGAACTAATCCATGAACTAACTGCAAATCCCTGTGCTTTAGCTTTTCCCTTTGTTGAATTAAATTTGGTCCAGTTTTATCCTAAGCTCTCAAAACATTGTAGGGAATTTCCTTTTTTGGAAAAATATGAGCTTCTAGCAGTCAAAGAGGGTTGGGATATAAAAATAAAATATTCTGAAATTAGCACTAGTATTATTACATTTATAAAGCAAATATATTAACCGATCTATATTTATAGAATCTCTAACATTTGAAGTGGATAATAAAATCCACCATTTTTCAACTTAGAACCTGTCAGGGAAAAGCACTTAGTAAAATTAATCCAAATCCGTCATCCTGTAACATCTGAGAAGAAACCTGCAGGTGAATCTTTTCCATCTTCACCGAGCACCAAAAAGACTCTCTGTCCTAATAACATCTAATACAGGGCTGTACTCCCTACTTAAAGAGAACAGAGATCAAAAAATTTGATTTTACGTGGGGAAAAAAGAAGTCACACTTGCTTTGCAAAAGAATTTAATTTAAATAGCAAGCTCCCTCTGAGTTCTTAAAATATGATTCAATTTACCGAAACGCTACTGGTGCATAGCAGAGAACATCCTGTTCAGCTCCTTTTATTTAGGGCTCTGCAGCTTTGCACTCAGAGAGAACATGCCCATTGCAAAGGTACTGTCTTTCTCCAGAAGGGACATAGTGCCCTCTATGTGCTTCATGGGAAACACACGTGTCCAAGTTTGCTGGAATCTTATGCACAGCTTATGCACAGAGCAAGAGGTGCTGTCTAGAGAAGCCTTCTCACTACCCAGACAGCAACCACCTCTCTGGACTGGATCCCCCACAGAGTGTGACAGCTTGTGATTGTTATTATTATTTTACTAAAATAATACTTTCATTGCCTGGGGCTTCTGTAACTGAGTACTGAAAATTGGATAGCTTAATCCAACAGAAATGTACTGCCTCGCAGGTCTGAAGACTGCAAGTGCAAAATCAATGAATCAGCGGAGCAGAGCTCTCTCCGAAGGCTTTGGGAGGGAATTTGTCTCTTGCCTTCTCTTAGCTTCTGCTGCTTCCAGCAATCCTTGGCTGCTCTTGGCTTGCGGCAGCAGCACTTCAGTCTCTGCCTCCATCATCACAGGGCCTTTTCCCTGCGGGTTTGTATCTGTGTCTCTTCTCCTTAGAGACATCAGTCACACTGGGTGAAGGACCCACTCTAAGACACGATGCAATCCATACAGCATGTATCAACGTGCAAATTGTGGAGCAGGGGCAGGTGCAAGTCTTTATCTCATCATACACTCCGTGTTGCAGTAGGTAGGATTTCTCTGATAAAAGCCAGTATCTGGCTTTGCGATATCCCACTCATGTGAATTAATGTACTAAAACTTCAACTTCACTTCTAAAAAGAACAGCACAATAAATAAGTCAACCATAGACCCAGGAGGCAGGACAGAGGTAGAGAGGGTAAGTATGGACTGGAGAGCATAAAGGTGGGAAGAGTAGATTGAGGATGAAAACAAAAATGAAGAAAGCTGACCTTGCAAGTAGGAAACAGGAAACATCAATGGTCCTAGAAGGACTGTGAACTTCGTCTTCTGATGCTTAACATCCTAAACTTCCATCCGTCTTGTTATTTCTCATGTCAGCTTCTTTAGCGTACTACTGACAACAGTGAGCCAAAAGAAGCCTACCAAGCATGTTTTTCCAACTGCTCCCTCTTGAATGCCCCATCTACTGAGATTTCACTTGTTCATGTAGTAAACAAGGAATTCAGAGTTGATGCCTTTGTTGAGTACATTAGCGGCATCACTGGAAGAGTTGCAAACACTGCTTTGTCAGCCTTTGTGTCACTCAGACTGCCTCATGATCTACACACACACGCACACACACACACACGCCTCTGTCTTTGGATTTGGAATAAATTAAATGATAAAGGCCAAAGCCTCTAAAACTGCATGTAGGAAAGCTCAAAATTAAACAGTTGTCTGGAAAGTTCCCCTAGTTTTCCAATGTAACTTTTCGGTATTACATGCTTTGATGGAGTATGACATTCGTGACAGGTATTTTTGGGCAACATAATCTGCCTTCAGAAGTGATCCAGCTAAATATCATGCCTAATGATTTCATACTAAAATACAAAATTAAATTTTCTTTTGAGGTATCAACCAATCCACTAATTTTAAAAATAGCTTTATAGACACAAATTGACTTGACATAATTTAATAAAAATGTAAGAGTAACTTGAGAATATAAATAAGGCACTTGGAAAGGACAGTGGTTCTGCTTTGCCCTCTTATTGTCTTTACTATCTATGACTTGTTCATAAGTGATGAAAAAGCACCTTGTTATCAAACTTTTATGAACATATTTGGATAGGGACCACATATGTAACAAAATAAATCCAAACAAACACTGCAATGGAAATATAACATAGCATTATATTGAGAAAGTTGATCAAGCTACTTCCTTGTATAACAACCATATCTCGGGCAGTTTGGGAAAAATTAATGGAGCCTATTAAGTGGGTTCAGTTGTTCAACAAAGAGGGAAGGTAACCACCTTGTGAGAGGCGAGTATTTGGAAAGCAGCAGACATCATGGATCTCCCATAGTCTCAAGTCTGTTGTAGATCTAGGCACCTGTTCATCTAATGCCACCCTTTTCTAGATGCCATCAAAGCTATTAAAAACAGCATAGAATTAGGCGTTGTCCTAATTTCCAGCTTTCCCTGCCTCGCTGGTTGGTTGAATGGATTTATTTTACTCTGCAAGAGTCTTGGGACTCTCCCACACTTCTCCCAAAATGGTCTCCCCGCAGGAGCACAGTAGTAGCACTGACCTTGATCCCCTTCAGCTGTTCCCACTCCATGCCCCTGCACAGTGAACTCCATCACACAAATCTTTCACTGAACCAGTGTCAGCTAGGCCAGGCCTTCCCCAGGTCAGCTAAGGACCTTGTTAAAATGCAAGTTCTAACTCGGGAGACCTGTTTTGGACATAGAGATTTTGCATTTCTGATAAGCTCCCCAAGGATGTCCAGGCTCTGGTTTCCCCTGAATGACAACGATCTACAAAATGCCCCAGGAGCTTTGTTTGCAGTCCTCCTTCAACCTGGAGCCTCTTCCCCTCTCTTCATCCTAGAACCTGTATATTCCTCATTTAAAATCCTGCTTCACTGCCTGTTCCTTGAAACAGTCTAGGATGGAGTGCACATCGCAAATGCTTCCTCCTCTGATTCCCTACAACACACGGTATCTGTATTGCCCATTCAACACTTAGCCTGTGCTACTTTTATCTTATTTTTCATATAGCTTTCATATACACATCCTGAATCCTCAAGTCAGTGTGTCACCTCTCAAGGACAGTCTCAACAAGTCCTCTCTCTCTCCTGCAAATCCAAAAACTTGCTGCCTTACTGGAATTCCAAATTCAGCATAGCAACAACCAGACCTCCCACTCCTGCTCTGAACATGGGCTCAGCCTTCCGTACCTCATTCTCAGAGAGCTGGATTTATTTACTCAACAATTACTCAATTATTGAATGAATATGTGTGCCTAAGATGGGAAAGGCACTAGAAATACAGTTAACAATGTGTCTTCATGCTGCTTGCCTGAAGCCTCTGGGACCTCAGAAAGCCCCCGCCACCCACAGCTGACAAAGCAATCCCTTTCCAGAGGTTGAATTACTCTGGGTAAAGCTACAGGTTCATCTTTGATTCCTTGTTCTAACTCATCACCCACAACCTTGCAATGTATTACAAATTTATGTCTGTTCTGACACTGAAACGGATCTCTGACATGAGCACTGCCATCTTGTCTATTTCTCTTGCCACCATCCCAGAAAGGTTCTCATCTTCTCTGGCATTTATTGTCTTGCCTTCCTACTCCTATTCATCCTTCTGGTTGCAACCTCTTCATCTCCAACCTTCTCTCACGCCAACCCTGGAATTGCCATTTTCTGGAAACATCCATCTCATCATAATGCTCCTGGTTCAAAGACAGATGGATCCACGTTGCCTGTGGAATTTAAATCCCAACGTCACAGCCCTGAGCATGAGGCCCCTGGAGTCCATCCTCCATTGGCATTTCCAGTATCCCAACCCCACACACTATCAAGTGCTTCTACTTGTGCCAGAGTAAATGTGTGCTGGCCTCTAAATAGCCCTGCTCTTTGGAGACTCCTTGCTGCTTCTCAGCCTAGAAGGCCTTTCACCTATTTCCCCAACTGTCAAAAAAAAAAAGACACCTCTTCCCAGTTCCACTCAAAAGCCACGTCACCCAAGAAAATGTCTTCAGTAGTAAGTAATCACTGCCACAGCACTTAATTTGTCAGTGCACCACACTATGTGCCACCCAGTCTAGGGTAATTTTAACTTACTTACTTGTCTTTGCCTTCTCTAGATTTTAAGATTATATTCACACAGCCCACTAAGTGCACAGTAAAATTTTCTGAAATCTTGGGCAAGAAGTTTCCCAGCAATTTGACTGTTGTGATAGAGTTGTACTTCTTTGCATCCTCGATGCTGAACGCAGAGCCATACTCTTGGACTACGCACATATACAGAATTTCTACTTCAGTACTGGAATTTCATCTCCAGTGTCTCTGAAATTCATGTCTTTCCAACTTCATACAACTTGACAGTTGAGACTCATTGCATACTGGGTCAATAAAGCCAACTGCTAGACTGAAGTTTCTCAATCTTGGCCGCGTGTTAGAGGCAATCACCTAGAGAGTTCTGAAAAGTCCAGTACTCATGCCATGCTACAGATGGACTTTGCTGGGATTTCCCTGGTCTAGAACCAGGCATCAGTATTTTTAAAGCGTCAAGCATGCAGCCAAGGGTGAGAACCACTGTGCTATATCAGACACTGTGGAATATCTCAGGCCCAGACACAGTCTTAGCAACCATAGCACATGGGGCAATTTGAAGGGAAATCATCATACCCCAAACATCTCTTAGTGGCCCATTGTGGTGGTCACTGTGTGAAGAACAGAATTCTCCTTTAATTACAGCATTTTCTACAGAGGATATTGTTAAAATACACACATATACATATATATACTTATAAACATGAGGCTAATTCAAAAAGTTTGTGTAAAATTAAAATATTTTTATTTTGCTGCAAGCATTTTAAATTCATGCATACTTTTTATAATATTCATTTTTCATTAACTTTTTAAAGAACCCTCATAATCGCATATGCATTCCCTGCAAGGAGTAATGCATTAATCTCCCAGCTATGTAGAGAATGAAAAGCAAATCCTTCTTGTGGAAAATGGACCTCAGAGAAAGCAGGTTCAGAGCACATGACTAGGGCATTAGGGAATCATCACTGACAGTCCTGAGGAGCGAGAGGGTACCAAAGGAATATCTGATCTCTCAGTAGAACACGGGAGTAGGATGATGAGCAGGAGAGAGGAGCACAGAGAATAAACTGCCGTGGGGAGGACCTCCACTGACAAATTTGGCCTTGTCAGGCTGGCCACAGCGAACACTTCTCCAACTCTCTGAAATTGGTGACTTTGAGTTTTAAAAATTAATTGCTGCGTACAGAAAGGGGAAAGTTATAAATAAGTGCATGAACAAACTCCCAAGACCTGGGGAATAAGTCTTAGCTCTCCCATACTTCCTTAGCCTTGAAAGCAATACCCAAAATGATTCCTAAGTGAAATGGTTAGCAGCATCCAGTCAAAGCCAAAAACAACTAAGGAAAGAGAAACTCAGTAAAAACAAAAAGTCATGAGAAAAAGTAAATATAGATGGCAGCTCTTCCCCAAGCTTGCAAGAAAATACCACCTGGGGACAGAGACCCATGGTGATCCTAATACACGTTCTGCCTAATGAGAATTTCTGAAAAACAAAATATACCTAAAGCAGGTCCCCATTGGGTGGTGATTTATAAGCTTCCCCTGCACCATGCTGATTCTGAAATAAATAGGTTTCCTGGTACAGCAGAGTCTTTTGTGGGAAAACAGAGCTGTAGGAAAGAACATTGAGTAATGGCAGGCTCCAGAGAGATAAGATGACACTGCTTGGTCTCTGATTGCAACTCGGATTCCCTCAACCACAACCTTCCCTGAGGAGCCAACCTCCTTAGCCTCATAAACTAAGCGGACCAGCCATCACTCTTCACCTGGAGCAGGAAGAGCTGGCAAACCACCAGCACCTCTGGAGCAATGCGGATCTGTGGCTGGGTCGCAGATCTGATCTCCCTTACGTGACCTTAACCCACCACCCCAACTCCGTCTGTCTTGGATTTAAACAAATTAGCTAGACATGAAACAGAAAGAGGCTGTTACTTAAGGGAATCGGATCCTCGCAGTGTATCCTCATGCATTTCCCCTATGGGCTTGAGTCAGCAGTGGATGTCTCAGAAACATTCCAGATGGTTTCCAGGAGGCAAGGGCAGGCTGGTAATTAAACCACATGGGTCAGGAAGGCTTAGAAAGGGAGAACAAAGGGCACAGAAAGGAGAAGGAAACAAAAGAAGAAAGAGGCAGGAAACCAGGGGCCTGCTTTGGCAGTGTGGGGCTCCTGAAATACCTTTTGCACATTTCCCCCTATCTGCTGACTGTGACAGAAGCTCCCGCAAAGAGATGTACCTCTGCCTCACAGATAAAGCAATGAAGCACAAGAAAAATAATCCCGGGTGGGGTCAACCAGTGTCTAAGGCTGCCTGAGCCTTGCAAGGCTGCACTCAGCAGAGAAGAGGAGGCAGGGCAGAGGAATGTGGGGCTACCAGGAATGGAACTGGGGCTCTCCCAGGTTTCCACCCTCCTCCACCTCAGTCACCATCACCCAAAGGGGCTGGAAGTCTTCTTAGGGGCCCTAAATACTCACTCAACCCTCTTCTCCAGCTTGCTCCAGCCCTGAGAGGTTGAGGATGTAGACTGCATCCATGGGCAACTCGGACTTCCCCCTCAAGTTGGGCTTGGCAGTAGGAGCTACAGTGGGAGAATGAGCCCCCATATTCATTCCCAGAGCTTCCTCCCTGTGGGGTGGCTGCAAATGGCTGAGAGCCTCAACTGCAGGTCTTTTGGTCCCTGGTTCCTTTGTCCCCTGGATTCTGTAATACAGAACCTGCAACGCCTGGCTCTTGCCTTTACATCAAGTTCCTTATAGAACTATCCCCAATTGTCTACATTGAGTCCCTCCATCAGTTTCTTTCCAAGACCTAACTGGTCTTGGAGCAGCCCTCAGACCCAGGACAGATCTCCATCGTTCCACCATGGGTCAGCCTTCAAGGTTGCTAAGCTACCAAGGAAACAACTTTAACCTAGAAATGTCTGCAAATGTCAACGTAACTCCAAACGGCCAACAGGATCTTTGGGAACCAGAAGCAAGTGCCCAGTGCCTGTGTGGCTCTTTGGCAAGGGAATCTAAGTTCTTCTTTTCTAAAGTCTGTTACAGCCCACAAGGAGAGACAACTGGCAGTAACATACAAGTCAGGGAAGAATTCCTTCCTTTCTAAGTGCTAAGGGAAAGAAAAGGAGTAGACGTGAGTCACAAAAATGGGAGAAGAGGTACACAGGAGTTTGTCTCTGAGAGTCCCTACCCATCCCACTGCGGAGCCCTTGGCCATGGGAATGTACTGTGCATGGCCCTGAGGCTCGGTCAACTGAGAAGTCAAACTACGTGGAGCTTTGCATTCACTCCCTGGACACCCTTTCCTTCCTGTCATGCAAAAAACCCAGTTGTTCCAGGTTTCATGTTCAACAAATCTTGACTGATGTAATGTGAGACTGCTTTATCCTCCCTTGTCTCCAGATTCCATGAAAATGAGGGGCTGCACCCCATTTGAGGATTTGGGAGAGAAAATAAAACAATCCAGATCTATGTCAGCAGAAAGTCTGTTTATTCCATGTAACTAGGCCTCTTCACTAATTAACACGTTCCTGATGGAACAGAGCGGAAGGTGTGTGCATATATATATATATATCTTTTGAAATGACATTGTTTCACCTTCAGTAAGACCACATTTACCCCCTCCTATTACAATAGTAATCACACAGGCTGAAGATCAAAATTCCAGAAACGTCAATGCTGAAAATTCAGCCAATCCCCTGACAGAACTGGTTAGATTCAGGGGACAGGGTACACGTTAAACCTGTGTGGACGGCCACATCTCATATCGGATGCTTGGGTTTGAGTTCTGGCTCCACTCTCCTTTCCAGCTTGCTGCTAATGCACACCCTGGAAGGCAGCAGTGATAGTTCAAGTAGCTGGGTCCCTGCCATGCCTGTGAGAGGCCTGGAATGACTTCCTAGCTCTCAGCTTCAGCCTGGCCCGGCTCACTCACTCACTCGCTCACTCTCCCTCCCTCCTTCCTCTCTCCATGCCTACCTTTCAAGTAAATAAAATAAACACGTTTTTTAAATTTGGAGGGGAGGCTGCTAATACAGTCATCCCTCCCTATTGACAGACTCCCTATCAACAGATCTAATTGACCTTAGATGGAAAATAACTCAGCCAAAACTGTGTCTGAACTGCACTTGTGCGGATTCTTTTCTTGTCATTCCTTCAGCAACACCATATAACCATTTACATAGAATTGACATTGTATTAGGTGTAATAAGCAACCTAGAGATGATTTTAAGTATTTAACGTGCACAAGTTAATGCACATACTATGCCACTTTAGGTAAAGAACCTGAGTGTCCTCAGATTATGTCAAGGACTTGGGTGTTCACAGTGGGTGGGGCAGGGTGCAGGCTGGGATCCTGGAACCAGTCCTCTGAGCATACTAAGTATTTTTATGTACAGAAATAAAGTTTTAATTCTACCATTGTTGCTTCAAAGATTAAAATGTTGTGATCACGGTGGGTATAGAAATGGAGGGGCAGCACAGAAAACCTTTGTAGTAAAGAGTAGTTTTACATCCTGACTGCGGTAGCAGCCACATATGGGATAAAACTGTGCAGAATGGGACAGATGTTTGGCCTGGCAGTTAAGACACTGGTTAAGCAGCCTGCATCCCACACTGGAATCCTGATACCCACTTCCTGTCAATGCACACTCTGGGGAGCAGCAATGAGGGCTCCCGTAGTTGGGTCTCTAACACCCGCATGGGAGACCTGGATTGAGTTTCCAACTCACAGCTTCAGCCCGGCCCAGCCTTAACCATTGTGGACATCTGAAAGTGAACCACCCATGGGAGCACTCTCTATCCTTCTTTCTTCACACCTCGAAAATGATTAAAAATAAAATTACACAGAAATACACACATGCAAGTGAGTGCATATTAACCCAATGAAATCTGCAAAAACTCAGTATATTTTCCCCAGCTTTCTGAGAATCTATTTCTACTTAAAACTAATAATTTGACAAAACATTTAAAATGCTGCAAATCTTGGAGAAAGAGGGAGGGCACCAAGGTGTGAGTTCACTAACTCCTCTGAGATGTGGTAGTCATCCCTTGATCTAGCTCATGTCATGGACACCATGACTCCCAAGAAAGTTAATCCAGCACAGCACAAAACACTCTTTCCTTCCTTCCTAGCTGGATGAACACTATATTCATAAAATAACAGTTTGCACCCCTGGCTAAAACGCACAAGAGTATGTGAGTTTACACTCGTGGCCACATGTGCTTACTAAAGGCAGACTTACCGAGTTTCTTGTTTTATTGTTTGTTTTTGCAGTCTCATCATAGTGACCACTTCCTCTCGTGGATGCTTGGTTTCTGAAACATCTTGCACAAAACAACATATTCCAAAGCCTGGTTTTGCCCCCATGCTCTTCTGTTCAAACTTTCACCCTCCTAGAAATGGGCAAGTTCTGATAGACTCCACATTAGTGCTTATGGAAGATCCTTGTTTAAAATCACAAGGCTCTCTCCATCATCCCGTAGTCAACTGAGAAAATATCTACTGAGCCTCTGCCATGTGTTCAACACTAATCTACCTGCCAAAAAGGAACAAAAACCTGCAAGATACCTTGTTGTATCCCTACCCAGAGCCCGAAGAGGTTTTTATAGAGACAATACATACCCAAATGAATAATAAACAAATCAAATGCATGAGATACTGATAAAATGAAGTGCTCATTTGTGTAATACGATGATCAAAATAAATTTCACTCTCAAGGGTGACTTCCAGCTCCAAAACTCTCCATTGGTATGTGCAGCACAAGTAATAACCCAAGAATTCAACTCCAGGTTCTGGAAGGAATATTTTAATCATGAGTATGTCCTTACCATAATGCTTAGTACTCAGTAAGCTCTGGGCAAACACTGAATGGATGAATAAGTAAATGTGTGTAAAATGTAAAGAAAGAAAGCAGAATGAACTAGCATTATCTGGGAAGATTTTGGATCTGAGACTGCTCTTGAAGTCAGCCAAGAATACAGAGGATACCGAGGGCCAGCTAAGGCAAACCCAGCTAGACATATGCGCTCCATTCAGTCCACACTGTGATGATGGCAGTGGTGGTGACCATGATGACGGTCGGATCATCTGAAGACAAGAACAGAGGTAGAGAGAGAATTTAAAGTTCAGGAGACCATGTTCATGTCCCCATATCTTTGATGGAAAACAAAATCACAGTCCCCTCTTCATGTGGCATGATACCAGAGACTGAGTAGCCATTCCTGCCTTTCTTGGGGTGTTGTCTCCCCAATATGTACCATTTCATCCTCTCAGCTGTCTCCCCAACTTAATCCAAACATCAATTACCTTTTATTTTCATGAATGCACTACTGGTTTCTTATGGAAGAGAAATAATCCCCTATACCTGTGTGGAAAAATGACAGTCCATGACAGGCTCATCTTTTGAAAGAATGTCTCCCATGAAAACGAATGCAGATATGAAATGATGAAACTTCTCTGCCATCACTAACAATATGTGTGTTTAATAGACAATGTGTGTCCGTCAAAAGCATAGAAATTACCTCTTTACACTGCTAACCACTGCCTTCCAGAAAGACCTTCCATGAGCGAGCTACACTGCCCAGTCACAACCCATCTCCTACCCACTTCCACACCACTCCCAATGCTTTTCCTCACTCTTTTTTTTTTTACCTCTAACATCATATATCTTACTTGTGTATCTTGTTTATTGTTGGAATCCTCTAGTGAAAATTCCTTCATGAGGAAAGAATTTTTATCTTTTAATTTTTTGGTTCTCTACTGCATCCCTTATAATCAGCAGAACACTGAAAACACACTAGGTGTCTTAAGAATAGATGAATGAATGAACACACACAGGCCAGTTATCTGGTTTACCTTATCTGCATGATCTCTTCCTATATGGATGGAGACATTGTGGATAAGCAGAGAGAAAGGACATCTATCCCTGTGGAGGAAGGTAGAGCTCTTGAAAGAAGTGCAAAAGCTAGAGATGACTGGAAGCTACGGGAGCACATGGTCAAAGAAACAGGGCTCTGTAAGCATTCAAGTCTAACTGAAACAAAAAATGTGTCATGGAATTGCCAGTTAGGAGCCCCTGATAGATGCAAACAAGGCACTGCCCATTTGTCTCTGTCTTCAAGCCAAGTCATTGCCCAGACCAGCCTGGTTTTCCTGGTACCATAGATATGCCCCTATGGACCCCACCTGAACTTTTCTAAATACTTTCAACAGACCCTCTAGAAAAAAGGCTAAAATACTCATTCAAGACTATAAAAGCTTGAAGGATCTGCTGGTACCTGCCCAGTTGTCTGGGCCCAATATCTGCATTTCACCTTCCAGCCACACCAAACTGGGTCCTGAAGCCATAATGGGCTTAATCCACATAAGCATTTGAAAATGGTTTTGTTCCGTCCAATCAGCCTATCCCATTGGCCTCTCCCATTCTCCCAAAGCACGGCAGCTTGCTCTCCAAGATCTGATTCAAGCAGTCCTGCCCATGACTGTCCCTATAACCTGCTACTCCCAGCAGACTCAAGAGCCCTCTCTGTGCCTCTCAACTCACTGATACTTCCCTGATGAAGCTTACTGATCAGAAGAAGCCACATGCACTGCCATGAGCCCACACTGTGAACCCACATGTGAACAGTTCTGCAATTAAAGTGATTTAGCACTTGCAAGCAACTGGAAACACCCAGGCTTTGTCCCTGCCAGTCATACTTCCTGGACACTCCCTAGAAATTGGTAGGTTTTCTGGTTTGGTAATGGCAGCCCTTAGGCTCTACCATATTCCTATTTTCATGGGTCTTGATTTAACGCCCTGACCTCTCCTGCCATCATTTACTGTGGCTTTATTGCCTTTACTTTTTCCATTCTGTCTCAGTTTAATCAACTTTGGGCCACTCATTTCTGCTCTTATAAAAACCCACAGTGACCCACTCCACACTGGACTTCTGTCCCTCTCCATGAGGTTCTTGTCAACGTTCTCATCTCGCCGCACTACTGCGGGGTATCATGTCTACACTTCTGCAGAAGACAAAGATCCCTGAAGGCAGAGACTGTGTTCTTTTCTTCTTTGCAACCCCAACGCCTACTGCAGTATTGCCTCATCTTTTCCAAATACCAAAGAGTGAATAAGTGAATATAAGGAACAGAGGTTTACTGAGCTCAAAGTTATGGAGGCTGCGAAGTCCCAGAAGCATGGTGCTGGCACCTGATCAGCCTCTGTTGAGGGTCTTCTTGTTGGTGGGGACTCTGCAAAGTCCCAAGTCAGTGCAAGGCATCAAATGGTGACACACAGTGAGCTTCTTAGCTTGTATCTCTCTTTCTCTTCTTATAAAGTCACTAATGCAGTCATAAGGGGCCGACCTGCCTGACTTCACCTAACCCGGTCTCCCAAAGGCCCTACCTCCATATCATTAATAAATGACTTCAGGAGTAAGAATCAGTATGAGTTTTGGAAAAGGCAAACCCCAGACCACAGCCAAGGTACCTTCTAGGTACCTTACACCTAGAAGGTCCTCAGTGAATGTTTGCTGAGCGAATGCACGGCCATGTGAGGCAGTAGAGCCATTCCCACTGCCCTTTAACAGGAAGGAACATGAATTCGGTCATGACAGGAAGAAAACATGTGCAAAAAATCAAATAAGAAAATAAAGTAATGGTTACAGTAAGATTAACCAGTCATGACATCCTGACGCAGAGCCGTAGAAGAAGGGAAAAGATGGCATGAAAAGCTAGATTAAATCTGAAAATCATTTTTTCCAAAATAGTTAACAAAAATAAAGTCTTAGAGCTATTGGAGAGATCATGTAGTCTCCTGCTTATCCCCCTGTGGCACTTTTCAGATTTCCTGTGAGTCAGAATTAGTTGGGTGTATCCCTGGGGGGCAGGGATGGACGCTAGGAAAAAACTATGCAATAGATTTCAAAAACTTCTGTACCAAAATAAACTTAGGTTTGATTTCCATTTTCCATGAACTTCTCAAAGTCTCTTCACGTGAATAATGAGGAAGAGGAACAGAGTGGCATCTTATTTAGGCACAGAAATAACACTGAACTTTGTTATCTTTAGGAAAACCTTGGAGACTCGTGTACCACCTATTTGAATAGAAAGCAGATAAACTGAAAATGGGCTGATACTACTTTATATGCCTGATTTTGCTTAAAAAAAAAAGTGACTTCCACATAAAAATAATTTGAAGAAACAGGAAAATGAAAACTATTTTCAAAAGGCTATTTAACTTTCTTTTTATTATCCTGAAAGGAATGAAGAGAATGGAGCATGTCAGAATGTGTGATTTATGGATCTCCGTGGCATGATATAAAAATCCAGAAGTCGCTTCTAATGAGGAAATACAAAATCAAATCAGTGAATCTTGTATCTATGAAATCAGGGGGGAAACTGAGAGGTTAGCAGAGCTCACACTCCACTCTCAGGAGCCTGATTTTCATCCTGCTGTGACTCCCCCTGCATCAGGAATAAAACTTCCCTCTTCAAAGAAGGGGCAGGGAAACACCCCAAATTAAGACTAACTAGACACAGTCATCATTCTAATTAACTCCATTCAAAGCTCCTTTGGCTGTTTTTGAAAAAAAAAAAAAAATGAAAGTTATTTTCTAGGTACCACTGCTTAGCAACCAAGTTTATTAACACAGAGTGTCTGGCATCTTATCTTCAGGATTCCAATGTTCTTTCTGTACACTTTTATACTTATCTGCAATGAAAAGTGGACTCCTGCAAGTGCTTTGGATTTGGTTGAATCAGCCCTACTATCTAGCTTCTCAACCCTGATTCCAAGTACACTGAAATAGAAAAAGGCAAGGCTCCTCCCCATGACATGTGGTGAAAATTTTGCTTTCTTTACTACTCTCTATTTCATAAGAGAAATGGTCTCAAGAAGATTTCTAATGCAATTTTGTTAGACACAGTCCATTAAGTATGCAGGGCTGGATTTCCAGCCTGTGTATGCAGCCCTGTGAGAGATCTCTCCCTTTGTCATGGGACCCCAAGGGAGGAGTTGGTCTGTGCTGCTTTCTGAATTAAAAATCCAGAAGAGGAAAGCTTTTCCCATTTTAAAGCCAGGAGGAGGTTTTAGGACTTTCACAACTGTGTGTTAGAGAAATGGTTCAGATTTTACGGAATTGTACATCCAGCATATTCTTAGGAGCACCAGAAAAGTATCACTTTTGCCAACAGTTAAGATACACAATACAGATAGGAAGATGACGATGACAATGACAATATCAACTGCTCGATCCATAGATAAATAGGGAGAAAGAGAGAAGGGAGGAACAGAGAAAGGAAGGAAGGATCAGAGGCAAGACAGACGGATGGAAGTAGGTGCATTCCAGGGCAATCTAACCTGGTGTTCTAACAGAAGATTAACTGGGGAAACAGCATTTGGACCATGTGTCTTTGGATCTCCTAGGGGAAGATGGCTTGATCTAAAAGTCAGCCCAAAACAATATGGCCTTGTATTTGTTTGGAGGGTTCCAACCATGAGCATTGTTAGAAGCACTGTTGTTAAATAATCGGAGAAGGCTGCTCTAGACATCTGCTATCAGAAAAGGCTCAAACACTGTGAAATTGGAAGACGGTTAGAATCACTGGTGTTGCAGAATTTCTAGAATGTTAGCACAGACTAATAATTTTAGAGGAGCACAAAGATTTCCAGAACACATTGCCTCTCCCCCACAAGAGTTTATTCCTCATCCTGTTCGAAATGAATGAGATCCACAAAGTGGCCACAGGGCTTTCTGAACACACTGACCCTTTCCAGGTCACCAGCTGGGCTGGGTAGGCTCTGGAGCCCAAATGCAGCCCCAAATCCAGGTCCACTCCCTGCACCATGTATTAAGGCCAGGAGATTTCACTCCTCCCTGCCTCAGTGTCCTCAGACTTCATGTGGGGTTGTGTCAATTAGACACTGGGATATGAGTGACAGATGCCCCTGCCACATAGTGAGTGCTTGATGATGCCTCACTAAATCATGTCACCACAGAGCCGCAGTTCTCAATGATCTCAGCTGTAAAATGGAGGCACCACCAACTACCGGTCAACGTTTGTACAAATTATATATGATTATGGATATGACTGCTGGGTGTTTGAGAGATGTGCTGCTGTTATTATGACTATTTTTAACATACTTATTTGAAAGGCAGAGTAACAGAGAGAGAAAAGGGGAGGAGAGACAGAAACCATCTACTCACTGGTTCACCCCGCAAGTGGCTGCAAAAGCCAGGGTGGGAGAGGCCTAAAGGATGCTGAAACTCCATCCAGGTCTCCCACATGGATGGCAGCAGCCCAAGTATTTGGGCCATCTTCTGCCTTTCCAGGTGCATTAACAGAAAGCTGAACAGGTAGCAGAGCAGTCGGGAATAGAACTGGTGCTCCACTAGGCCTGAATTGCAGGTGACAGTTTAACCCACTGTTTCACACCACCAGCAACAATTATTATCAGCTCTGTCTCCCTTTAGTTTTCAAACTCACCAGACTGCAGCTCCTTGAAGACAACCACAGCTCCTTCAGGAGCACACAACCTGTGCAGTGGCACAAAAGCCAGCATTTATAAGCATCCATGCTTGACTGAGTGTTCTGCTGTTACTGTGTTAAAATTCTCAATAATATTGAACAAAGAGGGACCAGTGTTGTGGCATAGCAGGTTAAGCCTCCACCTGTGATACAGGCATGTCATATGGGTGCCGGTTCAAGATCCAGATGCTTCCTTCTGATCCAGATCCCTGCTAATGGCCTGGGAAAGCAGAAGATGGCCCAAGTGCTTGGACCCCAGCACCCATGTGGGAGACTGGGAAGAAGCTCCTGGCCTTGGCCTGGCCCAGCTCTGGCCATTGCGGCCATATCTCTGTCTTTTCTCCTCTGTAACTCTGCCTTTCAAATAAATAAAAAATAAATCTTCAAAAAAATGGAATAAGGAGCCCTGTGTTCCCATTTTTCCACTGGGCTCCACAATTTGTGTCACTTATCCTGAGGCCAAGGACTGTTTCTAACGGGGTTTTACAAATTTTGATACCAGGCATTGTTTTTTTTTGTTTGTTTTGTTTTGTTTTGTTTTGTTTTTTGTTTTTTGTTTTTTGTTTTTTGTTTTTTTTTTTTGACAGGCAGAGTGGACAGTGAGAGAGAGAGATAGAGAGAAAGGTCTTCCTTTGCCGTTGGTTCACCCTCCAATGGCCGCCGCGGCCAGTGCACCGCGCTGATCCGATGGCAGGAGCCAGGTGCTTCTCCTGGTCTCCCATGGGGTGCAGGGCCCAAGGACTTGGGCCATCCTCCACTGTACTCCCTGGCCACAGCAGAGAGCTGGCCTGGAAGAGGGGCAACCGGGACAGAATCCGGCGCCCGACCAGGACTAGAACCCGGTGGCCGGCACCGCAAGGCGGAGGATTAGCCTAGTGAGCCGTGGCGCCGGCCCAGGCATTGTTCTTTACACATAGTTCCTTTACATTGTTTGTTGAGTTAAATTGGCATTTCCACCAGTGACTAATAACTGAGCATGGAATTCATTTATCTGAGGTTCACTTTTGGAAATCAAGCCTCCTTCCAGAGTTTATGATGTTCTTTTGTGTGGTGGCTATTGACCAATGAATGACAATTGTCACTGAAAACAATAATCATTCTAAGTAAATTCTATAAATACAGAAACGGATCGATTACCAGCAGGATTTACATTCATAAATTCAGACAAGACTGGTTACTTTTTAAAAATTATTTTCTAGAGCAGGTAAAAAAGTGTGAAAAACATTAGCAAAATCATCTGGGTAAAGGTGGTTTCTAATATTGGCACAGTTAGCACCTGACTTTCAATGCCTTCTTGATCAACATAAAAGGCATTTCAAGGGAAAGGAAATAAATTATAATGCTATTAGCCATCATACATGGTAGAAGTACCTATTATAAAAGAAAATTCTTTCTAACTAAGTTTTATAGTTCAGGATCTAAGCTGCTTTCAAAGAACTAAAGAATCACACACTACACTTGATTTCATCTTGGAATATTAACGAGATTGAAATAAGCTCTAAATTTTCTTTTGACTCATTAAGCTAGAAAGTCAAAGTGCTAAAAATATATACTGTTGCTTCAAAATAGATTGAAAAGGATAAATGTAGAAAAGATTTTTTTTTGCCTGAATGTAACTTACTGTAAAATGACCCATTGGGAGGCATTTGAATCATCTGTAATGTAGAGTTTGACTATATATAAGCATATGTCTATATCTGTCATGCAGCTTTACTTGTCAAAAAATATCTTAAAATCTGTACAATCAGAGAAAGTATCAATAACAAAATTTCACAGCCCTCTTTTAGAACTGCGGCCTTAACATTTTGTAGGGAAATAAAGCTTTGGTTAACCTTGGCTTTGGCAGACCTCATTAAAATAACAGCCTGTCAGTTTCAAGTTTAAAATCACAGGGTTGTCAGTTTTATATGCAATGGAACAATCTACAGTTTTATTCTCTGGGACAAAACTGTGGGAAGGGGGCAGAGGGTGGGCAAAGATTGGACAACACTGCCATCTCGTGGCCATAATGAAGGTGGTCTCTAAATGCCTACAGGTGAGGGTCAACATCCCACTACAGGTGGAATGGTGATAATCAGCCGTTTGTACCAAATTTTCAATGGCCTTTTGTCTTTAAAATGCATGCTGATGTACAGTGTTCATATACAACTCAAGGTTATATCCAATGATAGCCACCGAATAAGAAACTACTTCCCAGTAACCTGTAATCCCTGAATATCGATGACTTGACACAATTCTCAAGAGAGTAGAATCTTATGAAAAGAATGGATCCAACGAATATTTTTTATATTTTCCTTTGTGAAAATTGCCGCATACACAGTGACTAATTACACATTTATTTCAGTGAAAATTCATCATGCTGTTTATATATGATTTGTGTGCCTTTGTGGGTATTATACCCAATAAAAATAAATGTAAGCCAGAAAAATCTGTGCCTAGGCAAAATAGTGACAGATGTCACAAAGCTGAATGCAACATGTTCCCATTTATAGAAACCAAGGCAAACCAAGAGATAGGCTGTGTCCCAAATAAGAGTTCTGATATAATCTGACATTAATTCTATTCTTTTTCTGGTGTACTTTGAGCAAATGACTAGCGGAATGTAGGGAGGTGGGCAGGAAATGGTATCAAAGAAAAGGGATAAAGATGAGTTCTGCCGAATTGAAGTGCAACCTATCTAAAACATTCAGAAGAAGATGCCAGACTGCTAACAGTAGGTCAATGACTTGCATTCAATCCACTGAAATGACCCTACCCTGGGGACTAAGTTCACCCTCTCAGTAGGAACTGACTCCACTTCTGAAGTACTCAGGAAGGACCATGGATGAGTTCTCACAACAACGACCCCCGCCATATATGGCTACTGAACATGGAAGTGGACTGTGGGTGGAACTGACATACTATCAGGGAAAATCCACACTGGATGATGGGACCTGTGTCATCCAATGTGGTAGGCACTACCCCCAGGTATCTGTGAAGCACTGGACAGGTCCTGGACTGCATAGAGAGAGGCTGTTAAGTGTAAAATGCAAACCATATTTTTAAGAGTTACTACAAAAAATGTAAAATATCTCATGAATGGGCAGATGTTTGTCCTAGTGGTTAATTTTGCCAATTGGGATGCTCACATCCCAGATTGAAGTGCCTGGGTTCAAGTCCTGGCTCTGTTTGCAATTCTGGTTCCTACTAGTAATGCACACTCATGGAGACAGCAGTGATGGGTCAAGCAGCTGGGTCCCTACCATGCAAGTGGGAAACATGGGTTGAGTTCCTGGCTCCAGGCTCTGGCCTGGTGCATCCCCAGCCCAGTCACTACAGGCATTTGGGAAGTGAACCAATAGATGGGAGATCCCTCTCTTTCTCATAAATAAGACAAATAAATTTCATTTTTAAATGCTTCTAGTCATTATGCACTGAAGCAAGAATATTTTGTATATGTTAGGTTAGATAAATTAAACTTCAATCTTGTTTTCTTTTTTTGAAAATTTTTTATTTATTTATTTTATGTATCTGAAAGGGATGAAGACAGAAAGATATCTCCCGCCCGGTGCCTCAGTCCTCAAATGCCCCCAGCAGCTGGGACTGAGCCAGGCTAAAGCCAGGAGCTGGGAACTCAACCCAGGCCTCCATGTGGGTGGCAGACACCCAACTACTTGAGCCATCACCTATTGCTCCCCAGGGTGCACACTGGCAGAAAGCTAGATCAGAAGTGAAGCTCGACTTTGAACCAGGCACTTTGATATGGGATACAGAGACCCAGGCAGCACTCTACCCACTCTACCAATCACTTACTCCAAGTCTATTTCAGTAAACATGGCTACTGAACGATTTAAAATGACATGTGTAGTGAACACTTGTGGCACTCATTCTATTTCTATTGGGTGTCCCTGCCTTAGACTGATAGTGTAGCCATTTTGAAAAGTGGTTCTCCTCCCAATAGAGTTTAAAAAGAGAAGGGGGAATGACATTTCTGGAGCTTGTAGGAGACTAACAGAATTCATTTAGGTTCCCAGGTGCTTCAGATATAAAGGTGAAAGTCAAGTACAATTATATCACTAGGGCCTAATCATGAGAAGAGTAAACAGCCCTTCCCGGTTGGTGCCCCATGGGGTAGATTGGATCTTTAAGGTAACCAGATGGCTCCCAAGAACAGGTAATTTACCTCACAAGGGTAAGAACCTCATTTCCAAGAAAGAGTGCAGTTTAGTCACCCTATGCCATCTGTCCCCGTGGTGCTATTTCTATTTTCCAAGTACCCTAGCAGTCTATTAACTTACTAAGCTGTATTAAATCCTTAGGAAGTTGGTGTTTAAGAGAAGGATGCATTTCCTCCCATTTTTAAACAAGTCTGTAGAGAGACGACGCCACTTTGCCAAAGTCACAGTTGAAGCAAGCGCATCTTTGTGCTCTGTGTCGCTTGTTTCTCTGCCCCAGGGATAAGGCTTCTCATCCATGAGCTTTTGCGATTCGGTCCCTCCACCAAGAAAAGCCCCTCCCAACTCTCTTACCGGCAGAATTCTACTGATCCCTCAAGATCCACACAACCGCTACCTATTCCCAGAAGCTCTCCTCCTTCACATTAAATCATCAATTTCTTCTCACCTCCTGTGACCTACACCATCAGATCCATTTATTATGCCTGTTTATGGGTGTATATCTTTCTTACACTAGGTGGTAAGTTGACTGAAGGCAGGACCATGTCACATAATTATGACATTCTCAGGACCTAAAAAGTGTTCAGTACATTATAGACACTAAACAGGTGTGTATGGATGCACACCCATGTGTGCAAGTTTGCGCATGCATGTATGGTTAGTTGAATTGTCTACCTTAAGCAGCCACTTCTCCATAAAATCAGGGGGGCTTATCATGAAGACACCCCTCCCTATAGCAACCAATTGTTTAGAATAAGGGAATCCAGAATTTATATTTCACATACAATTTCATTTAGAGACACAGAATTCAAAGTTATGCTTGTGCCTACTCTGTTTCATTCATTCATTCATGCACCATCTACCATGTACTGCCATAAAACAGGCATTGTGCTAGAAGAGGGAATGTACAAATCCTGCGATGTGACAAGCACAAAAGACACAAGCCCTGTCACCTGCAGGCTGTGTGCGAAGACCCCAAACATAACGATTGGGGAAATCTTTGCAACAGGAAAAAACAAAGGAAACTCTGTGACAACAAGATACACAAGGATGCCAGTAGTCAAGCTGAGACCCATAAGAAGAGTTTTCCACTAAGCCATACTCTTCTGTCCTCGGCATACAGACTCCGTGTTTGAGCTGCAGTTCACAGACATTCGTGGGTCCTGTGATTTATGTTTCTGGATGTATTTATTAGTATCTCAATTGATTGTTCCTAGAATTCACACAGACCAAAATCACTGCCATTAAACCAAGTCTCAGTTCAACATCTGAAGTAAAAGGCAAGGCAATGGGTTATCATACAATGTGTAAATATAACACAATAGAGGCAAAAGTAGTATTTATTATATACTGTACAAGTCTACACAGTTAAGCATAAATCAAATTTAGCATGCCCAAAAGAGATTTATATGCTTTTTTGTTGCCTTTGCTATAAAAGATTCAGTGCAGCTCATCTCTATCTTAAATGGGTTTAAAATTTAGAAAAATCTGATTTCTGTATACCACTTTCAGAATATTTTTCTGGGCCACATCTAAATCACTTTTCTGATATCTCTATGTGTGCTCTCATTGTTAGATGGAATCATGCTTGCAGTACCTTGCGCTGAGGACTTTTTCTCAATCACACCACTTTAGGGTGAGAAAAAAAAATGTTTCTTGTTTCCTGTTAAGTTCCAAACCTCTGTGTTGACTTCAGAGACAGAGACCAGAATACCCACCTATTTCTCAGTGTTAGAGTGCAAGAATAAAGCCTCAAATGATTAACTCTAAAATACTGGGGATACCTAAGTGTGATGATTTGCTGTGTCTCCCCTCCTTTTCTTAATTAGCAGACATGTCCAGGATTTCATTCCTTGAATATTAAATTTAACTATTTTGAGAGAAACCTTCAATGGTTTGAGCTGTTAGAATCCTGTGTATTTCAATTACAGGTAGACAGAAGTTAGGCAACATGTGGACTTTCTGAACCTCTCCAAAGCCCCTAGGAAGAGGGTGTACATCTGAAATAATAGCAAAGAATCAGAATGTTTCAGCAAGACTAGATGTTCAGAACATCAATCTTTTTCACATTTGTGAAATTGGACTACTAAATATACACACTCCTTCTGGCAGTTTTCTGAAAGAATGGTAATTTCCAGATGAGACACATTCAAAGGGGTCAGTCCCACGCCACTGCCATGATCCTGTTGGCTCTGCCAGGAAACTCAGGAAAAGTAAATAAATCTGCTTCTTCAGGCTGATGTTGTGGCACAGTGGGTTCAGCCACTCCTGGTGATACTAGCACCACACGGGAGTGCTGTGTCCCAGCTGCCTGGCTTTTGACCCAGCTTCCTGCCAATGTGCGCAGGAAAGCAACAGAAAATGGCCCAAGTGCTTGGGCCCTTGCCACTCATGTGGAGATTAAAATAGAGCTCCCAGCTCCTGGTTTCAGCTTGGCCCAGATGAGCTGTTGTGGCCATTTCAGGTGTGAACCAACAGATGGAAGATCTCTCTCTCTCTCTCTCTCTCTCTAACTCTGTCTTTCAAGTAAGTAAATCTTTAAAATAAAGAAATCTGTTTTTCAAACTGTGAAGAACTCCAAAAGTCTTCATTCCCTATGATAACAGAATGGAAGAAGGGTGAGTTTTTAAGTATACGAATTGCTAGAAATAATCCATTCTCTTCCTCTTAGACTTCACCTGAGACCTCCCCCATCCAGCATTATAAAGACTGCATATCTAATAGCTTCATATAGAATTAGCACTTGTTGCAATTCATGCTATAGATGAAGGCAAGCTCCTTAGGAACGTCTGCATCTACACAGATAAAATAATGTCTAAGAAATGATGGAGGCCAAATTTAGCCACTACGGAGGCCAGAGCTAGTCTCCAAAGCCAGCAACAGAGAGTGAGTGAAGACTGCACATGCCCAAGGTCAGAAATGATTCAAAAGGAGATGGGCATGGAAAAACAGCATTCACTCATGGAGTCTGAAACCAGCTCTACAGGTTGTGAAGGAATAAAGTTAAGCAAGAAAAAGAAGTCAGGGGCCCAGTGACAATGCCACTAGCAGGGGAGGGACGGGAGTATGCCCATGTTGTGTGGTCAGTTTGTCCATGAAGACCCCCAAAACTGTCCAGGCAGGGGTAGTCACCTGCTTTAGCAAATGCCACATCCTCTTTCATTAGACACTGATATGGGTCACTGGAATATTTAAATGGAGTGCAGGTGAGTCACTGTCAAGAATGTTCTAGAAGCTTTAGACACTGGGAGCTCTGCTGAGATTCTTATTCCATGATTAAAAAATAAAACCACACCTTAAAGTCATTTCTATTTTTCAGCATCTTTAGAAGTAAATAGTATTGCAACTTAGATACCTATCATGCAAAGATATAGTCTGATTTTCAAAGACCATATGATTTCCTGTCTTTTTCTTTTCACTGTTGAATTCAATAGACACTAGTTCAATGTCAGACTGCGTCATCTCTCAAGGACACATAGAATGCTTGCTACACTTACTTGCCACTAATGTAATACCTTAGGGAATGATAGACAATCGGAACAGTAGTTTCAAACATGAAGATTTGAAAAGTTGTTTTCTTAAAATCTGCTGCCAAAATAGGACCTAAACATCACAGCAAGATATTTCTGTTTCCCATATTTATTTCACTTTAAGGACCAGAGTTTTGTCAGAAAAAGCTCCATCTGTCTTTGCAAGGTCAAGCCCTTTATGCAGTGGGAGCATCCAGCTAAGACTCCCCAAACCTGAGGCCAGAAGGGAATCCTTCACACTCCATAAATTTTCCAATTCCCAATTCCTTGAGAAATTAAACAAAACTTAGCATTTTCTTTTTGAACCCTCAAAGATTCTCTCACTTCCTACTGGGTTTTTTATCCTTCTTAGTTTTTTCCTACAAAATGCAGGCGTGTGTGTCTCCTCAGGGAGTAATGTTAAAAAGTACCACACCACAGGAGGAAAACTATGTCAAATGGTAGCAGACTGGAAGTTGTGATTGAATTCCCTGGAAATGTATGATAAAGCCCAGAATGTGGGACGAGTTTTAGGTTGCATATTGACTCGAGGACTCAGTGGAGTGCTGGGCACATTATGCAGGCAAAGTCTGCTTTAAGTCCATTGAAAAGCTGGATTGAACAGAATCCTGCTGTCATTCTTAAGACTTGTTTAGAAATTCCACCAGAAGAAAGCACATTACAAGCAATTTCTCCACCAACCATCGCAGAACCTCTCCCAAACACTGCCATGTTGATAGGGACAGTCTGAGACATAAGAAACAACACTAAAGAGCTCACAAAGTTAAAATAAATGGAAAACTCGTGTTCTAGCAAGCAGAGTGCTAAAAGCCATTATTAGAAGGCATGGATTTGAGTCCAGGCTCCAACAAAAATGGAGCAATTGATTACGTATGTGTTGTGCCTTCAGCGTCCTCACTAAGCTCCACGGCATCTGCGACCCCACTTCTAGGGAGACTGTCCGTACGCGTATTTGGCCACATCAGAAAAATTGGTATTCCATCTGAGGCAGAGGCACTTCAAATACTCTCCTTTAGACTGTGTGTTTTCAAGTGAGTGAGAGGAGCTGTGAAGAGGTACATCCCCACACCTTGTTTGATCACTGAAGGAGAACGCGTGACTCGAATCCTGAGGCAGGCTTGCACTGGGGATTGGACAGCTTGGTGCTTTAAGAACAAACAGATCACTGTCCTCTGGAGTCATGCGGGATGAGGTCACTGTCCCCCAGACTGGGGTACTAAACTCTCACTTCGCAAAAATGCTTTTCTGCATCATGAGTTTGCCTTAACTTGACCGAATAAATTGGAGGGGTCCAAGAGGTAAAAACCAAGCTGCCTTCATTTCTTTAAGCAGATTGTTTTCCCAAGCTAACAAATGACCTTCAGCCTATGAAATATTCACATTGTTTTTTCCCTCAATATGTTTTATTTAGTGCATAGCCTCTTAAATATTAATCGTCTTTTTTCCTAAAGATATAGTATATATTATTTACATCCCATTACATTATGTTTTCATGCAGATGAAACAGGCCATTGGAATTGCTCTGAAGTCCTAAGCAGATAGAGCATGGGACCAGGGGTGTACAAATAGCCAGCAAAGTGGATTCTGGCCCAAGGATGGTTGAGGGAGAATAGCTGGTGGCCTCAGGATGGCTACCCAGGGAAAATCGAGACAAAATAAAAAATCCAGGATGGACAAACTTTGGGCCTTGGACGGGTGAGGAGTCAGCCACAGACATTATTTCCTGCAGGAGGAAGTCAAATAATCCACATAGGTGGACTGGGCAGGTGTTTGGTGCAGTGATTGACTTGCCTCTTAGGACAACTGTATCCCATGTTGGAGCACCTGGTTGTGAGTCCTCGCTCTGCTTCTGATCCAGTTTCCTGCTAATATGAATACTGGGAGGTAGCAGATGATGATTTAAATTTGTGGGCCCCTCCACTCATGTGGGAGTCACAGGGAGCTCCTGTGACTCCTGGTTTCAGCCTGGTTCAGTGTAGGCCATTACATGCTTTAAGGAGTGGACCAATAGATGAAAAAAAAAGTTAAATCTGTAAGAGAAAAACGTACTAACAGAGTTCACAAACATCCCAAATCATAATTCAACAGGGCTCTTTCTTAGAACACCAAAGGGAAGGTACTGGAAAGAGTATGTGTTTATAAGGATTGCAAGGACTCTGAGATTCATTCCATTTTTAGTTAAATTATTATGCTTTTTCCCCAAGCAAAGATTGCTCTTGAGGTCTCTGAGGTTGTTCCATCAGACCTGTGTAAATTACATGGGAAATGACACTGGGATGCCAGGAGCCTGGACTCCTACCTGGAGGATGCGAGGGGTTGCCTGAGGTCCCCTCCTTGCTCTGGGGCTAATCAGGCCAAGGAAAAATACTGTATTTGCCATGTCATCCAACGTCCTTACTCTCCAAAGGAAAGCCCAGAAGGCAGTAGCTGGCAGATAATCGATCATTTTTTAAATCTTACTTCTCTTAGCAGGTGATCACCAATGCTGTTCATGTATAAATTCACTCACCAAATATTTATCAGCCCCTGGTACACTCGAAGCACTGTCTACTGAAACTCTACGTCTACTGAAGCCAAATGCTCTAGAGCATTTGGTCCCTGAGAGCTGAGGAAGTACAGCTGCTCCTCAGAGACATGACTCTCAGAGGCTCAGCCCAGGCTCACAGCCTCTTCAGGAAAGCATCCCGAACTGGGAGAGGGCAACTGGGGAGCACAGGATGTGCCTTTTTGTTTATAATCCCTCTGGACAGAAATTACTAATTGCCCTGCCTCCTAATTATTCCCATGGCAGTGTGCAGCAGTCTTCCAAGGGCAAATATCAAGCAAGCCCTACTTGTATAGGAGGGATTATGTTGTTCTCCAGAAATGAGATTTTTCAGACAAACTGGTATCAGTGCTTCCGTCACCTTTTGCCTACACAGACAGTAAGCTTTGCTCTGTGTTTACCTGCACTCGACTGTGCAACCGTGAATCCTTCAAGGGCACCAACGATGCACAAGGTATATGTTTTCTCAGAGTCTAGCATAAATCCTGACCTATAAAAGCCTCATAATCAGCCCTTAGTGAAGGAACACTAGCAACAAAAGCCTTTTTCTTTTTTAACCAGTGTATTGGCACTCCCTGAAATGTATTACACTTCCTTGTCTCAATAAACTGATTCACTGAACATTACTGAATTTTTGCTTGCTAAGTCACTGATTCAAAATATACTGTGTGAGTCCCTGTGCTACACACTAGGCATCTCAAAATTGTTTTAGTCTTGTCCCTTTATCTGAAGAAAATTCAGGATCATAGACACTCAGGGTATTTATAATTATTTATACATCCAGCATGTTAGTACCACTGAACTCACATATTCCATACCTCAGGATATTTAAGCAAATAGAGAGACTTGTGAAGTCTGAGATAAAGATAAAGCAAAGAGTCTTTATTATTTTCACTTTGTAATGTTGCAGATGTAACCTAGAGGCAGAGAAATATTATGCCTGCTGTTTTATTATTGTTTGCTTGTGCTTGCATTGTTTGCAATGAAAGAAATCCAAGGTTTCTTTTCAAAAGTCACTTTTTAAGTCACTGTTCCAATGAATGGATTAATTCAAGCTACACAGGCTAATCCATAAATACATTTAACCAGCACGTATGTTGTTGCAACACACCAGCAGCAAGCTAGTGGAGATGGGGGTTACGATACAGCCCCTCCCCACTGTGGAAGTCTGATTCTTGCTACCCAATAATTGAGAAATGGCCATCACCACACAGACTGACTGCAATATCAATCATTAGATTAAATCTTGGGAAAATTTCATTCCTTTTTTATATTTTTATATTTAAAAAGAAGGAATAGAAATTCTAACATTTTCATTCTAAATCACATGGAATCTTCTGCATACCCCAGAGAGGCTCCACCAATCCAACCCTCACTCTTTGAAGACCATAGCTGTAAGCAGTGACACTATTAAGCCTAGCAGTTGAGAGTAATGATTCCCAAGTCTGCATTTGAATTTGAATCTCATCTCCACCATTTACTAGATGTGCTGCAAGTTTTGTAGCCTCTCTAAGCCCCTATCTCCCAGTTGCACAAAGGACATAATGATAATATTTCAGCAGAGTTGTGAAGATTGAATGTGTTTTTGCTCAATGAAAACTCCCATTTCTTTGAGCCGATTACTGCCCCATGCTGAATCCAGCAAGGCTCTTAAAAGCCATGTGTCTTGACAGGAACGTCGTATTTCTTCCCCAACTTTTCATTTTTTAATTTTTCAAACAATACCAAAATGGTTGAGAAAACATAAAATAAAAATCATGTTGAAGCAGTAGCAGTTGACTTTGCATTATTTTCAAGTAAGCAAAAAACACCCTGGCAATTATTTCAGCATACATCTCTTAAAAGCAGTAACAGTCTACTGCACAATCACAATATCATGACCACACTTAAGGAAAGCAACAGTAATGCAATAATATCCACTATTTCCTATTTTGAAATCAGAATTTTCCAATTATCTCAAAATTGTATCTCATAGCTGGCACGCCAGCTCCAAGTCCAGGATTCAGTACATGTCTACCATGGCATTTAGGTGTTGTGTTTCTGGAGTTTCGTTTCTTCTAGAACAGTCTTCCTCCATTTTTTAAATTCATTTACTTACTTTCCCTTGTTTAAAGAGTTAGTCAGTAGTCCTATACTACTATGATATCTCATTTACTGGGTGTGTCTGATCATCTACTCATGGTGTTCTATCATTTGCAATCCCATCATGCCTAGTATTTCCTGTAAACTAGAAGAAATCTGTTTATGAGATTCAAGTTAAATATTTAGGACAAGATTCCTTCCATTTTGTAAACTGATAAATAAAAATTGGATATATTTATGGGGTACCACGTGATTTGATTCATATATACATTATATAATGTTCAACTAAAGCCAAACATGCCTATCTCCTATCTTCTCAAACACCTGTCATGTCTTTGTAGTGAAAAGATTCAAAATCCTTTCTTCTAGCTTTTTAAAAAACATGTAATATACCTTACTGTTCATTACTTTTTAAATGGAGATGTCAAATAAGAGAGCTTGGATAAGTTATCTTTCTGTTCCTTATTTTCATTAATCACTGTGTTTTTAGCCATTATTCCACCTTGTCATCTTCCTCTTTTTTTTATCTAATTTGACAGTTTTGTGAGGATGGGTATGAGAATGGTGCCATGTCAGTACAGGGCATGTGTCTGTACCGAAGCCAGTATTTGAAACTGCCAGATATCAGAATAAAATCAAGATAAGTCCTAGAAGAAGGCTCATGTTTTCCCCGTGAACCTCAATGGTATATTTTAGGATCAGATTCTTGTAGTGTAACAAAAGTTGCTTAACTTTCAGAAAAACAGCACAGATGAAAAATATTAATACTTATGTATCACTGATATCACTAATATTACAGAATTACAAATGTCCTATTGACCCAACAGCAAACAGCACTTGTAAGTATTGATGAAAGTTAACTTCTAGAATAGTTGTTTTAGGAAGCAGAGAAAGGAAACTGTTGCAGATTTTGTATGGGATGGTAGGTCTTTGCTCCCATCAGATAATTAATAATCCGTGTTATTAATGAATTAAGGCTCACTGTTAATGTCAGTAGCATATTTGTACTAAGAGTGCTTATTCACATAAAGCTCAGCTCTCAGTTGTTTACACTTAAATTTCCAGAAAAAAAAAAAGTTAGGTCTGGAGCTACAGCAAAGCAGTTGCATCAATTATTCACAAATCAAAAAATAAATAAAATGAGAAAGTATTTCTAAATGGTATGAGAATTTAAAAACTTTCCTGATGTAGAAAAATAAACTGCAGTCATTTGGACCTACTTGAGAATCAAAGGCGTGTTCTTAACCGCTGGCTAATAGCGTCCATTTGTTCAGCTGTCTGGTGCACCATCACAGTCTGGAGGTGAATTGGCCAGTGTCTCCATGCAGAATGTTAAAACAGCATTTACATTTCTCACTGCTCCTTTGCTGTTATCGCCTTCAATTGTACAATGAAAATGCACAGCTACCGAAATGCCAGTGGGAACAGGTTCTGATTATAAAATGAACCATGGGGAGCACTCAGAGAGGACCCACACATCCATCATGGGGAGGGCTCCTCACTTGCAAAATAAAAGCCCCCAGGCTCCTCTCATCCCTTCTGAGATGAAGAGCACGTATTATGGTGACCCCCAACTGTAGCGTTATGAATGCTGTCTATAACCTTGTAACAGAATGGGACGATGAAACCCATTATCTCCATCAACATTTACTGAGTAACTACCGTGTGCTGAGACCTGTGTGAGGAACTCCTCCTGGCTTCCCCAGGACTTTGCGTTTTCAGCACTGCCATTTCAGGATACTGGAATCCTCTTAAGTTCCAGATGAACTTGAATGTTCGGTCATTCAATCCACACTAAGCACAGAGGATGAAGACAAGTTACAGCCTCATCCCTGCCATCAAGAAGCATGCTGCCCGAAAGAAAATCAGAAAAGTAAGCCCAGTATCAGAGTTTGGAGCAATTGGTTCTAAAGATTATGAACAGAGCACTGTGCAATGCAGAGGGCTGAATCTGAATCTAACTGGAAGGTGAGAAAGTGTACCTGCAAGAAGACAATGCTTGACTTTGACTTAAAAAAAAATAAGTAGCACAACACTCACAGTTTAAAGTAGGAGATACCTATGGGACATCATACAATTATACTTATTCTCTGAGTCTCAAAATGTGTATTTGGCTTAGATTCCTACAGCATAATGGTGGGATTTTAGAATGAAATGAACATGAAAAAAGAATGTTCATTCCTTGTGTGCTTTATTATGGGACAGCGTGAGACTGCCAGTATTGCAATCCTGAAAATGGTGATCATTTTCAGAACTACACATAAATATGTTAATGCCCATTGCTTTCTCTGGGGTGTGAGTTGAAAAGGGTATGAATGGCCATGGAAGCTGTGGACATCAAGTACAACAAATCAGATGTGAGTGGACAGGCATTTGGCCTAGCTGTTAAGATACCAGGCAGGATGCCCACCTCCCACATCAGAGTACCTGGGTTCAACTCCTGACTCCAGCTCTTGATCCCAGCATCCTGTTAATGCAGGACCCTGGGAAGCAATGGTGACAGCTCAAGTGACAGTGCTTGCCACCCATGTGGGAGACCTGGATTGAGATCTCTGCTCTGGCCTAACTTTGGACCATGTGGACATTTAGGGAGTGACCCAGAGGGTGGGATCAATGGATCTCTCTCTCTCTCTCTCTCTTTCTCTCTCAGTCTCTCAATTTTTAAAAGATTAATATGATGGTCTTTTTCCAATGTTTTATTTTGGAAAAATAATCCAACTTATTATAAATTGTATTTTTTGAAGAACTGTATACTTTCCACCTAATTTGCTAATTATCAAAAATTTTCTGTCTCTATACATATAATTTATTTATTACTGTGCCAGTATAATTTGTGGAAATCACACTCCTTTAGTCCTAAGTAGCCCAGTGTGTGTCTCCTAAGAATATGTTCTTTTCCTACATTACCACAGTACGAACTCAGGCTCAGGAAATTAACACCGATATCATCCTAGTATCTAATACAGGAGCAGTAAGCACATTTTGCCCACCATTTCTTTATGGAAATTATTTTTCTGATCTCAATTCAGAATCATGTGGGGCATTTGGATAGCACAGCTCTTGGTTTTCATCAGGGGAACTTCTCAAGCTTCTCTTGTCTTTCATGACTTCCGTTTCTGAGGCATGTGGACTGGCTACTTTTGAGAATGACCCTGGGTTTGCTTTTGTCTGATGTGCTCTCATGACTAGATTTGGGGTGTGAGTTTCCAGTTGCTTTAGTGATGTATCCACCAAGAGGTACACAGGATCAGTTTGTTCCATGGCTCGGTTACTTGGAGAAGGTGAAAGTTTGCCAAGTTCCTGCATGTAAAATGCCCATTTTCCCTTGGGCAACTAGTAAGAAATCCATGGAGGCACCTGGACATCCTGTTCTCCACCATGTTCCCCCTGCATTTTTTGCTTTTGTCTTAGTTTATAGGGGATGCTGTGACAAAAGGCCACAAATGGGATGACTTAAACCGATAGAACATATTGTCTCACCAATCTGGGGACTGGTTGCGTGAGCTCACAGTGTCAGCAGGGTGGGTCACTTCTGAGGGCTGTGAGGGAGGGGTCTAGTCCAGGCCCATCTCCTTGGCTTCCAGGGGGCCATCTTCGTCCTGAGTCTCTTCACGTCGTGTTCCTTACATGCTTGACTACCTGTCCTGATTTCCCTTTTTGACAAGGATACCAGTTGTACTGAGTTAGGGCCCACCTTCATTGGGCTCACTTCTGGCAAGACCTTATCTCAAAATAAGATCATATTCTGAGCACTTGGGGTTAGGATTCCCACATAGGAATCTGGAAAGACACAAGCCACAGCACATACATCATATTCATCCATAGACTCCTGAATGTTTGCATAGACAAAATGGCAAAGCGGGGTTATGATTGCATGAACTCAGGTCTTCATTATGAAGCCACATGGTATTGGAGCCCTCTCTCTACCATTTCCCCAGATACAGTCAGTGCTGGGCCTGGGAAGACAGGAGGTGCTAGTGCTAACTCGCTCTGGGCTGTCCATTCTCTGGGCTGAGAAAGTATACATCCCCATATTTAGAATGATGCTTCTTCTCCTTTGGTGCCACAGAATGCTGGGTGGATGTGGTTTCCCACCCAGGTGGGTGCGGTCTATGTAAGCCTGTCCATTGTACTAGAGCAGGGATTACAGTAGCTGAAATAGTGAAAACATTCATTTCTTGCTAAAACAAGTAGTCCTGGGGAAAATGCTTTATCTCCGGGTGCACTGTTTTGGTGCATTGATCTGACATCCAGACAAATTAGAGTATATACTCGGGGTGTTAGCAAGAGGGGCTCTCAGTGGGAGAGGGGCCCAAAGCCAGGGGTGATGCGCTAGAAGTTTTAATTCCAAGTGTGGAAGAAGAGAAAAATGGAAAGCAAAAAGCCAATTACCTGGGAGCTCCCTCCCAGAAGTCAGAGGCAGTCTAAGGGAGCAGCGCTTGGGGAGTGGAGAGACAACAAACCCGGCAGCGCAGTTATCTAAAAAGGGGCAGAGACCCCACGTTCCTCTCATCACGGCTTCTGTGTCCTTCCGCTGTGCCGCATCCTCAGGGGGATTTTCACTCACTCTCCTTCCTTTCTTGATCAGGTCACAGACATAAAAGAGAAACTGAAGCTCTCTAAAAAGGTCTGGTCGGCGTTGCCCTACACCATCTGCAAAGACGACAGCGTGACCGCGGGCACTTCCAATGAAGAGGAATGCTGGAATGGGCACAGCAAAGCCAGGTGAGGGTGACTGCGGGCATGGCCAGGGCTGAGCGCATCCAGCCTGGAAGACGCTCCTGGCTCGATTCGGCAGATCTGTTTATGCAAAAAGCAACGGAGGGTGGAGGGACACCTCGCCACTTGGCGACAGCTGTTGAGAGTGACAGGTTTGATGGGCACCCGGGAGCACTTACTCTCAAGGTGCCATTAAGCGTGGAATCCTTGCCCTGAATGTCGCCTCTGGATGAGGACGGACCGAGGAATGGTGACAGATGCCAGCTTACACATACCCTGAGATCGCAAAGAGCCCTTTTATGTTCGCTTAATGACTGTAAGATAGCAGAACTATTTTTAGCCACAGTTAAATTTGCAGGGCTGAAATTTTTTTATTGTAAGTTAAACAGGAAATGAAAAATCAACTGCAATTTTTTTCACCCTTGGAGAAAAAAAAAAGCTACTGTGTTCACTGGAAAGGTAAGAGAGAATGGCTTAGGGAAAACTAGGGTAGGTATCCCACACATTAGGAAGCCCCATGGAAATTCCTGATAAGAGATAACTGTTTTCATGGTTCTGCTCTGTGACCAATGCTACAGCCACTGGAAATCGACTTTCTGAATTTGTTGATTCAGCTCCAAAATGAGCTTGGCCCGGGTTTCATAGGGTGGAGAAGTTGGACAGCGGAACTAGCTGGGAGCTGGCAGGCAGGGCAGGAAATGAGAAGAATTTGCTGGACGTGAGTGGGACTGCAGGTGGGTGAAGCAGCTGGTAAATTGGACTCAAGGAATCTTTGGGGATTGGCCAGCAGGTGGAGAAGCTAAGAGGGGAGTCTATTCTGGTATCTCATTGGGTGATTTCAAGCATATGAAACCAGAAGGTACCTAAAGATTAAGTTCGTAAGAAATTGCTACAGGTAAGCATGAAATGCAAGTGGAGAGCACAGTACATGTTATTTCTTACACTGCTGAATTGCATTTATTTAGCATCGATTAGTAGTGATATCAGTAACCATACCAGAAAGAGCTTAGCATGATGAAAGCTACAGAAAAAGCTATAGGCACTTCAAGTTGTCTAAGATACCAATATCAAAATCTTCAATAAGAATACAGAAGGAAACCCCCAATATTAACAACAAGCTACTCAAAACTACTTGGTATTTAATCAGTGTCTGGCATTTTAGGAAGGACACCTTTGTCTAATAAATTCAACTGAATTATCAGCTTCTAATGTGTCTTCTCCAATGAGTGTTCAAAAAGACACCATGAAGGATGAGCAGCTGGCCCTATGAACAAAGTGCTTGACTGAGCTGCCCTGTTGCCCACCTGTGCTGACCATTTAGCCTTAGCAAAAATGAAGGCTATGTTGGGCACTGCATTCACACAGATTGTCATATAACTTGTAGGATATTATCTCATTCACAATTTCTTACAAACTAAAGAATGGTCAAGGTTGGGATTACAAGAAGGGACTAAAAGTCACCCAGAAAATGAACAAGAACATAAACATCACGGAAAGTAGATATTTAGAAGACCAGATGGCTCAGCCAAGTTCCTCACTGGGCAAATGAGGAATTCAGACTGGGTAAAGGGTTAGTCCAGAGTCATCCAATTCACAAACATGAAAGCTGGAACTCTCCCAAAGACTGGTAATACCCTGCCTCTTAAACAGCAGTTGAACACTGCCCTCCCGAATCTAGGAGAAGAAATGAAACAGATCCTTAGCTATATGACATGTAGTGCGGCCGGCGCCGCGGCTCACTAAGCTAATCCTCCGCCTTGCAGCACTGGCACACCGGGTTCTAGTCCTGGTCGGGGCACCGGATTCTGTCCCGGTTGCCCCTCTTCCAGGCCAGCTCTCTGCTGTGGCCCGGGAGTGCAGTGGAGGATGGCCCAAGTGCTTGGGCCCTGCACCCCATGGGAGACCAGGGGAAGCACCTGGCTCCTGGCTTCGGATCAGCGCGATGTGCCTGACGCAGCGCACCAGCCGCGGCGGCCACTGGAGGGTGAACCAACGGCAAAGGAAGACCTTCTCTCTGTCTCTCTGTCTACTCTGCCTGTCAAAAAAAAAAAAAAAAAAGACATGTAGTGGACCCACATGGTCTGTTCAGTCTGTCATCCCATCAGCAATAGTATTAAGCACTCCCTCCGTGCAAGGCTCTGTGGATTACACGCTAAACAAAGCAATAGGGTCAACACATGAAAAGGAGCAGTGGCTGGAGAGAGGACAGTGGCTTTTGAAACCTCAAGAATCATGCAACTGGATTGTAGGTTTAGCAAAGAGCCACACAGGTACAGTTAGGACTGGATCAGAACTTGGGGACCAGATTTGAATTTTATCCTGAGATAAATGGGAAGATGGAATTTACACAGGTGGAGGAAATGACCAAGTACAATCCAACAAAATCCTTTACAGGAATATTCAAGAATTTAACCCAATATGGTGTATCTTTCATGATGCAAAAAGTGTATTATGAAAAAGATGAGGCTGTCAAAAATTTGGAGCTCAAATTATATTCTCATTGAAAAATTATAATTTCATGGTTTCCTTTAGTTCCTTTTTATTCTTCCACTAGGCAGGAATCAATATTATAACTGTATAATATATAACAATATACTTGCTAACCTGTACATAGATAATCAACAAAGAATTTAATTGAATTTAAGCTTGCTTTTCATCCAAATAGGATTGGTATAAAAACACATGCAAGAAGTTTTTCACACAGAAAAATTCTACAAAACTATTTAAACTGAAGAATCCACCTATAAAAAAGATAACATTTTCCTCACTTTTGAAGTATGGAGTTTAAGATGACATTTTTAAATGTATAGGAATAACTGTAAAATGATGAAAAAAGTTTATTCTTATAGCATGTGTGAAACCAAAGAACCAGAATGTTTAAAAAACAACACCCTATCAACAAGTGTCAATGGATGAGGAAAAGAGACACACACGGGCACTGAGACTGTCCTGTTCTGGAGACTGTAAGCTCGAGTCTTTGTGAAGTGTCTGATCCACCAGCCCTTCTTCCTCTCTTTCAGTTTCATTCATCAGATGAGACTCCTGCAGACACACTTTTCTGTTTGCACCCGCCCCTGCGGTCGTTTTTGTCTTATGTCAGCATTTATCAGACTTCTATGACCCAGCTTTCTCTTGGCTACTTTCTACATCCTTCCCCAAAGCACCTTACTATACTCCCTTGATTGAGAAGCACTGCTATTTCAAATTTCAACATTTCTAAGATAGAGCACGGTTATGTGTATGTACTCCAGTGATTACCTCACTTTTCTAAAAAGCCGTCACTAAACTAATGGTGCCCGTTGAAATGGACTGTGACTTGTAATGGAGAGAAGAGGTCACACAGACACCACTGCAATGGCAGCCACAGGTTCCATCTGGTGTGTTGTGACAACGATCAAGGCTGTGCGAGCAGTGACTGTTTAGAATATGAACCCACTGTCAACCCCCTGCCACCGCTAACTGCTCCACCCTCATTCACCTCTGAGAGACCCCACTCTGCCTCTGTGGCTAAACAGGTTAGAAACAGGAAGCAGTGCCGAGAGATGCCACTGCCCTTTGATGATGTGCCTGGTAACACCGTCAGCATTTAAATCTTCAAGACAAAGAGTCAAGAGGACATCTGAACATTTTTCTCACATCCTCTTTACCTTGCCAACTCCCTGAGACAGATCAATGAAATGATGTCCGCAAACGTCATATTTTGGGGGCTGGTGCTGTGGCGTAATGGGCTAGGCTTCCACCTATGGTGCTGGCATCCCATATGGGCACCAGTTCAAGCCCCAGCTGCTCCACTTCTGATCCAGCTCTCTGCTATGGCCTGGGAAAGTGGTAAAATAGAGCCCAAGTGCTTGGGCCCCTGCACCAGCATGGGAGACCCAGAAGCTCCTGGCTCCTGGCCCAGCTCTGGCCATTGCAGCCATTTGGGGGAGTGGACCAGTGGATAGAAGACCTTTCTTTCTGTCTCTCCCTCTCTAACACTACCCCTCAAAATAAATAAACAAAACTTTTTAAAAAGACTAAAATTTATAAAGTTTGCTCCTCAAATTTCAAGGTGCAGGCTAAATTCTTGGAAAGCTTGCTTAAAATGCAGATTCCAGCTACATAAGTGCTGCAAAATAATTACATGGCCTCCTCACTTTATATGGGATATCCTAACATCCAATGTGGTGGTAACTGGAGGTACATTTCTTTGGGAGGAGATTACTTCATGAGGATGGAGCTCTCATAAATGGGATCGGTGCTGGTGTAAGAGGAGACAGGAGAGAGACACAGCTATGATACTAACTCTGGATGGGAACTGTGTAAGATTTTGCATTTCTAACAAGCTTTCAGGTGATGAGTTATTGCTAGTCCAGGTACCACACTTTGAGTAGCAAGACTCTAAGGTAAGGTTGCACATTTAGCTCATAAAAATAGCAAACAACAAACAGAAAAGACACACACACACACACACACACACACACAAATGGATTCACTGTTTATGTGGAAGATTTAACAGCAGTCCTGTGTTTTACCTGCAAACCTAGCCTCTATTTACATGTAATATATTACTTTTTAGTTTCCACACAAACCACAGAGAACATGTCAAAATTGTTTTCTGTGCCATTACAGATACCCTCGACATCTCCTTTAATAGGCTTTTCTTATATCAAAAACGATAGCAATGTAGGCAGAGAGGTCTCCTGGCTTAGTTGTAAGGGCACTCACTAAGGATAACCAGGACACAGGCAAGGTGGAAGTCCCTCAACAATAAACAGCCGAGGCTTCTCACATGCATCGAGACTTTTAACTTGGAAATGCAACACAGCCTTCACAATATAGGAAACTGTCTTCACAGATGGTCTCAGATGGTTCTGTTGTGATGAATGGAAAGGATCAACACTTTGAACCCTGGGCCAGTATTTGATTTCATCAGCACATTAGTCAGTTTGGAGTGCTATGACAAACATACCAAAGATACAGTGGCTAAAGCAGAAATTAATTTCTCACAGTTCTACAGGCTGGGAAGTTCATGATTACGAAGCCAGAGGTATCGGCCATCTCCCTGACTTATAGTCAGCTGTCTTCCTACTGTGTCCCCTCAAAGTGGAGAGAGAGGGCGCTCTGGTCCCTTCTCTTTATAAGGGTACTAATCCTATCACAGGACTCCAACCTCACGACCTCATCCAACCCTAATTACCTCCAAAGGCCCTACTTCCAAATACCATCACACTGGGACTAAGGCTTCAACATGCGGATTTGCGAGACACACAGACATTTCACTACATAGCAACTAGTAGTTAGACTCACATCCTGCTTATCAGCAGAGTTAAAAACGAGGATTATCCTCAGAGTGCACAGCTGTGTCTGTCACCTGAGAGAAGCAGCCTGGTAGGCACCCCGGGTGACCAGCCAGACAGTGGGTTGGCAAGTACGGCTTCCCACTCCTCCCACTTTTCCCTTACTCAAGCAGTTCTTAGGCAGGAGACATGGCAACTCTGACTCACCTAAGACAAATAGGAACTGAAAGGAAGCTAGCGAGTTACAGAAGAAAATCAATAATAATCCAGAAGGCCAAAGGGAAGAAAATGTAAGAGTCGTGGCGCAGGTTACAAATCTAGGCCTCCTAAAATTCCCGGGGTGAACCTAGAGACCCTTGGAGGACATTTGCTGCCATCAGTCATCCTGAGAAGGACATTCCAGGCAGCCGCTGGCCGGAATGAGCTGTCTGTGCCGCAGCTGGCAAAGAATGATTAGATGGGAGGCAGGAAAGTTCAGGCTCAGAAGGAAATAAAACTTTTACATGGTTAGCATAGACAGGTTAGAACTTTGTCAGGCAGCAAAAGAAAAACATGCAGGTGTTCGCACAGGTCATTGACTTTTTGATCATGTAGAGACTGATGGTGGCTTTTTAGGCTATATTCAATGGCATCACCTACAACTTCCTTTAGGATCATTTCTTTTCATAAGGAGCCTTTCTCTAAATTCATAGGGACTGAGAAGGTAAGGACAGTATGCAGATGAAATGCTGTCTGGGCCAAGTTGCAGGGGCACGTGGGTTATCTGATAGGACATCAATTATTTCCGTTTTCATGGTTCTTGAGTCAGTCATTTCCAGACCCCTTTGCTCCCCCAAAAGGCTGGCAAAACAGCTCCCTGCTTCTGCTCCTGGTAAGCAAGTCTTTAGCTGTCACCATCCTTTCCTTGAAAAGCCTTCTGGGAAGAGGAGATCAAGGAGCTAGGATTAATTGGACCCACTGGAAACACGACTTTTGCAGGCAGCGTCTGCTGTTTCTCAAGGCACCTGATCCTCACAGAAATACTCTCTCCCCATGGAAATCCTTCTTGAGGCCAGAAGGTAAACACAGTAAATTTTAAGTTGTAAGAAAAGTAGGAAAACAGATCAGCTGCATTTTTTTTTTTTTTTTGGCCAGGCAGAGTTAGAGAGAGAGATACACAGAGAGTTATAGACAGTGAGAGAGAGAGACAGAAAGAAAGGTCTTCTTCCATTGGTTCACTCCCCAATGGCCACTACAGCCAGCGCTTCACCGATCCGAAGCCAGGAGCCGGGTACTTCCTCCAGGTCTCCCGTGCAGGTGCAGGGACCCAAGTACCCGGGCCATCCTCCGCTGCCCTCCTGGGCCACAGCAGAGAGCTGGACTGGAAGAGGAACAACAGGGACTAGTACCCGGCACCCCAACCGGGACTAGAACCCGGGGTGCTGGCGCTGCCGGTGGAGGATTAGCCAAGTGAGCCATGGTGCCTGCCGATCAGTTGCTCTTAACCAGCCTCTGTGTGGGCTGAGTACTCAAGGAAAACAACAAGTCAAGAGTGGATCTGTCTGAGCAGATGGCAGGAGGGGGAAATAAGGCCCAGGAATGAGAACTCTGTCCAAGAGAGCCACTCAGCAGGACCAGCAGCACAATACTGCTTTAGTCTGATTGCCAAATACGTCCCATGGCACCCTAGCCATGAAATAGTCGATGTATACCCAACCAAGAAAACACCTTAGGAAGTGAGAATTCGAAGAACTGACAAATGTGGTGTTTTAAAATGCCCACTTCCCTTGCTCTGGCACACGTGGGGATGGAAGACCCACAAAGACATCCTGACCATCCTGGGGCAGAGGAAACAGTACAAACCTCCTGCAAGTGATTAACAACAACAACAACAACAACAAAAGTACTGGGCAGAGATGGGTTCCAAGAGGAAGAAGGCACGCACTGCTGCTCCACAACCCATCCACCCTGAAAAGTATCCCATGGGTGCCCCTTCCTATCTGCTCTGTCATCTGCTGCCTCCAGTTCCACAGAGAAATGATAGGTTTAAGGAGCTGCCAATGAGTTCAGAAGCCAAGTCAAGGAATCTGTCTTCTGCTCACGGCTGCAACCAATGAGCCGTGTGTTCTCTCAAAGAGTTCCCAAACTTTCCTGCCTCACATTCTCTCCAGCTGGAGAGGAGCCACCACAAACTGTTCTCTGCCCACGGACTGAGGCTTTAAGCTCCAGATCTGGCTGCTGTCAGCCAGGCTAAGGAACAAGCTTGGCATTTCGGGGAGCCAGGTTAACAACTTAATTTTCCTAAGAATATGGGAAAATTGCATAGTGAATAGTGACAGAAAGTAGCTAAGTGACTTCCCCACGGTCACACTGCTGGGCCGCCCAGAGATCTCAGGTGTCCCAGGCCACATCTGAGTGTCACTTCTCATGGGGGTACCCCATACCACAGGCAACTCTGGTTTAACCCTCTTCAAGAATTGATAAATACACTGAAAGCATAAGGTCACGCAGTATGCTCTCAGTAATACCACTCTCCAGCCAGGAAAAATGGATGAGGAGAAAGTAACCAAATCGAGAACTCTGAAAGTGTTAAACTTCGATTTGTACATTTTGATAAAGCACACCGATTTACTGATAATTTATCATTAAACCAATTTATCATTTTACAGTGAATAGCTCAGTGCGCTACACCCATTCACACTGATGTGTAAACATCATCCCATCCTCCCCAGAATATTTTCATCTTCCTAAACTGAAATTTGGTGCCCATTCAACGCTAATTCCCCACACTCCTTTTACCGGTGCCCAGACCTGGAAGCCACCCCTCTTTCTATGAATTTAACGACCATAGATATGGCATGTCAATGGACTCGCACCACATTTGTCCTTGTGTGATGAGCTCATTTCACTCAGCATAAAGTCTCCACGGCTCTTCTATGCTTTAGCATATCTTAGAATTGTCTTCCTTTTTAATGCTGAATCATGTTGCCTTTGCATGTAAACACCATATTTTGTGTCTCTTTCCAGTCACCAGCTGGCTACACTAAATAGTGCTGTAATGAACAGAGGTGTATGAATATCTGCTTCCATCTTTGCTTTAAAGATTTAGTTATTTGAAAGGCTAAGTGACAGGGAGAGGGAGAGACAAAGAGATCTTCCATTCACTGGTTTACTCCCCAAATGCCTGTAACAGCCAGAGTTGGTCCAGGCCAAAGCCAGGAGCCAAGAACTCTATCCAGGTCTCTATCCAGGGTATCTGGGGCCCCAGGGCTTGCGCCATTGCCGATGCTTTCCCAGGCACATGGGGAAGGAGCTGGATCAGAAATGCAGCAGTTGGACTTTAACCAGCACTCATAAGGGATTCTGGCAGGGGCTGTATCCTGCTCTGCTCGGCCGTAACACTGCCCCGTCCCTGAACCAGTCTTGGCTTTCAATCATTTGCATATATTCCCTAAAGTGGAATTGATCCATCCACTGTGGTTCCATTTTTAATTTGAGGAACTGCCACACTGTTTCCCACAGCTGCTGTGCCGTGCCACATTTCCACCAATGGTGCACAATTTTCCAATTTCTCCACACCCTTGCCAACATTTGTGATTTCTTTTATTTCAAATAATAGCCAATCTAATACCTGTGAGCTTTAAAGGGAGATTTTAAGAGAACTTCTAAAAGAAATTCCTGATACCCTAAGTTCACAGTCTCTTACATGGAACCCTGGAGACCACAGGTGTTTCAGAATTAAGAATTTTTCATACGTGAGAAAATCTCCATGGCGACTATGGTGCATATTAGGTAATACTCCCAGTGGGGCTGGGGGCTACAACCCTCCTTCAAACACATTAATACTTCTGTGGCAAAATGTATTAAAGTGCCACTAAGTGGGATGATCAGGACTATAATTAGCCTCATTTCAGAACAGATGAAGTTTTGCTAACAAATGGGTTGCAGAAAAACGTGGAGGGTTTTGAATTTTGGAACTGCACATAAAGAATTCTAGCTCTGTGTTAGCTCTGAATCTACTTAGATTCATAAGGCTCTTAAACCTGCTGAAGATGAATGATTATGCACCCTGGAATTAGAAACTGAGGAGATGCAGAATGAATGGAGCTTATTTGCTGCAACACACACTTGAAGCTGCTTCACCAAACTCCGCCAACTGTGTCTTGAGACAAGAGCAGTCAGAGGACAGATCAGGTACTCAAAGACAAACCCTGGCCAGCACCAAGGCATCCCATTCTGTCTCTCCCACCAGGAGCATGCTGCTCCCACTGGGCACAGCCCGGGAGACTTTCCCTTACTTCTCAGACTTCTTGCATCTTTCAAATCCCATTAAACCTTGAGAGTTATGGGCCCCTTTCCCTCAATACACAGCTCCCTATGGCATTAATCTGATGATGAGAAAGACTGAATGCTGCTAAGTCAACATTGTCTTTCCTACCAACATGGGCTTCTGGAAGCATCAGCTCAGCTGTAAGGAGTGGTTTTGAATGGTGAGATTGGCAGGTGCTGTGGTTGGCTGGTGGGAAACTCCAGCAGGGATACGTCATGTTTCCTGTCTCTCAGGTGACAGAAGCTGTCAACTCTGCCAACAACGGACCCAGCACACAGCCTGCAGTCCACTACAAGGTTGGATAGGTTGCTTCCCCCAGCATTCCTGTGAGATTCTTCTAACCAGCTATGATGTTGAGGTGTAATCAGGGAAGCCCACATTAACAGTGTGAAATCAGATGTGAAGAAAGTAATTCTTGGGGCCAGCACTGTGGCTTAGTAGATAAAGCCACTGCCTGTGACACTGGCATCCCATATAGGCACCAGTTCGTGTACCAGCTTCTCCAGTTCTGATCTAGCTCTCTGCTAATGGCCTGGGAAAAGCAACAGAAGATGGCTCACATGTTTGGGCCCCTGCCACCCACATGGGAGGTCCCTATGAAGCTCCCGGCTTTGGTCTGGCTCAGTCCTGTGCATTGCAGCCATCTGAGGAAGCAAACCAACATATGGAAGATCTCGCTTTCTTTCTGTCTCTTGCTCTAATTCTGACTTTAGAATATATCTTTAAAACAAAATTCTGCAAAACCATCGAAGATTTACTTCCTAACCATGCTCTTGCAAAAACAGAAGGCAACCAAAGTGATGAAGCTATACCTGGCTCTTCACTGGTGCCACACCATCTCACGAAAGCAGTGGCAAACAGTGGCACCCCTGCTCAAGTCTCCTGTTTGTCCTCACTTCTGGGTTCTCCCTGCTCCAGGTAAACATGCCTCCAGTCTTGGTACCTAGATTCTCCTTCCATGTCTTCCAGGGATGTAATGGTACATAAACTAGAATGCTGTCCTGTCAGAGCTGTGCTAATAAAAGGAAGAGGGCGTGGGCTCAATGATGTGTCTGCTTTGCAAGATAAGAGCATTAGATAAAGACCCAATGAACAGGACAATGAGCAGGTGGGTTCAGGAGAGCCTAGTGCTGAACTGGGCTTTCACAGTCCATTCAGACCTCACCACAGACATCCCCAGAGGTGTCCTCAGGATCTACCTCTGCAGTGACAAAATGGCCATTTTCTTTCTCAATTGTTTCAGGTTGAAATTGCCACGTTGTCTCCAAAGTCACCCTCTGAAGGCACCCAAAGGAGAGAAGGTGCTTCAGGACACAGGGGCACTGTTAGTCGATTTTATTGCCAGTGACTGAGCAGCAGCAGACACAGTGAGAGGCTGGGTTTACTTGGCAGCCACTTACTGTTCCTAGATGTGCAGACTCCCAGGGGTAGCATTCCCACGTAAGCCATCGCAGGGAGCTTCTGAGAAATGAGGCTGACTGGCTGTGCAGTGCACGAAGCATCGAAGAGAAACAAAGCTCGCCCCTGACTTGGCACAGGTCCAGCTGCAGGAATCGTTTTCCAAAATGCAGAAGAGCAACACCCAAGGGAGCCATCGCCTTTCAGCCCCTCGCGACTCCTCCTGGGTCAGCAGACAGTGGCCTGTACTCGCCACAGTTAATTCCGGTGCACTCTAATAATTAGCTGGAGCTCACGGAGCCTGGCAGAGATAATTGCATGACAGCATGAGGGGCCTTCAAAACATGCACAGAAAATATCTATTAGGGAAAAAGTACGCGTGGATCATATTTTGCACTAAAATCAACATCTCTTTTTTAAATTTTATTTATTTTCATTTTATTTGAAAGGCAAAGAGATAGAGATTTTTTCCATCTGCTGGTTCACTCCACAGATATATGCAACAGCCAAGGCTGAGTCAGGACAAAGCCAGGAGCTAGAAATTTTATATGGACCTCTCATTTGGGTGGCAAGAGTCCTAGAACTTAAAAAGTCATCTATTCTGTCTTTCCTTCCCTCCCTTGCTGTCTTTTTCCCTTCTTCTCTAACTCTTTCAGATTAAAAAAATAATCTGTTACTTCCTAAGGTACACATTAGCAGGAAGCTGGAATCAGAAGCAGGGGTGAGACTTGAACCTCGGCACTTCTATATGGCCTGAGCAGCAACCCAACCTCTGAACAACAGCTGCCCACCCCGATAAGCTTATCTTTCAACTCCACTTCTCTACGAACATTCTGAAGTACAGTCATAGATTACAAATGATGGCAGGAAGACAATCTTAGAATCAGACAAGAATTTCTCACATGCCAGATATATTACAGGCCGGAAGTGATGCTTTACCACCACATCAGAGTTACAGATCCACGGCTTCTTAACATTTCTATTAGGACATTTTTTTTTTTTTTAGGATATTAAGCACTGAAAGCTTCATGAAAAAAAATAATTCACTTTGGGAGTTTTATTATTCATTATTTAATGAACACTGTGAAGGCGAGATGTGAATAAGACATGGAGCCAACGGAGGAGCCTCTGATTTAAAATGCGCCAACCAATTCATAAACACATATTTCACGCCTGAGATTTAATGCTTGAAAACTGGATTAAGTAACAAAATTCCACCATGTGCTTTCTCCTCTGGAAGCTGACAGATAGAGCCTTTGGTTTCTAGAACTTGGAAAATGGTGTGCATGCGTGTAGGGGAAGAATTTTAAGCATGAGGATATTGTACAAGAACAATATGAAGGCTCTTCAAAAAGTTCCTAAAATGCCTGTTATGAAAAATTATTCACAGATTAAAATTTTTTTGCATCAAAATGAACTCACCTTTAATCCCATTATTCGACAAACTTTTTTAAAGTCCCCTTGTAACAGCAACCAGGCAGGGCCACCCACCAGCCTGGAAGATGCCAGGTCTGACTGTGCAACTCCCCTTAAGATCACCCTTCCCCTCTCCTCCTTCCTGGGCCTGGGCCCTGGAGCAAACCTCTGTAAGCTGCATCACCTGGGCTCCTTGGCCTGCTGCTTTCCTGCTGGAATCAGCCAACGGGAGGCAGCAGTTGGAGGTCGGGTATCCTCATCCTCCTGCTGGCTCCCTCCCCAACGGCTTATGCTTCGGCCACTGCTATGTCATGTGGTGGCTTTCTGTAGTTTCCGTTCTTGTACACTGCGGTAACAACATCTCGTCTCATCTCCTGGATCCCCTCTCCTGTTGCCAGCCCCAGGGTCTTTCATTACTCAATTCTGGTTTTCTTCAACCTAGACCACACCTTTACAGTCTCTTCTTGAAGAAACTTCTGTTACCCACTGCGAATATGCCTTCTCTTTCTTTCCAGGACACAGACAAATCTAGCACCTTTGTGTAGCAATCAGGAAAAGGCACCCAGACAAGAACACGGAGTTTGTTACACATTGCCTCTGCTTTCATATAGACTCAAATGTTCTAAAACAAAACAATCACCAAAGCAGGTGTTTGGTGCAGCAGTTAAGATGCAGCTTGGAAGGGGGCCAGCACTGTAGTATAGCAAGTAAGGCTGCCACCTGTGACGCCAGCATCCCATAGGAGCGCCAGTTCATGTCTTGGCTGCTCCACTTCCGATCCAGCTCCCTGCCAATGGCCTGGGAAAAGCGGCAGAAGATGGCCCAAGTGTTTGGGCCTTTGCCACCTATGTGGGAAACCCAGATGAAGCTCCAGGCTCTTGGCTTCAGCTTTGGCCTAGTCCAGCCCTAGCCGTTGCGGCCATCTGAGCAGTGAACCAAGGGATGGAAGATCTCTGTCTCTCCCTCTCCTCTTGGCAACTCTTTCAAATAAATTAATAAATAACGTTTAAAAAGAAATGCTGCTTGGGAAACCTGGCTGTTTCCAATTCCAGATTCTTGCTAATGTGCACCCAGAGAGGCAGCAAGTGATGGCTCAAATACTTGGGTCCTGCCATTCACATGGGAGACCCAGATTAGGTTTCGTGACCAGGAATAGCTTCCATTGTTGTAGGCATCTGGAGAAATGACCCAAGAAATGGAAGATCTCTATCTTTCTCTGCCTTTCAGATAAATAAAAAATTAAAATTGTTTAAGGCTTTATATGTTTAAAGATTTATTTCTTTATTTTGAAAGGCAGAGTGAGAGAGACAAAGTTCTTCCATCCACTGGTTCAGTCCTGAAGTTTTCACACAACAGCAGGGGCTGGGCCAGGCCAAAACCAGAAATTCCACCTGAGTCTCCCATGTGGGTGGTGGAAAACCAAGTACGTGGGCCATCATTTGTTGCTTCCCAGGCACAGTAACGGGGAGCTGGGTCAGTAGTGAAGCAGCGAGGACTCCAACCAGCACTCTGTTATGGGACACTGAGTCCCAAGTGGCTGCTTGACCTGCTGAGCCACAACACCTGCCCCTTAAAAAAATTAAAGATTACCGAAAAGAGAAAAGAAAAGGCACTGCAGGTGCACGGCTTGGTGACCGCAGAAATGAACTGGATTTCAGCACCTACTTGCTGCCTCAGCTCTCAGCTTACAATGCATGTAATTCCCAAGGGAACCTGGCAGGGCTACTAAAGTATGGGCAGATCCTGAAAGCTGAAAAATACATCAGGAGAAAGGGAGGATTGTCCTAATTGTTTAAGGGTATTTGGGACTTAATTGAGAAAGCGCATTTTAGATAAGGAAAACCAGTGGAACAGGCAAGCAGACAGATAAAGGAATGGACTCTGTAAGACATAAGAATTCCTTGATGAGAGTACTGCAGCTTAAGAAAGTAGAACTCGGTGGAAATGGGCTTTGAGTGCTAAGCTAGAAAGCGAGAGTTGTGCTTTGTAATCCACCAGGCTGCACGGGCCAGTGTTTAAGGGACTCTGACCTAGACTAGACTGAAATTATGGCTTGCCATCTGCTAGCTCTGTGCCTACAAATTTACTTCTTCTAAGTCTCAGTTTTCTATTTCATAAAATGGGGATAAAACAGTACCTATCTGCTACACTTGCTTCCAGACTGAATTTAAAAATGCATGTGGAGTGCATATCACACTGCTTAGCATTTACTAAGTGCTCACTGGACAGTAGCTGCTACCTCAGAAGTTTTTAAACAGGATAGTGATATTGCAAAAACGGTATGTTATGAAGATTCACTCGACAGTGGATTCAGGATGCACTCAAAAGGGAAAAGAGAGAGAGAGAACTCAGTTTGGGAGAACAGAAGCAGGAATGAGAATCTTTGCGAAAAGTAAACACTGCGAGGTTGACAGGCCATGAGGGTAAGAAGAATCAGAGAGGGCTCCAAGCAAGGTTCTGAGACCGTTAGCCTCCACTTACGTAAGTAAACATAGGCAGCTTAGATAGCTGATACTGAAGGATTGACAACTTTGACAGTTTGGTAGAGATACTTCACCAAGTGTTGGCAAATCTACCAAACTGGACCCAACATTCTGTTGTAAAATTGAAAACCCTGACATTTCAAACACTCCAACAAGCATTGGTTACTCCTAAAACTTGCCAAAGGTATTTTTTATATCCAGAAGTTTCCTCTGATTAAAATCTGAGGTAGGAACCAGTACAACCACTGTGGAAGACAGTCTGGAGATGCCTCAGAAATCTGAAAATAGATCTACCACGTGACCCAGCCATCCCACTCCTGGGAACTTACCCAAACAAAATGAAATCAGCATGTGAAAGAGTTATCTGAATCCTCATGTTTACTGAAGCTTAATTCACAACAGCTAAGAGATGAAATCAACCCAGATCTCCATTAACTGATGACTCAATAAAGAAAATGCAGTATACATACACTATGGAATACTACTCAGCCATTAAAAATGAAGGTACCCTAACCACTGTTGGCGGAATCTAAACTGCTGCAGCCACTGTGAAAGACAGTATGGGATACCTCTGAAATCGGAAAATAGACCTACCGTAGGACCCAGCCATCCCACTCCTGGAAATTTACCCAAACCAAAAGAAATCAGCACTGAAAGAGTTATCTATACCCACCACGTTCACTGCAGCACAATTCACAATAGCTAAGATATGGGATCAACCCAGATGTCCACCAACTGTTGACTGGATAAAGAAATTACAGTATATATACGCTATGGAGTACTACTCAGCTATGAAACAAAAATAAAATTCCATCTTTTACAACAAGATGGATGCAACTGGAAACCATTATACTTAGTGAAATAAGCCAGTCCCAGAAAGACAGATATCACATGTTTTCCCAGATCTGAGGTAACTAACAGAATACCTAAAACATAATGTACTGGAGTGAAATAGACATTTTGAGATTCAATGATTGTTTATAGCCCCTGTCTCTTCCATTGAGGAACAGTGGTTTTTTTGTTCATACTATTTGTTGAACTCTTTTACTTAGTGTGGGGTTAACTATACAATCATTAAGTAAACTGAAAATAGATCTTTACAAAAATGTAAGAGTGGGAATCTGAGGAGGAGGAGGAAGAAGTGTTGGAACATGGGCAGGAGGGAGAGTAGAGGGGGAAGTATCACTATGTTCCTAAATCTGTATATATGAAAAACATGAAACTTGTATAACTTAAATAAAATTTTTAAAAAATGAAATTCTGTCATTTAAAACAAAATGTATACAACTGGAAATCATTGTGCTTAGTGAAAGAAGTCAATCCTAAAAAGACAAATATCATATTTTCTCTGATATGTGGTAGTTAATATAGAATTAAAAAATGTATATCAATTAAATGGACCTCCTGTGGTATGCCTGTTGTTTCTAGCCCTTGTTTATACTCCTGTGGAACTGTAGTCTTCCTACTTTTTACTTGTTGAATATTATGGTTTGTGATTAAGTCTGTGATTATAGAGTGGATTGAAATTATGTCTATGCAAAAATTAATGAAAAAAGAAAGAAAAGGAAGAAAGGAAGGAGGGGGACTGAGAGAAGGAAAGTGGGGGGGAGCATGGTTATCTTCTTAGAACTGTACCTATGAAATACATGAAATCTCTTCTCTTTATAGTAAAAGTCTTTAAAAAAGAAAAAGAATAAGAAAATCTGAGACAGGGACTCGTGAGTTAGAAAGGGAATCCTTACAGAAGAGAACTCTGTCATGCTGTGTGTAATTTTTAAGTCCAGTTCTCGATTCAAAAATTAACAGGAGGACTGAGGAAGTTATCAACCCCTTTCACCTGAGCTCTGTAACATTTGGAATGCAGAAATGAGTAGTTAATTTTAAGTAATGATTTCTCTAAGTTCCTAATTTAACATTTACATATAAAGGAGCCTACCTAAGAAATCGGTGTCATTCAAAAAACAAAAACAAAACAGTCTGAAGCCATTTTAGCCACATGTCCTCAGAAAATGTATTCCTTGTTTGTACCATTTGGCATTTGTTTTCCAGAACTATGTCCACTTTTGGCCAAGTGCTCTGGCTCACTGTTCAAGCTGACATGGCAGAATCTGGTTTCCAAGTCCCTGCTGCACTGTCCTGAGCTGTTCTCTTCCTCTCTGCCTTACAGATACCTGCCTGAGATTATGAATGATGGGCTAACAAACCAGATCAACAATCCTGAGGTGGACGTGGACATCACCAGGCCTGACACTTTCATCAGACAGCAGATCATGGCTCTCCGGGTGATGACCAACAAACTGAAGAATGCATACAATGGCAATGATGTCAACTTCCAGGACACAAGTAAGAATAGCTTTAGCAGCTCAGTAACTTTGAGAGTGAAAGATGGCGATGAAGCACACTGTACTTTTATCTTATCATCCTTTTTCTTCAAGAACAGTATTCTCTTGGGCTTTGTCTTTTTCTTCCCTAATCTGTAACCATTTTCATATTCCATGAAAATCTGAGCCACAAAAGTGAAGATAAAATCATAGCTGGTCTTAAGAAATAGTCCCAATAAATCATATTCAGCAGGGTTTCATAGGCTAGTTGATCCATCAATGAGAAAGCACCAAAGCCCTGTTTTTAACTTTCTCTTCTCATCAGTATTTACATCTGCCACAAAATCCAGCTTCCATCCCTCCACCCCAATATCACTGAAAAATGTTCTACATATTGCTCAAATATGCAGGGTTAAAACCCTTGTATTAATCACTTGTGAACTTAGGTTTTCAACAGATTACATATGGTCTCCAACTTATGATGGTTCAGGTAGGATGATACGGAAGCAATCTGTATTCAGTGAAAACCACATTTGGAATTTTGAACTCTGACCTTGTCCTGGGCTGGCAGTGAATGTCTCATCCTCTCTGACAATGCTGGGCAGCAACAGCAAGCCCAACTCCCAGTCAGCCCCATGGCCATAAGGGTGGACAACTACATGTATGGTACCCTGTGTTGCTGAGCTAGGATGTCCAGCAGGTTAGGTGTCATCAGTCCATTTTCAACAAAATTGAATATTTTCAATTTTCCATGCGTTTACTGGGGCAAAACTCCATTGTAAGTCAGAGAGCATAGCTACTCTATTTCTTGAGTCTCGGGTTCCTCTTCTATAAAATGGAGAGTCACCCTGCCCAAGGAAATGCTTGGAGGCCCATTTGTGGTGATAGAGCAAGGATCTAAGACAGCACCTGGTGGGTAGTAAATGAGTGGGTTCAGCATTATCTCCCACTCTATATAGTAGTGTACATACATAACCCATAGACATTCATATCTGAAGTACTGAGAGAAAGTAAAACACCAATGCAATATTTCACATGACAAAGCATCAGAAATAATTTGAAGGACTATTAAGTAAACATTGACATGAAGCTAACTACAGTTGGTTTTGCCTAAGTGGTTCCAAGATACATAACTACAAAGGCAAGTTTTGGTTATTGTTTCTTGTTTTGGGTGTTTTTTTTAGTGTATACCCTTAAAGAGAGAGTTCCCAGGAAAAAAATTATGGAACATAAAGATGTGAAATTGCTAGGGATTCTGTCATTTGGTCACTGAAGTAAAAGATGATTCTTGAGTGCTTAAATTAATGAAATAGAAAGTTCCAGATGGAAGACATTAAGTCATCCATACTGTCAGCTTACTGAGTTGTCCCTGCAGAAAAATTTTAGCACTTTATTCCATTTTAAAGAACTCAAAAATTAATTTTCTGAGCCAACCCAATGGACTGTATTTCTCAGAGTCATGCCATTGTCTTCTTAGCTAAGCCTCTCCTTTCCAATATGAATATCACACAAGGCTTTGGCTTTCTTCGTTTTGCTCCTACTCATTACTTAGCCTCACTCCTCTCACTTTCTGTTCTGCCTTCTTCATTTAACAACATGCTTCACTCTCTAGGGAGAGACTATTGGAATGGATAATGGAAGACACATATGAATGAGATGTGGTTGCCCCTTGCTCCTCTCTCTTCTCTGACCTATAGAAGTTAGATCCATGTCAATCTGCAACACTCGGAGAATGTCCAGGAGACAGAGATCATGCTCCATTTCCTTTCAAAGGAAAATAAAAACCAACAACACTAAAAGCATCCCTTGGCTGGAACCCAAGCTCTATATGTGGTCCTCAGGATACTATCATACAAACTGTGATCACATCTTATAGCCATTGGCACCCTTACTGTTTTTGACACTTATGTTGCCAATCCCACTCCTTAAAACCCATTTATGATTCTTTATCCAAAAGAGATGGGGCCATTATTTTGCCAGCCAGAATCTATAATTATGTGCTTCGAACAATTTTAATATTTTAAGTTGCTTTAATAATATCTTTGTAAAGGTTATATTACTCTTTGTCAGGATACTAGTGTTCAGAACAATTCCCTTAGCAATTCTGGTATCTCTGAATTTAATTAATGGGCATTCTCCCCCTTATAAAAGGCCACTAAAGATAAATCAGAAAAAATGTTAACAGCCTAGTATACAGCATGTTCTCACTCAAACATGGAAGCTTAAAAAGTTGAGCAGAGTAGTGATTTCTAGAAACTAGGAAAAGTAGGAATGGAATGGAGGAAGATTGGATAATGGGTAAAAAAATATACTTGGATATGAAGAGTAATGTCTAGTGTTCTACAGCAACAACCTATTGTGCATTTTATGAAGAACAAAAGGAGTTTGAAGGTTCTAAACACAGAGAAATGATAAGCAGAAGGAAATGCTAATGACCCTGATTCAATCATTACACAGTGTATACATGTAATGACCTATGGCAAAGTACCCCCCAAAAGCTGTGCAAGTAGTACTGTCAATTGAAAAGGATAAAAACCAAACAACGAATGTAGTATGTACATGTGAAATCACCTTTTATTTAGATGCCCCTTCGTTGGAGCTACACTGTTTTTGTCACTGAAGGGAACATGAGTCCCTACATGACCTTGAATTTACTTAAGCAGCACCCAGCAGCCAGGATGCTGTCAGACTCTCAGAAGCAGTCCAAGGAGCATCACCATTTGAAGCCAGCAAGGGAGGGGTGTGGGGCTGTTAGAAGCACTGAGTAAGTGGGAGAAGTAGCAAATGGCATCATAAAACTTAAGTTTCCTGAGTCCTTCCAGAAACATTATCTCACTTTTCCCCATAACAATTCCAGGAGACACATGTGGGTATTATTACTGATTTTACAGGTGAGGAATGTAGAACCTAAAAGAGGTCAAATGGCTCACTAGGTCATTGAAATTCAAAACAACAGGTTAAACTCCGGGTCACCTGAATTGTAGGAACCATATTTTTTCCATCAGGCAATACTGATAGCAGTGGGTTCAATGCCTCACACATGTTATCAAATTGTCTTCACATACACTCTGCAAGGTAAAAGTTATCATCCATATTTGTTCAGATGAGGAAACTGACAAAAGCCAAGTAGACCACCCATGGCACATCTATTTACTCCACAAGTATTTATTGAGCACCTGCTGCATGCCAGAGACCATCAAAAGCTGTGGAATGCTGCAGAAAACAACATATACAAAGGTTCTTCCCTAAAAAATGTACATCCTCAGTTTACCTTCTTGAGGAAGAGATGAGTGGTAAACAAGAAAATAAGCAATGCAATCCTGGGTGGTAATAAGTACCTTCACATGGCTGGTAACAGATGAACTCATATGGGACTAGGTCGGAGAGAGCGCTTGTCAAACAGGAAGAAACTAAGCAGTGAGAGATGGGAACTGTGGGCCAGGATGCATACTGAGCAAAGAAAGATGACACTTTAAGACAACACATGGTGTGAGCACTGGGCATTGCTTTCAAGCAGGGAATGGCAAACTGTTCCTTTAAAGACTCGGACATTAGAAGCTAGCACTGTTACAGAGTGGGTTAAACCACCAGCGTCAGCATCCAACATCCCATGTTAGAGCCAGCTCAAGTCCTGGCTGCTCCACTTCCAATCCAGCTCCCTGCTAATGTGCCTGGGCAGACAGTAAATGATGGCCCAGTACCTGGGCCCCTGCCACCCACACAGGAGACCCAGATGGACTTCCAGGCTCCTGGCTTCTGCCTGGTCCATCTCCACCCATTGCAGTCATTGAGGCAGTGAACTAGTGGATTGATGTCTTCTCTTTTCTTTCTCCTTCTCTCTCTCCCTGCTTCTCAAATGAATAAATCTTAAAAAACCAGATATTAAATATGCGAGACTTTGAGGGCCATATAGCCTCTCTCACAATCCCCTCCATCTGCTCTTATCTCCACTCTATTGTCTGCAGTTACAGATAGTCTGCAGCTAAATGGAGGTGGCTGGAGCCAACGAAAGCTCAGAGGAGGACAGGGACACTGAAACTTGATTTTCAGATACACTTTTCATAGGTGACAAAATAATTGTCATTTGATTCTTTTCAAACAGTTAAAATATAAAAAACCAATGAAGGAATGGGCCAAGCAGCAGGCCCTGATTAATGGGAGTGGCTGGATGAGATGGATCTATCCTTGCTCCTGAGGACAACATACATGGGAAGGCGGTGAGGGGACAACCCTACCTGCCTTCCACGGCTGTTTGCTCTTGCTCCTCCAACTTCCTGTGTGCTATGTTTGTTTTCCTCCTCTGGGTTTTTCTTTAAAATAGGCTTCCAAAATCCTTTTAAAAGCATGACATCTGCCAAGAACAATGGCTCTCAGGTACACATACATACATACATACATACACACACACCCCAAAAAGAGCAAAGAATAGAATTTCAAAAAAGTAATTTAAATATTGTCCAGAAGAGATATTTTTGCAATGCCAACATGGTAAGTGTGGCCTCCCACTAGGCCTGAGTTTTACAAATTCCTTAGGTTACATTACTCTGGATGTCAACTAGCACTGTGTTTCACTGCTGTACAGTACATCTGCCTGTCACAAATCTGCCCACGGAAAACAAACCTGAGGGATGAGTGTTGTGACACATTGGGTTAAGCTGCCTCTTGGGACACCTGCATCCCATATCAGAGCTCCCGTTTAAGTCCTGGGTAAACTTCTTCCAATCCAACTTCCTGCAATGCATCCAGGAAGGCAGCAGATGACGACCCAAGTACTTGGATCCCTGCCACCCCATGTGAGAGATCCAGACGGAGTTCCGGACTCCTGGCTTCAGTCTGACCCAGCCCAACTGTTGTGGGCAGTTGGAGGGAAAACCAGCAGATGGAAGATCTCTCTCTCCCTTCCTCTCTTTTTAAATAAATGAGTAGATAGACCAAGGTGACTGGGAGAAGCCCCCACCCTGCCCCTTCCTCCCGAGAGAGTGTGTGGTTAGGGTGAGTGGGCGAGTGGCCAGGAAGTGGCACGGGCCCAGCAGAGGACCTACACAGCCGCACCACATGCATCACCCTGAAGGCCTTCCAGCAGCAGCCTTTCAGATCAACACAGAACCCGAGGAGACAGTGAGAGCACTGAAAGAGAAAACTCAATCTGAAAAGGGAGAAGATGCCTTTTTGGTAGTGGGACAACAATTAATTTAAGCCAGCAAACTCCTCACTAATGGCACTGCTCTCAAAGAATATAAAATTGATGAGGAAAGTACTGTGGTGGTAATGGTGACAAAACCCAGAGCAGTGACAGCACCATCAACAGCGACAACTCAGCATTCAAATCCTGCCACCATGGCAGTTAGTTCCTCCCCAGCACCCCCTGTAACTCAGGCCCCAACACCTGCCCTGGCTGTGACTGCCTCTTCTATGCCTGCCTCCATGGTTCCAGCATCAATGACAGCATCTTCTGAACCTGCACCTGCTAGAGCAACTACGTGAGAGAAACCTGCAGAAAAGCTGGTAGACATGCCAGCGCCTACTGGCCCAGTATCAGCTGACAGTAAGCCAGGGAACTGTTCCTCGATCAAACCTTCTTGACGATGCAACAAGTACACTTGTGTCAGGCCAGACTTACGACAAGATGGTGACTGAGATGTCAATGGGCTATGAATGAGGAAAGTCCTTGTAGCTCTGAGAGCCAGTTTCAACAACCCTAAGTTGTGGAGTATCCTTTAATTGAGATCCTGATAGAGAAAGTGGGACTGTGGTCAAGCCCCTCAAGCCACTGGTACTGGAGCTCCTCAGTCTTTAGCAGTGGCTGCAGGTGCAGGGACAGCCACAGAAACAATAACAACAAGTTCTAGAGGGTATCTCTTTGATTTTTATGGAATTTTTATGGAAGAGGCCTGAGTTTCAACAGATGAGACAAATTATTCAACACAATCCTTCCCTGCTTCTGGGATTGCTCCAACAGATAGTTTAAAGAAAGCCCTCAGTTACTACAGAAAATCAGCCAACACCAGGAGTATCTCATTCAGATGTTAAAGGCGCCGGCTGAGGGAGCAGGTGGGAGAGTGGGAATTACAGAAGCTACACGTGGTTATATGAACTGCATTCAAGTAACACCTCAGGAACCAGAAGCTCTAGAATTGGAATTTCCTGACTGCCTTTTTTTTAAAAAAAGCTTTTATTTAATGAGTGCAAATTCCATGGGTACAACTTTAGGAATGTAGTGGTTCTTCCCCCCCATGCTCACCCTTCCACCCCCACTCATGTCCCACCTCCTACTCCCTCTCCCATCCCATTCTTCATTAAGGTTCAGTTTTAGTTTAACTTTATATACAGAAGACCAACTCTATACTAAATAAAGAATTCAACAGTTTGTACCCACACATACACACACACACAGTATGAAGTACTGTTTGAAGACTAGTTTTACTGTTAATTCTCATAGTACAATTCATTAATGACGGAGGTCCTACATGGAGAGTAAGTGCACAGTGACTCCTGTTGTTAATTTAACAATTAACACTCTTATTTATGACTTTAGTGATCACCCAAGGCTCTTGCCATAAGCTGCCAAGGCTATGGAAGCCTTTTGAGTCCACAAACTCCATTATATTTAGATAGAGCCATAAGTGAAGTGGAAGTTCTCTCCTCCCTTCAGAGAAAGGTACCTCCTTCTTTGATGGCCTCTTTCCACTGGGGTCTCACTCAGAGATCCGTGAAGGCCACTGATACAAGCATATTTTACTTGTGAGAAGAATGACAAGTTGGCTGCCAATTTTCTTCCACAGCAGAACTTTGCCGAAGCCCAGCAGGCACTCTGTGGCTCACGTTCACGCCAGTGCATCACACTGACTGTCCACTGGATTGTCTGTGACGGCTTGGACTCATACCCACAACTCTTGGTATAGAGTCCTAGATGGTTGGGGATCTAGGATACAGGGCAAGGATGGATTCAGTGCAGGTCTTTCTTTAACTAGCAGATGCCGCAAATGCACAGTATAAAATATGATGTAACCACAAATCAGCTTTTGTAGGTCTCTGTCTTCGACAAAACAGTAAGTAACTTTTCCTAGGTTTCCCTCTTTTTAGTGTACTAAATCCAGAAATGTAGTCTAATGCCCTGCGCTTTATATTTCAACTTAACATTAGCTTTAGAAAGAGACTTTGTTCCCTAGAATTTAAAGTCTCTGTTTCATAGCAACACTAGATAATGGTTTTGTGAAACTGCCAAAAATTGGGGGCAGGGGGAACAACTATAACAAATGCCTAATTACTGATGGCTATTGCTTCTTCACATAAATATGAAATTAATATGTAAGGAAGACCAATCTTTCATGTTAAATACTTTGGGTGAGGAAGGAGAGAAAGGGAACCTTTTTCTTAAAGTGAAGACATTTACTGCTATTTTAAAATCTGTTGATCATTGACTTCAATGTGAGACCATTCTAACATGATTTGAGAAGCTGTGCAAATGAAGGGAGAGTTATTTTCCTGTTCACATTTTGTCTTTTGGAGGAATATCAGTAGGTGTCTGATCTCTGTTTATTATATTGCAGTTAAAAGTTTTAAAGCCACCATTGCATGTTTACTTCTGACGTGTCCCTTTGTGAAATTCGCACTTCTGGGGCCAGTGGAGAAATGCAGCATTCACTTCCCCTCTCTTCCCCTCTCCTCAGCAGAAGTGTGATTAGGAGCAAGTCAGAAGCCAAACTGCTGCCTGTTTCAAAAGCCCACAGAATGCTGATCCAGTTCAGAATTAGCGCAAATGCTTCAAAACTGGATTTCTGATATTTGTAAATCTATTACCATCAAAGTCATTATATTGCTTTCAAGAAGAGAAGGCAGACAGAACTGAAAGGCAGCCCAGTAACTGACTGAAAGACTAGTGCAATCTTTTGGAACAATCGTTGAGACATGACTGGAAAGTATTTTGGAAAATATACGATCGAGATGCATATTAATAAAAGAAAAATCTTAAAAGCAAAAGAGAAGCAACCAAATTTGTGGCCGCTGTGGGCTATGGGTGGGGGAGACACAAAGCCCCAAGGAGTAAACAAGGAAGCTCTTTTTGGGGTGAGGAAAATGTTGGAAAATTCGATTCTGGTGATGTTTGTGCACCTTTGTGAATACACTAGAAACCACTGAATTATGACTTTGAATGTGCAAATCTTATGATATGTGAACGGGATCTCAACAGAGCTCTTTCTTTTCTTAAAAATAAATGAATAAATCTTCAAAACAAACCTGAAATGGTCATCTGGTATAGGGCTTCAGATGCCACTTAAGACACCTACATCCCCCATCACAGCGCCTGGGTTCAATACCTAGCTCCACTCCCACTCCAGGTCCTGCTAACGCAGACCCTGGGAGCCAGCAGTGATGGCTCAAATGATTGGGTTCCTGCCTCTCATGTGAGAGACCTGGATGGACTTCTGGGCTCCCAGCTTTGGTCATTGTCAGAGAGAGTATCAGAGACTTTTGGAGAGTGAACCAGTGGATGGCACTGTACTCGCTCGCTCGCTCGCTCTCTACTTCTCAAAGAAACTTCAAAAGAAAAAAAAAAAAAACCAACATCTGATTGATGGGGTAGGTGGGAGAGCTTTGGCTGGGCAAGAGTTCCCCCACCAGCACCATGCCCAGATCCAGGGTGCTCTTGGCCTTGCCTCTCTCCTGATTTTCAGTTTAACCTTCTTCTCCCGTCTTTCCACTCCAGGTGATGAATCCAGCGGCTCAGGGAGCGGCAGCGGGTGCATGGATGATGTGTGTCCCACAGAATTCGAGTTTGTCACCACAGAGGCCCCTGCAGCCGATCCCGACCGGAGAGAAGAGGACTCAGCTGCAGCCCAGCTTGGCCACTCCCTGCTCTCCTGGTCTCTGGTCTGCCTGGCCCTGGCACTGCAGAGACTGTGCAGATAATCCTGGGTTTTTGGTCAGATGAAACTGCATTTTAGCTATTTGAATGGCCAACTCACTTCTTTTCTTACACTCTTGGACAATGGACCACGCCACAAAAACTTACCGTTTTCTATGAGAGGAGAGCAGTGCTGTGATCTGCCTCCCTTTTTGTTTTCCCAAAGAACACCGGGTGCCAGACTGAGCTGCCTCCTCCTTCCTTCAGCTATCTGTGGGGACTCTGTTTATCCTAGAGAGAATTCTTACTCAAATCTTTCGTACCAGGAGGTTTTCTTACCTTCATTTGCTTTTATGCTGCAGAGGTAAAGGAATCTCACGTTGTGAGTGGGTTTTTTTTTTTTTTTTCCCATTTAAAAAAAAAAAAAGGTAGGAAGAAACTAATTTTCCTTGCAAAATCAGGCCAAACCCCAAGACAACTGCATTTTCAACAAAGAAGCTAACAACAAAGAAACATAAAGGAACTTCAAAGCTATAGGTTTGGCTTTGACAGCCAACTCCCAGTGTAAGCTTTTCTGTAACAAATCAGGTTTACAAAATGCTTATGGGGAGAAAGCTGGAAACTTTTTTTTAAAGTGGTGAAAATACATTGTTGGTCTTGGAGGTGTCATCTTGCACTCTAACCACGTAATACCAAATTGATTTGGAGGTACTGATATTAAATTTAGAATTACATCTTTGAGAGCAAAAATTACTGACTCAGCACCTCTCTCGCACCCTGCCCTATTTGAATTTCAGAAATGGCACCATTTTTCTTAATTCTCTTAATGTCTGTCCATTGTATCCAATTGGCACAGATTTTTCCCTTCACCTTCAGTTGCTAGTGGACATCCCCATCAATTCAACCTCCTCAAAGATCTCAACTGAAAAAAAACTTCAATGTACAATCCCTGCTTTTGCCACAGGTTTGACATTAATTAGATTTTCCACCCCTGTGTTCATCACTCTATCAGAATAAGGGATCTGTTAATGAATTGATAAACAATTAGATCCATAGGTGAGTTTTCATTTTTAATTATTTGCTTTGTGTCAATTGGTTTCTGCATCACAAGGGCATTCTCTTACAAAAAAAAACTCACAACAAAAAAAAAAGTCAAAACAAAAATATATATATATATATCTAGTACTGACATGGAGATTTCTTTCACTTTTTTAGTCTTAGTATGATCATCTATTTTTATATCTATATATATATATAAAAATCACAGATTTTAACTTCTTAATTCCAAGCTCAGGGTTGACACACCTTTGTAATGAAAATGTTTTGTCAACCAGCTCTTCTTGTTTTGTGCTGCTCGGAGAAGGGAACCCTCCAATGATCTGTGAGCACCAAGAATCAAGAGAGAGAACTTTTTACGTATCTAACTGTCCATTTATTAAAAGTTTGCCAGGGCACACCCTTTCCACATGAGCGTGCTTTGTCCTGGGTGCTCCAGACTGTTCTGAGCTCATGGGACAGCCATGGGCAGGCAGTGCTTCACTGCTGATGGAAACGACGTGTACAGAATGTCACTCACGAGAGACCATCACTTACATGCGCAACACCTTTGGCCTAGACTGATGCTTGGCACTTGGATGAATGACCTAAACTCATGAGGCCAATGTAGAGCCACAGCCTGATCCCTCCACCCCGAAGCCCACCACCACCCCACCCCCAAGTACGCCAAAGCTAGGCCTTATGCTTCTCCTAGCAGAGAGAAAGCAAAATAAACCAAACTGGGGCTTTATGAATACAGCTGACTGTCCACATGTTTCTTGGTTTTTATGATGCATCTGGAGTAGGGAAAAGTATTGTCTCAAGTCACCACAGTATGCCAGTCACGGTTTAATTAACTCACTGACAGTATTGACACGTAAATGGTATTTTTCGATCTCTGTTCTCATCAAAATTAAAATTAGCTATTGATTTAGTCATCACATTTAAGTAGAACACATGTGGCACAGTAGTATTAAGTATATTTGAGCACTTTTGCAAAACAAAGTATTTACAAGCATCTATTGCTACTTTACGCCTAACAAAATATAAAATGTAGGATTCTGAGAGACTTTCCGGCATCCTTTCATTTAAACTTTTATAGAATTAACATTTAATATAATTCAGCATTTGTACCTTCAGGAAACCATCTATTTCACTGACAAATTTCAGCTTCCTGTCACCAGTTACACATAAAACGTCTATGAAGGCCCAATCATTTATGATGCTCAGTCCATTGTATGTTCAGAAATCAGTATTGTCTTTCTCCAACAATTAAGGTGCAATACAAATTAAATCAACCTTGATTTTCCAGAATATTTGAGTAATAAGTTGTTTTTATGGCTTTAAACTTCAAATCTTTCTCTGAAAAGATTTCTTCAGGATCTTCTATGACATGGATCAGGATGCCTTGTTTTCCCTAAAGTTTTGTGCATGTGTGTGAATACACATTATCCTAACGAATGTGCACCCCTGTTCAGTACACACTAAACACACATATAATATAAAAACGCCTGCTTCATTTCTTTCAACACGTTCATTATCAATATTATTCCTATTGGTGAGATATGGTGATGCATCTGAGCCAGGCAGAGAGCTGAAATGCCTATCAGTAAATGGTGCCACATTAGTCACCCTGCATGGATGTGGTCAAACGTTATTCAAGTTGTACTTCCTGGTGTTTATCATTATCCTACTTTGTCAGATGATTTTCAGACTAATTTAACAGGAGAATTGTTTTTTCCGTCCCTAAGGAATTTAGTTTACTCTCACTACTAGCCCTTTGCAGTGAGTATTTTGGATTCATCCCTCCCCTTACCCAAACTGATTTTTCTCATTTCCGCACAGTGACGGGGAAGCAGTGATGGTCCGTTATTTCTATGCCTGCTCTCATTTGCTCTAACGTCCCCTAAATTCTGTTATCCCATCCTAACTTCTGTTATGAGTAGAGAGGAATGGGCTCACTGGAATCTGACACTAGAAATTGGTGGGTGACGTTCAGAACTGCAAACACTTAGCTTAATGAAGTGCCTCTATTTACATGTTCTTTAGTTACAATATGTATTTTTCTAACAGAAATACACGTCTGTAATTGGTGTATGTGATGCTTTATATATGTTACAACAAAAGCTAAGCAGAGGCTAAAGTCTTCAGCAGAGAAGAATGAATTGCACATTCACAAAATAAGAGCTGTGTTTATGGTTCTGTGTGGAAGAACCACCGTGACAACCTTATCGTAAGGAAGGCCATGTTGGCTTGGTGTCCTGATTGTAGCCATCACTGAACATGAGCTCTAGAAATCCGACTCCCTTACAGTGATTTACCCAGATAGCCAACTGTCTCTCCTGCTTTCGATGTAAGGGATAGAAAACAGTGTTTTGTTCATGCTACTATGCATCAACAAGCAGTAGTTATACAGGCAACATTCTTTAAATCAAACACATTAAAATTATTACTGAATGCAGAACCCTGAGAGTGCATTTATATTCCCTGCTGCAGACATTAGCCTACTTCATTTCTTTTGCCATTACATACATGTTTTGGCTACAGACTGAACACCAACTGAAGTCCCCAAAGAGGAATAAACCTTAGCAAATTCCTGAGTTGTGATTCTTTTATTACTTCTCTTTGCAAGGCTAATTATCAGGTGGTTTGATTAAAGGTAGATGGTTTAGCAAGTATAAAGTTTGCCTCATCCAAAATCTGCAGAAATTCAAACTCATTTTCATTTACTTTCAGTCAGTAATAGACCTGACTTCTAATTTAAAAAAAAAAAAAAAAAGACAACAGTTTAGCTTTGCCAACAGAAGAGTAAAGGAGATCATGACTTATAAATTTGCAGTATGTTTCTCCTTGGTGGAGCCATTAACCAGTGTTTAGTTTTAGGCCAATTTATGTGATTAGAGCATTGACTTGTACGCATTCTGGAGACTTGCTATATCATGGTTTGCGACAACATGGGCTCAGCTTAGTGTGGGGACAAATGGAACTTCATTCAAAGTTGAGTGGTTACTGGAATCCTTGACATTGTCTTGTGAGGAGATGCTTCCATGAAAAGACACCTAGGGATGGTATAACAGTGAAGTCTCTGTGAGCATATACATAATTTATATGCAGGATAAATGTGTGCACCAAACCGAAAATTTTATGTGACTGTCAAATGAATATTATTTGGGTTAAGATTTTTCATTTCTGATTTGGATAGAAAATTGCTATTAATCTTGTATTAAAATAGTTTTTAAAAATCTACCAGTGCCCTTTTTGTATTTTTTAAATTATTGTCACAGTCTAAATTACAGTGCTTTTGAATTCTTTTTGTTTGCTATCCTTTTGAAGTTTCAGTATTCAAAAACAAAACCCGTAGACTGAAATAGAGCCACTCACCTAAGTACATCCAGCATTTGAAATAGCAAACTTTTGGAACTTTAGAATATTTAGAGCATTCCAAATGTGTATGGAAAACGCTGTATCTCTCTTCTGTTTCTTTTCCACCCCTTCTCCCCTCAAAATTCAGTGTCTTGAGAACTGATGTCAACAAGTAAAATCAGGAAAATATATGTGAAAAAGTAACAATTTCAAAATTCTAATTGCATTGGTTTTTATATTCCTGAAATGCTATGCTCTCAAGCATGCTAAATGTTGCATATCCTGCTACAGATTCACTTAACAAATATTTATCAAATTCTTCCTCTGTGTTCATCCTACACTAGATACTGTCACTGACTGTCAAAATCCAGCAGTTGAAAATGATTCATTCTTTAATGCAGCTGATCATAATTACTGTACATACCCATACATCATTTATTCTAAGAATACACTTCTAAATAAAACAACCCATATAAAGGGATCGAGAATACAGCATTCAGGAACAGGTGTCTGCCATAACGGATAAGCTGCCAGTTGTGATGCCCACATCCTAAAAAGGAGTACCTGTATTCAAGTCCATGTTCCTCTCCCAAATCCAGCTTCCAGCTAATGTAGATGCTGGTGATGGCTCAAGAAGTTGGGTTCCTACCACTCACACAAGAGACCTGAATGGAGTTACTGGCTCCCAGATTCAGCCCGGGCCAGTTGGATACATTTGGGAAGTGAACCACTGGATGGGGATTCTCTCTCTCTCTCTTCTCTGTCTCTCAAACAGATAATTTTTCTAAGAGTACAGAATATAAATGTAAAACATACTATAATTTAGCCTGTTATGATTGTTTTGATTTTTATTAAGAAAAGTGATTTTTTTTAAGAAAAGTGATTTCTACAAAACAAAGAACTTCAGGATAATTCTATCCACAAAATCAAAACAAATTTTATTTGGAAGTAAAGGGAAGCCAATTTATTGGGAAAGAAAAACATCCAAATGTTTTGGAAAACTAAATGAACCCAAAGACACTTTTATCAGGTAACAGCAGTATTTATCTGAATTTGTTCTTCTAGTTAATACAAATACATGTATTAAAAGATACTTTTTATAACAGTAGTGATTGAAGATGAACTGATATTTTGCATCTTGAAAGCAAGAAAGATGAAGTCACAAGTTTAAGTCTAAGAACAGACATTCACAATTGGTTTAGTGAAGTCAGATTTCCATGCCATCGACATATTTATTTGCTGGTATAAACATGTGGCCAAATACATTTTGTTTGCTTATGAATGGGACACACAGTAACCAGGAGGAATTAGCTGCCTACTTTTGTAGCCTCCTTATGAAGTTCATGCTCTTATATACCTTGAAGTGCAAAGCAGAGCAAGAAAAGAGAAATTTTATCCCATGAGGGGTCAAGTTTGTGAAGAAACAAAAAGGAGATCAGATTCAAGACAAACTGGACTCAAGAGGAAGAACATCTACTTTGAATAAAGTCACCTTCTCTTTAAGAACAAGAACTAGGGATTTTTTAAAATAAAAAATAATGACTGAGTTACACAATTACCCAATTCTTTCAAAAGATACATATGAGCAATTATCTCATGCCAGACAGTTATGTATGCAAAGGCAAGACACCAAGATTTCTGTTCTCAAACAGACAACATATGAGAGAGCAAGATGACTCAGAAATCTGCAGGTGCCGTGAAGGAAATGAAACAAGAAGGGGGAACAGTGACTAGAGAAGACTGTCCGTTAGATTTCTGGTCCAGGAGAGCCTTCTTCCGTGACAAGTGAACCATGACCTGATGGCAGGAAAGGACAGAGAGCCATGAACAGACCTGGAGATACAGATTTCCAGGCAGAGAAAAAGCAAATGCAAAGATCTCACACCAGGAATGATCTCTGAACCTCGGGTGCCTGCAAGCTAGTGTGAGTGGAGTGGTTCGAGACGGCTGAATAAGTAAACGGGACAGCCATGCCAAGCTTACTGACCAAAAAGAAAGTCATTACCACCTGAAGCCAGAACCCTAATGCGATGCAGCCTCTCCTAGCAGCCATGTTGTCAGTATTTACAAGCACCATAAAGCATGAGCTAATGAGGAACTTTATTATCTTTACGTACTTCTAGGCTCTCTATGATATAGGAATAATAATGTCCCTTTCATAGTGAATAAAATGAGACACAGTGAGATTAATTAACTTGCCCAGTCACACAAAGGAGGCCGTGATGGTTCTACTGGAACAAGACAGAAAACTGAATGCATATGAGAATGATTTTAGTTTGTGTTTTATCACAAACTTGTCTGAATTATACAGGACTTCTCTGAGAATTGGCAACAAGTATGAGCATAGAAATTCACAGGTTTTATTTGCACAGAGGGCATGTATTAAATATTTACTCCCAGTCCGGTGCCGCGGCTCACTAGGCTAATCCTCCGCCTAGCGGCGCCGGCACACCGGGTTCTAGTCCCGGTCAGGGCGCTGGATTCTGTCCTGGTTGCCCCTCTTCCAGGCCAGCTCTCTGCTGTGGCCAGGGAGTGCACTGGAGGACGGCCCAAGTGCTTGGGCCCTGCACCCCATGGGAGACCAGGAGAAGTACCTGGCTCCTGGCTTGGGATCAGCACGGTGTGCCGGCCGCAGCGCGTTGGCCGCAGTGGCCATTGGAGGGTGAACCAACGGCAAAGGAAGACCTTTCTCTCTGTCTCTCTCACTGTCCACTCTGCCTGTCAAAAAAATAAAAATAAAAAATAAAGAAATAAAAAATATTTGCTCCCAGAGGAACTGCCATTTAGTTGGTGAACCAACGGCAAAGGAAGACCTTTCTCTCTGTCTCTCTCACTGTCCACTCTGCCTGTCAAAAAAATAAAAATAAAAAATAAAGAAATAAAAAATATTTACTCCCAGAGGAACTGCCATTTAGTTGTTGTCTATCTTAAAATTTTTCACAGTTAAAATCCTAACAAAATAAACAACTGGTTCTGGGTTCTTTTATAAGCACTGAATTGGGAACTGTGAGTCAAAACATGATACCCGAACAAGAATACATGTAGAATCTTTCTTCTTATCAAGGTGGCCTGGACATTACATTCACAGAAAGCTGCTTAATCGCAATGCATAGCACAACTCCCCATGACTCTTTCCAGACATTAGCCTTGCCTATAATTTATCCACTCTGATGGTTGAAGGGACCCAAAATAGAAATCAAAATAATCCAACAATCATTCAATTCAAATGCACAACTAGTTTGGCTGTTTTGCTGACAAATGTATGGAAACATCTTGTGTACTGGACATTCAGCCTGGCGGTTGAGATGCCTGTGTCCCATATCAAAGTGCAAGGGTTCGAGACATAGTTCCCACTCCTGACTCCAACTTTCCACTGATTCAAACCTCCAAAGACAGAGCTCAAGTAATTTGGCCCCTGATACCCGTGTAGGAGACCTTGATTGAGTTTGAATTCCAGGATCCTGGTTTCATCCCTAGCCCAGTCCTGGCTGCTGTGGGTATTTGGGGAGTGAACCAACAGAGGGAAATTCTCTCTCTGTTACTCTGCCTCTCTTTTGCTCTGTGTGCATGTCTGTCTACCTTTGCCTCTGAAAGAAACTTTTGTAAAAATTGTGTGAAGAATTTTGACTTGAAGATCCGACCCAATCAAAGACCTGGTGACGGATTTCTCAAAGGCTTCTTTGCCTTTCTTCTTCATAGTTAAAGGTCCTTTCACTGGTTTTTTTTTTTATCTTTTATTTAATGAATATAAATTTCCAAAGTACGACTCATGGAATACAATGGCTTCCCCCCCATACCGTCCCTCCCACCCACAACCCTCCCCTTTCCCACTCCCTCTCCCCTTCCATTCACATCAAGATTCATTTTCGATTATCTTAATATACAGAAGATCAGCTTAGTATACCTTAAGTAAGGATTTCAACAGTTTGCTCCCACACAGAAACATAAAGTGAAAAATAATAGATGATTTTTTTTAAATGATGATGAAATCAGATCAGACCTATTGTCATGTTTAATCCCAGTGAGAGTCAAGTTGGGAATTGATAATTTCTTTTTTTTTTTTTTTTTTACAGAAGATCAGTTTAGTGTACATTAAGTAAAGATTTCAACCGTTTGCACCCCCATAGAAACACAAAGTGAAATATACTGTTTGAGTACTCATTATAGCATTAAGCCTCAGTGTACAGCACATTAAGGACAGAGATCCTACATGAGGAGTAAGTGCACAGTGACTCCTGTTGTTGACTTTACAAATTGACACTCCTGTTTATGGCATCAGTAATCTCCCTATGCACCAGTCATGAGTTTCCAAGGCTATGGAAGCCCTCTGAGTTCTCCGACTCTTATCTTGTTTAGACACGGTCATAGTCAAAGTGGAGGTTCTCTCCTCCCTTCAGAGAAAGGCACCTCCCTCTTTGAAGACCTGTTCTTTCCACTGGGATCTCACTCACAGAGATCTTTTTGCCAGAGTGTCTTGGCTTTCCATGCCTGAAATACTCTCATGGGCTTTTCAGCCAGATCCGAGTGCCTTTAGGGCTGATTCTGAGGCCAGAGTGCTATTTAGGACATCCGCCATTCTATGAGTCTGCTGAGTATCTCACTTCCCATGTTGGATCACTCTCCCCTTTATTTATTCTATTGGTTAGTGTTAGCAGGTACTAGACTTGTTTATGTGCTCCCTTTGACTCTTAGTCCTTTCATTATGATCAATTGTGAACTGAAATTGATCACTTGGACTAGTGAGATGGCATTGGTACATGCCACCTTGATGGGATTAAATTGGAGTCCCCTGGTATGTTTCCAACTCTACCAATTGGGGCAAGTCAGCCCGAGCATGCCCCAAATTATACATCTCTTCCCTCTCTTATTCCCACTCTTATGTTTAACAGGGATCACATTTCAGTTAATTTTCAACACTTAAGAATAACTGTGTGATAATTACAGAATTAAACCAGTCATATTAAGTAAAACAGACAAAAAAAATACTAAGAGGGATAATATATTAAGTTGTCCATTAACAGTCAGGGCTATGCTGATCAAGTCACCATTTCTCATAGTGTCCATTTCACTTCAGGAGGTTTCCTTTTTGGTGTTCAGTCAGTTGTCACTGATCAGGGAGAACATATGGTATTTGTCCCTTTGGGACTGGCTTACTTCACTCAGCATGATGTGTTCCAGATTCCTCCATTTTGTTGCAAATGACTGGATTTCCTTGTTTCTTACTGCGGTATAGTATTCTAAAGAGTACATATCCCATAATTTCTTTATCCAGACTACCGTTGATGGGCATTTAGGTTGGTTCCAGGTCTTGGCTATTGTGAATTGTGCTGCGATAAACATTAGGCTGCAGACCACTTTTTTGTTTGTCAATTTAAACTCCTTTGGGTAAATTCCAAGGAGTGGATGGCTGGGTCCAACGGTAGGGTTATATTCAGGTTTCTGAGGAATCTCCAGACTGATTTCCATAGTGGCTTGACCAGTTTGCATTCCCACCAACAGTGGGTTAGTGTCCCTTTTTCCCCACATCCTCGCCAGCATCTGTTGTTGGTAGATTTCTGTATGTGAGCCATTCTAACCGGGGTGAGGTGAAACCTCATTGTGCTTTTGATTTGCATTTCCCTGATTGCTAGTGACCTTGAACATTTTTTCATGTGCCTGTTGGCCATTTGGATTTCCTCTTTTGAAAAATGTCTATTGAAGTCCTTGGCCCATCTCTTAAGTGGGTTGTTGGTTTTGTTTTTGTGGAGTTTCTTGATCTCTTTGTAGATTCTGGTTATTAACCCTTTATCTGTTGCATAGTTTGCAAATATTTTTTCCCATTCTGTCGGTTGTCTCTTCACTCTCCTGACTGTTTCTTTTGCAGTACAGAAACTTCTCAATTTGATGCAATCCCAATAGTTGATTTTGGCTTTGACTGCCTGTGCCTCCCGGGTCTTTTCCAGAAATTCTTTGCCTGTGCCAATATCTTGAAGGGTTTCTCCAATGTTCTCTAATAACTTAATGGTGTCAGGACGTAGATTTAGGTCTTTAATCCACGTAGAGTGGATTTTTGTGTAAGGTGTAAGGTAGGGGTCTTGCTTCATGCTTCTGCACATGGAAATCCAGTTTTCCCAGCACCATTTATTGAATAGACTGTCCTTGCTCCAGGAATTAGTTTTAGATCCTTGATCAAATATAAGTTGGCTGTAGATGTTTGGATTGATTTCTGGTGTTTCAATTCTGTTCCATTGGTCTATCCATCTGTTTCTGTACCAGTACCATGCTGTTTTGATTACAACTGCCCTGTAGTATGTCCTGAAATCTGGTATTGTGATGCCTCCAGCTTTGTTTTTGTTGTACAAGATTGCTTTAGCTATTCGAGGTCTCTTGTGCCTCCATATGAATTTCAGCATCATTTTTTCCAGATCTGAGAAGAAGGTCTTCGGTATCTTGATTGGTATTGCATTGAATGTATAAATTGCTTTTGGGAGAATGGACATTTTGATGATATTGATTCTTCCAATCCATGAGCATGGAAGATTTTTCCATTTCTTGGTATCCTCTTCTATTTCTTTCTTTAAGGTTTTGTAATTCTCATTGTAGAGATCTTTAACGTCCTTGGTTAAGTTTATTCCAAGGTATTTGATTGTTTTTGTAGCTATTGTGAATGGGATTGATCTTAGCAGTTCTTTCTCAGTCATGGCATTGCTTGTGTATACAAAGGCTGTTGATTTTTGTGCGTTGATTTTATATCCTGCCACTTTGCGAAACTCCTCTATGAGTTCCAATAGTCTCTTAGTAGAGTTCTTTGGATCCTCTAAGTACAGAATCATATCGTCTGCAAAGAGGGATAGTTTGACTTCTTCCTTCTTGATTTGTATTCCTTTGATTTCTTTTTCTTGTCTGATGGCTCTGGCTAAAACTTCCAGAACTATGTTAAATAGCAGTGGTGAGAGTGGCATCCCTGCCTGGTGCCAGATTTCAGTGGAAATGCTTCCAACTTTTCCCCATTCAATAGGATGCTGGCTGTGGGTTTTTTATAAATTGCTTTGATTATATTGAGGAATGTTCCTTCTATACCCAATTTGCTTAGAGTTTTCATCATGAAAGGGTGTTGAATTTTATTAAATGCTTTCTCTGCATCAATTGAGATAATCATATGGTTTTTCTTTTGCAGTCTGTTAATGTGGTGAATCACATTGATTGATTTGCGAATGTTGAACCATCCCTGCATACCAGGGATGAATCCCACTTGGTCAGGGTGGATGATTTTCCTGATGTGTTGTTGTACTCTATTGGCCAGAATTTTATTGAGGATTTTTGTGTCTATGTTCATCAGGGATATTGGTCTGTAATTTTCTTTCAGTGCTGCATCTTTCTCTGGCTTAGGGATTAAGGTGATGCTGGCTTCATAGAAAGAATTTGGGAGGATTGCCTCTTTTTTGATTGAATAGTTTTGATTGAATAGTTTGAGAAGAAATGGGATTAGTTCTTCTTTAAATGTCTGGTAGAATTCAGCAGTGAATCCATCTGGTCCTGGGCTTTTCTTTGTTGGGAGGGCCTTTATTACTGTTTCAATTTCTGTCTCAGTTATGGGTCTATTTAGGTTTTCGATGTCTTCCTGGTTCAATTTTGGTAGATTGCATGTGTCCAGGAATCTATCCATTTCTGATAGGTTTTCCTGTTTGCTGGCATACAGGTCCTTGTAGTAATTTCTGATGATTCTTTTTATTTCTGTGGTGTCTGTTGTTACGTTTCCTTTTTCATCTCTGATTTTATTGATTTGGGTCTTTTCTCTTCTTTTTTTAGTTAGTTGGGCCAATGGGGTGTCAATTTTGTTTATTTTTTCAAAAAACCAGCTTCTCGCTTGGCTGATTTTTTGTAGTTTTTTTTTTTTTTTTTTTTTTTTTTTTTTTTGGATTCAATCCTGTTAATTTCTTCTCTGGTTTTAATTATTTCTCTTCTCCTACTAGATTTGGGTTTGATTTGCTGCAGTTTTTCTAGGTCCTTGAGGTGCGCTGAAAGCTCATTTATTTGGTACCTTTCCAATTTCTTGATATAGGCACCTATTGCTATAAATTTGCCTCTCAATACTGCTTTTGCTGCATCCCATAAGTTTTGATATGTTGTGTTGTTGTCTTCATTTACTTCCAGAAAGTTTTTGATTTCTCTTTTGATTTCTTGAATGACCCAGTGTTCATTCAGGAGCATGTTGTTCAGTCTCCATGTGTTTGCATACTTTCTGGGGTTTCCTGAGTTGCTAATTTCCAGCTTCATTCCGCTGTCATCTGAGAAGCTGCATGGTATGATTCTAATTCTTTTAAATTTGCTGAGACTTGCTTTATGGCCTAGTATGTGATCAATCCTAGAGAAGGTTCCATGCACTGCTGAGAAGAATGTGAAGTCTGTAGATGTAGGGTTGAAAGTTCTGTAGATATCTGTTAGATCCATTTGGGCAATAGTGTCAATTAAATCTGCTGTTTCCTTGTTGATCTTCTGTCTGGATGATCTGTCTATTTCTGAGAGTGGAGTATTGAAGTCCCCCAGTACTATTGTATTGGAATCTAAATCTCCCTTTAAGTCCCTTAACATATCTTTTAAATAGACCGGTGCCCTGTAATTAGGTGCATATACATTTATAATAGTTACATCTTCCTGTTGAATTGAACCCTTAATCATTATATAGTGTCCCTCTTTGTCTCTCTTAACAGTTTTTGTATTAAAGTTTATTTTGTCTGATATTAATATGGCTACACCTGCTTTTTTTTGGTTTCTGTTGGCATGGAATATCTTTTTCCAACCTTTCACTTTCAGTCTGCCTGCCTCTTTGTTAGAGAGATGTGTTTCTTGTAGGCAACAAATAGTTGGGTTGTGTTCTTTGAGCCAGTCAGCCAAACGGTGTCTTTTAACTGAAGAATTCAGACCATTAATGTTCAATGTGACTATTGATACGTAGTGACTTTGCCCTGCCATTTTCTAGTATATGCTTTGAGCTTCCCATGCTCTTTTACTGGTAGGTGTTCTTCCTTTCCCTTCTTTCATATTGATGGCCGTGTTTCTGTGTTTCTGAGTGTAGCACATCTTTAAGTATCTTTTGCAGGGCCGGACGAGTGGCCACAAAGTCTTTCAATTTCTGTTTGCTATGAAAGGTCTTTATTTCACCTTCATTCACAAATGAGAGCTTGGCAGGATATAATATTCTGGGCTGGCAATTTTTCTCTCTTAGCACCTGTGCTATGTCTCGCCATTCCCTCCTAGCCTGTAGTGTTTCTGATGAGAAGTCTGCTGTGAGTCTGATTGGAGATCCTCTGAGAGTAATCTGACGTTTCTCTTTTGCACATTTTAGGATCTTTTCTTTATGTTTCACTGTGGTAAGTTTAATTACCACGTGTCGTGGTGAGGATCTCTTTTGGTCATGTTTATTGGGGGTTCTATGAGCTTCCTGTACTAGGATGTCTCTGTCCTTCTCCAAGCCTGGAAAGTTCTCTGCTAGTATCTCACTAAAAAGGCCTTCCAATCCTTTCTCTCTCTCCATGCCTTCAGGAACTCCTAGAACTCGAATGTTGGTTTTTTTAATAGTATCCTGTAGATTCCCAACAATATTTTTTAGGGTCCTTTCACTGTTTTCTGCCTTCGGTGTACCTAGAAGGCATGGGCCGTACCTTCCTGCCATGAGAGAATCAAGTTGTTGATGGCAGGTGTTTCTGTCAAAAGGTGGTCCCTTTAGAGACATTTCAGAAAGGTGAGTATCTAGTTGTAGAAAGGTTTGCCTACAAAACTCAAAATACTATTTTTCTGGATATTTCCGACATTACATTTGTAAAATGAATTTTAACCCACAGAAAGCTTTCAATTTCATTTGCTCTCATCATGTTCACCACACCTCCAGAAGGCAGGCAAGATTCACTGTGCCTATTGTTTAGGTCACAGAAGTTTCTCAGAGGAACCACCATCTTCTCAGCTTGATTTTGTTTTTTCTCTCCCATTCTTTTTCTCTCCATATCCCTGACCTGCCCAAATCCAAAGGACTTGAATATAAGTCACTCTGGTGTGTTATCAACTAACTTATGGAAGCAGCTGGGCAGTTCAGCTGCAGGAACCCAGTAACCAGTCCTATAGATAGAACGAAATCCCAACAAACTCCTGAGTCATCTCCAGAGCTAATTCATTTATCCTGAATGATCATATTCTAAGTGCCTATGCTTGAACAATGAGTGTTACTGACACATGAATGACTATATTGATTTTTGCTTATCTGAAGCATGGCATGTGAACTTGCCCGTGAAGACTGTTTTGATGCAACCAAAAATAAGCCTGGGTTCTAGGTGGGTATTTGTTTTTGAGTGCAAGGGTATTTTTTAATGCAAAGAGAACGCTTCACATTGAGTAGTACTTTGTCAGAAAGAGAGTGCATGTCACGCCAAATGGCAAGCAAAATGGTTTTCTCGCTAAGAGTAAAAAATTACTTCCCCTTTATCTGAAAACCTTCTTCCTCTGGAGAAATCTATGATCCTCCCCTCTTTGTGTCTCACAAAGATGGAAGTGCTATGGGACTGCACAGGAGGATATGAGCTGAAGAAGGAGAAAAGAATGGAAATCCTGAGCCATAGAAACACATAATACATTTCCTACACTCATCATCCATTTCTTTTTTTTTTTTTTTTTTTTGACAGGCAGAGTGGACAGTGAGAGAGAGAGAGACAGAGAGAAAGGTCTTCCTTTGCCGTTGGTTCACCCTCCAGTGGCCGCCGCGGCTGGCGCGCTGCGGCCGGCACACCGCGCTGATCCGATGGCAGGAGCCAGGAGCCAGGTGCTTTTCCTGGTCTCCCATGGGGTGCAGGGCCCAAGCACCTGGGCCATCCTCCACTGCACTCCCTGGCCACAGCAGAGGGCTGGCCTGGAAGAGGGGCAACCGGGACAGAATCTGGCGCCCCGACCGGGACTAGAACCCGGTGTGCCAGCGCCGCTAGGCGGAGGATTAGCCTAGTGAGCCGCGGCGCCGGCCCTCATCATCCATTTCTAAACCTCCAATGTGACAGGCTCCTCTCAAAGGGAAGATCTCTATGGATAATATAATGTAATGTCACTTTATGAAAAATTAAAAATAAAGGTGGCTATGTGGCCTATTGTTAGAGCCACTGTTTGGGACACCCACATCCTATATCAGAGTGCCTATGTTCAAGTACCCACTCTGTGCCCAATTCCAGCTCCTGCTGGTTCACTGCCTGGGAGGAGGCAGGTGATGAGTCATATAGTTAGCCGGGTCCCTACCACCCACATGGCAGACCTGGACTGGGCTCCAGCTCTTGGCTGCAGGAATTTGGCAAGTAAACCAGAGAATGAGAGTCTTCTCACCCCCTACCCCCAACTCTCAAATAAATACTTAAAAAAAAATAAATTACAGGACCAGCGCTGTGGCACAGTGGGTAAAGCCACAGCCTGCAGTGCTGACATCCTATACGGATGCCAGTTCAAGTCCTGACTGCTCCACTTCCAATCCAGCTCTCTGCTATGGACTGGGAAAGCAGTAGAAGATGGTCCTAGTGCTTGGGCCCCTAAGCCCACGTGGAAGACCCAGAAGAAGCTCCTGGCTCCTGGCTCCGGATCTGCTCAGCTCCTGCCACTGCAGCCATCTGGGGAGTGAACCAGCGGATAGAAGACCTCTCTCCCCCTTTGCCTCTGCTTCTCTGTAACTCTACCTTTCAAATAAACAAATAAATTTTCAAAAATAAGTAAATTACAAAGAAATAGTGGTACAATTTATGAACATACTTCTCTATTCACTAAGTACAAACAAGAAGTCCCAAATTGTCCTGTTTCCCAGGATAACTATTAACACCAAAACTTTCACATCCATAGCATCTGCAGCTTGAATGATAAATTATATGATCACTGTAGTTATAAATAATGGCTATTTACAGCATCAATTTACAGTCAAATGTAAATGGCAGACACTTTATGATTTTTCAAAATAGCTATTGAGCTAAGGAAGTCCTAGGTAATGATTTTCACCACTAACTTTCCTATTTAAATCTACCCTACTTGTTCTATTGGGAGACATAGTCATCAGAATCAAGAATCTCAAAATAACGCTGATGGTGTCAAGCTTCTCTAACAATCCCAGCTCACAAACCCCCAGCTCTGAACACCCACCTGATTTCATCTCAGAATGAACCACACTTGGACCCTGACCCCAGGTGACTGACCCCTGCAGCTGCTCAGCAATTTTGCTGGTACATCAGTGAACGAAATCACTGACAGTCGGGGCTGCCCCGTAAGTTGCACTTTGGTTCCATTTGCTGTTGCTGCAGAGATGTCATTTGAGGCTTGTTTTCTCCATTTGCCAATCTTAGCAGTCCCGGAAGAGCTATAAGTATGTTCTTTCATTTTTTGAGTCACGTGTGTGATTACTGTTTTGACCCCAGGTTGGGGGGGTGGCCTTTGTATATGAGAGGTCTCGTGTGTTCTGCCTTACCTGGCACACAGGACTCAGGATGTGAACATCAAGGGCTACCAATTAACTACCTAGGCGCTGACTATAACCCTACCCTTTCTGTTTCATTCAAATGAGCAGACCAGAATGCAAGGAATTAATGGTATGAACTTGTCACAGAGTTAATGATGAATCCATTCCAACTTATCAAAAGCCATTCACCAATTTTACCCATTCAGTTACTACTTTTGATGAACTACTCGTAATACTGTTCCAATGTATTCCTACATTAAATTCATAAAACCCCTGTGATGTTCCACTTAACATCTGGGAGGACATGTTCCAAAGAAAGTATAACATAAAAAGTGCCACCTGTTGATAATCAAGTTATAAAAAGATATTCTTAAATTGATGGCCAATGCCAGAAAGGAAATTACTCTCTTATTAAATCACTCAGCCCTGTATAGGGTACTTCAAGATTGCTTTTGTTATATTATCAGATCCTAAAGATATTTTTAAGGATTGGCTGGGCAAAAATATGTGCACTTGCATTGTATAAACGATAGAGACGCAGGTTTCCACTGGAATCTAAAAGATTACATAAGTTGTAAAACCTAGTAAGTAATCTAAATTCTACTCTTTGTTTATTGCTCAGTGTCTTGCCTAACAATTTGTTTTGGGAAAATATGTAGCTAATCAAGACATATCCCTTCTTACGTCAAAAATAGCAATACTACTGAAAATAATGAGAAAAACAATAATAATAACAATACTTAAGACCTGTTCTAGGTTCTTTATTAATTCATCTCATTCTTAAAACATTAAAAAAAAAATAGAAGGTGCTGTTAGTGTCCAAAATGGACAGGCTTAAGGAACTGAAGCACAGAAGAGTTAAGTGACTCACCCAAGGTCCCACAGAGCTGGGATCAGCAGGTGGGAAAATGTCGAAGCCACCAGAGCTGGAAAAACAGCACGGCTTCCGGGAGAGGGAGACTGCTCTCGATGAATGAAGGCCAGGCACATGCCCTGCTCTGCGGCAGCATAAAGGGAGCAGAGAGGCTCCCTTCTGCAAATAATAACCTAGTGTAGGCTCCACGGCAAGCAAAGTGCATGAAAAATAGCCAGTGATCATCTCATTTCCATGTACGCTCTCCTCTACCAAGATTTTAAAAACTGTGTTTCCTGATGTGCCCTGGGGTCTGGAGAGAATTCAAAGCTCTAGGAGGATATACATAAAGCCATATGTGGATGTACATAAATATATATGGTTTAGAATCATTGGAGACCTGCACCACCCCCTGTGCCAAAGAAACAAACAGGGCAAAATATTGACTAGCAAAGTTCTCGTTCGAGCCGAAGGCCCTGATGACACCCAGACAAACCACAGCGGCCTTGTGCTGACTGTTTATGAGATCATCTAATCCCTGACTGAATTACAGCTTCATAATCATACTCTCTCTATTCGTTTCTCTGTGTGCGGCACTCCATTATCCAGAGCGCTGCCAGCAAACACATTCCCAGCTCCTGAATTATCCTCATCACAATTCCTTTCCTACTTAGCCTGATCTGGACTCAGGCTCAGGGAAGAGGCAGTGGGTTAAGGGGGTCTGATGCCTCCGTAAGAGCTAGAAGGAGGTGCTTGACATTTCCGCTGCACTGTCAACTGGCACCACGTCCCATTCGCCCTCCACTCTGCCTGAAGCCTTTATTAACACAGTATGGAGTATGGCAATTTCCCAAGCCCTGGTCATTAAAGTAAATACCATTTCTCCCCATAAGTCTCCCTTTAGCTGCTGTGTTTCTCATGCTTGTTTAGCTCATCATGTTTCATGTCAAATATGTTATTAGAGACAGAGTTCAGAAATCACCAAGCTAGACTGCGCAAGGTGCTATTCCCATCCATCAGGGGAGGGAGACGGACCAGAGGGATTTTGTGCATCGGACTTGCTTTACATTCATTAGCGTTTCTTGCTGAGCCTGGCTTTTCCACAGATATTGAAGACTGAGCTGACTAATGACTCTCTATTAACACCAACTCATGTCGGGTGATTATGCACCTTTGGAAAATACTTAATAAATACTATTAAAAGATTTTGCTTTACAGCGACCGCAGACATACCATATGTGATATTGTGTTAGCAGACAAAGGCAGTCTTGAAAAGCTTTCAAGGTAACATTTAAAAGTAATTCTTTGTTAGGTTGCCTAGTGAGATGCCCCAGAAGCACTCAGAACAAAGAGGCTTGAGTTCAGATAAAGAACACACTACCAGATGGAGACAGTAATTACCCTCTCCCCAAACTCAGATTATATTTACCCTGCCTTTTGCCTACAAAGTTGACAACACAGTATCTGGCTTTTCAACTGGAGTTCACCATTTCATTCTTCCTGCTGGTACACATCCATATATGGGTGCTATTATTAACAGCATAAGAATATTTCAGTCATGCTGTTACACCTACTGCCTGATATAGATCATAAAGGACAAGAATAAAATTTAATTTGCAATAACTCTTTGGAGCAGAGTAATAGTTGCCCAGCAATTCTTTGTCAGAGCATCTTGGCTTTTCATTAAGTCGTCAGCCACTAAATTCTTTTCAGCGCCAGCTGAAGCAGCCAGGGGACACTGGAGAGCTCTATAAAAGGCATTCTCACAATCTTCTAGTCCGTGGAAAGACTCTTTAGCAGCTGTCAAAATATTTTCTCCTTCTAATCTGCCTAAAACTAATAGGGAGAAAATGCAGAGCTGTTTCTTAATTAAGCAATAAGAAATGGTGACTGGTGGTCCACGCTGATTTAATCACAGTTGCAACGCATGAACAAAGGAAAAGCGTTAAGTACCCCAAAACCTCAGCCATCCGATTCCTTCTCCATGTGACTTACGGCTATTACTGAAAAGCATTTTCTTATTTCAAAATGAGAAGATCCGAATGTGAAGAAGCCTCAGTTCAAGGGACAGTCACGGTGATGAGTAATACAGAAAAAAGGAAAAAATAAGTAAAAAGCAGGTTCCCCCCTTTTGGTCTGGAAAGGCGATAAAGGACTGAGGCATGGACTGTCCCAAGTAAAGGAGGCTCTTGCTTCTGCCCTGGGGTGGCCTGCTGAGCTACCTCCTTGACCAAGCAGGTGTTGCAGGTCTAAGTTCGCGGAGAAGGTGCCAGCTAGGACTAAGGAGCATGAGCTGGCTCCACCTCAAGGAGTTCCCATAGAATTCCAAAGTACTTGTTCAGCACACAGCTGGTAGCGAAATGGTCCGAGAGCAGAAATCCCTTCCTCCAAGCCACACTGCAACCCTCTTATAAAAAACAACTGTAAAAGTGAGCACCTCAATCCCTAACCCATGACCTAGTTTTCATTTTCAAAGCCGGACTTAGAGTCCCTACAAACACTTTACTAGTAAATCGTGGGAGCATAGCAGACAAGCATCTCACTAAAACATGCCATCCATTCAAGCAATCGTCCCAGGAGTTTTCCTGTTGTATTCTCAAACCTGACAGCAACAATGGCATTTTTTCCCTAGCAGTCTTTTATACTGTGCTTCTCACTTCTGTGAAAAATGCACTCATGACCTAACTTTATCAAATGGCTTGTCAACAATAGGTACAACGGCAACAACAAGAAACTTATCTTCTCTGTCATTGCCAATGTCATCTGAAGGAGATCAGAATATATGACCCCAAAATATGCCACTTTGATATGAGGATTATTTTGAGCCAATGACAACTGAGCAACAGCAGAACCAAAAATCGATGCCCTCCCCCCTTTCTCAAAACAGGACATAAATTTCCCATTATAAAGATCACACATGTTTCCATTTGTGAAGGCGTCGCCCCTCCAGAAGGAGGGAAATGCTTTTTCTAACAATCTTGTTAAACCAGCCTCCTCGACACACATTTTCCAGTACCTTCCCACAGTTTTCCACTCCTGGGAGCTCAGTCCCACCTTTCTTTATCTAGTCGCTTCTCCAAACTTTATCTCCTTTTTAGGATGCTATAAAAGCTCCAAATTCTATCCACTCCTTTGACTTCCTCATCATTGACTTTTTCCACACGTATGCACATGGCAGGTGTAAATGCACTATTCCATTTTCCTGTTAACCTGTCTTTTGTCAGCTTAATTGGTAGGCCCCAGTCACAGAAATCAAGAGGGTAGAAGAAAAGTATTTTCCTCCCTTACACATTCTTGTAAGAATTGTATAGAATAAGCACACTAAACTACGTTTATCTTTTCATTTCTGGTGGTTTGAAACACTACATTAAATGCCAAAATTAATTTATATGCCAGTATATATTATTACATACCAGTATTAGAGTGCCCCAAGATGGCTGAACAGGGAAAAGACATGCTGACTTTGACCATGGGAGGAGCTGCATTCCCAGGGGCAGCTGGAGAGAAGTTTGCAGTGGGAAAGTCTACCGGAAGAAGCCACTGTGGAGTGGTGGAGATGGTGCAGTCACTCAGCAGTGAGGGGGCACCATAGCACTGAGTAGCACAGACACAACCACAGCCAGAGGCTGGAGGGGAGGCCGTCGTCTTGGAATGAGGTCAAAGCTGCAGCAGCCATGTCACTGACGACACTGCCTGCCTGAGGACCTCACAGATCCCACTGACTTGGAGTCTGGCCTGTAGAGCTAGTCGGCGGAGAGGGAACGAGGGTGCTCCCCAAATCCCATGAAGCGAGAGCACCTTGCTTTCTTCCCATCCCCCGAAAAGGGAGCCTGGCAGCCAGCAGGGAGGAAGCACCATCTTAATAAGGCAAGCAGAGGCTGCTGCAGCTGCACCACGGGGAGATTTTATCAGAGGGATAAATTCGTGGTCCCCTCACTGACTGAGTCTGGCCTGGAGGGTTGGCAGGGCAGTGAGGTGGGGCGTGCCCACTTAGGTCTGTGAAGCACTCTCCACCCCCGACTCTATTCAAGCTTCTGGACTCGATTGGACAAGGCAAAGCATTGATCAGCTTCTATAAGGGGGACGGGGAGGCCTGTGGAGCTCTGAGTGGATCTCCTGCTCCCTGTGACTATGGGAGCTGCCTTGCGCACTACAGCTGTGGGAATTCTTTGTGCGATAGGGGGTATGGTGTAGCCAGGTCTTCAGGCAATCACTGTCTCTGGGTTCACAGGCTCAAGGTTCCCTGAGTGCCCGGGATGGGTCATCACGGTAGGTTCCATGCTCACACTGAGGACTGTACACATCCTTTGGGCAGATCCTGTGCCTGCATGGATGAGATGTGTAGCCACCGTGAGCTCACCAGGAGCAACTGGTGCCCTTGGCAGAGAGGGGGTGAGGCTGTGATCATGCCAGCCTGTGCAATGATACCTTCCCCCTGCTGACAACAGAGATCTACCACGCCCAACTCGGGTGTCACTCCAGACTCTTGTCCCACACTAGAGCTCTGGCCGGAGTTCCTTGGCCCCACCCAGCACACATGTCTGCATATCCACCAAAGGAGCACACACTCCACTAAGCCACAGAAGTATATTTCAAAGATAAAAGCCCTCAGAAGAAAAAAAAAAGTGTTTCCACAAGTGTCTAAAAATATTGAAATACAAGAAAAATGAACAACATGACTTCCCAAAAGGAACACAACCCACTTCAATAAGAATGTGAAAACAAAGGGGTTGATGAAATGCCTGAAAAGAATTTCAAAAGAATGACCGTAAGATCACTCAAAAACACAGAGAAGCAAACACATGAGTTAAATACATCCATATGTGACCGGGACGAGAAATGCTGTCAGGGGACAGAGACGGTGAAGAGAAATCAAACTGAAATATTAGAAATGAAGACTTCAATATGTCAAACAGAACAGTAAAAAGCCTTAATAACAGTCTTGGTGGCAGAGGAAAGAATATCCGAGCTAGAAGACAAATCCTTGGAAACATCTCTGAAAAAAAAAAAAAGAAAAAGAAAAACTTAGAAAAACCAGAAGGCATACTATCAAACAACCAAACATACGTGTCTTGTTTCTGAAGGAGTGGAAACAGAGATTATGTTAGAAGACCTATTTGGTGAAATAATAGCAGAAAACTTCCTTAATTGAGAGAAAGAGATGTCCAAGTACCCAAGGAACACAGAACTCCTTACAGACATGACCAGAAAAGATCTTCACCACGACACACTGTAGTTAAATGTTTAAAAGTAAAATGTTCAAAAGTAACAGATAAAGAGAAGATTCTAGGGGCTGCCCCACTTCCGAACCAGCTCCCTGCAAATGCACCTGGGAAAGCAAAAGATGACTCAAGTGCTTGGGCCCCTGGACCCACATGGGATGAAGCGCCTGGCTCCTGACTTCGGATTGGCCTGGCTCCAGCCCTTGCGACCATTGGGGAGTGCACCAGTGGAGAGAAGATCTTTCCCTCTGCCTTTCAAATAAATAAATAAATCTGTAAAAAATTAATAACTGGGGCAGTGCCTCTGGTTTACCTGAGGCTTGCAACATAGGCATCCCATATGAGAGCCATTTGAATACTAGTTGCTCCACTTCCCATTCAGCTCCCTGCTAATGCACCTGGGAGAGCAGTGGAAGATGGCCCAAGTCCTTGGGCCCCTGCAACCTGTATGGAAGACACAGATGCAGTTCCTGGTTCCTGGCTTCAGCCTGACTCAGCCTGGCCTTTGCAGCTTTGGGAAGCAAAATCAGCAGATGGAATATTTCTCTCTGGCTCTCTTTCTGTAACTCTTTCAAGTAAATAAGTACATCTTTCTTTAAAAAAAAAAAGGTATGTAACTTTTTTTTTGCCTTTTCGCTATTCTGTTGCTCGTTATTCTCAGATTCCATATTTTCAAAGTCACCTATTTGCTAAGACTTACTTGTAACCTCCACATCAATGCACACAGTGCTTTCAACGTCACTTACAGATGTGTGTCTGCAGAGGGCACTGAATTTGAATCACTTTAGGCTCACTGTCCAGTGGAAGGTCAGCAAGGTGGTACTCTGCCTCCTCATTGCCATGCTTATCCTAAACAAGTGGACTTTTCATGGTCTATTTAGTCTATTTCACATTTTCATGCTTTTTGTTGTTCTTGATGTTACTGTTTAAGATAACCCCTCCCAGGAGTACTGCTGAGGGACCGTCCTAGTGTTGCTAAACTGAAGGAGTCTGTGCTGTGTTTAACAGAGAAGACGACACAGGCTAGATAAACTTCGCTCATGCATTTTATAAGTTCTTGGCGGTGAAGTCAATATTAATGAGTCAATATATGCAACGCCTCTAAATAGAAACATTAAACCAAACAAACATTTGGTTGATAAAAATATCATGTCCTCAGGGCAGAAATTGTGATGCAGGTTAAGCTGATGCTTGGGATGCACGCCTCCCATGTTGTAGTGCCTGGGATTGAGCCCTGCCTTTGCTTCTGACCCAGATTCCTGCTAGTGCACAGTGGGTCATGGCCCAATACTTGAGTCCCTGCCATCCATGTGGGAGACACAGATGGAGCCCCTGGTTCCTGGCTTCTGCCTGGCCCAGCCCTGGCGGTTGCCTCCTTTGTATTATTATTGCATTACGACCAGACGTGCGTGGGAACCTAGCTCTGTACTTGCCGTGGGCATGATGATTCAGTATTTGCTAATTCAATGTTGACTGTGACTTTATAGATCATAGCTGTCACGAATAATGAGAATCAACTCTATCATCAAAATGGTTTGCTTCGTGTTCTCCTCTACTCAGATTATAAACCAAAACCAGCAGCATTTGCAGTGCTCTTTTTTTTTCTTTGACAAGCAGAGTTAGAGAGAGAGAGACAGAGAGAAAGGTCTTCCTTTTTCCGTTGGTTCACCCCCCCAAGTGGCTGCTACGGCCAGCGCACAGCGCTGATCCAAAGCCAGGAGCCAGGTGCTTCCTCCTGGTCTCCCAAGTGGGTGCACGCCCAAGGACCTGGGCCATCCTCCACTGCACTCCCGGGACACAGCGAGAGCTGGACTGGATGAGGAGCAACGGGGACAGAATCTAGCGCCCCAAACGGGACTATAATCCAGGGTGCCGGCGCCGCAGGCAGAGGATTAGCCTAGTGAGCCGCAGTGCTGGACCTACAGTGCTCTTGAAATTAATTGCATTCATTGTAAAGGAGCTGCCTTCTCCACTCTCCTACTTCTCATCTTAGGCTGCAGACTTTTTTCAGAAAGCCTTTTGATCTCAGCCAGAACTAGACTCTCTACAGTGACCTTCCCCTCCATATCTGTGGCCTTCTGGTATCAACAGATGAGGCTGCTTGAGCACACAGGAGCTTAGCCTGTGGGTGCTGACAGCTTTGGTCCTACCCAAACCCCGAGGGCTGAGAAAAATCAGTATCTTGGCCTGCCTATCAATCTGCTCTAAGGATTAAGAGGGAGTGAAGTGGTCTTTCCTAAGAAATACTTGGGAGTATTGTAGACTTTTGTTAGCCTGGGGACTCCATGAATGTCAGAAATGCCTTTGTAGCATGGAAAGAATTCTACTCCTGTACCAGTCGTAGTCAATGCTGCCCAACAGAACAAAATAACTTCCCAGGATGACTAAAAGTGAAAATGTGGGGTGCCTTGTGCAGGACAAGTACAGTTATAGGTAGGAAAATAGAGACTTTTTTCTTTTTTCCATGACCTTTCTCAACTCATCATTTTTGGGGGAGGGGAGGGTGCTCTTTAATGTTATTCTAAGTGAAAAAAAAAATGGGTTTGGCCTGACACAGCCGTGGCCATTTTGGGAGTAAACTAACAGAGGGAAGAGATCTTTCTCCCTCTCTCCCTCTCTATGCCTTTCAGATAAATATTTTATAGTATATTAAAATGTTAGCCTAAGTTCTATGATTTCATCTTTATACATTATATACTGCAGTTATAAATCAAAGTGTTGGAGCATTTAACTCATAAGTAGAAATCATTGAATTGACACAATCTTTCACAGTTTGTTCATAGATTTTGTTTCTTTATCAGAACAGTAAAAATGCTATAGGAAACCAACTCAATGGTCTTCGCTCGCTGAAACTCACATCGTCCATCAATATCCTCTATCTTCGGCTTACTCGTGAGGAAGGAAAACCTGGAAGGAAAAGGCCCTGTGAACTGCTCAGTTTTACCTTTCCTTCTATGTCCCCATTTTTGGAGTAAGCAGTGGTCGCTAGCCCTTAGTGACCGCACAGATTACATACCCACGAAGATGGCCCTGGCATCCAGCCTGGTCTGGGCCGTATATCTGGATCCCCTATGTGGCTTCTAGAGTTACTTATGGAAGGCTCCCTAACCTAGACAGGGCAGTCCTGAAAACAGGAACCCACTTCCCAGGGTAAGGTTCCTTGGCCATTCGTCCTAACTGGGACACTTTTCCCTTCTTTCTGCAAGGCGAGCTCTCATTCAGATGGACGCATGGCCCGTCAGTTGTGTCATGACTGCCACTTGGTCATGACTTGGACAGGTCCATTTTCTGTTACTAATAACACAAGATCGCAGATGGGAAAGTTACAAAGAGATGAGACTTATTTTAGTTTGTGGTTGGCGACGGTGTCCTTACTGGCAGAATCACGGAGCAGTACAGAGCACCATGTGGTGGAAGTCAGGGAACATGCTCATGTCTCTCCTGCACACACTCTTTCTTGAAAAGTCACCAGGATTCTAGCACAGGGCTCCACGTGTTTGACCTTATCTAAGCCTAATCACCTCCCAAAGGCCCCATCTCTGAACACCAGAGTCGGTTATGCTTCTGCCCCTTTCATACCTCACACTGGACATGAAAGTCTAACTTGAACTTCCGAGGGGACAAACCACAGCACAGGTGTGACGTGCTCACTGGTCCACACTTGGAGTTGCCCAGAACAGCCACCCACGATTAAGTTCCCAGAACTCAATTGTTCATGATGCATACAAATTCTATGTATGAAACCACAACAAGGAACAATAGGCATGCACCTGATACATACATCACGACTTACACGTGTGCTGCCTTGTAGTGTCAGACTTTACAAAGCACCAGTTCAAAGATGAAATTATCAACAATTTCAACACAATGGCAACAAAGCATTAAGACAAGTTCAGGAATCTCCTGAATACGGAGCCCTTAGTGACCGCACAAATTACATACCCTTGAAGATGGATGGCCCTGGCATCCAGCCTGGCCTGGGCCATACATCTGGATCCTATGTATGGCTTCTAGAGTTACTTATGGAATGCTTTCTGTAACCTAGATGGGCAGTTCTGAAATAAGAACCCAATTCCCAGGAAACAATGTTAAGCATCTGCCTGCAGTGCTTACATCCCATATGGACGCTGATTCACTCCACTTCCAACCCAGCTCCCTGGTGACATCCTGGGAAACAGTGGAGATGGTCCAGTATCTTGGTCCCCTGCACCCATGTGGGAGACATGGGAGGAAGCTTCTGATTCATGGCTTCAGATCAGCCCAGCTCTGCCATTATAGCCATTTGGGGAGTGAACCAGCAGATAGAAGACCCTTCTCTCTCCCTCTCTGTAACTCTGTCTCTCAAATAAATAAAAAAAAATAGGAATATTTATGGGAAAATGGCAGGGAAAAGTCATTACTTATCAATAGTCACCTTGAATCTAAAAGACTTCAACTCTCCATTTAAGACACAGACTGGCAGAATGGATTAAAAACAAAACCCATCTATTTGCTGCATACAAGAAACACATCTCACCTAGAAAGATACCCGCAGGCTGAAAGTGAAACTATGGAAAAAGATATTCCATGCTAACAGAAACCAAAAAGAGCTGTGTAGCCATCCTAATATGACAAGATAGACTTTAACACAAAAACTATTAAAAGAGACAAGGACGGACACTATGTAATGATTAAAGGATCAATTCAACAGGAAGATGTGATTGGTTTTGGGGGGGAAAGATGTGGTGGTTATGGGGGAAAAAACTGCTATAATCCAAAAGTTGTACTTTCAAAATTTATATTTATTAAATAAAATTTTCTAAAAAACATCAGCAAAAAAATGAGCTTGTTTTTTGAAAAAATAAATAAAATTGACAAACCACTGGCCTAACTACCCAAAAAAAAGGAAAAGACACAAATTAAAAGAGATGAAAAAGGAAATGTAACAGCAGACACCACAAAAATAAAAAGCATCAGAAATTACTATAGATAACTGTATGCCAACAAACCAGGAAATGCAGAAAAAATGGATAGACTCCTAGACACATACAACCTACCTGAATTGAGCCATGAAGACACAGAAAACCTAAACAGGCCCATAATCAAGGCAGAAATTGAATCAGTAATAAAGACCCTCCCAACACAGACAAGTCCAGGACTTCACTGCTGAATTCTACCAGACATTTAAAGAAGAATTAACTCCAATTCTTCTCAGCTATTCAAAACAACTGAAATGGAGGGAATCTTCCGAAATTCTTTCTATGAAGCCAGCATCACCTTAATTCCCAAACCTGTAAAAGATATAACAGAGAAAGAGAACTACAGACCAATTTCCCTGATGAATACAGATGAAAAAATCCTCAACAAAATTCTAACCAATCGAATCCAACAATACATCAGAAAGATCATTTTACCTGGACCAAGTGAGATTTATCCCTGGTATACAGGCATGGTTCAACATTCACAAATAAATCAATTCCACACATCACATTAAGGAACTGATGAACAAAAACCATATGATTATCTCAATAGATGCAGAGAAAGCATTTGACAAAATACAACATCCTTTCTTTTTTTAAAAGATTTATTTTATTTATTTGAAAGTCAGTTACACAGAGAGAGAAGGAGAGGCAGAGAAAGAGAGAGAGGTCTCCCATCTGCTGGTTCATTCCCCAATTGGCTGCAATGGCCAGAGCTGCACCGATCTGAAGCCAGGAACCAGGAGCTTCCTCTGGGTCTCCCACATGGGTGTAGGGGCCCAAGGACTTGGGCCATCTTGTATTGCTTTCCCATGCTAGAGCAGAGAGCTGGATTGTAAGTGGAGCAGCCGGTTCTCAAACACGCCCATATGGGATACCAGCACTGCAGACGGCGGTTTTACCCGCTAAGCTACAGCACTGGCCCCACAACACCCTTTCATGTTGAAAACTCTAAGCAAATTGGGTTTAGAAGGAATATTCCTCAACACAATCAAGGCAATTTATGACAAACCCACAGCCAGCATCATATTGAATGAAGTAAAGTTGGAAGCATTCCCTCTGAGATCCAGTACCAGACAGGGATGCCCACTCTCATCACTGCTATTCAATATAGTCCTGAAGTTTTAGCCAGAGCCATTAGGCAAGAAAAAGAAATCAAAGGGATATAAATTAGGAAGGAGTAACTCAAACTATCCCTATTGGCAGATAACATGATCCTATATACTGATCCTATATACTTTCCAAAAGACTCCACTAAGAGACTACTGGAACTCATAGAAGAGTTTGGTAAACTTGCAGGATATAAAATCAACACACAAAAGCAACAGCATTTGTAAACAAAGACAATGCCACAGCTGAGAAAGAACTTGTAAGATCAATCTAATTTAGAATAGCTACCAAAAAAAATCAAATACCTTGGAATATATTTAACCAAGGATGTCATAGATATCTACAATGGGAATTACAAATAAAGAATGAAAAATAAGAAGATATAAAAAATGGAAAAATCTTCCATATTCATGTATTGGAAGAATCAATATCATCAAAATGTTCATTCTTCCAAAAGCAATTTACAGATTCAATGCAATACCAAAATACCAAGGACATTCTTCTCAGATATAGAACAAATGATGCGAAATTCATATGGAAACACAGGAGACCCCAAACAGCTAAAGCAATCTTGTACAACAGAAACAAAGCTGGAGGCATCACATTACCAGATTTCAAGACACTGGCACAGGCAAAGAGTTCTTGGAAAAGACCCTAGAGGTGCAGGCAATCAAAGCCAAAATTGACAAAGAAGATTACATCAAATTGAGAAGCTTCTGTACTGAAAAAAAAAAAATCAGCAAAGAGGAACCCAACAGAATGGAAGAAATTATTAGCAAACCATGCAACTGATAAAGGATTAATAACCATAATAAATAAAGAGATTAAGAAACTCAACAACAAAACCCAGTCAAGAAATGGGCAAAGGACTTAAACAGACATTTTTCAAAAGAGGAAATCCAAGTAGCCAACAGACATATGAAAAAATGTTCAGGATCACTAGCTGTCAGGGAAATGCAAATCAAATCACAATGAGGTTTCACCTCACCCCAGTTAAAATGGCTTTCATACAGAAATCAACAAACAAATGATGGCAAGAATGTGGGGAAAAAGGTACCCTAATCCACTGTTAGTGGAAACATAAACTGATATAGCCACTGTGGAAGACAGTATGGAGATACCCCAGAAATCTGAATATAGACCTACCATATATCCCAGCCATCCCACTCCTGGGAATTTACCCAAGGGAAATGAAGTAGGCATATGAAAGAGTTATCTGCACCCCCATATTTATTACAGCTCAATTTACAATATCTAAGCCATGGAATCAATCCAAATACACATCAACTGAAGACTACAGAAATTATGGGATATGAATACCATGGAATACTACACAGCAGTTAAATAACAAAATTCAGTTATTTGCAACAAAATGAACAAAACTGGAAAACAGCATACTTAGTGAAATAAGTCAGGCCCAAATGGACAAATTCTATGTTCTCCCTGACCTGGACTGTTGAGGAATTTTTTTCATACTATTTGTTGAACTCTTTACTTAACATAGAGTTAAATCATATGTATATAAACTTAATTGAAAAGAAATCTTAGTTAAAATAAGAGTGGGAATAAGAGAGGGAGAAAGAAGGGGGCTGGGAGTGTGGGTGGGAGGGCAGGCACAGAAGGAAGAATCACCATGTTCCTAAAGTTGTAATTATGAAGTGTATGATGTTTGTAACTGTAAAGCCATATAGTTCTGTATACATTCCTATGGACTTTCTTCTAGTGGTATAGTTTAACATCTTGCCATGGTACCCTAAACCCCCTTAAGCTGGGTGGTAAAAATAGCATTTTAAGTGTTAAAATGATCATGTGGATAAGATTAAATGTTAACGTGATCATATAGAAAGGAAAAAGTGTTAAAAAGGATCATATAAATAGGATTAAGTGTTTGGTAATAATGATAGATTGAATTAAAAAGAAGTGAATGCTCCAACAAGGGAAGCAGTCCATACAGCAGAACCATAGAAGGACAATCGCTTTAAGTAGTACTCTGACCTCAGAATCAGCCCTTAAGGCATTCTGGCATGGCTAAAAAGCCCATGAAAGCATTTCAGGCATGGAAAGCCAAGACACTGTGGCAAAAAGTGTCCTACAAGAAGGATCTTGGAAGGTAAGACTCCAGTGGAAAGAAGTTGTCATCAAAGAAGTTTGTTCTTTTCTCTGAAGGGAGGAGAGAACTTCCACTTTGCTTATAGCCTTGTCTAAATACTGAAAGAGTTTGTGGATTCAAAAGGCTTCCAAAGCTTAGGCAGCTCATGTCAAGAGCCTTGGGTGATCACTGAAGTCATACATAAGAGTGTTAATTGTTAAATTAACAAAAGGAGTCACTGTGCACTAACTTCCCATACAGGACCTCTGTCCTCAAAGAGTTATGAGAGTTAATAGTAAAACTTGTTCTCAAAGATATACTTCATTTTAGTGTATTAAGTGGAGGATATTCTTATGTCTCATAAGTTACAGTTATGTCTAAGTGCTTACAAAAGATGCATCATTCTTGGGTTCTTAAAGTTAATTAAGTTCTGGGGAAAAAAGAATGCTTTAAAAATAAAAGAAGTGAAATTAACTTTGAGATGCAGTGACTTTGAAATGCCCTTGTCCCAACTGTTGAGGAACTGGTTTGTTTTTCATATAATTTGAATTAATCTTCTACTTATAAAGTTAATTCAAAATAGATCTTAGTAAAACATAAGACTGGGAATAGAAGAGGGAGGAGGAAGAGTGCTGGGAGCGTGGGTGGGAGGGTGGGTATGGTGGGAAGAATCACTATATTCCTAAAGTTGTATTCATGAAATGCATGAAGTTTGCATTCCTTAAATAAAAGGTTTCCTTGGGGAAGAAAGGAACCTTTGGATTTTAACTTAGAGCTGGTTGAACAAATCACAGGGAGTTTTCTGAAAGGCACTGAGATGATCTTGTGTATAAAATAAAAGTCAGGGAGAGGTATTTGGCACAGTGGTTAAGTTACTGCCTTTGGGGATGTCTCACCCCATATAGGAGTGCCTCTTTCAAGTTTAGGCTCCTCTGCACCCTGATCCAGCTTTGTGCTAATCCATACCCTGGGAGGCAGTAGGAAATGGCTGAAACATTTGGATTACTGCCACCCATGAGGGAAACTTGGATTCAGTTCCAGGCTCCTGGTTTTGGCTATTGGCAAGCATTTGGACAGTAAACCAGTGGTTGGAAGATCTCTGCCTTTCAAATAAAATGCAATTTCTTTTTTAAAGCCTAAAATTTGTACCTGAGATGCTACACAGATCAACTTAGCCCTGGAAAATATGTCCTCCTTTAGGAATAGATGATCATCAGCAGGTGTTTCAAAATCCATAGGACCCACAGGGAACAAGTTGAAGGAAAGAAAGGGTCTCAGATGTACAAGGTGGGAAACTGTTCAAAGCAGGAAGATTGCAGCAGGGGCAGGGTATACACAGGACAAGCAGAAGAGGAACAGGGATGGGAAAGAGCTTGCTTCCAAAGCCTCTGTGAAGCATCTCTGAGAATGAGAGGATGGAAAATGTCAAGTGAGGTTATTTGAACTCTGCAGGTGAGAAAGACAAACTTGAGAGCATGCAAGGAAGCCACTGCCAGAAGCTGAATCCAGGCAGACAGAGAACAGCAGAAGGGAAGATCATTTTGGCAGAAGGCTCTGAAGGGTGGATGGAAGGAAAAGAGAGAAGGCAGAGGCCCGAGATGGTTATTAATTGATGTTCGGTTTTGCAGATTTGTCATCCCCAAATCATTTTTTATATCTCTTATATGAACTGCATTGTGGCCCACAGCCTAGAAAGTGGTCCCTATGGTCTCCTCCTTTTGGTTTCATGCCTCTGGGTGCTGCCCTCCACTCGAGTGCAGGTGGCACCTGTGACTTGCTTCTAACCAACAGAAAACAGCAGCAGGAAGTGGACTGCACATATGAAATGAGGTACTTTAGCACAGCAAAGCCTGCCTTGCTGAAGGTTCCTCTCCCTTGCTGGCACTAAGAAAGGAAACAAGCATGGTGGTGAGCCAGGCCGCAAGGAACAGAGACCTCAGCTGGACAGGCCATAGGGAGACTACCAAGGAGCATGGGAGCTGGGAAGCAGAACCTTTGCTAGTCCAGCATCCGATAAAACCAAGCTTTATGAGACCCAGAGAAAGAGACCCAGCCGTAATGCACCTGGACTCTAGACCCACAAAAACTTGGAGATAATGAATGTGTGCTGCTTTAAGCCTCTGTGTGCTCATTTGTTTTTGCAATATAGATAACTAAGCATGTGTACAGAACTTCAAAAAGTTACAGTTGACTTTGGGGTCATTTAATTTTCCTCCTAATTTTCGTCAGACTCTGCTTTCTTTTCCCTGCAGAGGCAACTAAGTCCTTAAGCCAACAGTGTAGTAAGGACCCACCATAATAGCTTTTCTTAGTGTTTGAAACGTAATTAGTACTTTCAAACTTTTTGAAAACTATGTGATACTTGGAGGGGGGGAGAGAAGGGACAAGCTGTGTCACATTATTTCAGGGACAAAAATGGAGAGGATGAGTTACTTCTGATAGAAAGCATTCAACTTATGTAGTAAATAGTTTACACAGGAGGACCAATAAAATCCTCATAATTGCAAATAAACAGGGAAAATTTAGTTGGTTTGTTGAAAAACAAATGGGATGCTACACAGTAGACACTACACTTCGTTCCAAAGTAGTACGAAGGTCACAGAAAGCTAGGGAGGGCTAAGGAGACCACCTGCGATTCCGTTCTTTTCTCCATATTTTTCATAGCCTAATAGACTGATTTATTATTATTCCTTCTAGAAACCACTCTTATTCCCCTACCCTCTGAATTAAAAACGAGCAAACAAATAAAAAGCTTCCCTCCTCCTTTGTGATATGCTGGTTCACAATAAATTACCAAACCATGGAGTCGAGACCCCACCCAAGGTTATCGGTGCCCCCTCTGTAATGACATAGTATGGCAACATTAACTACATGTCACACAGTAAAAAGCCTCTCTGTGAATGAGTATAAGTGCCCACATGGAGACTCTGCTGCTAATCATAAAATTCAATGTAGCCAGTGCTGCGGCTCACTAGGCTAATCCTCCTCCTGCGGCGCCAGCACCCCGGGTTCTAGTCCCAGTTGGGGCTCTGGATTCTGTCCTGGTTGCTCCTCTTCCAGTCCAGCTCTCTGCTGTGCCCGGGGAGGCAGTGGAGGTTGGCCCAGGTCCTTGGGCCCTGCACCCACATGGGAGACCAGGAGAAGCACCTGGGTCCTGGCTTCAGATTGGCACAGCACGCCGGCCGCAACGCACAGGCCATAGCAGCCACTTGAGGGTGAACCAACGAAAAAAGGAAGACCTTTCTCTCTGTCTCTCACTGTCTAACTCTGCCTATCAAGAAAAAAACCTCAATGTAGTCATAGGTTTCACTTAGCTGCTGATAAACTCAGAGCTAGATCCAGGGTCCAACTGTGTAATTAAACTGTTACAAACAAGATCCTATCAACTCCTCTGTTTCTCCTGCTTCATTTTTGTCCTCTTGATATCTTTATAATTGTCTTCTGTTTTACATTTTGCTTATCTCTTTCTGCCAGTGCTTCTAAAGATAAGATCCCAAGGAAATAAAATGGTCCTCCAGTTCTGTTTATGATCACACACATGAACTTCAGATGCACGACCATTAGTTCAGATTCTAAACACTTCAGTGTGCTGGCATCATTTTAGCGTCTTCATACATATTGGCCAACTCAATCCTTACAACCTTGCAATAAAAAAAAAAGCCAGAGGTTAAGAGAACATATATAATTTGTCCAAGGCCAAGAACTAGCAAATGCTAGGAAATGAACTTAGCCTTAGCTTTTGTCTTCCTTCGGAGCTCTTTCTGTTGCAGCATGCACTTTCTCCTCTTGACCTTGATGGGGTCTCAAAGACCACAGACTCCCAAATTTCCCAATTTTACAGATGGACAAAATGGAGCTCACAGAGGTCAATCTAGTTACCCAAGATCACTCTGTAGCAAGTGGAAGACTCGGCATTAGGTGCACCCAGTCTCTCATAGCAGAGAGGACAATCTTGCCCCCCCCCCACTTTTCTTCTTTACCACCCCCTTGCCATCCAATCCTTCTCCTCCTCTTGACCTCTGGGGCTCAGGGCCAACCTCATCACCTTTACTTTAACGCTTTGGTAATCACTTCCTGCTAATGAGCTCCCAAACTAGTACTTCCAGCTCCAAGCTTCCTCTCAAGTGCCAATTTTCATCTTTAACTCCTAAAGGTCATTCATGAAAAGAATCAAAACCATTATTATTTATTCATTCAATTATTCAGCCAATGTCTACTAAGTGATTTCTATGTTCCAGCCATTGTTCCAGGCACTGGAAAATATCCCTGTTTTCATGATGATTAATTTCTAGTGTTAGAGACAATAAATAAAATGAGTATGCTCTAAGATGTTAGGTATGCTAATTGTTAAAGAGAAGAAATCAGAGACAGAGATAACACACAAAGGCAGGAGGGTGAAGTTATGTACAGGTAGATTGGGAAGTTCCACCAAGGTGGTGACACTTGGGTAAGAGCATGACAGCAGAGGGCAATCTATGCATGTGTCAGAGAGGAATGGATTCCAGAGAGGGGGACAGCCAGTGTGAAGGCTCTGGGGCAGAACTAGAGATCACGAGGTGGAACGACTTGGAAATTGATGTCACAGTACAGAGTGAGTAAGGCAGGAGAGTTGCCGGAAGCCAATTCAGAGAGGGAAGGAAAGAAGCAGACCACGTGAGCCCTTTAAGCCATGGACGGTCTGGGCTTCCACATGAGTAAGAACGGGCACGCCTGGAGGCCTGCACTGGGGTTAACAGGCTGCGCTGCGTTGTGTGAACTCCAGCTGAAGGGGCGCAGCACCTGCACGGATCTGCCTATCAGGTGATTCCAGCTGTTCAGACGAGAGAGGAGGGGGCCTGGAAGTGCTCAGAGGCAATGAGAACGCCCCGCGAGGCTGTCCTAAAGGTAGAACTGACTAGGCTTGCTCAGGGTCTGCACATGACGTCCAAGAAAAAGGCGGCAGTCAGGGACAACTCCCAGGACTGCAGCTCAGTCAGTGGCAGGACACAGTAGCCATTCACTGAGAAAGCACACGTAGGAGAGGGGCAGAAATGAGGGCAGCCTACCAAGAGCCCAGTTCTGGACATTTTAGGAATAGGCTGCTCACCCGACCTCCCAGAGAGGAAGGAGAATGGGGAGCTGAGTGACGTGGCACTCCTTAGCACCTCCTCAGTCTTTTCTCCAAAGAATTTCTCCGCATGTTGAATCCTGCATATCTGGCTTATTTGTTGGTTACCTGCCTGTCTGTCTCCTCCTGAGCCCAGGGGAGTCAAAGTATAAGGAAACAGACTTTTTTGTTTCGTTCATTGTATCTCAAGATTTTGAAGTACTGCCTGACACACAATCAATGCTCAGAAAATAAATATTTAGCACTCAAACATTGTCGAATCTGTTCTATTCTCTTCTGCAATTGCTACATTTGGTGGGGTACTTAGAAATGCCTGTCCTAGCATTACATTATAAAGAAATTAACTTATATGTTCTTCTATTCCCATAATTTCATTTCTTAAATATAAACTTTAATCCATGTGCTATTTATTATGATGAAAGGAATAAAGTTAGAAGGCCAGGTTTATAATTTTCCAAATGGCTACCCATTTATCTATTCTCTATTTATTATATAATCAGATTTTCTAAAACTTAAAACCTCCTGAGATTTCATTCTTCCTCTGACATAAATATAAGCTGTTAATAAAAACCACTTCTTCTACCTACTTTTCCATGACATCTATGCCCATAGCAGAGGCATCTGTCCATGGAGCATATAAAATAGTTCACTAGAGATTGCTAACTAAATTACCTACTACCACAGTGAATAACAGTTATGTCCTACTTGTCATAATCAGCAATTGCTCTCTTCTGATTAAAAAACTGAAAGAAAAGGGACAGAAAGGAACAGAAAGAGTCACAGAATTTCACTACAGAATAGGGATGAACTTAGGTGACCAAGGCGCTCTCTGCTTCTGCTGCACGTGATAAGCTCCAGTGTCCGGCACTGGAGTTCTAGGATTCCCTCTCCTGTTCTAGTTTCCTGTTTCAGTTTTCTACGCATGCATATCCCGGGAAGTAGAGATGATGGTTCAAGTAATTGGGTTCCTGTCCCCAGTTATGGGAGACCTGGATTGAGTTCCAAGCTCCCACCTTCAACCTCCCTGGCCGGCACAGAATTGGTATTAGCATTTCAGGAGGTGATTGAGCAAATGGGAGCTCTCTGTGTCTGTCTCCATCGGTCTCTGTCTTTCTCTCTGTATGTCATTTGACTTCTCAAATTATTTAAGCAAGCAAGAAGTTTAGGAACACCTCCACCCTCCCTCCCTGTGAAACACTTCCAATTTAGTTGAAAATAGCAGATGGGAAAAATGATGTAAACATCACAACAGGAAAGAAAGTTGACGCAAAGAAATTTGTCTATAAATTCAATAACCAGTATTTGCAGAGTTCAAAACAATATGACAATCCTTGAAGAGATTCAGAATCTTCAATATGAGTTGAATTATGCAACTTGATGCTCCCTAAGAGACCACACTTATTTTGTGGTGTCCAGTTGATTTATTTTTCATTGTTCCAAAGCGAACAGTGCCTGAACACCACCTCTGGGGTGTCCTCAGGAAGGTGTGTCACTGAGTGCGAGTCTCTTTGGGAGAAGAAGGGGCCTTGTTTGGCTTCTCTTGAAAAGAACATGTAAGGCTACCAACCCAGAAAAGCAGCCTAATTGGGCATTTTGAGTTTTAGTTTCTGAAGCTAAAGATGCCATACCTAGAGGAAACAGGAAACATCTCTCTCCTGTCATAGGAAAAGGGACAATGAGTTCAGGAACAAGAGACATCACAACGCATGTTCCCAGGGTAACTGGTGCCTGGGGAGGTGCCCGCATGAGGCCATGAAGGGGCTGCCCTGAGGCCACCTCTGTGCCAACAGGGAGGGATGTACCCCTCAAAGGGTGGGCAGCTATGCACAGATCACCCCACAGCAGAGGGGCCATGGCAACCAGTTTACTACAGGTGAACTATCTACAACCAGTTGTCAACATCCATGCCGTGGGAACCTGCGAAGTCACAGCAAGGGGTGATATGTTATCAGCACTTTGTTCCCAGAGGTGGAAGTCAGGCTGAGGACCACAGAAACCCTAGGTAGTTTTAAGAAGAGGAAAGCAAAGAAAGAATCTCTATATTTCTCACTAAAACACAAGCAGGTATATGGAACTAATTAGGAAAAAGGAGATGCCATTCTATACGGATCCTAATGCTGCAACTTCAGTCATGCCTGTTGGTTTTGGAAACAGGCTTTGAAATTAGGGTTAGAAATATGATTTGTACTCTTTTTGGGTTTTCTTAAAATTTTTATTTATTTATTTAAAGATACAGAGATATCCCATCAATTGACACACTCCCCAAATGCCTGCAACAGCTGGGGCTGGGCCAGGGCCATAGCCAGGAGCCAGGAACGTGGTGCATGGTCTCCCATGTGGGTAGGAGGGACCCAGGTACTTGAGCCACCACCCTCTATCTCCCTGGGTGCGCATTAGCAAGAAGCTGGAACTGAGAGCAAAACTGGGACTCGAATGTACCCAATCCAGATATGAAATGCAAACATCTTAAGTGGTATCTTAGCTACTGCGCCAACTTCCTGCCCACGATTTCCACTTGTTAAGTGCTAAACTGGCAACAGTGATGACAGACAAAAGAACAAGTTATAACTGCCTTTGTCTCTTTACATTTTGGTTGCTGAGCTGGGTGTCTGGCCTAGTGGTTAAGACCTCGGTTGAGACGCCCACATCCCACCATCAGAAAGCCTGGGTTTGATACCTGACTCTGGCCGCAACTCCAGCTTCCTGGTGACACAGATCACAGGCGGCAGCGGTAATATCTCAAGTAGCTGGATTCTTGCCCTCTGTGCACGGGACATAAATGGAGTTTCCAGCTTCCAGTTCTGATCCAGTCTGAGGGCCATTACAGGCATTTGGACTGTAAACTAGCAGAGGGGAACTCTGTGTCTATCTGCTCTCTCACTGCCTCTCAAAAAACTATTTTTAGTTTGTTTGGTAAGTATATCATCTCCAGAGAGAAAAAGGGCAGTTTCCTTCGCTCAGGTTTACAGTTTAAATAGACATTATTTTGATGCTTTATGCCCTAATAGAAAAAATAGTTTAGACTGGGGTTGTAGATTAAAATTAGTTTGAGCCCAAGGCCATGTGACTATTTGCAGCAAATTCTAATTCCACTGATAGTAAAGATCCAAATTGAAGGTAAAAATAAAGCCCAATCATAACTAAATAGCCCAAAGAGACTTAAAAAAAATCTAAAACTCCTAATTACTGGTATACTTCACCATTTTACATAATTTCTGATGATATGTTTTCAAGATTTTATAAATCACTTTCTATTAACTTCCTTCACAGTTAAATCCATGGTTGATCACCTTCCAATCCAGTTAGGCTAAATATATCCCACTTGATTTTCATCTTTCTCCCAAATCCACTGTTTGTGAAACTTATGATTAGTATTAACTCTTCTTTTTTTTTTTTGCTTAATTTTTTATTCATTTTTATAAAACATCAAATGGCAAACAGAAATTAAATATTTGTGTATGTGCAACAAACACTGTGGTAGAACAAAGCCTAAGGTTTCTATCAAGACTGGGCTAGGAGCTGCGGACCAATGATCTATGCAGTGTGGTGTGCAATTTGTGTTTCAAGGCGCACTCTCTGGAAGCCTGTGTTCCATTACCACAAATGTGTGATAGACATCAAACAAAATACACAAAGACAAATAAACCACCGCGGGAAGGTTAAAATAGAAATCAAAGCCTTAAGCTGCTGGGACGTGTGGCTAAGCAGGGAGGAGACTCTTCACGACAATCAGAGACCAGCGAGAGGTGCTGAGGTCAGTTTTGTCCTCGGTAGAGACTGAGGTCTGTTTCCAGATGTGATACCTCCTCCCCCGACACTCCATCATCCGCCATAAACTCTTGCCAGAGCTGCACCTATGCTGTTTGGACTTTCAGCCTCAAAACATGAGCGAACTAAATCTCTCTTGAGACGTAGCCTGTCTCAGGTAATTTTCCCTAACGATGATCACAGGCAGTCTAGAGCTCCAGCTGCACACTGAGTGAGGTGGGGATCGGTCAGCTTTTTCCCTCCCGATTACCCAAGCCTCCCCTCTTCTCCCCCCACCCCAAAACCAAACTGAGAGGTAAACCAAGGAAAAGACAGACCCTGATTATCCAGTAAGAGCTAAGAGAAACCCAGCAGGAGCTAACCACTAGAGTTTTTCATCTCAGAAAGAATTAGAAACTGGGCACATTTTCTCTGGCTTCACTAGCAGAAAAAAAAATGGAATTGGTAATGAAACAGAAGAATAATGTCAACTGCTTAAAGTTCACTCACATTTAACATTTCACACACCATTTACATTCCAGTTCACTCTCTACCAAGTGAAAAACAGTTTGTGCCCTTTAGGACTTAGTGGGATGGTTGGCTTTCCTTGAAGTCTCTCTCTCCCTCTCTCTCCCTCTCTCTCTCTCTTTCCCCCATTGCTCTCTTCCTTTGCTTTTTATTTTTATTTATTTATATTTTTTTTGACAGGCAGAGTGGACAGTGAGAGAGAGAGAGACAGAGAGAAAGGTCTTCCTTTTCCATTGGTTCACCCTCCGATGGCCGCTACGGCCAGGCACACCAGGTTCTAGTTCCAGTCGGGGTGCCGGATTCTGTCCCAGTTGCCCCTCTTCCTTTGCTTTTTTACCTCACTCAGCAATGAAGGGTCTTGACACCAACTGCAACTCTGACTCAGTGAGCCACCTGAGCACCAAGCAATCACAGAGCTCCACCCATCATGAACAAGAGAGCAATGGTCCCATAACAGTGCCCTGCATAGCGTCTCAGGTATCTCCATTCGGCAGAGCTGACTTTGGAGTTTGGGAGCCAAGGTCTCCTGTCTTGATCAATGAAATTTAACCTGTAGCATGGGTTTCACAAACCTGGTATTCCAAAAAAAATTTTATAAACTGAAGGGAACTCCAAAAAAGTATTGGGAAATTAAATTGATAAAAATATCTTGGTAAAAAAACTGAAATGCATAATTCTTCATATTATGCATTTTCCATTAACTTTTTGAAGACTCCACATATCTACATTTTTGATTACTTCTCTGTTCCAGGCTGTTATACACTGAGTTGCATTCCCCCGGATCTATATGTTGAAGTATACCAACCCTCAACACTTAAAAATATATGTGGAGATATGGCTTTTTGAGAGGTTACTAACTTAAAATGGAGCCCTTAGGGCAGGCCCTAATCCACCCCGACACATGTCTATGAGAGGAAATTTGGACACACACAGAGACACCACAGTCATGCACATGTGCAGAGGAGACACTGTGAAAAAAGGAAGAGTGACCACCCGCAAGCTGAAAAGGGGCCCCAGGAGAAAGGAACTCTGCTGGCACCTTGTGCTCGGATTCCCAGCATCCATGCAGTAAGACATCACATTTCTGTTGTTCAAACCAACCAGTCCAATGCACAGGCAGGCACTATTCTGAAATTATGTCTAGTACTCATTCTCAGAACAATCTCGTGTGTGTGTGACAAAATAAGCTAATATCCTTTGGCAGACCAGGAAACTAAATCCCAGAGCAAACAACAATTAAAATTAAAAAATAATAAAATAAAAACATGGTGGACAAGAGCTTGCACTAGAACTTCAATGTCTGTCCTCGGGCTGCCCCTGGAGGCCTCATGCCGAACCACCACTTCAGACTCCATCTCTCTACCTAGAGGAATCCTCCACCAGGCATCGGTATGTTACTCTGCTTCTCTTGCAACCCTAAAACAAAGAAATATTTCTTTCTACTCAGATTAAGGAATCTCTGGAAACAAAACAAATAAGCAAGTTGGTGCCTCTGTTCCCTCACTGTCTTTTCAAATTCCCTGAAGAAGCGTTTATTAGTATTCTTCACGCTGTAAAGCAAACCTCAATTCAAACTGGCCTAAATTCAATAAAACAAAGGATAGGTGCCAACCCCTCCACCCCGGGGCTTCAAAGCCTCTCTCAAGCTGGCAAAATGGCTGCTGTGATTCCAGACCCCACATCTTCACACTGCAGGACCCGGGAAAGACCACGTCTTTTGGCTTGGTTTCCCTAAGCAAGGATCGAGTGTCTTACATTTATGACTGAAACCCGAGGTACAAAAAAGAGGCTTCCACCCAAACCTCGAAGTTAAGGGTTCTTGGGATGCAGGAGCAAGAATCGTCCGGTCTTGTCCTTCTAAGTTAGCAGGAAACGAGGGGAGGAAGACTGGGGCGTTCCGGTTAATGCCTACAGTGTTTCTCCTTAGGACCGAGGCAATGTCTCCCGCAGATGTAAAAACACTAACAGAAGACCAGTACTGTGCGCATGTAGGAACAGTATTTAGCAGCGAGGAGATAAACACACGTTCACGCACAAGTGTGGGTCGCCACGCTAGCACCCATCCGTGGGTGAGCCAAAGGGTGGCCCCTTAACAAGAAAGAAACAAAAAACCGGAAACGGTACATCCAAGGGAACAGGTGGGAGCCTCGTCCGTCCGAGAGTGGGCGACGCCTCCAGCTACCTGGGTCCACCCTCACCTGCATGCCGGCTCCTTTTATAAAGTGGGCGAGGTCTGAGCATGCGCCTTGCTCTGGATGCAGCAGGTGCACCCTGGGAAGGTGGGCGCATCAAACCGACGGTTAGAGAGACAGCATCGTTTTGCGGCAGTGCACTTCCAGCTCACCTAAGCTTTCACTGTCTGGCTAGTTTCACCATATCTGCATGATGAAAAAGGTCATACATGTACTTAATGCTATGTGTTTGGACACTTACAGTGGTTCTAATGCCAAATTTTATGTTTTATTATGAAAAATAATTAAGTAAAAGAAAAAAATCAACGCATTTCACTTCTACGCAGCTGCGGCCTGTTCATATTTCACTTCCAAGTGCCCTTTTGCCATCGAAAATAGCCCTTGGGAGCCCTCCCAAGCCGCTGGGCCTGAGTCAGGGCCAGCAGGGCTGGGAAGCAGCCAGGCCAATGCCAGCAGGGAGAGTTATGCTCAGACGCCGTTGCACGTGAACATGGGATGGGGCTCAGCAAATACAGTGCTATTCATGGCAGCCAGAAACCCCTATCTCAGACTTCCGGAGATTGTGTAGAGGGAGGTAATTAAGGTCATATTGGTGGTTTGAATGGGGGGGGGGGGACAGCAAATTCCTTAACTGATGTTTTTTAAAGATTTATTTTATTTATTTGAAAGAGAGTGGTAGAGACAGAGAAAGAGGTCCTCCATCCGCTGGTTCACTCTCCACATGGCCACAACGTCCAGAACTGCGCCGATCTGAAGCCAGGAGCCACGAGCCTCCTCCAGGTCTCCCAGGCAGGTGCAGGGGCCCAAGGACTTGGGCCATCTTCCACTGCTTTCCCAGGCCGTAGCAGTAGAGCTGGATTGGAAGAGGAGCAGCTGGGACTAGAACTGGCATACATATGGGATGCTGGCACTTCAGGCCAGGGTGTTAACCCGCTGCACCACAGTGCCAGCCCCTTAACTGATATTTTCCAGTGGCATTTCTAGTGTGCAGAGGAAGGGAATTAGTTTTGGGGTGAGGGGGCAGTGCTGAGAGGTAGAAACAGGAACTGTGTATGGTCAGGAATACAGTCCTGACCCCTCAGCAAACCCAGAGAGCACCAGGGGGGTTGCCTTCCAACAGTGCCAGTGACCAGCCTGCTTCGGGACAAAAGCCACTCCGCTGCAGTAAAGCCACTCCTCTCCAGTAAAGAGTCAGCCAAGGCCAAGGCAGCCGTCTAGCTGCAAGGTGGGTTCACGGTAATTTGATGTTCCGAGAAGCTGTTGTTCAAAAACAATGAATGTACATCCATTACACCCAGCGTGGACTTCAGAATGATTTTTATCATGCCCGCTTTTGTGCGGCCGAGCTGGAAAATGTGGGCTGTGACAGACAGGAAGGAAAGGAACAAATCTGCATGTTACTGAGTTGTAAGAGCCCTTTGATTGTTGGAGAGGCCTGATAATGCTGTCAAGAGCCTGGCAGACTGAGCCGCCCCCAAAACATACCGTATCTCCACTGCGTGCTGCTGACAGCAACGCATGGGAATCGACCCAGGATCAAAGAGTTGGAACTATCTCAAGTAAAACGGTTAAAAATGCAAAGAAGCCTGCATCTTGATAAGAGGACAGCAGGAAGAGAAATGCACAGAAAGAAAATAAATGACCTTGAGTCCATACAGGGCGACGCCTCAGAACTATAAAATCCCTGAAAAATTGAAAGAAATAAACAAGTGCGGTTCAGGCGCAAGTTGCTGAGCTGGGGTGGGCTGGAAGCTGTGTGCTTGCCACAGATGGAGAAGAGCAAAGAGTAACTAACTGCACCGGTAGCTAATTACATGCATCATAACTGAAATTACAGTTCTGTTTGCAAGGCTGATAGTTTGCTCATACAAGGGAACTTGAAAAAGTTTGTGGAAAGGAGAATCAAAAGATAAGTTTATTTTGGTGCAAAAAATAATCTGCAGTCAACACACATGAATATTAATAGATTGAATGACTTAAAGAAACAAAGTGCCGGCGCCATGGCTCACTAAGCTAATCCTCTGCCTTGCGGCGCCGGCACACCGGGTTTGAGTCCCAGTCGGGGCACCGGATTCTGTCCCGGTTGCCCCTCTTCCAGGCCAGCCCTCTGCTGTGGCCCGGGAGTGCAGTGGAGGATGGCCCAAGTGCTTGGGCCCTGCACCCCATGGGAGACCAGGAGAAGCACCTGGCTCCTGCCATCGGATCAGTGTGGTGCGCCGGCCACGGCGGCCATTGGAGGGTGAACCAACAGCAAAGGAAGACCTTTCTCTCTGTCTCTCTCTCTCTCACTGTCCACTCTGCCTGTCAAAAAAAAAAAAAAGCATTTGAAGTGTTTGAATCCGATTCCCCATTTTCTTCACTTTTTCCCCTTATTCGTTAATGTCTGTAAACACAGCTACGATCTCCAATCGGGAATATGAATCCACAAAAATCATCAGAAAAGGAGAACAGCAGGTAGGCAGAGCCAAACTAAAGGAGCCCCAACTTTCTCACATAAACAATACTTCCTTGCATAAGTAAATAATTGACCTATCCCTTAATTTCCCCTTTAAATTTTCTCTGGCTTACTCCCCAAATGCCTGCAACAGTTAAGGCTGAGCCAAGGTCAAAGCCTGGGGTCAGGAACTCAATTCAGGTCTCCCAAGCCGGTGGTAGGGACCCAACTCCATGAGCCATCACCATTGCCTCCCAGGGTCTGTATTAGCAGGAAGTTTGAATGTGGGTTTCCCTTTTCATTTTTACCTGTGTACTAGAAGGGAAAGCTTTATAAGACTTTATCATTTGAGTCCCTTTCTCACCATCTAATATAAAACCATTATAGAAAACATTTACCTTTGTCACCGTCAAGAGTCCAGTTTTGAAAAGTGAATTTTCCACAGTGAAGAACATTTTCTTTTTTGCTAAATATCTATATATTTATTTGAAAGGCAGAGAGACAGAGTGGGAGATCGTCCACCTGCAGGTTCACCCCCAAATGCCCACAACAACCAGAACTGGACTAAGCCTAAACCATGGGCCAGAAACTCAATCTGGGTCTCCAGTGTGAGTGGCAGTGACCCGAGTGCTGTAGCCGTCATCTGCTGCCTCCCAGGAGTATCAGCAGGAAACCGGACTGGAAGCCTAGTAGCCAGGACTTGAATAGGTCCTCTGACAACGTGATGGGCCACCTTAAGTGGCAGCTTAGCCTGCTGCACCATATTGCTCACCTTACAAAGGACGTTTGCTGACCCTGCTCAGACCCACACCCAAATTCAGATATTTATATCGAGTTTCTGTCCACAGATTCAATCTCATGCTAAAAACTTCTCCAAAAATTTTTCTTAATAAAAATTTTTAATAGAAAAGTTTTTTCCATCTCCAACTGAAGTATTATCACATAACTAATATTTTTTTAACTTTTATTTAATGAATACAGATTTCCAAAGTACAGCTTATGGATTACAATGGCTTCCCCCCGATAACGTCCCTCCCACCAGCTACCCTCCCCTTTCCCACTCCCTCTCCCCTTCCATTCACATCAAGATTCATTTTCAATTCTCTTTATATACAGAAGATCAGTTTAGCATACATTAAGTAAAGATTTCAACAGTTTGCTCCCACACAGAAACATAAAGTGAAAAATAATAGATGATTTTTTAAATGATGATGAAATCAGATCAGACCTATTGTCATGTTTAATCCCAGTGAGAGTCAAGTTGGGAATTGATAATTTCTTTTTTTTTTTTACAGAAGATCAGTTTAGTATACATTAAGTAAAGATTTCAACAGTTTGCACCCCCACAGAAACACAAAGTGAAATATACTGTTTGAGTACTCGTTATAGCATTAAATCTCAATGTACAGCACATTAAGGACAGAGATCCTACATGAGGAGTAAGTGCACAGTGACTCCTGTTGTTGACTTTACAAATTGACACTCCTGTTTATGGCATGAATAATCTCCCTATGCTCCAGTCATGAGTTTCCAAGGCTATGGAAGCCTTTTGAGTTCTCCGACTCTTATCTTGTTTAGACAAGGTCATAGTCAAAGTGGAGGTTCTCTCCTCCCTTCAGAGAAAGGTACCTCCTTCTTTGAAGACCTGTTCTTTCCACTGGGATCTCACTCACAGAGATCTTTAATTTAGGTCTTTTTTTTTTTCTTTTTGCCAGAGTGTCTTGGCTTTCCATGCCTGAAATACTCTCATGGGCTTTTCAGCCAGATCCGAATGCCTTTAGGGCTGATTCTGAGGCTAGAGTGCTGTTTAGGACATCTGCCATTCTGTGAATCTGCTGAGTATCTCGCTTCCCATGTTGGATCACTCTCCCCTTTATTTATTCTATCGGTTAGTATTAGCAGGTACTAGACTTGTTTATGTGCTCCCTTTGACTCTTAGTCCTTTCATTATGATCAATTGTGAACTGAAATTGATCACTTGGACTAGTGAGATGGCATTGGTAAATGCCACCTTGATGGGATTGAATTGGAGTCCCCTGGTATGCACATAACTAATATTTAACTAAATTATACCCTGAGTATATGTGAGGTCTTCAAAGAGTTCATAGAAAATGCATATTATGAAAAATATATCCATGGATTTCAAACATTTTTATACCAAGATAAACTTACCTTTACTTCTGTTTTTCAACAAACTTTTGACGTACCCTGTTTTCTGCCAAGAATAAAAGAGTTTTTGCCCAGGAACCAGTATTGTGCCTCTAAACACTTATAAGTATTTAATCTTCCAAAATATATTTAAAAGGAAATTCTGAGAACCTGCATAGGGTATTGTTTCGTTCTCCATACTCTATAATCTGTTCTGATTTCTGAATTCATATCAAATATTTTTCTAGCATTTTCCCCATTCTGGCCAGGCAGTTAACCACAGTAGAAGAAAGTGGATGTAACTTTACAACTTTGTGCAATTTTCTAATAAAACACAAGAGGGCAGGTTTTGCTTTATTGTAAGCTTAATACCACTCCACTAGTAATCAAGGTGGTCATTGCTCTAATTGCAAATTCAGAAACACTCAAAATATACAATATGAGTGAGTAAGCAGGGTGTGCATCTTTGGCAGTGAAACCTCTATTATTTTAATAATGAAAGACAAGCTCAAGTCTTTCTACTTAGCATTGTTTACAACAGAGAGAAATTACTCTTGGGAGACACTCCGATAATTTTAGCTCATATCTATCAACCACCAACGGAGCAGAGAATGATTAAAAGAGAAAGAGACAAAATTCAGTCACATTATAGCCAAGAAGCCTGACTTGACACAGGCAAGTTAATCGTTTCTCCCAAACAGATGGAGTCTTGGTGAAAATCTAGAGAACATATAGGTCTTGAATAGGAATCTTACCTTTGGTTTGCTTTGTTTTAGAAAACTGTAACTTAAAGTATAGTTCAGTTTCCTTTTCTGTTTTTTCATGATTTCATTAAACTAGCTTCCAGGCCAGCTCTCTGCTGTGGCCCTGGAGTGCAGTGGAGGATGGCCCAAGTCCTTGGGCCCTGCACCCCATGGGAGACCAGGAGAAGCACCTGGCTCCTGGCTTCGGATCAGCGCAGTGCGCCGGCCGCAGCACAGCGGCCGCGGCGGCCATTGGAGGGTGAACCAACGGCAAAGAAGACCTTTCTCTCTGTCTCTCTCTCTCTCTCACTGTCCACTCTGCCTGTCAAAAAAAAACAAAACAAAACAAAACAAAACAAAAAAAAAACAAAACTAGCTTCCAAAGCCAAAGTAAATTTAAAAGGGCTAATTTCAACTTGAACTGCTGCTACAGCTAAGGTACAGTCAGTACTTGCTATCCTCGTGTTACACACATTAGCAGCCTCAACCAAATACAGACCAAAAATATTCAGGAAAAAAAAAATGGCTTCTGTACTGACATGCAGACTTTTTTTTTTTTTTTTTTTTTTGACAGGCAGAGTGGACAGTGAGAGAGAGACAGAGAGAAAGGTCTTCCTTTAACATTGGTTCACCTTCTAATGGCCGCCACGGCCAGCGCGCTGCAGCTGGCGCACCACGCTGATCCGAAGGCAGGAGCCAGGTGCTTCTCCTGGTCTCCCATGGGGTGCAGGGCCCAAGGACTTGTGCCATCCTCCACTGCACTCCCTGGCCACAGCAGAGAGCTGGCCTGGAAGAGGGGCAACCGGGACAGAATCCGGCGCCCCGACCGGGACTAGAACCCGGTGTGCCGGTGCCGCAAGGCAGAGGATTAGCCTAGGATGAGCCGCGGCACCGGCTCCGACCTTTTTCTTTATCATTATTCCCTAAACAATACAGGCAGGATAGCAGGTATTTGCATAGCATTTACATTGTGTCAGGTATTACAAGGAATCCAGGGATGATTTAAGGTGTGTAGGGTGTTCCCAGGTTATATGCATTTTACATAAAGGACAGGAGCATCTGTAATACTGGCGTCAGAGGAGGGGTGCAGGGACGAATCCCCTACATCCCTGATTCTGGAGGATGACTGAACTGGGTTGTCTTTGAAGCGTTTCCAGAGTGATGCTACTGGAGTCCATCGGTGTGAAACAGGCAGTGGTTTGCCCGACTACATAATTTTAACCACTAACTCCTCCACTGAAACAAAGCTTTTAGAATATCAGATAATAGAGCCCCCGATTATATTCATGAGGACTGAAGGGAGAGGTAGGTAGAAATCTCAACTTTCTATCCTACTCACTCACAATGGTAGACATAATGGTAGGGGGAAAGATGCATTTAGAAATAAATTATGGCTGAAGAGTGTCCCATTGTGTCAGGTCGTGTGGAGCTACACTCCACCTAGCAAATGTACTTCATCTGAAAGCTAGGTTGTTGATTTCATGGCAAGGATGCAAGATTCTGTCCTTATGCTCTCTCCAACACAGATTAAAAGAAGGCCAGAGGTCCCGAAGGAAAGTTCTACTCGTCATTAGTTTATCATTCATTTATTCATTCAGAAAATATTTATAGAGTATCCACGCTGAGAAGGCACTGTGGAAGTGGGAAGAGTTCAACCTTGGATTTTGTCATTGTATTGTGTAAAGTAATTACCTCCTGTTAGGGGAAAACTGACTCTTTTATGCATCTACATGAGTTAACCAACCTCTAACTTCAAGTTTAGCTGTGAAAGCAAACATCCGATAACCGTTACCTCACTGGGGCTTTCACCCTTCTTGTGAGAGTCGCCAGCACACTGACCGACCTTGAAGGCTTACCTGGAAGTCCTCAAGTCAGCTGCTTCAGGATCCCTCCTCCCTCAGTGACTTGAAGTGGCCACCATAACCCTACCCCGGGACCATTCCTCGGACTACCAGGCTCAAAAGTGATGCCTTACCTGGAGAAAGGCTGCCGGCTCCTTTTCCTCCCTGTACAGCAGACACTCAGGAAGTAGCGATTGCTTTGAAACTTACACAGAAAGGAGACTATCAGTTTAAGAACTTATTTTCAGAAATGAAGTAGTTATTAAGTATCTTATTTTTATACTTATATAAATATAAATATATAATTTGTGTATTTATCAATATATATTTGTTGACTGTCCTAAAGATGGGAACTGATATGCCCATATTAAAAACCAATAACCTCTAAGTTATAAATAATAATATGCAAAACAACATGTATTTTTTTATTTTCCTTTTTAATGAGAGTTATACTTCTGGTTAGTGAGATTAAAATTACCCATTGGAAATATTATAATTAACAATGTTAAATCCTAAGCAAGATACAAATGAATGTGAAAGAATTTTAGAATTAAAAAGAGATTTTACAGAGGAGTTATTGTATTTCATTTCACATCTGAATGTTAGTGTTAGAAAAGCATTTCTATTGAAATTATTATTCATATACATACAATTTTCCTAATATAAGCATATAAACTAATCAGCTCATTTTCCTCAAAGTTGAATTTGCAATGCTTGTGACATTTTCTGAGTTTACTTGCATAATAAGCAATGTAAATAAATACCAGCTTCTTGTTCAGCAAGCTTATCCTACCTTTAGATTCGTTAAAAGGTATTCATAATTGATTTATGGTAAGGTTAGAAGATGCTAGAAAATTGCATCCCTCTCTTATGAACTACAAAATTATGAAACTATCTCTCTTAGAAAGACATTATAAAACATACTATGTATAAAGATATCCATGCGCATGTCATGGATAAAAGTAGCTAAGCATAATGATTAATATTTGTTACTATTTAGCTAGCTCAGATAGATCTTGCTCTAACCAAATCTTATGAGATTATGAATGAAAATTTTGCTATTCCTGAATGATAAGATAGAAGTGGTTATTTGCTTTACAGAATTATTCATAACAGTTCATCTTAAAAAAGTAATTTCCCCTGGTGCTTTTAACATATTGATTTACACATAATTTTTTAGGAACATATCTCCTATGCACAATTATATCTTCATTTTAGTATATTTCTCTTTCAATTTAAAAATAGAATGCAAAAATGTGTTCCCCAATAACCCTGAGCTCAGAACATAAACTTTACAGCTAGGATCACTATAATGACAGGTTGTTACATTTTTCACCAATACTGTTAATGGCAGGAATTGAAATCTATGCATGTGGCAGCAGCTGAAAAGCCAAAATGGGGCTTCTACCCCCTCTTAATTGTCACCACTGAGCCTATCCTCAAATGTATTGCAACTTCTTAAGACTAACTCTCAAATTCAATTCCAGCTGGGTGTTGTCCATTTCTGGCTAGTACAGTACCATTCCAGGATATAACATTGGTTCTTGATGAATCTTGCACTCCATAAGCCCCAAGTATATAAGGAAGCTCCAGGACTTTCTTAACAGCCATCTATTTTACACACATCCATTCCAGTAGAGGGACCATAACAAGCCTACAGATGGGTCACCAGATATGTGTACTGACACCAGATATGTGCAGGTGAAATTTGCCTTGAAATCTCACTAGCCATTAGCTTCTCAGAAGGAAGGGAAATCATGATAAGTCTGAACGTTGTAGTGAATATTGACTCATTCTTATTCCTCAAGAACTGGTGAGTATTTAGCAGAAAATAACAATTTAGTTCTGAATTGTCATATTTTGTACAGATTATTTACTTTCAAATAATGACTTAACTGATTAGCACTCATCACTAACTACCAATACAGTGCAGCATTAGTGAATCTAATGCCAACTCTTTAAAGTAAGCCAGATGCATTATGTTTGAGTTTTTCCTCTGAGGCTACCTAGTAAAGCTTTGAAAAGACTTAGGATCAGCAAATGAGACCTAAAAGTAATGGGACTCTAATCAAATTGACTCATGTGCAAGCTTAGAGCTTCAGTAGCTTTCTCCAGTCAGTCTTCTGTGGAAAGAGTGAGTCAATACTTGTGAATGGGTTTGGAACAGTAGATTAATTAGAAAACTGTGTATTTTTATTCCCTTTTCTGTTTATCACTACAGGAGCAATGTAAATCCAACCACTGAATCTTCTAACAAGTCTTTGGTTCAGAACTGCAGATTTTTAATAAATTGTGGAAAGTCTAACTTACAAAAGAATATTGAATTGATCTTTCATTCATTTATTCCCCATCCTATGTGGAAACTGAGTATATTTTCATCTTCAAGGCTAGAAAGAAAAAAGAAGCCCAAGGAAGATTAACAGAAGGGCACCAAGAGGGCAGGAGTTGGCCATAGGGGTTAAGATGCCACTTGGGATTTCTGCATTCAATATTGGATTTCCTGGGTTCAAATTCTGACTTTGCTACCAATTCTAACTTCCTGCTAACGCACACCCTTGGATGCAGCAAGTGATGGCTCGAGTACTTGGATCCCTACCACTGTATGGGAGACCTAGACTGAGTTCCTGGCTCTTGCTTTCAGCCCAGCCCAGTCTTGGCCATTGTGACATTTAGGAAATGAACCAGTGTATGAAATACCTCTCTCTCCTTCTCCCCTTCTCCCTCTTAAATTGAGATAAAAGAAGTATACCTAGAGCACAGGTGTTTATAGGTAGGATGAATCTTGGAGATTCATCTGCTCCCCCCACCCCTCTCCTCCTTCACATCGCTATAACTGAAGACAGGTGAGCCAAACAGATTGAATCATGATTTTATCCAGGTCTCAAGTGACACTGACCTACAATTTAAATTTGGTCAATTTTTTTGTTATTTAGTGCTTTCTGAACAAGAAGTGGCTTAATCGATATGGACAATTCTTATCAGATATCTCAATTTGTCAGCTCTATCCTAACTTGGATTACTCTTTAGCAACAAGCAAACTACAAGCATCTTCGCCATCTGGGGTCATCGGCAACACCTGTGAAGAACATCGGGAACAATGTGATTATTATCACAGTCAGTGAGGATTGGCTTGATTTCCGTCGGGGTCAGACCTGCAGGTTGGTGGTCTCTTAAGCAAGTCATGAACTCCCTAGGCTTCTTCTGTGTATCTTTTGTTGCTTAAATGTGTCTCTATCAGGGGTGTGTATCCTCTCCGAATCCTTCTATATTGAAGGAAAACAAGCAGTGCCAAAACACCAACGAAAGCCACCAGTGTTCCCAAAACCACTGAGAAGGTTGTGGTCCAACCTGGAGTTTCTTCAACTGAAATTAAAGCAGAAGACAAGGGTCTACAATCAGGAGTTTCATCAGTTGAATGCTTTCAGAAAAGGAAAAAATAAAATTTGCTTTACACATGCATTTTTTTGTTGATAAAGCAAAACTACTGTTGCTAGAATAAAATTTATCTCCTCCTTCCTCACCAACTATTTATCATATCCACAATTGTTTTTCTTGAAGAAGTTAGAAATGGCATCCCATTATTTAAGTAGAGCTTATTGCATTTTTAAAATTCATTACAATAAATGCTTATGCAGAATAAACCCTCCAAGGAAGAATATAACTACTTTTGTGAGTTAGAAACTCATTTGTAAAAGTGCATGCTAAAATGGTACCTGGGGAACTGCACAATATACAACCCTCAGGTGGAGAAAGCCTGCTATTTTCTCTACCTGTTTTATGGGGTGATAAATGTAGGAGAGCTTCAGATTGGCTTTTATAACCAGCTACATTCTATAGCAGAAGCAGATGGTATTTGTACCCATTCAGATAGTTGTGAATAAAATCTGAATCTTCCACAGGATAAATCCAATCCTCTACTCAAATATATTTTAAAAGCACTCTTCCACAAAATTAGTGAATTCCATTTTTAGTAAATATATACCTATTTGTTATTTCTTCTTAAAATCATTTTTTCCTTGGCCAACTGTTTGTTCTGCACCCTCCAGTCATCTAAATGTAAGATTCTCTTTCTAGTCTCGCCTGTCTATAAACACTCTCTCCCGTGGAGGTTTAAGGCCATGAAGAAAAGAGCACCGAAGCAGACTGAACTTACTGAGATAGCCCCTATCTTCCGCTAGTATCCACTATATGTTTACCTTCCCAGAGTTGCCCATCTTTGAAAGTCCAAACCCTTTGCTTTCATCTTGTCACATCTCCACAATTTCTTGTTCTTTGTTTCAAATGGTAATAAGCTCCTAGGCCTGTCTGCCTCTTTCTGTCTTCACTTCTTTCTAGGAAGGACTTCGTGTCATGTAAAACTCAACAGCAGATAAAATGTGGATGGCATTTCTGTTGTTAATCTTTCTTTTGTCAATAGCATTTGTAGGGTGCCAATTACCCCAAGAAAGTTGTGGAAAAATGCATCCCCTGCCCTTCTGTTCATAGTCCTATCTCCCCAAAGAGGATTGTTAAGTTTCAACATCAATCAATAAATGAACACGAACCTGAATATTCTGATGAGTCAACCCATTCTGGGTATATCTGGGACTCAGTCTGTTCCTGTTAATTGATTATTCTCAGAGGAAATGGAGGTAGGTCAGGATACACATTATTATAATATTACGTTTTAAAAAAGGAAATACGTTTAAAAGAAATGTCCTCAGCTGCCCCAAGAAAGGAAACTTAAAATTTGTTTAGAGAACAGGAAGTAGTAATGAAGAGCTAGATGGAAAAAGAAGACAGGGTCCAAGGCCTGAAAGACTGAGTTCGGAGAGAAAGACTGGGTTCAGAAATCATCTTGATTACTTTGTCAGCTGAGATGTAGGGAAGACAAAACAGACACACATGGGGAAAAGCCACCAGTAGATTGGCTGCGTATTTTTCAACTTATTGACAAATTAAGATTTTTTTTATTGTTTTCCTTGTCCTTTCCTAACCTGCCCTTAAATCCTTTAAAGAACATGTGGAGCTTTACTGGGGCATGAACAGAGAATAATTATGTGTGCCCCTATATTCACATCTCAAAATATCCTTCCGTGTTTTGAAACCAGGGAGAAAACTTAATGAAAGCTCTGTAATCTTAAAATGTGCCTTAAAAAGTCAATTTAAAAATACATATATAAAGTTCCATGTAGCCCAATCTGTTGACAAGTCGATGTCAACGCTCATAAACCTACCCAGTGTGCATGGTATAGATTTTTTGGAAACAAACTGATCCAGTTACAAAATAATGCAGCTGTATATAAACAAACAATAAAAATATGTTCTTATTGAAAATTGTTATTCATCTGGGTTGTTGACATCAATTGTTTAAACACTGCATTATATTATCACTTGCCTCAGTTACTGAGTTTTTCGGGCCTCTGCTTGAATTTTGTACTCAAAGTAAAACATGTACTTGCCTTCCTAATCCTGGCCCTGCCTTCATGTAATGATCCCTAAGTCCTGTCCAATGTGAATTTATTGGTTAGAAATTTCAAACAAACTTTGGGATTTTTTTTAATTAATCCTATTAATTCACATAGACTCATCATACCAGGAGTAGGAGTAGATAATTCCTCTGTGAAATAAGATCTCTTAATAGCCTACAGTTTTCTAAACCAAGAATCAGCCAACTAATCCATTTCTGATGTTTCACTGGAAGTTTAATGACTCATTTTGTTAAAAACATATATTCTAGAAAATGGCCAATAAACTTAACTAGACTTGAGTGCTTCAATTAAAGGTCTTGGTTAATGTTGAAAAGAAAGCAAGCTCCTTTGTTAGAAGGATGAATCACCCATGTAGAGTTGTATTATTAGTTACCTGGCAGATCAATGGCATAGGTATAGCCAAGTTGCTCTGTGGTTACAAACAGTTCCTCATTTGTCACCGGAGGGAAGAACGGCACCATGTTATACCTGCGATTGTGACCAATGGGTGCCAGCTCCTGAGGCCAGGCATCTATGGGAGGGTCATATCTTTTCATCCACTCATCAAAGATGGCATCAGTAAAGGAATGAAGGACCTGTGAGAAGAGTGGACACAATGTTTAGTGGTGATGGGTCTATTCCAACCAGACCAATCCAATTGGAGCATTCTCTAAAGTAGAATGGAGTTCTTCGGACAACAGGAGCTTCTCTGGACTCCATGTAACCATAATGACAGACACACTAGCATTCTCAGTCAAGTTTTCAAGGCTGGATGGACATCTCTCTCCAAAAAGGATTCAAAATTCCTATGTCAATGAACAAATGAAAGTTCATGTTAGAGATTCAACCTTGGTTGGGAATGTTTGAGGTCTTCAACAAGTGTGTGTTGATTATTAATTTCATAAAAAGTATGATAAGCTATATATTCTGGTCAATATTCAGATGCTTTGGTTTAGCAGGAGAGGAAGAAGATGTTGTATTTACTGGTATTACAATATAAATGGACTGTAATAAAAGAAAAAGGAAGGAAAATCTCCAAAATTGTTTTTCAAATCTTTCTTATCAGGAACACCTTTCTATTTATTCCTTTTATAACCCTCTCATTCAAATGCTTGGTGTTATGCCTGTAAAAGGAAGTCTAAAAATGTAATGCACACAGTGCTCATTTTATTTTCTCAAGAAAGCTGTTAAAGCCCTTTTCAAATACAGCAATTACTATGCTTTAAAATATTAATAGCAAAATTTCCAGATTATAGCCTTGATTTTGCAACAGGGTATAAATGTGAGAGTTAAGTGCAGCCTCCATGTCTGGCAGTATGAGTTCCTCTTGTATTCCTACACTGCAAGTTTAAGGAGCTCAGGGACAGTGCTTGACTCCTTCCTCCTGCCTCGATTTCCAGGTCATGTTGGGGCCTGTCATATGGAGGTAGAGAGGTTGCTATTTCAATAAACAGGTGTTCATTGAATGCATTGTTCTCGTCACCTTCATCTCATCTGTAACACTAACCAAATCATGCTATAGCTTGTTATTTATCTACCCCCCAACCCCCCCAAAAAAAGAGAAAACAAGATCTCTAACTCCTTAAGGTCAAAGAGAAAGTCTTTTCACCTTTGAAGTCTCAGGCTTAGCTTTCAGCCAAGATAGAGCCAACAGTTACTAAGTATTTGTTGGCTGAAGACAGTGTCAAGCAAAGTGGTTTTATTTAAATAAATGTTGGCCCCCATTCCTGTGCACTTCTCATCATTCAGTTCTTCTAAAAACAAGAATGAAAAATCCTTTCCTAATAAAACAGTAGAAAAACCCTCAAGCTTCTTTTTTTCTTCCCCATGATTCAACCTGAGGGACCCCTGACCGGCTGAAGCTCTTTCCTCAATCTGCAATGCTTTTCTTTCGGTTTTCCAGCATCAGAGTCTCTGTCCCTGCACTATGACATCACTACCACTATCCTACCCCACATCACCCTCATTGCCCCCAGTCCGAATTCTTTACCCTTTGCACTTCTCAATGGATTTTGTTACACCACCCTTTCAGCTATGTTAATCGTATTCATTTTAGCAGACAGTGTTTTCAAGCTTTACCCCTGGCTCCTTCCCCCTTATTTTTACTTTGCTCCCCCTACTCCAAGCAGCAGAGAGAGCTCTCCACCTGTATGGCCTCCAGGGGTTACATCAGGATAGAGAAAGGAATCAAGTGATTTACTGAAGGGATTTCTTTCCTGAACGGATTTTTAAAGTTCATGGCAGAGATAATAATCTCAAAAGCAAAAGCATCAAATTATAAAATCTGGCTTTGCAAGAGAGAAAAGATTTTTTGAATTCTATAATCTAGGCTTTGAGTAGCAAACATTAAGGCTCGAAGGAGGAGAGGCACAGTTTCCTGCATCAGCAGCAGCTTGGGAAGAATGTGTGACCACAGAAACCAGGCATGTTTCCCACAAGCAGAGCTCAGAAAGGACATCTTTGAGGAGAGGCACCATTTCTGGAAAAGGAGATAAGTGATAGTGGTTGGTAGAGGTACCCGAAACAGGCACCTCATGTTCTGGGCCTGTGAGACTCCAGACAGGACTGGTGCTGAGGGAAAGGGGGGAAGAAAAGGGAGCTGTGCTTCATGTTCCCAGCATAGCCAGAAGAGCCTGCAGGCATCAAAGAGAAGTCTTGCTTCAAACATGGAGTTCAAGCAATAGAGGTAGAATGCCCAAGTGGACAAATGCTACTTGTTACTTAGCCAGCATCTATCCTCAGCAACTCTTTTTGCATTTCAACTGAAGTAAGGTGCCAAGCTATCCATGAAATTTAGCTGAAAGTCATTGGATGGGATGCCTATGAATAAAGGTGGACATTCAATTGAAAAGTGTGTCTTTTTTTGCCTTTCCATTTCTACTTGCAACTTCCTAGAACATAGATGTGATGGCTGGAGCTTTTCAGTCACCTTACGCCAACAAAACATTAAGAAAGGAAGCACTCATTGAGAATGGCAGAGCAAAAAGACAGAAGATATTCATGATAATCATGGAGATGCTGCAGCAGCCTGAACTTCCTGCTAGTAGAGCTATTTTACATAATAGAAAAGTAAATCTCGTTTGGTTACACTTCTGTAATTTGAATTTTCTGTTCTAAGAAACTAAACTAAATTCTAAGTGAGACACTGAGAAAATGTCTAAAAGTGCATGCAGTTGCACTTTCCAAATAGGGTCCATAATATCTCCTGACTCACATTCTTTTCTAGAATCTTATATACACCCTCATCAGGACTTGGAGTTCATCTGCCCTCACCTTGAAATTCAGTTCATTTTTTTATTTTTTTACAACCAATAAAATACAGAAGTGACACTGTCTGATTTTTGAGGTTACATCATAAAATATATTGCTTGCCTGTCTTATGCCTGAGCTCTAAACAATCACATAAAAGCAACTATCTCAAGTAGCCATTCTATGAGAAAGCCCAAGTCAAGCCACACAGAGGGACCACATAGAGAAGTTCTGAGATTTCAGGAAAAGACAGAGAGAGGATCTTGGCCAGCCCACAGCTGCTTCAACAATGTCACCATCTGACTGCAGCTTCATTGAGTGACCCTGAACTACAAATGCTCAGTCAAGCCCTTCTCAAATTCCTGACCCCCAGAAATTGGAAGAATTATTATTATTGTTTTAAGCCTTCGAGTGTTGGAATGATCTGTCATGCAGCAATGAATGCTCAGAAGGAAAAAAAAAAAGGTCTGAGTATGATCATCACAGGCTCATGCTTACCCCAGCATGTATAAACAAAGCAGGTCCTAGTCCCCAAGGAAAGGGAAGAGGTGCTGAAAGGGGGACAGGGATAAAGCTTGAGATGGGAAGGACACAGCCCACAGACCTGATGTTGGGGCATGACAGCAGACTAAACATCAGCAGTAGACACCAGCCCATGGCAGTTGGTAAAATAGAGAAGATAATATATCCAAACACCTAGCATGGAGCCTCTCAAGTAGGAAATGTTTATTAATTGGTTATGTCTCATGAAGATTCCATCATTAGTACTATTATTATTTTAATTTGGGACAAGGATCTGTGGAAGAATGAAGAAATTTGCATTTTGCACCCATATAGAGACTTTGAAATCACATTCTCTATACATACAGCCCAATGTGAAGCTGTCTCTAGCACTTAACAAATTGATTAAGTTTTATTCATTAGTGCTTGCTCTGAGTCTAATACTATGCACAAAATAATACTTTGCACAAAATAATATCTCGATTCCTCAACAAAGCTGATTTGATAGGTGTTATCTCTTGTTAGTTTTCCCAGGGTGTTGTAGCAAAGCACACAGACCAGATGGCTTCAGCAGCAGACACCTGGGATTTCTCTGTATTGGAGTCTAGAAGTCCAACGATAAGGTGTCACCAGAATCGGCTCCTTCTCCGTCCTGGGAGGCGGAACCTGCTGCATGCCTCTGTCCTAGATTCAGGTGGCTTCCTGGTACTCAGGCATTCTGTGGCTTGCAGATCTCTGTCTTCTCCTTCACACAGGGCTCTCCTTGTGTGCAGGCGTGCAGGTGTCTAGCCCCAATTTCCCCTTTTAATAAGGCATGATTGGTGATGATTTCAATGACACTCCATTGTCATCCTAATAGTATTAAGAAAGGGGACCTTTAAGAAATAATTAGGTCATGAGGACTCTGCCCTCAGGAATGCAGTAAGACCATTATTACATAAGTAGGTTAGTTATTGTGAGAGTAGCTTCCTGATAAAAAGGATAATTTTTTTCCGATTTATCTCTGTCTTGCACACTCACTTGCCCTTTCACCATGTTACAACGTAGCAGAAAGGCCCTCGCCAGAGCCAGTGCAATGCTCTTGGACTTTTAAGCCTCCAGAACCATAAGGCACATAAACTTGTATTGGTTATAACATACCCAGTCTATGTTATTCTGCTATAGCAGCAAACAATGGACTAAGGCATGATTCCTGTTAGAGACCTAACCTATTCCAGTATGATCTCATCTTAACTTACTGCATCTGTAACCAATCTATTTCCAAACAAAGTTATATTCTGAGGCACTAGGTATTAGGGCTTCAAAATGTGAATTTGAGGGTTGGAGGAGGACATAATTCAGTCCATCACATTATTATCCTACTTTGTACATGAAGAATAAAAGACACAGAAATGTTAAGTGATTTGTCTAAGATTACACAGATAATATTTGAATCTGAACTCAGGAAGTCTGTTTCTAAATTCAGAATTCTTAATCCCCATATTCTGTTTCATCTACCCCACCACCTTATAATGAAATACTATAATTCTCAGGACAAACTATAATCAGAGAAATCAAGTCTAAAGAACAGGCTCAAGTCTTAACAATGGGGAGAAGGTATACAGTTTGACCTTTGACCAATCATGAGCTTTTAGAAATGCTCTAAGTTCAAGCCAGAATGTTATGAGAAAAAGAAGAGTCTTGCATGATATAAGGAAGAAGTAGATTCAGTGATGCCGCAGGACAATAACTATAGTAAAGTACCATAATTCACCCGATGTAAAGTCTAAATAATTAGGGAGGAACAAGACTCTAAAGTAGTTCAGTCTGTAGAGTAAAAGAACATGTTAAAACAATGGGAGATGATAAGTCACAGAGGGGCTTAGAACATTATACAATAAATGTTCTAGAAGGAACTATATAGAGATTCAACAATTTATAGAATGTAATTTAGGAAAGGTTAGTATATTTCTTTTGTAATTAAGAAATACTAAGAATATGCAAAGAATACAATAAACAATAATAACAAGCAATAATGTATCCAAGGCTGGAAAGAGAAGTAGTGTAATTTATAGACTAGGTATTTTTGTTAAAGTTGCAGACATTGTTTCTCAACAAGAGACCTTGAATGGCTCTTGAGGAGCAAACAGTATATTTGTTAGACACAAATTGAAAATGAACTCAGTCAGTATTTGTATAAAGGCCAAAGGTCATTTGAGGATAAGAAGTAAAAGATAAGTAAAAATATATTGTTGTTGCATTTTATCTGCTATGGAGATACATAACTGCATTTTGATGTTAGAAACTGAATGATTCAAAAATGGGGCTCCAAATTTTGTTATATGAATCTGTTCTATCTTGTTCCAAAAAATAATAATAGGTGCATGAAAGAAAAAACACTAAATGTCAACTTGGAGGCAATATTGAAGAAAACATGATTATGTGGGCTTTCAAGGTAAAAAAAAATTTAACATACTGTTGCAGAAGAAAGCAATCAATCAACAAATACTATCCTTGCAGGCATAAAGAAAATAAAATCTAAGAATGTGTGCATCTCTTTTTGAAGATCACTGGAGGGTAAACTTACTATGAAAGGGTTTTAACTTAGGTAGCTGTAAATTCAGATTCCTATCACACTGGTGAAAAGAAGGGTTTCTGTGCCTGGAGAAAAGCAGCCATGAAAAATCTGCGGCTGCATAGATGTGTGTCCATTACCAAAGGCAAGTACACTTTGCCTTTTTCCACTTGAGTTCATGTGTTACTACCCAGAAGACATCATTTGTAATCAGAGCGAATCATGCTGTGGTATCATGATACTTCGCTGATTCTCTGAGAATCAGACCTGAGAATTCAGACATGAGTGTGTAAAAGTCATGTGATAGACACGAACACAGATGCATATGGGAACGCCAATATAGAACTTAAGGTGGAAGACATGGATAAAAAAGTTAAGTCAGAATTTCTGAGCAATAGAATTCCAAATGGTAATTCCCAAAAGATACATTTAACTGTGCTTGTTACTTGGGGGAAGTATTTATTTATTCTTGCCTCTTCTATCAAGGATTTGAAACAGTCAGAATGTTGGCTTCTCATGTCCCTAAATAAGCCATATACAGTAAGCATGAAACAGTTAAGCAACACCCAAGCTTCTACTAGTTGGTTAAGCTCTGCACAGGTAGTCCATTCAGGGGAACAAGAAATGATCTCCTATAGACTGAATGTGTGCGTCCCTCTCCCAACTTCATCTGTTAGAATCCTCTGTCAGAAACTCTTAATGTGATAGTGTTAGGAGGTAGGGTCTGTGGGAAGTGATTAAGCTATAAGAGTAAATCCCTCACACATGGAATTAGTGTACTCATAAAAGAGACCCCAGAGAGTGCCTTCTCCCTTTCAGTCACGTGAGGACACAACTAGGAAATGGTCTTCTAAGAACCAGGAAGAGTCTACCACACACCAAATCTGCTGGTACCTCAGTCTTGGACTTCCTAATGTCTGGAATGCTCAGAAACATATGTTTGTTGTTGAAACCAACAACCTAGGGTATTTTTGTTAAAGCACCTTGAACATACTAAAACATAATCATAGATTTAAAAAAAGGCACAGGGGCACTTTGAACAATAATCGTCTCTTCTAGGCAGTGCTCAGCAAGGGTGGCATGTGTTTCCCACGTTGGTATATTTGTCTCTCCCCACCTTTCCATATCTACCCTCTCATTGCCCCCTGAGCAGACAGAATAGAAAGTATTTCTCAGGCATTTCAGAGGAGTTACAAGGGGAACACACCCTCCTGCAAACCTTTGTATAATAGGATTGTATACAAAATAGGCACACACACAGAGATGAAATGCATGCAATTTATGAGGGACTTCAAAAAGTTTGTGGGAAATGGAATTAAGAGATAAGCTTAGTTTGTTACAAAACAATTTTGAAATTATTGCACAGTTCTTTCGTAATGCACATTTTCCATGAACTTTTTGAGATCTCTGTACATTGTTCATAATATATAATAGCATGTACATGAAAAATATTAAGAGATTAGAAATTTAATTACCAAACCCTTGAGAAATAAGGCTTACACTTGTGGGGAGCAACTCAGACTAGACTAAGTTACTGGAATTAGGACTTATTCTGTGCATCTGCTCTCCCACAATATGGCGCTGGGAGAGGAGAAAACAGCTTCTACGCAGCTGCCTCTTGCCAACTTGAGTGCTGACCTCCAGGAGCTGATCCTGCTCCTGATTGGAGGAGAGCAGTGTACTCGGCGTGTGGGTAGCAGAGTTGGGATTGGTGGAAGAGGACTATAAAGGAGGAGAGAGACAACATGCACCGGGAACATCTAAGGGGAACATCTGAGGGAACACCTGTGCAGCCCCCGAGAGAGCCGGCCGGCGGTGTGCCACTCCCCTGCGGAAGTGGGGAAAGTGGCCAGGGGGAACCGCCCTTCCACGGAGGTGGAAGGGACAGTAGCCAACCCGGGAAGAACCAGCAGCAAACCCGGGGAGGGCCGAGCAGACGAAAGAACAACGCAGGGTCCTGTGTCATTCCTCCACGAAGAGGGGGAGCGACATAATGGTGCCGTGACTCGGATAGGAAACTTAGGAGGGAAGAAACGGGAAGAAGTGGAAAATACCGGAGAGAGAGACTAGCAAAGAGCCTAGGGAAAAGCCGGACAGAGAAGGTGCCGGAAGAAGCTATCGAAAGCCTAGGCATAGACTCGGATATGGACTGTGGGAAAGAAGTTAGGATTTAAAGTGAAAGCAAGAAGAAACTTAGACTCAGATACGGACTGCAGGTTGAAAGTGAAAGTGAAACCTATAAGAAACTTAGACTTGGATACGGACTGTGGGGAGAAGCCAGGAGAAATGAGGGAGGAATATTGTTGGAAGAAAACTTAGGGAAACATACCAGGTAGAGAAAAATGTTAGGGAGGATGAAGCCGCAAGTGCAGGCCGAGGCGGAGACGTAAGCCATCTTGGAATTCTTCAAGTCAGCCCGGGGAGCAAGAGGCGAAGATCTGGAACCAGAGGCAGAGATGTGGGCCGCCAGGTTGGAATTCGCCAGGTTAGTCCAGGGAACTTGGATTGAATGCTAGTGGCGGAGACGTAAGCTACGCTGTGTGACTCGCGGAAGCCGCCGCGTGCAGAGAGAGCACGGGGCGTGAATAAATAGGGAACGCAGGGCTGGCGCGAGGCCGTGGTGCGGACGCAAAGGGGTGTGGAGACCGCGGAGTGTGCGCGCGAAGCCAAGCCGCGCAGAGCCGGGAGCCCGCCGGCGGGGCGAGGCGCCGGGAAGCCGCGCAGAGCCGTGAAGCTGCCGCGGGGCGAGGTGCCGAGAAGCAGCCTCGGGGCGGGCGCCGGGAAGCCGCAGGGATAAGAGAAACAGAAGTTTAAAAGTAAAATGAGAGAAATAGGAATGCTGGAAGATAGAAGTAAAATGGGAGAAATAGGAATGCCCGGAGATAGAGAAATAGAGAAATAGAAAGGCCTCCCCACAACATGGCAATGAGAGAGCTTGGATTCGGTCTGCCTGATTAGTGAGGCGATGAGCACCTGCGGGCGGCTAGCAGCTTATGCGCCGCAGGTCACCGAAGACAGGCACGAATCAACACCAATAAGTCTCCCCACAATACGGCAATGAGAAGGCTTGGATTCGGTTTGCCTGATTGCTAGGGCTTGTAAGCACCTGCAGGCAGAGCAGAGCATGCGCTGCAGGGCACCGAACACAGGCACGCATCAGCGCCTAAAAACCTCCTCACAACATGGCGAAGAGAGGACCCGGATTCGGTTTGCCTGATTGATAGGACTTGTAAGCACCTGTGGGCAACTCTAGCAAGCAGAGCAGAGTGTGTGCCGCGGGGCACCGAAGACAGGCGCGTATCAACGCCAAAAATAAAAAGAAAGGGGGATCTGTGGGGAGCAACTCGGACTAGACTAAGTTACTGGAATTAGGACTTATTCTGTGCATCTGCTCTCCCACAATATGGCGCTGGGAGAGGAGAAAACAGCTTCTACGCAGCTGCCTCTTGCCAACTTGAGTGCTGACCTCCAGGAGCTGATCCTGCTCCTGATTGGAGGAGAGCAGCGTACTCGGCGTGTGGGTAGCAGAGTTGGGATTGGTGGAAGAGGACTATAAAGGAGGAGAGAGACAACATGCACCGGGAACATCTAAGGGGAACATCTGAGGGAACACCTGTGCAGCCCCCGAGAGAGCCGGCCGGCGGTGTGCCACTCCCCTGCGGAAGTGGGGAAAGTGGCCAGGGGGAACCGCCCTTCCACGGAGGTGGAAGGGACAGTAGCCAACCCGGGAAGAACCAGCAGCAAACCCGGGGAGGGCCGAGCAGACGAAAGAACAACGCAGGGTCCTGTGTCGTTCCTCCATGAAGAGGGGGGGCGACAACACTAAAGATCAAACTTCTAACAGATGAAAATAGAGGGTTACAACAGAGTTCTGCTGTTGTTTGTCAACTTTAAGCGGCCAGATCAATATGCATCAGAAGGAAACAATACATATTTGTGGGGAGCAATTCGGACTAGACTAAGTTACTGGAATTAAGACTTATTCTATGCATCTGCTCTCCCACAATATGGTGCTGGGAGAGAAGAAAACAGCTTTTACACAGCTGCCTCCAGTTCAACCAATAAACTGTAGGACTTGCTCCTGATTGGAGAGCAGCGTACTCGGCGTGTGGGCAGCCGAGTTGGGATTGGCGGAGGAGGACTATAAAGGAGGAGAGAGACGGCCTGCACCAGGAACATCTAAGGGGAACATCTAAGGGGAACATCTGTGCAGCCCCCGAGAGAGCCGGCCGGCAGTGTGCCGCTCCCCTGCGGAAGTGGGGAAAGCGGCCAGGGGGAACCGCCCTTCCACGGAGGTGGAAGGGACAGTAGCCAACCCGGGAAGAACCAGCAGCAAACCCGGGGAGGGCCGAGCAGACGAAAGAACAGCGCAGGGTCCTGTGTCGTTCCTCCACGAAGAGGGGGAGCGACACATATTGAAGAGAGAGAACCAAGGTGATGCTAAAGGAACTCCAGGTACAGACTAAATGACCCCAGGTCATTCTTGGCTATGGAATCATCAAAAGTCGAGGAGAGGGAAATTCAACCAGAATCAGCTTAAATTGGTATGTAAATTATGGCTGTCATTCTATTCATACTTTGTTTGATCAATAATGAAGTATATATAATTCATACCTTATAGAGGTTTGGTTCTTCTCAACAGAGTCTATGTTATCCTTACAGAGCCTAGAGTTGAAAAGAACTCCTTTAGGTGGCACTTAGCAACTGCCGAATTAAAAAAGCAGTCTCCCATACTGAGCCATGCCAGTCCTCCCACACTTCCCAAACAGGCCATCAGTCACCATGTCTTACACCCCAGCTCTTATAAAACTCATCGTGGTATGTTACTTAGGAGGAAGTTACTGTACATCAGTTATTATATGTTGGGGCAGATGTTTAACACAGCAGCTATGACGCTGCTTGGGATGCCCATATTCCCTAAAGGAGAGCCTGGTTTGAGTCCCTACTCCACTTCCAATTCCAGCTTCCTGCTAATTTTCACCCTAGGAGGCAGCAGGTGATGGATCATGTACTTGGGTTCCTGCCACTCATATGGGAGACTATTGTGTGCATTTTGAGAGTGAACTAGTGGATGGAAGATTTCTCTCTCTTTCTCTCTTTCTGTCTCCCTCTCTATCTCTCCCCCTCTCTTTCTCCATTCCCCCTTCTACTTCCTCCTATTCCTTCCAAATAAAATGAAAAATAAATTTTAAAGATAGTATTTTAAACTATATAGTAAATAAAGAAATGTGGAATTTTAAAAACCAAATACATACTGAAAATAAAACTAATAGTCATCTTTTCAAAAGCAAAGCAAAATTCTTCAGGCCTGCATTTCACCCATTAGTGTTAAATCCTATTAACATGATCTAACAGGAGTGAATTACCACAGCCATAATGAATGCAACAGTGAAAGGATCAAGTTAAGAATTGTTTAAACTGACAAAATGCAAGATTGTAATTAGAAGACCAGACACAGGGAAATTTTTGAGTAAAATAATTGTTTTCATAATCTCTCTGCAGTCACTTACTGGTGGGTATGACCTTAAACACATTTCTCAACCTTTTTGACCTTTATTTCTCTATATTTAAAAAGGAAAGTAGTTTTCTATCCATAGTTTTGTGGAGATAAGTGAATAATATTACAACAATATCCAGCACAGGGGCTGTCACAGAACAAAGGCTCAGTCATGAACAGTCTCCTAACGAAAGTTCTTCAAACTTCTATGGAACGTTGGCCACTTTTCTCTAGGTTAGACAGGGCGTCAGGGATCACATTAGCTTCCCACAATGAAACCTAGAAAATATACCTTTATTTGACTAGATTATTGTTTTACAGAAAAAATATCTAAAGAAGACATTGTAGTTTTTACTTACTTATATAAAGAACAAATTACTTTCACTAATTCTGACTCTTTTGAATCTTTACTATTCTCTTCTGTTTCCTGAAATCACAATCCTACATAAACAGATTACAGAAAAGGAAATGCAAACAAATTTTTAAATGCATGAAAAGATCTTGAACTTCGCTTATATGGACAGGAATGCAAACTAAAACTCATTGAAATTCTGTATCTATTAGTTTGACAAAGATGAAAAAGTTTGATAACACAGGGACAAAGAGCATAATGGGGGAGTGTTGCTGTCACTCTGACACATGCATGTGAGGAGGGAATATGTGTCCTCATTCTGGAGACATCTGGCAATATCTATGGCATTTCAAATGTACTTGTTTACCCTTTAATTCAGTGAGTCAAGTCCATCTACTTAATGTTCAGGGTTACCTACTGCAGCATGGTTGTCAAGCAGAAGATCAGAAACTACCTAAACACCTGCTATGGTTTAGATGTGGTCTGTCCCCACTAAATCTCAGGATGACATTTAATTCCCAGCTGTGTTGAGAGGCTGTTGTGACTACCGAGAGGCAAGTAGGTTGCGAGGGATCTGCCCTCATAAACGGACCCATGCCTTTCTCGAGGTGGAGTGTGAACTCTCGCTCTAGCAGAACTGGATGTTTACAGTGGGAGTGGGTTCTTATAAACGTGAGTTTGGCTGTCTGAGCTCTCTCTTGCCTCCTTTCTGTCACACGCGCTTCATTCACATGCATCTGCCAGTGATGCCCACGTCCTGCTCTTGAACTTCCAGAGGTTTGAGCTAAATAAGACTTTTTCCCTTTGTTCTCAGCCTCAGGTATTTTGTTATAACAACACAAAACAGACTAAGGCCATATCCATAAATAGGAGACTGGTTAATATTTCAGGAAAAATCCATATAACTGAATATCTTACTGCCAAAAAAAAGGAATCAGAAAGCCTTTTATGAACTGATACATAGTAAAAACAAGTAAAAATGGAAGAGAAAATAAAGGCACAGAAGTGTCTATGGCATATGTTCCCATTTGGATAAACATATAAAACATGTTTATATGTTTATTTGTAAAATACATCTGGAATAGTAGAGAAAAATGATAAGGAATAATGATAATTGATAATTATAACTGTATAAAAGATATGAAAAGAAACTAAAAATTGAGATAGAATTATGGGCATTTTGAAACATTTTCCACTAATATTACTGCAAATATATATAATATAAAAATAAATAAACCATTAAATATAAAAATTGATATAAATTTTTTAATTTCTAAAAATATATGCATTTCTAAAAATGTGCTTTTCCCTAAAGAAAAATAAAATGGATCAATTTTTAAGTGTTTCATTTTTGTGGAATAAAAGCAATTTCACATGGTTTCTTTTAAAATTTTCAATAAAAGTCATACCAACTCAGAAGTATTTAGCATGAAGGATCATCAAAATATTCACCAAAATACACATTATAAAAACCAAGTATGGGGTGGGCATTGTGGTATGGTGGGTGAAGTTGCCACCTGCAGACACTGGCAGCCCATGTTGACTCCAGTTCAGTTCCTGGCTGTTCCACTTCTAGTGCAATTTCCTGCTGAAGCCCCCGGAAAACGGCAAAGGACGGCCAGGGTGCTTGGACCCCTGCGCCCACGTGAAAGACCTGGCAAAGGCTTGTGGCTCCTGGCCTCATACTGCCCCAGCTCCAGCTGTTATGACCGTTTTAGAAGGTAGGGGATTAGCGGATAGAAGTTCTCTCTGTCTTCCTCCCTATATCTTATCTCTCCCCTGCCCTGCCCTGTAATTCTACCTTTCTAATAAATAAATAGGATAAGTCTTTCTAAAAATTAAAATTAAAAAAGTATGGATTTCAAAATTTTTTGCTCCAAAATAAACTATCTTTTAATTCCATTTTTTCCACAAATATTTTGAAGTACTCTCAAATTACTGTCCTTGTTAAGAAATGTAAGTGGTAAGAAAAATGTGTATGTGTCTTAGTCCTCCTAGAATTTGTGTGCAAGGTGAAAAAGAAATGTGAACTGTTCAGCGACTTTCATCCATGCAACCTGTGGACCCCTCAGCCATTGAGGGAATGGAAGGGTGTAGAACTCACCAAAGGAAAGGCACTTTCTGAAAGGAGATACCAAAATCACAGTGAGATACCGTCTCATTCACTAAGACAGAAGATAATAGTATTAGTAAGAATGTGGAGAAAAGGGACCCCTTACATATTGTTGGTGGGATGGAAACAAGTATGAAGGCCCCTCAAAAAATTAAAAATAGAACTACCATGATTCAGCAATTCTCCTATTGGGTATAAATCCAAAAACAATGAACTCAGTTTATCAAAAGGACATTTATAATCCTTTTTTTACTGCAACACTATTCACAGAGGCCAACATATGGAATCAACAAATTATGCTTTTAAAAAAAATATTTGAGAGAAAGAGAAATAGAGGGACACACAGAAAAGAGAGCTGCTGTCTGCTAATTCACTTCCTAAATGCTTTCAATGGCCAGGAATAACTCAGTCAAAGCCAGGAGCCAGGAACTCAATCCAGGTCTCCTATGCGAGTGGGAGAAGTCCAACTATTCAAGCCATCACTGCTGCCTGCCAGAGGCTCCACTGGCAGGAAGCTGGTGTCATGAGCGGCAATGAGGAATCAAACCCAGGTACTCCAATGTAGGGTGCAGGTCTTCACTGCTAGGCTAAATGTCCATCCCCATATACACTTTTAATTACAGTGTCTTTACAAATTGGGAAGAATATCACTGTTCTATTGCACAGTTTCTTTTTTGGCAGTTAGCTATTTAACTTTACAGTTCATTGGTCGTCTTCTTTTTTGTATTTTATCTAAATTTAATATTGAAGACAGCACTACCTAGCATTCCTGTGGCCTAATCTTATTTTCCATGATAAATGTGTGGCTTTGCTTCAATTACCTTAGGAATTATAAGACTCTCATCAACTGGTTCAGAGTTTTTCCTATATCTTAACATTCTGCCTTCTTTCACTCATTATTGTGATCCTACACAACTTTGTATCTCTCTTGCTTGAAGAGATTTCACAAAGTAATTCTAATAAATGTCATGTGCAATGTGTTTGCATGAATGGCCTTGTGATTTGAAATTCCCGAAGCTATAACTCTGTTAACTGAAATGCTTACGCCTAGATCTCAAAACATACACACACACACACACAAATCATTTAAGGCTGAATTGGCTTCAACATAAAACTCTTCATAAATAACAAAGTAATTGTGAGTTCTAAAACTATCACAAAGAAAGCAGTGGTTTTCTATATATTTATATATATATATATGATAACATATTATCAAAGAAAAGAAGACAAGGATGACTAAACAGCTAGCATCTTTGAACTACATGTAAGTTATAGAATTCCTCAACCAGGAAGTTATAATGGGGCTTCCATCTACAGCAAAGAGAGAAATATGACCATAGAAATAACCCTACTGCAAATAAGGAACATTGGTTCCTTACAGCAGGGGTGGCAAGCTAAAGCCTGAGCACCAAATAGGTCCTACCAAGTGTTTTTGTAAATACAGTTTAATTGGAACACAGTGCTCACTTGTTTATGTTTTGTCTTCAGCTGCTTTCATGCTGCAAGGGTAGAGTTGCGTGGCTGCAATGTAGATCATCTGGCCTGGAAAGCCTACAATATCTGCCATCTGGTCATTTACAGAAAAACAGTACTAAACCCTGTGCACCTGGTGGGTTTCCTCAAAAAGAGATATGGTTCAACAGTCCTGGAAACTTACGATGCTGCAAATCGGAATAATAGCATCAACATTATTTCCTTTAGTAGAGGAGCAATGTTAGGAATGTAATTTTCAATTTGCCAGATGATGTCTCTGTTCTTATAATATTTTGCAGTTCTGGATAAGAAGTATTATGACATTTTTTAATAAATATGGATTATGTGTACAAATTGTATAGCTGAAAAATATATTTTGATGAATATTTATTTAGAGACAAATCATATGGGTAAACAGCAGAGGAAGCAGATACCAGAAGTGCTTGGCATAAGCTGCCAGCTGAGATGACAGCCAGAGCCGGGATCTGGAATGTCAGTTCAGATCCACTGAACAATGGGACGGGCGCTCTTGAAAACAGCAGAGATGGCTGTGGCCCTCACAAATCAGCCCCACCTGGTTAGAGGCTGGGACCAACGTTCTGCACTCCTGACGGCCCCTCCAATTAACGCTCTGCACAAGTATTAGAGAAAAGTATTTTTTTCAAAGGAACAGCTCTACTGACTGCTTCCGTCTCAGGATTCTTGAAGCTCACTTCTGCTGTGCTTAAAGCTATCTGAAGAGCCAAAAAGTTACTTAGACCTGGGAGTCCCACCCCTCACGCCATTGGGCAAGCTTGGAGTCACTGGAAGCTACACCTTTATTCTCTCTCCTCTTGTCACCTTTTATTGTTGAATAAAATAATAAATCACCCTTGAAATACCTCTGACTTTGTCCTTGTTATTAACTTGCCTTGGGGCACAGCTATGCCATTATGGAGAACAAGATAAGGAAACTTAAAAGATTGAAAATTGAAATCCAACACATACTTCTCTAATTCTTTGCCACCAGCTACCATAAAACAGATTATCATTTTTATGATAACATTTTATTGCCCTTGACGGTTCTAAAGCATCTTCATATTATCTGAGTCTACTAAGAATCACTTAATGAGAACAACACTTTTTCCCACCAGGAGATTGAGTCATGTGACTCACACTTTGAAGCGAGTGGGAATAGAAGCTCCATATTGTTCACTGACATTTCCAAGATCGAACAAGTAAGTACTGAATTAAACTGACTGGTCTTGTAATCCGTTGTCCCTTCTGCTATGCGACACAGACTCCTTGGAGTTCAGCAAAACAAAATGCTACAAACTGATGTTTGGGGACTCACTGTATGGCAGACTGAATAGTCCACCCAAATTAATATGTTGAAATCCTTTTTTCATTTTAATTTTTAATATTTTATTTATTTATTTGAGTGGTAGATTTATAGACAGAGAGAGGGAGACAGAAAGGTCTTCCATCTGCTGGTTCACTCCCCAAATGGCCACAACAGCTGGAGCTGGGTTGATCTGAAGCCAAGAGCCCAAGGCTTCTTCCAGGTCTCCTATGTGGATGCAGAAGCCCAAGCACTTGGGCCATCTTCAACTGCTTTCCCATGCCATAAGTAGAGAGCTGGATCAGAAGAGGAACAGCCAGGACACAAACCAGCACCCATATGGGATGCCAGCACTACAGGCAGAGGCTTTCCCTACTATGTCACAGCATTGGCCCCATACATTGACGTCTTAATCCTCAGTGTGCCTACATTTGGAGAGGGGCCTTACAGGGAGATACTAGTGTTTAATGAGATCATAAAAGTCAGGCTGTCATGTGACAGTAGTGTCATTAGAAGAAGAGACACCAGAAATCTTGTTCTCCCTCCTGCCACGACATAAGGACATAGCTAGAAGGTCTGGGAGCGATCCTTTACCAGAAGTCAAGTCAGATGTGCTTTGATCACAGACTTGAACCATGAACTATAAACTTGTCTGTGGCATTTTGTCATGTCAGCGTGGTCTGAGGTATGTTGCTAAGATTCACATTCAAGGGAGAAAAAATTAGAAAAAAATAGTTTTGTGGGTTTTTTACCACAGTAAAATCTAAATTGCATAATATAAACTCCAAAAGATGGCAAAATAAAGAAGAACAAGAGGTGAAATTTCTCTTGTAATTGCTCCTTTATCCATCTATCCAAGACATAAACCTCTGAAAACAGATGGCGTTGAATTATGGTGAGGTAAGCTTGTGTCAAGCAGAAACACTGTTGGGGCTCAGCGGCTGAAATTCGAATGTGTACATTGTCTGAACACTAAGTCAACTGAGTGAGCTGTACTTGAGAAGGAAAAGGCAGCTTCTGACAGCCAGGAGCAGTCTGGTGTTCTCAGGTAGGCTCCAAGCCCCCATAGAACGTCAATGTCAGACAAGGCCACTCTGATGAAAACAAGACGAGCCCACAGCCATGTCCAAGCACAGGCAAAGCGTGAACACTGTGAACATACCCAACAGCCCTCTCCTGGATAACCTCAAAGACTGCTGCAGCTTTAGCAGTTAGAGCTTCCACCCCAGCCTAACCTTCCCTCCACGTACATAATAGTGGCACACCCCACCATAAAATCACACTGCTTCTTCACAGCATTCTGTCCAGAGCAAAACGCCTTAAGCCCTGCCCCAAACAACCTAGTATGAGCCTATATCCTGCCAGGCTTCTATGACACCCACTGCGGCTCTCCAGCTCCTCCTGCAGCTCCACACAAGCAGGAATAAAGCCCCCACGTTCAACCACAGCATCCCCTCCTATGTGCAGGATACATGTGCCATGACTCTCAGTAGTTCCCTGGTGGTACCGAACCTCATAGCTGTTGTCTTTTCTCACACACACCTATGATGAGGTTCACTGTATAAATTAGGCACAGTGAGAGCTGAACAAAAATGGTTAATAAAGTAGAACAATTACAATAATCACTGGGATAAATGTTTTGTGAAAGTGGTCTGTCTCTCGTTCAAAGCATCTTAATTCCTCATTGATCCATGGTGATATTTTTGGACCAGGGTTAACTCTGGGTAACTGAGACCAGAGCAAAATCATAGATAAGGGGCTGCTGCGCAGATGTACTTCTAGAAGTCTTTGGATGCAGGGCATTGGCTAAGCGTAGCTGGATAATGAGACCTTGACTATCATACCCCTACACCATTTCTGTTTCTCTCAGGACTAGTCCTTGGTGAACATATCTCAAAAACTAGTAAAACTTGCGATACTGAAACATAATCCCATTGTCAAGTTTGTCCTTCTGTTTTTAGGTGAAACCCAAATCAGATTCAACTATATCAAGGGAGTTCATCTCACTTTGAATTTTCAAGAACCATGCATCTCCTCTTTACTGTCTTATATCTCAGAGGCATGAAACCTATCAACAAATGAAGTGAAGTGACACTAATGTGGGTTTTTATATTAAAGTTGTTGAAGGCATTTGTCATCTTCGTCATTCCAGACCCTTCTCCATTTTCCTCCCCTCTTCTGGCTACCAAAACCTTTCTTTCATGCAGGGAATTCACTAAAGCTGCCTTCATCTCACCAGTGAAAAATCATGTATCATTTATGCAAATTCATGATATAAATTTTACAAAATAATGATAGCATTATTCTAATTTATGAATTCTGGACTGTAAACTCCTATTTAAGGTCATTAAAAAGCAGACCATCCCTAAAAAGTACGGGTTTTTGATGAAGAGAGGTGGCGAGGTATAAACGCATCTCTATGGTAGCAATTACAATTAATTTATAGGTTCATAGATCACATTATTCACACCAAAAATAAACACCACTTATGGTAATACAAATAAACTCGATGTATTATCTAGAAAAAATTTTCACTATTCTGAGCCATTGAACGTACCACAAAAACAGGGTCATTGGCAGCAGAATGTGGCAAAGCGCTTGTTCCATTCAGGAAAGAGTGTACCAAGTTATGAAGACTCCTCACTTGAGAGTCCAGGGTCCCATCCGCTTTATCAAACCCTTCCAGGGCATTCCTAGGAGAAACCAGCATGTCAGTGACAACGGGCAAAAGCTGATAAAAATCTCTTTATTGTTGCCAGACTTGATCACAATCTTCTAATAGGAATGGTAGGGATATGAGAAGCTCTGTCATAGCTAATTGACTAAGAATTAGCCCCAATCTTCAAAGATAATCCTCTATAAGGGGAGGGGATGCATATGAATGCTATTTTTCCACCTGCTCAGTTGAACCATCTCTCTTTTGTGTTCTGGAGGAAACAAATTTACCTTAAAATCTTTCTCTCATGCCCTTAAAACACATAGTCTACATTTTCTGGATAATTTTTACTGCCAGGGCTCAGAATCCTGCCCAGCACACTGTAATCAATATTGAATTAACATATAATCTTACATTCATATTTCTAAACCAAATAGAACTTTAGCTTGACTGTAATCCATACAACATTCTAAGCATATCCAAAGATTCCCTTCACCTTTCTCTCTTGTTCCTCAAATCCCTATTCAAGAAATTCTAAATGTCCACACCCTATGTCTGTGATGCTCACACCTAAGCACACCTTGGACTCACTGGAGAAAAGCACAGACTTCAGGCTCCAGACTAAGAATTCTGAGTCAGGAGACAAAGGGTGGATCCTAACAATGTATATGTCAATCAACTCCCAGATGATGCCAATTAGGGTGGCCTAGGCACCACATTTTGAGAACTACTGCCCTAACTCGATTCTGTAGGGACAGACCTATTTTGATAGCACTTTTAACAAAACTCTTTACCTTTGTTTGATACCATCTGTGGGCTCTGTTCTACCCTAGCATAAATCATGAGCCCTGCTCCCCTTAGCACAGCCTTGATGCTTAGGTTCAACCTACCCTGCCTCTGACAGTTAAGAGAGAGAGAATTCAGTTTTAGCGAAGACCATGAATCTATTCAGCACCCCTTCTTGGAAGCACCATCCATCTTTTATTTCTGTATATGTATCTAGTAATTCTTTTTTAAAAACTTAGTTTTTTTATATAGAAGGCAGAGTTACAGACAGAGAGAAAGCAAGACAGAGAGAAAGGTCTTCCACCTGATAGTTCACTCCCCAAATGGCCTCAACAGTGAGGGCTAGGCCTGGCTGAAGCAAGGAGCCAGGAGATTCTTACGGGTTTCCCACATGGGTAACAGGGGCCCAAGCATTTGAGCCATCTTTTGCAGCTTTCCCAGGCCATCAGCAGGGAGCTAGGTCAGAAGTGGAGTAGCAGCAGGCACCGTGGCTCACTAGGCTAATCCTCCACTTGCGGCACTGGCACCCCGGGTTCTAGTCCCGGTTGGGGCACCGGATTCTGTCCCGGTTGCTCCTCTTCCAGTCCAGCTCTCTGCTGTGGTCTGGGAGTGCAGTGGAGGATGGCCCTACACCTGCATGGGAGACCAGGGGGAAGCACCTGGCTCCTGGCTTCAGATCGGCTCAGCTCGCCGACTGTAGCGGCCATCTGGGGGGTGAACCAACAGAAGGAAGACCTTTTTCTCTGTCTCTCTCTCTCTCACTGTCTATAACTCTACCTGTCAAATAAATAAAAAGAAAAAAAAAGTGGAGTAGCTTGGAGCTTGGGACTTGAACCAGTGCCTATATGGGATGCCAGCAGTGCAGGTGCTACACCACAATGCTGGCTCCATAATAATTCTTAGTCTTTTTTTGGTATAAGAAAATTAATAGTTGGCCTTCAAATTTCAAGTACTAAATACTGCTGCATTCAATTTGAGTTGAATTTTGCCTATGGTACTCCTCTGAGAGCTCAGACCACAAGATTAAGGTTTGTGGCCAATAAGCTTCTAATGTCAACATTACAGAAAGAAGAAAGCAAAGAAAAAGAGCATGAGCATTTTAAAAACACGATGTCTCGGGCAGGTGTTGTAGCACAGCACCTTTAGCTACTGCTTGGGACACCCACATCCCAGAGTCCAGTTTGAGTCCCAGCTATCTTCTGCTTCTGATCCAGCTTCCTACTCATTCGCCTGGAAAGCAACTTATCATGGCCCAAGTACTTGGGTTACTGCTACCCACACAGCAGACCTGGATGAAGTTCCTGGCTCCCAGTTTTGACCTGGATTAGCTCTGGCTCTTCCGGGCATTTGGGGGAGTGAGACAATGGATGGAAGATCTTTCTTTCTTTATTTATATTTCCTTCTTTGTCATTCACCCTTTCAATTAAAATAAATTAAAAAAAAACAAAATACATATTTAATAGGGTACTCTGATTCTAAAGACTGTATCTATTTAGGCACAGAAATTAGAAATACAAAAAAAAAAAAAGTGGTACTGAGAAACTAAATCAGAAGATATGAGAAACAGTTACAGAAGGTGCATTCTGACTTTCTTAACACCAACCCCTTCCTAACCTCCCCAGTGCTTATTTTGTAGATATCTTCCTACACCTGGATTTTATTCTAGTCCATTACATGCCCAGGCATGAACACCTATGAGTATGGTAAGTGCCAGTCGGCTGAGCTCAAAGCACCAACCTGAAGCTGAAGGTAGAGTTCTGGAAGAAAGGAGGATTGTCAAACTTCTGCAGAGACAGACAGTCTTGTATGTTTCTTAAGGTTGGCAGCTTCTCACTATTTCTTCCCACTTGATTTCTTCTCAGCAAACCTTCATAGGTGCCATTACACAGCGTGACCCGGCGGTTGTAGTCATCCAAACTAAGATTTATAAGAGGATTAAAAATAACACATCTTAACTCACCGATAATATCATAAACTTGAGCCCAGGTAAATATCAGGGTTATAGTCAAGGTAAAATATTATTACAGCTCTCTTAGAAGGGTCAAAACTATGTGGCTATAGAACTACCCTGAAAGCAATTGTGAATTGAGAAGTTTCAAAAAGTCAAAGGGACAAAATATGGAGATAGGCACAAAAATGAATGATAATTACTACTGCATTGGAAAAAGTGAGGGTGTTTGTTTAAAAGGTAGGATGGTGACTCCTATTTTGTGCATAAGAATCTTGAGTAACCGAAGAGAGAATAGAATGGTCTGTACATGGCAGAGCTAAGACAGCTTTGACAAAAGTGGTTCTGTAAACCTAGGAAAGTACTTTAGGCAAAGTCAAGGCAAACAGAGGAGGTCAAAGTAAAAACCAGTAAAACTACAGAGAGAACACCAAGAAAATGGTTGGGAATTGTCCCAAGGCTTCAGGTAAACATGGGGATGTGTAGGGGCCCCATACCCATACAACATCATATCCCACATACCAGGGGTGACCTAAAATTCTAAACAGAGCCTCATTTGGTAAGTGAGGAATTTGACAAGTGTCACTGTGTGAATTTAAAGGGTAAAAGGCTAGCACCCAGGTGTGAAAACACAATCAGCACACACATGGGTATGAAAGAGGCCAGGACCTAAACACCAGACAAAAAAAGGCCTCCAAGGGCAGCATTGCCCAAGGTGTGTTCTGGGGAGATGTTCTGTGAAATAAGAGTTCCAGAGTCATATACATGTAGGCTCTTGAAGAATACGTTTCTCTAGGAAAGGCTTGAAGACATTCTAAAATTTCATAAAATCATTAACACTCAGCCTTCTCAAAAGTTATTTGGGGGCAGGTATTTGGCCTAGAGGTTAAGCTGCCACTTGGGCCACCTGCATCCCATATCAGAATGCCTGGATTCAAGTCCTGGCTCTGCTCCCAAATCCAGCTTCCTGCTAATGCATACCCTGGGAAACAGCAGTGAATGTTCAAGTACTAGAGTCCCTACCATCCGCATAGGAAACTCAGATTGAGCTTCTGACTTCAAGATGGCCCAGCCCAGGCTGTTGCAGGCAGTGAAGGAATAAACCAGAAGATGGGAGAGTTCTCTTTCTCCTCTTTCTGCCTGTCCCTCAAAAAATAATTTGGGGCCCACATTGTGGTGTAGAGGGAAAAGCATCTCATACTAGTGCTTGTTTGTATCCCAGCTGCTCCACTCCCAATCTAATGGCCTAAGGAAAACAGTAGAAGATGGCACCAATGTTTGGGCCCCCTCAACCATGTGGGAGACCTGGATGAAGCTCCTGGCTCCTGGCTTCAGCCTGGCTCAGCCTTGGCTGTTGCAGCCACTTAGAGAATCTCTGACTCTGTCTCTCTCTCTCTCTAACTCTTTCAAATAAATAAATAAATCTTTAAAAATAACAATATACTTTTAAAAGTTTTAATCACAGACACTTCCTTTTAATACTACATATTAATATCTCAAGCAAGGCATCATGGGAAAATGGCTCCTCATGAAATTAGGCACAGTCATGGGAAAAGAAGTCCTCAAAAATGGAGTACTGTGCCAAGGGCAGTAACAAATATACAGGATGTAGATGATGGGACCTTAGCTAGTAGGATCCAGGCACCTCAACACACATAACTGCCCAGAGTAGGGTGTCAGGAGGGAGGCTGGAAGCCGAGCTGGGGCTTGGTACACAGGAGTGGAAAGCTGAGGAATGGTGTTTAAAATGTGGAGATTGTGGGGGAAATAACAAATAAAAGAAGCAGAGGAGCCTCTTGGGGAATCTTTTCCCAAGAGGGAATAGTCCTTGACTCCTCTATGGTTTTGTTTTCCATGGTTTCAATTCTCTGCAGTTGACATTTTTTTTTTTTTTGACAGGCAGAGTGGACAGTGAGAGAGAGAGACAGAGAGAAAGGTCTTCCTTTGCCGTTGGTTCACCCTCCAATGGCCGCCGCGGCCGGCGCGCTGCGGCCGGCGCACCGCGCTGATCCGATGGCAGGAGCCAGGAGCCAGGTGCTTTTCCTGGTCTCCCATGGGGTACAGGGCCCAAGCACCTGGGCCATCCTCCACTGCACTCCCGGGCCACAGCAGAGGGCTGGCTTGGAAGAGGGACAACCGGGACAGAATCCGGCGCCCCGACCGGGACTAGAACCCGGTGTGCCGGCGCCGCAAGGCGGAGGATTAGCCTAGTGAGCCGCGGCGCCGACTGCAGTCGACATTGATCAAAAAATATGACTGTACTGCAGAGGAATGAAGATATTATGAGGAAAGAGAGATCACATTCACAAAACATTTACATAGTGTATTGTTAAAATTATTCTACATTATTAGCTATTGTTGTTAGTCTCTTACTGTGCCTAATTTAGAAATTAAAGGTATGTACAAGGGTATTTCATGAAAAAGGAAATAAAAGAAGTTTAAAAAAAGATATTTAAATAGTAATGGAGGATTTCAGTTCCCCACTTTCAGCAATGGACAGATCAAACAGACAGAAAATCAACAAGGAAACAACAGAGTTAATCGACACTATAGACCAAATAGACCTAGCAGATATCTAAAGAGCCTTCTACCCTACAGCCACAGCCACAGAATACACATTTTTCTAGCCAGTACATGGAATTTTCTCTAGGATTGACCACATACTAGGCCATAAAGTGAGTATCAGCAAGTTCAAAAAAACTGAAATCATGCCATATATCTTCTCAGATCACAATGGAGTGAAGCTGGAAATCAACAACTCAAGAATCTACATCATATGCAAACACATGGACAATGAACAATATGTTCCTGAATGAACAGATCATAGAAGAAATCAAAAGAGAAGTCAAAAACCTTTTTTGACTTAATACCATTGGTTGAACTATTTACTTAACATAGAATTAATCATAGGTGTATAAAGTCAATTGAAAATAGATCGCAGTAAAAAATAAGAGTGGGAATAAGAGAGGGAAGAGGGGCCATAACAGGTAAAGCTGCCACCTGCAGTGCCAGCATCCCATATGGGCGCCAGTTCGAGTCTGGGCTGCTCTACTTCCTATCCAGCTCTCTGCTACAGCCTGGGAAAGCAGTAGAAGATGGCCAAAGTCCTTGGGCCCCTGGACCCATGTGTGAGACCCAGGGGAAGCTCCTGGCTCCTGGCTCAGATCAGTGTAGCTCCAGCCGTTGCAGCCAATTCAGGAGTGAACTAGCAGATGGAATACCTCTCTCTCTATCTCTCTCTCTCTCTCTCCCTCCCTCTCTCTGCCTCTGCTTCTCTCTCAGTGTAACTCTGATTTTTCAAATAATAAATATTTAAATAGAGAGAGAAAGAAAGAGAGAGAGAGGAGCTGTACAGTTCAGCACACATTCTCACTGACTTACCCCTGAGGGTAAAGCTAAAAACTTGCCATGGAACTCCAAATCCCATTAAGCTGGGTGGTACTAATGCCATCTTACCTGTTAAAGTGATCATATTCAGTGATTAATTGACCATATAGATAGGATTAAGTGTCAAAGGGATCACATAAATAAGACCAAGTGTCTGGTAATAACAATAAGATAGAATTAAAAAGGAGAGAATGTTCCAACATGGAAAGCAGTCCACAAAGCAGACCCATAGCATCACAAATGCCCTCAACAACACTCTAACCTCAGAATCAGCCCTGAAGGCATGCGGATCTGGCTGAAAAACCCATGAGAGCATTTCAAGCATGGAAAGCCAAGACACTGTAGCAAAAAATGTCATATATGAAGGATCTCTGTGAGTGAGACCCTAGTGGAAAGAAGGGGCCACCAATGAAGAAGGTACCTTTCTCTGAAGGGAGGAGAGAACTTCTACTTTATTTATGACCCTGTCTAAATACTGACAGAGTTTGTGGACTCAAAAGGCTTCCATAGCCTGGGCAGCTCATTTCAAGTGATCATTATTTATGATCACTGACATAATAAATAAGAGTGCTAATTGTTAAATCAACAGGAGTCACTGTGCATTTACTCCCCATGTAGGACCTATGTCCTTAATGAGCTATACTATGAGAATTAACTGTAAAACTTCTTCTCAAACAATACTTTATACTTTGTGGGGGGATGCAAATTGTTGAAAGCTTTACTTAGTATAGAGCTGGTCTTCTGTATGTAAAGTTAATTAAATATGAATCTTAATGAAGAATGGGATGGGAGTGGAAGAGGTAGGGCAGGTATGGGGGAAGAACCACTATATTCCTAAAGCTGTACCTATGAAATTTGTACTCTAAATCAAAGCTTTCTTAAAAAACCACATTTATTGGGTGGCACCGCGGCTCAATAGGCTAATCCTCCACCTGCAGCACTGGCACACCGGGTTCTAGTCCCTGTTGGGGCGCCAGATTCTGTCCTGGTTGCCCTCTTCCAGGCCAGCTCTCTGCTGTGGCCTGGGAAGGCAGTGGAGGATGGCCCAAGTGCTTGGGCCCTGCACCCGCATGGGAGACCAAGAGAAGCACCTGGCTTTTGGCTTCGGATCATCGCGGTGTGCCGGCCGCGGTGCGCCGGCCGTGGCAGCCATTGGAGGGTGAACCAACGGCAAAGGAAGACCTTTCTCTCTGTCTCTCTCTCTCACTGACCACTCTGCCTGTCAAAAAAAAAAAAAAAACACATTTATTTTGGTGCAAAAAAATTAAAATCCAGGCATATGATGAGCCTTCAAAAGTTTATAGAAAATACTGTGAAAAGAAATTACTCATCGATTTTAAAAAATTTATCTTTTAATTCCATTTTTCCATGAACTTTTTGATGTATTCTACATGTAGGATAAAACATAGCACATATTCAAAGGCTCAGTACTCTGCAGTTTCAGGCACCCAAAGAGGGCCTTGGAATAAACACGTTGTAGATCAGAGGGGCCACTGCATGTGACAGGAAAGAGAAATAAATTCAAGGAGACTTGGAAGATAGTATCCTTCCTGTTCCTCAGGCTGCTCACCTACCTGGGTAGTCTTCAGTGATTGGGAGGAGTTCCTCCTCTGAGCCTCTCAGCTCACCCTCACCCTGCGGCCTGGCCGCAGCAAGCTGCTTCCAGAGACTTCATCCATGATGTTCTCTCCACCTAGGAAACAACTACCTCCCTCTTAACACTCTCCTCATCCTCCCCTGCACCTGGCAAAGACTGCTGTCTCCTTCAGTTTTCAGAACCTGCATCTCCTCTTCTTGAGGACTTGCCTTGATTGGGGTCAGCTTGTCCATCTATTATAGTCCTTCTCATATTTAGTTATAATTCATTGACAAGAGGTCTACCTTTGTAAACACAAATTTATGGTCATGGAGAAGGCTATATTTTCTCAGTATTTGCATTCCCAGCAGGGTTCCCTTACCAGGAATATGACTGCTGCTTAGCAAATGTTGGCCACATACAGAAATTCTTCCTAATTCTAAAACAGTTGATGTCAATATGATGTTTGTGCATTTTCAATTCACAGAGAAATTCTTATTAAAGAGCATAACAGTTTTAAAATGTCAGCTCTCCTGGGAAATTGTTTTCAGAAATGTGTAAACAGAACCCCACATGCATTAGAAACAGAGACACAAAGTGGCCCCTTCATCTCTCAGACAGAAGAAAATATGGTCCCGGCATCCATAGTGTAGTACATGATGGGTTTTTACCTGTTACAGACAATCTCCCAGTTGGAGAACCGTGAGTTCTGACTGATCAGAGTTGGATCCTCTTGTCTTGCTGCCCCAAGCAGCTGGTCTGTGCACACATCACATTCATTCCTCCCGGTGGCAAAGTTCCAGTACGGCAAAGCAAAGGACTCATTGCCTGTAAGTCGCTAAAAGCAAAGGGCAGGTCTAGTCATTTAATTTCTGCCATCAGATACAGCAAGAAAGCTTATATGGTGAAGACTGCTAAGGGTCTTGACCAAATGTATAAGCAAGATGAAAAATACCAGGTGAATGGATAACTAATCACAAAATAAAATTATTTTGGCACAAAAAATTTTGAAATCCGTGCATACTCATATATATATGGTGGATGTGCATAGGTTATATGTGAATACTGTGCTATTTTATATAAGGGAATTGGGAATCTGCAGATGTTGGTATTCTATGGGAGGGAGTGGTCCTGGATGCAATATCCTACAGATACTAAGGGACTATTTATATGCATATACTCACACATGCAATGCACTTGTCATTCAGCCTTTAAAAAGGAGATTCTATCATTTGTGAAAAGGAGAACCTAAAGGACATGAAGCTAAGTGAAATAAACCAGACATAGGATCTCACTTATATGTGGAATTCAAAAATAATAAAATAGAACATTTAGAAACAGAGAGCAAAGAGTGGTTACCAGGGGCAGGGGTGGGAGTAAGAAAGTATAGATCAAAGGTTCAGCATGAGTTAGCCTGGAGTTTCATTGTTTAACTTGGGTACTATAGCTAGTAATATTTTATTAAGTACTAGGAATTGTTCAGGACATTAGATTCTGGGTATTCTTAATGTGGGGGGGGGGGTGGGAAAGGAGGGAGAGAGAGAAAGGTAGACAGAGAGAAAGGGAAAGAGAGAGGGAAGCAAAGAGGGAGGGAAGGAAGGAAGGAAAGAAGAGACAGAACTATATGAAATAATGGGTATGTGAATTTGTTAACTGCACTAATCACTTCACTCTGTAGATGTGTATTATGTACAGCAAAACATCATGTAGCAGTTCTCAAGTACATATAATATTTTTTAGAAATAAAAAATATGAAATGCATAGTTTTGACCAACCTGGAGATCTCTTTCCAGCCACATCAAGTGGTACCGGTGCCAGGTAACAAAGGCAGGCCCTTGGTGTGAAAAATCTATGGCCTTATAGGGGCGCCCTGGTCCTAAAACAATTAGGAAACATATTACAGATCACAAAAGAGAATATTTAAAATGTCAAGCCTTACTTAAGATGTGTTACAAGCAATAAAAAAAAAAAGAATTTCAGAAGCAATAAGCACTTTTAGGATAAACGCTCCTTCATCTTTCAAAAATTTGGTATTGCAGCAGCGATTTGGGAAATTCAAGTCATGTTCAGCATTAACAGCCTTTTTTGCATATTAATTTTTGAGCAACAATAAGGTGAACTGGAGTATCCAAAAGAATACATCATTAGACATAAATAAAATATATTTTAAAGACATTTTCTAACTTATTCCTTACAAATGCACAAATCCGTAAGGAAGTAGGTAAATTAAAAGTATATCAGCTTTAAGCACACATAGTCCTAATGCTATGTTTATACAACCAAAAAGAGTTTCCATGGGTTGTGCCTCAGCCATCAATCAGTTACAACCACTAGCTGACAAGCATGGTCACTGATACCAGAAGAGAGAAAAATACATTCAAACCAATTTGGCTGGCCACTGGAACTGCCAATTTTAGTGAAAAGCTTTGGGCAATTTAACGCCCTCCTTACTGCCTGTTCTATCCTTCTTCCCATTTCATAACAGTTTTTGATGGTTATGTAGAAACTTTAGCTAACTTTAGTTCTTTTTCCAAGTACCTATAATAACTTCAAAGAACTGAACAGACATGAATATAAATTTAATTCCTGGATATGACCAGAAAATATAGTTTTCTCTTCCTCTTGAGAGATTCCCCTCTCATAAAGCAAACATCCCTCAGAGTGATGACAGCAGAGACTATAAAGGTTTACAGCCAGAGAGCCTCCATATCTATCGATAAAGAAAGACAGATGCTTACCTGCGAGGCAAGTTTTTGAAAAACCCACACAGAAAAGAACTGTTCTCACTCTTTGGACTCATAGTCTTTTTAAAAATGTTTCCATCCAGATTGAAGGTTCAAGTCCTCATGACAAAATGATGAGGGGACACCAAGTGATAAAGACAGGGATGGGAGATTCCAGATGAAAGTCTCACTATTCCAAGTGGGTAAGATGTCTTCATTTGCCCTAACTCCAATGAGGAACCCCAAAGCTTGAGGGTTAGCCAAGCACACTGAACTGCCATGAGAAGACTCTGGAATGAATTCAAGCCCTCTTGCAAAAAAACTGGTGTCTATATCTCTCCCCACAAAGAAAAATAATTCAGGTCAAATCTGAACCTATGAGGACAACCTCTCCTCCCATCTTAAGCGCTATCTAGACCCCAACTACTACGGAGCCAGCTGAAGCCAGGAGCCAAGAACTCCATCAGGGTCTCTCCAAGTACTACTGCTTTCCCAGATGCATTAGCAGGAAGCTAGATCCAAATCAGAGAAACCAGGACTCAGACTGGCTTGGACATGGAATGTGGTGTTGCAGGTAGTGGCTTAACCCATTGTGCCACAACAGCAGCCCCTGGGCACCACTTTATAAGCATCTAACAAACAAGTTAAGTATGGTTCAAAGGATTAAGCAGGAAAAGCTAACTCTGTGTTACTGTGGTTCAGCTTACACTTTCCCTTGACAAAAGATCTGGGCATTCCCAGCAGAGCATGATACAAATGACTGAAGACACGTGAGTTTAATGAGAAACCCACTTTCAACACACACTGTCTAATTCTGCACAAAGAAGCATCATATGCTTTGACATATGTTCAGTTAATTCCTCTAATTTGAGGAAAAGGTCAGAAAGGGCTTCCCCAGACAGACTTACACATGTTTTCTGCTGGAATCCAAAGGAATTTGCCTCCACTTCGCCAACCCATGCGTTTGAGGATTAATAGCTTCATAGAGAACAGTTTAGATTTTGAATTAAGAACATAAACTAAAGGACAGATATTGAAAGTGTTTACAACCAATATATCTTTCCAACCGGAAAGAAACCATTCCCTTTTAATTTCAGGCAGTATTCGATAATTCTACAACTTTCATAGACCTAACATAGCCTTGAGGTTACTCTCTTGTCAATTAACTTCAGTGAAATGACTTCCCATCCATGTCCCCTCACCCAGTCATAAACCTATATATAACATACCTTAAGCCAAGGAAAAAAACTCACCTAATAATGTATCTCTAACAGAATAATAATGGAGCCACACAAAAAAGTCATATATGCTGCAATTGGCGATCTGAGGCTGGGTCCTATTGGGCCCAAGAAGGCCCAGCCAGTGCTGCGTGGCAATCACGTAGTCGGGGTGTGGGCTCTTCTTTGCCAGGTCTAAGGCACCCAAGAACTGCTCCCTCTCCTGAGCAGACAGGGAATGGATGTTCCGCCGAACAACTGCCGGTTTCCTCTGATCACAGTTGGGGCCAGTCCAGCCAAACTTGCAGTCTCCACAGCGGTAACCAGCAAAGTTTCCTGGTTTAGAAAAGGGGAAGATGGGAGAGGAAGTGAGTTTAGGCAGCTTGGAAGACATTTCTGAATTGGATCTCTGGCATAGAATAGAAGAGACAAAAGTGGTTACAAGAAGGCAAAGAAAGTCCAATTCCTTCCCTTAGGCTCCTCTTGAGATCCAAGTGGGCTGAGCACTAGAGAGGCCTAGAAATATTCCCAACAAAGAGGCAGGCAATGAAATGCAGTACATGATATCATGGATGAATCGCCCCCCCCCCAATGCATGTGCTCAAGTCAGTTGGACATTGCTTGAAGGTAGAGTTTTTAATGAGATAAAAAAAAAAGTCACATGCTGTCATTAGGGCAGGTCCTAATCCAACACCACCAATGTCCTTGTAAGAAGAGTCTCACACAGAGAAAAAAACATGAGAAAAGAAAATTAAGAGAGAATGTGGCCATGTACAAGCAAAAGAGAGAGGCCACAGAAGAAACCAGCCCCTTCACCCAACACCAGGATCTCAGCTTCCAGCTCTAGAATTGAGAAAGAAAGTCTACTGTGTAAGCTGGTGATCTGGTGGTGGCAGCCCGGGCTAACTCATACAGGTACTCTCCTCCCTCTTGTAGGACACAGGAGCGTCCCCTGCCATGTCTTCTCCATGTTCCAACCTGGGGCTGAGCCGCAGCCTCAGCATGTCCTTGCTGACTCCTGCTACCTGTGTGGCTCATACCAAAGGCCTAGAGCAGACAGCTCATTGATTTAGAGAGGGAAGGGAACATATACCAAGCTAAACGTGGAATCAAAATAAATAAATAAGCTCACTTCCAGGAGTTTAGGTGGAATCTAACACCAAAAATGCTGGTTTATTTCACAAAGGAGACAGTGTTAAGACAAAATCAATGGAGGCTGACAGGTTGTAAAGGTGAATTAGTTGCCATGATGTCAGGGAGCACAAATCACTGAGGGTTTCCCATCAGCTGCACACATATGCTCTCTTTCTCTCTCTCTGCACGCCCAGGGAGTGAACACTAGGAACATCAAGCTCTGAGCATCTCTCTGATCAGCATCTCAGGTGGAAATGGTGTCAGCTTGCCCTTGGCTTCCTTTCCTCTCTTAGCCTTTTGGACTACTGCTGGGAGTCTAACCAGTCCCTCAGTTTGTGGTGATAGGTTGAAGAGCGAAAGTATTCCTGGAATGAAGGAAACAAACGAGGATAAGAATGCCTGTCTCCCAGGAGACTGAGGGTTGATGGAAAGACAGTAGCATGGGTGACCAAGACATCTCCTTCTCTCTTCCTCTTCCTCTTCCTCCTCCTCTTGCCCCAAGACTTACTGTTCTTCCTTCTGCCTGAAACATTTTTTCATCCCTGCTTCCCTAAATTCTTTGTCCAGCTTACCTAGCCCTCCTCTAAACTTCACAGTGGGCTCTCTATAAGCACATTCTTTTTTTTTTTTTTTTTTTTTTTTTTTTTTTTTTTTTGACAGTTAGCGTCATAGACAGTGAGAGAGAGAGAGAGAGAGGTCTTCCTTCCGTTGGTTCACTCCCCAAATGGCTGCCATGGCTGGCGCTGCACCGATCCAAAGCCAGGAGCCAGGTGCTTCTTCCTGCTCTCCCATGCAGGTGCAGGGGCCCAAGCACTTGGACCATCCTCCACTGCCCTCCCTGGCCAGAGCAGAGAGCTGGACTGGAAGAGGAGCAACTGGGACTAGAACCCAGTGCCCATATGGGATGCTGGTGCTGCAGGTGGAGGATTAACCAAGTGAGCCATGGCGCCGGCCCTATAAGCACATTCTTGACTCCACACATCAGGTTCAGACACTCCTACATGACTGTGCTCCCACAGCACCTCAGAATCCCTTTCATTCCCTTTTCCATGATGTCTTTATGCCCTTGTCCCTTAGTATGTGTGGGAGATTAATTCCAGGACTCCTCCTTGGATACTCCAAATTGGGGGGTGCCCAAGTTCCTTATATAAAGGGGCATAGCATTTCCATGTATCCCATGAACTTCCTCTGGTATATTTAAATTATTCCCTGTTCACTTACTATATCTATCATAATGTAAATGTTGTATAAATAGCTGTTACACTGTGTGTTAAGGAATAAAGACAAAAAAATCCATACATGTTCAGGACAGATGCATTTTTTCTGAATATTTTCTATCCTCAAATTGGCTGAATCCAGGGATGGAGGGTCCTACAGATGTGGGCCCATGGATATACAGGGTTGATAATATTATTTTCAGCTCCAGACAACTGGAAATCAGTGAACTCACTATGTAGGCCTGTGCTTGGTCTTATGAATAATTAATGTTTGTTGAATGAAGGAAAGAAATATACAAGTATAACATTTAATAGGTAATGCAATAAACATAAATTTTCTCTCCCTGTCCTTTTGGATTAGCAGGAAAAGCTGTTTCTGTAAATAATTTTGGAAAACTACAGGTACAAAAATAGAGGTAAATAAAAGGTACTATGACCATAAGAGAAAAAAGGTCATTTGTATCTCTAAAGGAAAAGAAAATTGTCCAATAGCATAAAAAACAAAATGATTAGTATTTGTGCTCTGTAAAGAAAAGGCACAGCTTCTTTTCTACTCACCAATGAATTTTTTGATAGCTAAGGAAAATTTCATCAGAAATGTAGTAAGTAGGTAGAAAGAAAAATGGTAATTGGTTGCTTGAGTTCTGTGTTCTTTGCAACATACAAAATATCCTACCTATCCTCACATAGCTCAATTATCTGTATTTCCTACATTTCAGCACTCTTTGAGAATAGAAGTAAAAATACTCAAAAAGGAAAAATTCTACTATTCCCAAGTGTATCTGAATAGTTTGAGTTAAACATTAATACTGATGTTGATTGCAGGAGCCAAGTCACCAAATATACAAGATTTATTCAACAGGTACTTATTGGGCAGCTACCGTACTTTCAAGATGCTTCAGGCTTCATTACCCCTGGAATTTCAGATTATCTACTTTAGAGACAACCTTTACTAAAATGCATTACCTACTCTGATAGCTTTTCCAGGAATATAGTATTTTTTTGTGAAAGGATTGAACAAAATGCTGAGAAGAATAAGAACTACCCAAATAAAAATTCAGTCAAACTTTCAGCTGGCTACCTAAAGTTAGGTCAGATGGCTGGGGATGACAGTGCAATCACATCTCTTCACTTCTTGCTTCAAAAATGCTAAGACATTTGGGTAAAAATCATGTATCAAGGAAGGCCACTGATTGTCACAAATGGGGCTTCTGGGGCAGTATGTTGACGGTGAAGGGGAGGGGGCACGTGCAGGGGAACTGGTTAGGTATTTTATGTTTAAGTTTGCTAGCAATCCAAAACTGCTCTAAAAATAAAGTTTACTAATTTTTTAAAATATTAAGAAATAACACACCTAAATTTTGTAATAGTAAATTCAATGTATTCCTACATTTAAAGATATAGAACTTGTTTTTGGATTTGAGGATCTCATTATTGAGTAACTCATAACTTACGCCATGAATTCTAAGACTACTCTACTTTGTTTATCAACATTCTTTTTGGTTGGTAGAAACAAAATTATCAGTAACTAATTGCCTCTCCCATTTATGTAGCCTACATAATTTACTGAAAACCTACTGCTTAAAGGGCAGTCAAAACTGAAGCTATCATGACAGTGCAGAGGCTGTATGTAGGAGAGGTATGTGGGAAATCTCTGTGCTTTTGACTCAATTTTGCTGTGATCCTAAAACTTCTCCAAAAACCGAGTTCTGTTTTTTAAAAAGCACTCAACATGCCTTCATATGTACTCCCATAGCTTTTGAACCTTCTGGTAACTCTGGACCTAACCTTGCAGAGCCTATTGTATCAAGGTAATATTTCATAGAGTTCTTACAAAAAGCAAGCACATTAATATGGAGCACTTAAAACAGTGTCTGGTATACATCAAATTCTATATTAGGTGCTATTATTAGTTTTATTATATACCACATATCAAATAGTACAGCAACAATTTGTTTTCATGTCTGTTTTATACCTACCCTGTAGACGCTTCAAAAATTATGACATTTTCTTCCCTCCCTGTCCATAAATTACTTAATTTAATTGGTCCTAAATAAATGTTGGCCAGGTGAGTGATGAAAGAACCATTGGAAAGCTGAATAAAAGGCATTAGCTAATAGGGTATACAAACATGAGGGGACTTCAAAAAGTTCATGGAAATAGAATTAAAATAATTTATTTTAGTGCAAAAAAATTGAAATTCTTGCATCATTTTTTCATTAGATGTATTTTTCCAAAAATTTGGAAAACTCCTCAAATGTATGGATTTCAAAAATTTTTTACACCAAAATAAGCTTATCTTTTCATTCCATTTTCCATGAACTTTTTGAAGTGCCTTCACATAAATAAGATATAATACCTTAGCTTGGAGGAAGTAAAAGGCGTGTGCACATAACACAAGCCTTTTCATGGAAAAGGTGAAAATGACGACCCTTGACTCAGATCAGAGATGCTTCACCACCTGATGAACAAAGAACTTCAATGCAACAAAGTTGCCTACACAAAGTAACGTATACATACTAACAAAAGAGCATTTGTCTGAATTTGAGTTCCCCTAATGACCTGGAAGTTTATTTAATTAAAAAATTCTTTTCCAGTACATGTCACAGAAAATACACTAAGACCCTTCAGCCAGACCCCTTTCAGTTTTGAGCCTGTAAACCTAGCCTAAAGAATTTGTTGTAATGCTGAAGACAACTTAAAAGTTTAAGAAAATGAAAGCGGAGCACATAGAATGTTTATTACTTTAATTTCGATTTTTAGAAGATTTTACATCAATTTAAAATGAGTTAATCCCCATCCCCTATCTACAAATAGTAACACATGTAAAAAGAGGGTCTTTCAGAAATGGTTGTGTTAGCTTCCTGCGAAATGGAGAGAGAAAACAAAAAGATCCCTAGATGATGCCAACCTATCCACCATGGAGAATGTCCTTGAGCAAAAATTAAATTGAGACAGTCAAAGTTCTTTATCTACTGAGGAGTGGGATAAAAATGGAAGGGAATGAAAACATCCAAACACTACACGTTCCTACACGAACTGCATCAGCTCAACCTCAAAAAGCCATTAGACTAAATAAGCTTAAAGACCACCGATTAGTGACTTTACAAGGAACTCTAAATAGCCTATTCCTTTTAATTAGAGATTCTATTATTTTAATAACAATACTTTATACTCACATAGATCCTTTCATCTAGAGAGCTCAAAAGGATTTTACAAGTGTGGTTTCATCATTATCCCCATTTCAGAGATTGGAAAATGGAGGCACTTAGTCATTTGTACAAACAAGACGTTCTCAGCCAACTGTTCAAAAACGATTTGGTGCACACATTTTTTCAAAAGCCCAAAGACACAATTGCAACTGGTATATTCTCGTAAAGGCCAACTGGTAGGTAAGCCTTATGAGCTGAATGGCTCATGCCAAGGTCTCCTGAAGTTAAGCTCCCCCTGACCACTAACTTTTTCCTTGTTTCAATTCATCCCTACATGGAAAAGAAAAGGTCAGAATTTGAGCATAGAGCTTAAAATTTTTTTCATCAGCTGCATGATTTGGATTCTACAGCACATTTATTTTTCCAGTGAATTAACAAAATTCATGGTCATCAATAGTCTGGTTGCCAGATGACATTTTTTCCTTAAGAATTTTTTTTTTTTTTTTTTTTTTTTTTTTTTTGCCAGGCAGAGTTAGACAGTGAGAAAGAGAGAGTTATAGACAGTGAGAGAGAGACAGAGAGAAAGGTCTTCCTTTTGCTGTTGGTTCACTCCCCTAATGGCCGCTACAGCTGGCGCTGCACCAATCCAAAGCCAGGAGCCGGGTACTTCTTCCTGGTATCCCATGTGGGTGCAGGGACCCAAGCACTTGAGCCATCCTCCACTGCCCTCCTGGGCCACAGCAGAGAGTTGGACTGGAAGAGGAGCAACCGGGACTATGAGCCACGGCACCGGCCTTCCTTAAGAAACCTGAGATTGTGCAGGGATTCTATTTGGAAAAGAATCATGAAGCTACCAGAAGAGAAGGTCTTTGGTTTAAATTCTAAAGACTGTTTTTGCAAACCACGAGAAAACAACCCTGAGACAGTAAACAAATCTCTCTGGAGGTAGAATAAACTGGAGAACTCCCATCTTGTGTTGGGATGTGTGGCACATCACAGAATGGTAATTACCACATACACGAAGAAACTTTGCACCTCGGCCACTAAGACTTGGTCTGGTGCCCTGAAACTTCAAGAGCTAGACCACCTACTCAACAAGCGTGAATCCACCCAAAATCAGTATGAAAGTGTAATGGAATACTATTCAGTCTTTAAAACAAAGAAAATTCTAGGGCTGGCATTGTGGCATAGTGGGTTAAGCCACTGCCTCCCACAGTGGCATCCCATATAGGTGCTGGTTCATGTCCTGGTTGCTCCACGTCCAACCCAGCTCCCTGCTAATACACCTGGGAAAGCAGCAGAAGATGGCCCAAGTTCTTGGGCTCCTGCACCTATGTGAGAGACTTGGATGAAGCTCCTGGTTCACGGTTTTAGCCTGGCCCAGCCCTGACCACTGTAGACATGAGAGGAGTAAACCATGGATGGAAGGTTTTTATCTCTGTCTCCCTCTCTTTCTCTCTCTCTCTGTAACTCTGCCTTTCAAATAAACAAATAAATCATAAAAAATAAAATGAAAAAGCAGATGATTCTAACTTGTGTGACCACGTGAAGAGAACTGGAAGACATTGTGCTGGTTGAAATAAGACAGTTATAGAGGGACAAATAATGCAGGATTCCTCTTAAAAGATATCTAAAATAACCAAATATCTGTGTTTCTCTCTCTATCCCTCCCTCTTTCCCTTTCACCTTCTCTCCCTCTCTCCCTACCTTTCAAATAAAAAACTTTTTTAAGCTTTTAAGGATTGGGTGTTATTGTGCAGTGTGTTCAACTGTATCCAGTGCTTGGGACACCTACATTCCACATCAGATTGCCTGGGATCAAGTCCAACCTCTGATTCCCATCCAGCTTCCTAATCATGCACACCCTGGAAGGCAGCAGGTGATGGTTCAAATACTCAGATCCCTGCCCTCCACAGAGAGCTGGGCGGAGTTCCTATATGCTGGTTTCAGCCTGACCCAGCCCTGGCTGTTGTAGATATTCGGGGAGTGAACCAGTGGATGGAAGATATTCTCTCTCCCTCTCAAATAAAACAAAAATAAAATAATATCCAAATATATGACATTGACAATGGAATGGTAGCTACCATGGGATGGAGGGAGTTGTTCAGTGGGTATTAAAGTCACAATGACACAAGATGAGTAAGTCCCAGAGATCTGCTTACAACATTGTGCCAGTATCTAACAATAAGGTATCCTGCACTTAAGAATGTGTTAAGAGAACAGATCTCAAGTTGTGATTTTGCCAAATAAACAATAACAAGCAAACACAAAAACAGAGACACAGGGAAATGTTTGGAGGTGATGTTTATTCCCTTGACTGTGGTGATGGTACCAAGAGTATACATGTATAGCCAAACTCACTAAAACTGGAGAAAACAAAACATATAGCAAACAAAATTCGTAGATTCAGTAAGTCTTAAAATACCTTAGAAACTCTCTCTCTCTCTCTCTCTTACACACACACACACACACACACGCACGAGAGACAGTTGATATCAAGAGTTACTGTCCAGAGTCAGGCTCAGCTGGTTATAGGGAGGAGGTGAACCACAGCCTGGTAGTGGGAGTCAAAGCAGCATACATGTCCTTCACCGTGACTGGAAATGGAGACCATACACCATGACAGAGTCTTGCTTTGGGACATGTGATGTTCTCACGGTATGGACAGGCCCTATTTCTGGTCAGCTGCCTTCTTAGAACAGAGAATCCCCTTCTATATTTTGAAAGTAGGTCACTGTGACCTCGAGTTCCTGTCGCTCCTAAGGAGAATTTATAAAAATTCTCTCAGCAAAGGAAAATAGTAAGTATTCCTCTCTCCTCTGTCATTCTCTATTTTTCACATCCCTATCCTTTAAAATAATAATAATAATGTTAGCCAGTCAAAAACATAAAGGGGATTGAGATAAAAAGAGTCAATAATTATATATGATTTCATAAAGTAGTCTGCCCTGGAATTCTATAAAATGGAGATTCCCAACTTCTGAAAAATTGAAACATTTTAAAACATTTTAAAACGTTTGACATGGAAATAATTGCTCTAGGGATATTTTTGAGTTTGGAACCAAAAAGTCACTATGTTAGTATGGTTTTCAATCACATAGGTAATATGAAAACAGTTGTTCCTCATTAGACTGAAAAACAATGAAAACCCAAGAGACAATGTCAAAGGAAGCATGTACTTACACAGCTTAGAAAAAGATGGATAATATATATTCAATATGCCACTGAAAACATTGTCTCAATACCCAGGACAAAACCAGGACCCAAAAATTCCTTTGCATTAAAGAATTAAAAATAAGATTACAAAATGATTTTAAAGCCAGGACTTCTAAACTTAAAAAAATCCAACATCATCCCTATATCAATATAACATCCCTTTGGATATTCTTTTAGTAATACTTCTTCATGCCCTTACATGGCTCAATTATCCTACATCCTGGAATCATACAAGAACAGAAATAAGTATTTAAAGAAAGCAAAGTCTGACACATTCAGCACCCATAGAAAAGTAAGAAGGACTGCAGAAATTGCAAATTAAGTCTTTTGTGTTTTGAATGCCCTGCCAGCCTTTGAGTGCTAATCATCACTGGTCATGGCTGCTGGAAACCAGAGGAAAGCAATGACTGAAGAGGACCTGGGAAGGCCCGGAGGGCCAAAGAAAGAAGAAATGCACAGAGATTTCAAAGAAGTAGGTCATAAGAGAGACCAGAGCCTACAGGAAGGACCCTGAGTTCCTTTTGTGACACCGCGTTCAAATCCAGACAAGAGTGAACCAAAGCCACTGCTTTTGGGTAACAACCCTCTCTTTGCAGGTCACTGAGAAAGCTCTTTCTTGCTGCGTCTGTCCAACACTGACAAAGCTACAACCCAGCCACAGCTTTAATGAGAAAGATGTACCCTGCTTGAGATCCATTCAAATCATGAGAAGCACTGTGGCCAGGACAGCAGAACACCTGCCTCCAACTCCTGTGTGTAAATACCAAGCCTCACCCATCCCCTCCTCCGCAAATACGGACCCATTTCAGGAGAGGGCACCGAATCCATCTTGAAAGGACTTGTTCTGACTTTCAAAGCTGACTCGTGAGCTCTTTAGCCTCCCTTTCCAATAAACAAGTCAATGGTATGTTGGCATGTGTTCATATAACTGGGCTTGGCCCGGGTAATATTTATTTAGTTTTCATAACTGGATGTACCAGAGGATGTGAACCAAGACATCATCAGTCCTACTACTGCTTCTCACTAAAATATAATTGGTTCATTTTTCAAAGTCTCATCCAATAGCCTCTGTCAATAGTCTCCTCTCCTCCTTAGAAGGGGCTCCTTTCTCAGCCAGAGCCCTCCCCACAAAGCCAGTAGTGTGGGCCAGGTCTGTCCACAGACACCTCACCTGTGCACTTGCAGGTCCGGTTGAAGAACTTCCTTGGCCACTGCTCACGGTCATCCTGGTTTCGCAGGACATAAGGGCCACTCCAGGGCCTGGTGTCAGTTTGTACCTCTGCACACTGCCCCCGGCCATCCTGAGAACCACAGATGTTGGAGGGCTCTGCACCCAGGGGCGGGCAGCATTCCTTGTTCACCAGGCTATCGAAGGTCATGCACACCCGAGGGAACTGAGCCCAAGCCCCAGGCAGGATTCCACAGTCCAGGCACAGGAACAGGAGTCCCAGCTGAAGCAGGCTCATGGCTGGGTGATAACTGGCTCTCCCTTCCCAGTCCTTCTTTATGTCTTCCCTTTCTCCTAGTCTTCCACTCTTGAGCTCTTGAGCATTCGCTGTCTTTTTCTCTTTTTAGTATATAGTTTTTTGCATTCTATCCCTCTCCCCCTAAAAAAAATACCTACCCAAATCACAAACCCTTCACGTGTGCATGTGTGTACAGGCACATGTACACACTATTTTATGTGACTCAAACGACTAACACAAATTTAATTTCATTAGGAGCGCCTCTAACAGCCAAATTTAATGAGGGCAGTGCTTCTCACCATCTTCCCCCGTTAAATCGGGCTTTGTCTAATTGAGTTAATTTGCAGAGTGCTCCAGTCACACTGCTTATTATGCTGGCATTTCTATACCCCCTCCTTCCCTCCTTAGCCCTTGACTTTAATTGCCTTGAACTCAGTTCAAAAGCCAAATGCCGTGCTGCCTTTATTCTGTCTGGCTTGCCAAGCCACGGGGCCTTGTGGGGTTTGTGTAAGGGCTGGGAGAAGCCGTCATTAGGCGGATTAGTATTAGAAAAATCCTCATCGTTAGCACATGGTCCAAAGTGCACAATGAAGAGATCAAGTTTCTGGCTTTGTTTCAGGAGGGCAAAACCATCTTCTTTATTGGGCTCATGTGCACCAGCCAAGCTTGTGACCTCAGACTTCCCGGGGAGTCAATGGATGCAGTGAGTCTTTGTCAAAGCCCCTCACAGATGAGCGCACATTGGGAACGGCATTGCACTCCTGACTGCGCGCTGACGCACGAGGAAGACCACTCCAGGAGGTCACGCAACTGCAAACATAAAGAAACATTTATTTAGAGCTGGTGTACAAGGGAGGGCTTTGTTCACAATTAGGAATCTGCTTCCCTCTAAACAACAACTTACTCTTATCCTATTCAGCACATCTATGATGCAGATTTTCAGAATTTGCCCAAATTAGCAGGCCACTGGAAGATCCCAGTTGTCATTATCTGTACAGGAGACAAGGACAATCTGGAGTGGGGACTCACAAGTGAATGTCTGGATTTGCATTACAGTGAGACCTTATCAAACTGCTGGGGAGAAAGAGGTGCCTCCTGGGAGCTTCTGGGAACAGCACAGGGAACGCACAGATCAGCAGTCGTAAGCACCTGTTGGAGCATCCCTTCATCCCCACATGGTGGAGCAGAACTGTCTCTGTGCTATGGGGTCTGTAACTCCTCATAAAAGCACTGACTGGCAAATTCCCCAGCTCAAGGACCTCTGTGCCATCCCTTGACAAATTGTTGTGACTAATTAAGTGGCAGTTCTTACCTCTGGCTCTACACCAGTGCCAGACAGGAGCAGAATCTCTGAGTGTGTGCCCCAGACAAAAGCACGCTTTATGAATTCTCTAGGCGACCCAACTGTGTAGCCAGAGATCAGGGGCACTGGGTCAGGACAAAGCTTGGATCCAGAGCAAAGGCTGCAATAGCATCAACTAAAAGATATAAAAGACATCCTGCACATTAGTTTCCTGGGGGATGCTATAACAAATCACCACAAACTGAATGGCTTAAAACAAGAGAAATCCATTTTCTCAGGGTACTGGAGGTCAGAAGTCTGAAGTCAAGGTGTTGTTGGCAGGGCTGGCATGTCAAATAGGGCTGCACTCGCTCTGGAGTCTTTCAGTGAGAATCCTTCTTGCCACTTGCAGCTTCTGGTAGCGGCATGCAAGCCTTGGCTTCCTTGGTTTAAGGCTGCAACCCTCCAATCTCTGCTGTGGTCACCTGGCCTTCTTCTCTTCTCTTTCTGTCTCTCCTCTGTTCTGTCTCTTCCGAGGACACTTGTGATCAGATTTAGGGACCACTCAGGATCCTTAATTCAATGACATCTACAAAGAATACCCTTTTTCCCAACAAGATCACATCCAACACTTCTGAGTAATGAAGTTCGCATCATGTTGGAATCACAAAATCTCAGAGTTGGAAGGGTGTTTTGGAGCTCACCTATGCATTTCATACATATTTACAGATTACTACTTTGGGGGATTTCATTCTATGTTTCATGAAGCCTTGAGGCTCCATAAATGTTAGATTCAAAATTCCTGGATACTGAGAATGTTGGAGTCTGCTCTCACATCAGAATTGTCACACATCTAGGTCTGGAGTTTGCTTTTCTTTCATTATGACATTTGCTAGATAACTTGGTTGGTCTACAACTTTAAATTCAGGTTGTCATGACTCCACCAGAACTCTGGCTCTGACCTCTGTGGCAAGCCCCAGACCCATATATCTAAGTCCCTTCTTGACCTCTCCCCCGGGAGGTCTAGACATCTCTCATTTAATATGTTCAAAGCAGAACTTTTGCCCTCTCCTTCAATTGTAGTTGTTCTCCATGGGTCTGCTCCACCTTGATAAGGAACACCATCACATTCCTGTAAGTCATCATTGATTCTCCTTTGTCCTGCCTCCCCAGGTATGCTTTCCAAGGCACTTAGAGCAAAATTCAAGGTTCTGTTTATGCAGTACTCCAAATGTGGTCCACAGATCTATGAATAACCTGTATCAAGATAAGAACAATAAAGACAGAAGTTGAGTCAGTCAGCATTTGGAATCTTTCACGGTGATTTGATGCTGCCATACATTCAAGCACATGACTAGTCATGTCCTTAAAGAGGAGAGAGTCTTACTGGGGGTTGTCAGACTTGTAAGGAGAAGGCCTATGGCACAACCTGTCAGTCAGTCATGTATATTTGAATTGCATGCTGGTCTGTGTTGGAAACATCTTGTCTTGGAAGATTCTTTACTGGGGATACTTTCAGAATTAGCTTAGAGAAGCTTTATGATCTGTCACTCTCCCTCCTCTTTCTTGTTCTGGAGGGGCAGAGTCCTACAATCTCTCCACTACTCACATGTGTTCCATTCATTTCCACCTTTCCTGTTGTCCTGCTTCCCTCTGCCTGAGATATTCCTGCTCAGAATCTTGTCATTCAGGTTTCAGATCCTAAAGACACCATTCCTGACTGCTCACTTTAACATACCTACACTAAGTCACCCACTCTCTATCATGTCGCGTAATTTCATTTGCTTCACAGCACTATCACTATCAAAAATTTTTCTTCTTTTTAGTTTAGTGACTGGAAGTCTGTCTTCTCTACTAGAACATAGGTCTCAAAAGGGGGATAATCTCAACCACGTTGTGTTTTTCCAACACTTGGAACCCTGCTTGGCAAACAGAGGATACTTAATAAATAGTTGATGTATAAATAGCCCCAACTCAATTTTTTATGTTCATCAAGAGACTCATTACTATAATGACCATATTTATACAAATTAAATGCTATTATGTAGGGGTTCCAGGTAGGATTTTTTAAACTGCTGCAAATGTGTGGAATCCACTGGCCACTCCAGGGCTCTACCACTGCCCTCAATATTTCTGACAAATTATCACCAGGGTCTGGCTAAAAACGTCTAGTGAGGAGGTTCTCACAAACTTTTGGGAGCAGTTATAAATGTTAGGAAATCCTTCCTTTTTAATAAGTATTTAATATTAAATATGATTTAAATGTAAATATTAATATTTAATAAAAAGTTCTTTCACCAATGTTCCCATCAAAAGCCCTTCATAACGCCTTCAAACCTCCTTGAATGGGCTTACTCAATTTCCCATAAGCTTTTCCCTCTTCTCCTTCTTAAACCAAACATCCTCAACCCCTCCCCCATTTTCCTTTCCATGAGACAGTTTCCCCATCAGCTTAGTCTCTCCTTTTCTGGCCAGTACAGTCTGCTCTTTGACTCCTCTATACATGTTTCCTGCAGCTTAATACAATATTCCTAATGTGATCAAAGCAGAGCTGACCGCCTGAGTTTTGCTTGGCTGTCACTTCACCCCATCCATTGTGTATTCATCTGCTCAGTCTAACTCAAGCTGCAATCAAGATTTCAAGAGCTCATTGGCTCATGGGAGGAATGTTTTTGCTAACATATACCCTGTGCCAATTGTCACCATGCTCTACCTTGTGTGCGTCCCAAGGTTCAAATTAAAGGGGTGTCCTTTAATTCCTTTCCTGACACCCTTCACAGGTAGTGAGGAAGAAGGGAGTGATGGGCCACTCCCTGGCCAGGGTTCACCTCACTCTCTTCTGTTCACATGTAATCACACTCATTAGCTGAAACAAGTCCAAGATGTCATCTTCTGGAGATGGACTGAATGTATGCCCTAGAGGATCATGTGCTGGATGTTTGGTTTCTGGTGCGGCAATGCTGGAAGGTGGTAGGACCTTTAAGAATGGGACCTCATGGAAGGTATTTAGGTCATGTGGGAACCAACTTCATGGACAGATTAATACTTTCTCACAGAAATTCTAGTTCTCATAGAACCAGATTAGTGTTGCAAGACCAGGTTGTTATAAAGTGAGATCACCTTGGTTTGGCTTTCACTGCACATGACTAGTGTCCTTTCCATTCCTCTACCACATTGTGCCACAACCATAAGGTCCTTGCCAGGATGCTCCACCATATTCTTGTTCCTCCAAAACTGTGAGCTAAATAAACTTCTTTTATTAATAAACTATCCAGTCACAGGTATTCAATTATAGAACATACATTGGGCTAAGATACATGACTCTCAAAGGGGGAGGTCTTTTTAAACAAAATACATTTTTAAAATTCATTGGATCTCCACTTGCAGAAGTATGCAGCAAGACTCCTACCTTATACCTTATGCAAAAATCCACTCAAAATGGATCAAGGACCTAAATGTATAACCTGATACTATCAGATTACTAGAGAACAATACTGGGGAAACTCTGCAAGACATAGGCATAGGAAAAGATTTCTTGGAAAAGATCCCAGTAGCACAGACAATCAAAGCAAAAAAAAAAAAAAAAAAAAAAAGACAAATGGAGCTAGATCAAGCTGAGAAGCTTCTGCACTGCAAAGGAAACACTCAGCAAAGTGAAGAGGCAACTGACAGAAATGGAGAAAATATTTGCAAACTATGCAACTAACAAAGGATTAATACTCAGAATTTATAAAGAGTTCAAGAATCTCAACAATAATAAAACAAAAAAACAGTTAATAAATAGGCAAAGGACTTGAACAGGCATTTTTAAGGGAAAAGGTTTATTGGGGAGAACCTGACAGACCAGAGGGAAGGGGCGAAGAAGGAAAATAGGGAGGAGAGTGTAAGAGAGAGATCGAGAGAAAGAGAGAGAGATATCAAGAGACATAAATAGAGAGGGAGACAGGAGAGAGAAAGAGATCAGGGGATGGAGAGAAAGAGAGCCACATCAAATAGGCATTTTTCAAAAGAGGAAATTCAAGTGGCCAACAGACACATGCAAAAATTCACACTATCACTAGCCATCTGGGAAATGCAAGTCAAAACCACAATAAGGTTTCACCTCATCCCAGTCAGAATGGCTATCATACAGAAATCAAAAAACAATAAATGCTGGTGATAATGGGGGGAAAGGTACCTTAATACACTGTTGATGGGAATATAAACTAGTATAGCCACTGTGGAAGACAGTATGGAGATTCCTCAGAAATCTGAAAATACATCTACCATACAATCCAGCCATCTCACTCCTGGGAAATTGATGCAAATTATGTGAAATAAGAATATGAAAGAGTCATTTGTACCCCTATATTTATTGCAGTTCAAATCACAATAGCTACAATATGAAATCAACCCAGATGTCTATCAACCAATGACTAAAGTAAACATGGTGTGTTTATATGATATATATATATATATATATATATATATATATATGCTATGGAATACTACTCAGCCATAAAATATGAAATCCTGTCTTTTGCAACCAAATGGATGCAACTGAAAACAATTTAATGAAATAAACTAGTTCCCAAAAGACAAATATCATGTTTTCCCTGATCTATGGTAACTAATAGAGTATAAAAGAATGTAATATATATGAGCAAAATTGACATTTTGGGATTTTATTATTATTTACAGCCCTATCTCTACAGTTGAGAAACAGTTTTTTCTTCTTCTTGCTATTTGCTGAATTCTCTACTTAGTGGAGGGCTAAGCTTATAAAATAAACAAATCATGTCATTGTAAAAATTAAAAGAAAGAATAAGAAAGGAAGAAGGAGAGAGGGTGGGAGCATGGCCAGGAAGAGGGTAGGGTGGAAAGTATCACTATGCACCTAAATCTGTGTATATGAAATACATGGAATTTGTTCATCTTATATAAATAAAAGAAATTGGAAAAAATAAATCAACTGAACTCATTTAAAATAAACTTTAAATCTCTTTTTAACATATGACTTTCACAGAGCTACTTCAATGTCAGATACTTCTCCTAGCCTCATTCCCTCTTCTATTCCTATGGAGTTGCCCTTTGGGATCTGAATTAGTTTGCTTGGACTACCATAACAAAATACCACTAACTGGATGACTTCAACAAAACAACTTTATTTTCTCACAATTTTGAGGCTAGAAGTTCAAGATCAAGGTGTGGGCAGAGTTGATTTAAAAAAAAAGTTATTTACTTGAAAGGTAGAGTTACAGAGAGGCAGAGGCAGAGTGAGGGAGAGAGATCTTCCACGTGCTGGTTCATTCCCCAAATGACCACAATGGCTGGAGCTGTGCTGATCTGAAACCAGGATCCAGGAGCCTATTCGGGTTTCCCACATGGGTGCAGGGGCCCACGTACTTGGGCCATCCTCCACTGCCTTCCCAGGCCATAGCAGAGAGCTAGATCAGAAATGGAGCAGCTGGGACTCCAACTAGAACCCATATGAGATGCTGGCATTGCAGGTGGCGGCCTTACCCACGACACCACAGCGCCCACCCCCAGAGTTGATTTTTTTCTGAGGCCTCTTCCTTTGACCTGCAGATAGCTACCCTCTTGCTGCTTCTTCACATGATCTTTCCTCTGTGCACCCCTGGTATCTCATGTTACCAAATGTTTTCTTCTTACCACACCAGTCAGACTGCATTATTGCCTGCCCCAAAAGCCTCCTTTTAACTCAGTGATGTCTTTAATGGGCCTGCCTCTTCACACAGTCATATTCCAAGGTACTGGGTTTAGGGCTTTAACATGTGAGTTGGGGAGAACACAGTTCAGCTCATAACAGGGTCTACAAATGCAAGAGTTTACTTTTGCCTGTATTAAAGTTGTCATAATTGCCAAACAATGTGACTTCACTTGTTCCTGCCTTGTCTTCACCACACATTTGGTTGGCTGTTGTCATTGTCTTTAAAATCTGGTTCATTGATGAAAATAACCAAGTTAAGGCCCACGGCTAGACCCTGGGGCATGCCACTCAAACAGATTCCTAACTCTGGGAGGTCTAAGACGGACTTCAGGGTGAGTCCTTGAATGTCCTTGTATGCATGGCTTTTTTTTTCTGTGAAGATTCATAGACTTTGTTAACTCTCCAGAAAGATCCAAGACCATTAGACTCAAGTGCAGATGAGGTCTCAAGAGTTCACCCAGCTGCTTCCAAACGTTACAGTGATCATAAACCACCAGCTTGCTTGCCCAAGTAAGGAACTTGAGTTTACTGACCTTCTACTAGAGCAGCAGGGCCCCAGAGCTTTCCTGTACTGACCCGGGCATAGAAGAGGCTTAAAGGTTTAAAGGAGAGGTTTAAATGAGCTTGCAACCAAGCAGCCTTGCAGAAATACAGTGTCTGCCACATAGTAAGCACTTTAAACATATTTGTTTATCCATCAGTGCTGTCCTCTTCAAACGCATATTCATTCTTAATAAAACAGGTCACCCTTTATCTCATGGAAATCCCAAGTCTGGAGGTCCTACCCAATGAAAGAGAGCAGAGAGGAGTAGTAGTGGTCTAGTGGTCAAGACACCAGATAGGATGCCCATATCCCACTGCAATGCCTGGGTTCAATTCCCACCTCCATCTCCTGATGCCAACTTCCTGCTAATGTGGATCCTGAAAAGCACCAGTGACGGCCCAGGTAGTTGATTTCCTGCCACCCATGTGGGAAACCTGAATTAAGTTCCTGGCTCCTGACTTTTGCAAACATTTGGAGAGTGAACCAGTGGATGGGAGCTCTTTCACATGCACTCATTGTCTCTCTCTCTTTCTCTTTCTCATGCTCTCTTCTTCTCAAATTAAAATAAGAGAGAGGGAGCAGAAGAAACAAAATGGGCCGGGGAATGATCCCATCACTGCTGGGTAGGTGAGAAAAGGTTAAAGAGCATGGACTATTTGACCAAGGTAGAGTTGCTAAGGGATAATTAAAAATGTTCAAAATGATGATGAGATTTACTTTGAATTTGGAAGGATAGGGCTGCTGCTTACATATACAGTGTGATTCACTCAGTGTCACTTGACCGCGGTCCTTTGTAGTTCCTATGAATTGCTTGATCCCATGATGTCAAGAGTAAGAAAGCAGCCTAATGAATTACATCCTTGCTATGTTCCAGGCTAGGGAGTGGTATGTAATGTTTCTGGTTACTTGTTAGCTATTATTTCAGTTGTACAGAAGACACAGAGGCTTGTGAGACCTTAGTTAGTGAGACCTATGACGGAGCTGTGTTGTCCTGACACAAATTCTTTTCACTATGCTGCATAGACAAAGTTATTACCTTCTCTGGGGAAGTCATCACAGTGTCTCAAAATGAGAAACTGATGAAAACTTATATTTCCTTAATGCTTGCTCTATTCCTGAACTGTGCTAAGTGTGATTTATGTTATCTCATTATCTCACTGAAATCCCAAGGAGTTGCTGTTTGAAATTTAAATGCTTCTAATTTAAAAGAGTTGTTTGAATATTGCTACCCTAAGTGGAAGCCATAAGCAGGTCAGAATAAAATTAGGAATCCTCATTCTGAGAGAGGAGCCTGATTGGAACAGAGAATAAGAGTTGGGTTCCTCCTAATCTCCCATTAACCGAATTACCTTTGGGTATAAAGTCATCAGCCGACATCGAGGCATGTAACAGGGAAAGTGCCATGTGCAACTTCTAAGTTATCTGTTACACCTTACAGTGAAGGGATTCTTCTCAGGCTCTGTCTCCATAGAAGCTTCACTTCCTCATAGCAGTCAGCTTGTCCTGAACGTTTTGTCTTTGTGAATAACAGAGTAGTGTTTCTTTCTTTGCCTTGTCCAGTTATGAAGCTTACAACCAAATCTGCAGCCCCACTTCTAGTAACTGACTGGTGCAGTATCCAGCTTGCTATTTTCCTTACTTTTTGTTCCTGAAGCTTGGGATTCTCATTTTATCCTTTTGCAAATTTATGTATTTCTCCAGCCTGTCTCAAATCCTTTGAGAAAACTGTGACAAAGAGACATATTCATGCACCTATATTTCTGTGTAAATCCAGAGGCAATAATCATGCAGCCAAGCTGCTTTTTCGTAAAAAAACATGGGGCTTCAAGAAGATTTCCAGAAGAATCCCTGAGATGTTGTTCCAGGTGATCAGAGAGCTAATTATATAAACCAATAAGATCCGAGATCATAGGCCCAACAGTAATTAAACATTGCCTTATTTGCCAAAGGGAAAATCTTTGTCGGAAACTGAATAGCAGAATCCAGGAGATGTCTCATGGCATATATGGAGAAATTCTGTTGCCAACAAAAGCCATAAAACCAAGGACTATCACAGGGAATGTTCTGAAATCCAGTAAAAGAGGAAGCTGTATATCACAGAGCTAAATATCTGAGAGTAGAACAGAGTTCTATTAGAAAGCAATTCATTCTACCCTCTCCTTTTATAGTGCAGCCAAGACGAAATGAACAGAGCTGTTCTGCATATTTTTTATTTTGCATTTGGGCACCAAGCATAGCATAAGGACACAATGCTTGCTGATGCGATGGAATCAAGTTGGACAGTTTAGAGAATTTGTGAGTGGAATGTGGCACAGGCATGCAGGACTTCCCTACATCCAAAGGAGTGGAAAATGGTCTGAAGCCCGGTGAGCTATTGAATGGGATGATAAGTATTTTAGAGCCATTACTAACATTAATACAGAGAAAGCATACACATCTTTCTTCTGCTTGTCGGTGACTAGCCTGTTTTCCCTCCCATGCCTCTGAAGGCGAAAATCTTCCTCATCTTTTAGCCCCCTGCTGGACTCCTCTGTCTCATGCTTTTTGATCGATTCTCTGCTGCCACATCATGGGAAAAAAAGATTATTTTTTTCTCCCCATGTCCAAATGGTTTCCCAAATGCTGGGCATCTGTTCTGATAAGGATTTTGCTTTCTCTATCTAAGAGCCTTTCTTTTCTTGATGGTACCAATTGTTCTTCAGAGGAATTAGGGATTAGGAATGGCCTGTGCAGTTTCTCTTATGTCAGGCGAGTGCATTTTCCCCCTCCTGCATGCATTTTTAAATATTATATCCTTTAGGCAGTGTTTCTACATCAACCATATTTTTAGTTCAGATTTTATATCATACATTTATATTCCTCTCAATTTGTTATGCACGTGTGCCCACATTTTTTCATTTTTGATTTCAATCCTTCATCCTGGTACAAACTGTTCAATTTAGCTTTCTAAAATGTGTATCCCAGGGGCCAGTGCTGTGGTGCAGTAGGTTAAGCGTCTGCTTGCAGCACCAGCATCCCAAATGGGCGCTGGTTCTAGTCCCAGCTGCTCTTCTGATCCAGCTCTCTGCTATGGCCTGGAAAAGCAGTAGAAGATGGCCCAGGCACTTGGGCCCCTGCAGCCACATGGGAGACCTGGAAGAATCTCCTGGCTCCCAGCTCCAGATGTAGCAGCCACTTGGGAAGTGAACCAGTGGATGGAAACCCTTTCTCTCTGCTCTCCCTCTCACCGTCTGTAATCATATCTCTTAACTAAATAAATAAAGTGTGTATCCCTGTAATTTAGTGAATGACTTTGATAGGTTAATAGAGCTACTCCTCCTTCACAATATGGATCAGTGGGAGGAAGGGAATGACTCCCTTTCAACCCGCTTCTGATCAAATCAGCAGATACCACCTGAACATCTGCAAAAGAAGGGACACTTTTTCTAGACACCGTTGCTAAGAACAGATTTACCAGCACTTATAAATGTGTATTTAAAACCTCTGTTTATCACCAAACACATCATCAAGGAAATGGCATAAGGTACATATCTACGAATTTACTATGCCCATTCTAACACTCATGTGGCGTCTATCTGCTTGTCTTATGTGTATAAATGTACAGATAAGGCAGAAGAAATTTGCTGGCAACTTGAGGGCTACATTACCTAAGAGAAGGAATGCAGAAGAGGTGAGCTCCAACAAAAATTTCTTCTTAACATTTTTTAAAAAGGGAAAATTTGGGTTGGGGAACAGGTATTTGGCACAGTGGTTAAGTCACTGCTTAATCTCCACTTAAATCCAGCTTCCTACTAATGCACACATTGTGAGGCAACAGGTAACAGCTCAAGGAGTTGGGTTACTGTCATCCATGTTGGAGGGCTGGCTGGAGTTCAGGCTCTGGCTTTGTCTTAGAACAGCCTTGGCTGTGGGCATCTGGAGAGTAAACTAGCAGATAGAAAATTTCTCTCTCTCTCTCTTCCCATCAAATACAATGAAAAGAAATTTTAAAAAATTAAGAAGTGATCTCTACATTCAGCCTACATTTTTTGGAAAATATTTTCTTGTGCCATTAAAATGGATGGATACTATGGTATGCAAATAACACCTCAATAGAGCTCTTTGAAAAAAAAAAAAAAAAACACCAAGAAACTAGTTGAGCAGCTGTCTGGTAAAGAGGTCTAATCTAAAGGTCTGAAGAACAAGACAGGAAAGGAGCTTATTTACATCCTATAGCTTTTTACATTTTCAATTTTCAACCATGCATTTACTTACTTCAAAATTTTTTCAGTAAAAATTTAGAAGTTAAAAAGGATGGGAGCTGGCCATGGTATAGTGGGCTAAGTCTCTGCCTGTGGTGCCACCAACGCATGTGGGCCTTGGTTTGTGACCAAGGTTTCTGAGCCAGCTCTCTGCTATGGCCTGGGAGAGCAGTAGAAGATGGCCCAAGTCCTTGGGCCCCTGCACCTACATCAGAGACCCAGAAGTTTCTGGCTCCCAGCTTTGGCTAATGCAACCATTTGGGGAGTGAACCAACAGATGGAAGACCTTTATCTCCATCTTTCCCTCTCTCTGTAACTCTGCCTCTCAAATAAATAAATAAAATTTTTAAAAAATAGAATGATGGATACTTGTGAGGATGAAATTCTATAAACACAGAAACTTCTCATAAGTAGTAAAAAGAGTATACACCAGTCAAATTACCTTCAGGCTACTTTGTAGATAAGGAGAAACTGATTCAAAAGCTCAATGATCTTGGAAAAGGTGACTATCCTATCTCAGCCTCAAATTCCTCATCCGTAGACTCTAGAAGATAATGTTTATGGCCGGCGCCGCGGCTCACTAGGCTAATCCTCCGCCTAGCGGCGCCGGCACACCGGGTTCTAGTCCCGGTCGGGGCGCCGGATTCTGTCCCGGTTGCCCCTCTTCCAGGCCAGCCCTCTGCTGTGGCCAGGGAGTGCAGTGGAGGATGGCCCAAGTGCTTGGGCCCTGCACCCCATGGGAGACCAGGAAAAGCACCTGGCTCCTGGCTCCTGCCATCGGATCAGCGCGGTGCGCTGGCCGCAGCGCGCCAGCCGCGGCGGCCATTGGAGGGTGAACCAACGGCAAAGGAAGACCTTTCTCTCTGTCTCTCTCTCTCTCTCTCTCTCTCTCTCTCACTGTCCACTCTGCCTGTCCAAAAAAAAAAAAAAAAAAAAAAAGATAATGTTTATGAAATTTAATTGTAAAGATTGAATATGGCACAACATGTAAGTTGCCCAGAAAAACTTGGCACATAGTCCCCAGCAAAAACTGACTATAATTATTATTATTTTCATATAATTATCCATTAAATCCATTGTCAATCTCAAATTTCTACATTGGCAAATTGTGGGTCTGACCCATTATGTCATGGTTGATTTGTTTGAAAATCCATTGTCATCTTAATCAACAGTCTGCATTGCTTCTATTTCAATGGACAATGAAGAAGTGAGAAAAATTCCTCTAGAATAATGAAAAATCTTCCCCAAGAAAATTTTGACTCTAGAAATTATCAATTCATACAGATAGTCATACCTATATACAAATATGCATAGAGTTCCAGAACCTAATTACGTTTTAAAATATTTTTCCTTCTGGAAACTGAATCAGTATTTTCAGCTCTTTATATGGAAAATATTCTTTTTGTAATGCAAAATTACTACCCAGAAATGAAAGTAACTATTCTTTTTATAGATTCTGCTGAATTCATCAAATCATGTTATGGGGCCAGCGCTGTAGTGTAGTGGGCTAAGCCTCCACCTGCAGAGCTGGCATCCCATATGGGTGCCAGGTCATATCCTGGCTGCTCCTCTTTTGATCCAGCTCTCTGCTATGGCCTGGGAAAGCAGTAGAAGATGGTCTAAGTGCTTGGGCCCCTGCACCCACATGTGAGACCCTGAAGAAGCTCCTGGCTCCTGGCTTCAGGTCAGCCCAGTTCCAGCTATTGCAGCCATTTGGGGACTGAACCAGTGGATGGAAGACCTTTCTCTCTGTCCCTCTCTCTATATATAACTCTGCCTCTCAAGCAACTCTACCTCTCAAATAAATAAATAAAATCTTTTTAAAAATCTCATGATTAAAGATGTGTTATTCTGTTAGGCTTGCAACTTAGGAATCTCTATAATTAATTATAACAAATATATGGGGGCCGGCGCCATGGCACGGTAGGTTAATCCTGCACCAGCATCCCATATGGGCACCGGTTCTGGTCCTGGCTGCTCCTCTTCCAATCCAGCTCTCTGCTATGGCCTGTGAAAGCAGTGGAGGATGGCCCAAGTCCGTGGGCCCCCGCACCCACATGGGAGACCGGGAAGAGGCTCCAGGCTCCTGGCTCCTGGCTTTGGATCGGCACAACTCTGGCCATTGAGGCTATTTGGGGAGTGAACAAATGGAAGGAAGATCTTTATCTTTGTCTCTTCCTCTCACTGTCTGTACTCTACCTCTCAAATAATAAAATAAAATCTTGGCTGGCGCCGCGGCTCACTGGGCTAATCCTCCGCCTTGCGGTGCCGGCACACCGGGTTCTAGTCCCGGTCGGGGCGCCGGATTCTGTCCCCGTTGCCCCTCTTCCAGGCCAGCTCTCTGCTGTGGCCAGGGAGTGCAGTGGAGGATGGCCCAGGTGCTTGGGCCCTGCACCCCATGGGAGACCAGGATAAGTACCTGGCTCCTGCCATCGGATCAGCGCGGTGCGCCGGCCGCAGCACACCAGCCGCGGCGGCCATTGGAGGGTGAACCAACAGCAAAGGAAGCCCTTTCTCTCTGTCTCTCTCTCTCTCGCTGTCCACTCTGCCTGTCAAAAAAATAAAAAAAATAATAATAATAAAATAAAATATTAAAAAAAGCAACAAATATACGATGATACTTCAAAAAGTTCATGGAAAATAAAATTAAGACATAAGTTTATTTTGAAGCAAAAAGTTTTGAAATCCACACATATGAAGATATGAAGACAAAGCTTAAATAAGCCAGATACCATAGCTAAACCAAAAATGAAAGCACTCATTAATTTCAAGGGCTAATAAAAATGAATTCCATCATTTAAAATAAGGAAAATATCTTCAAAAAATTATTGACCTGAATCTGGTGCATTTACCAACCTCATTATTTTATAACTGCTGCTAAAAGGCACCACGCTGTATGTCTGACATTCTTTGAAAATGTCTCCTTCCTATTTAATCCCATCTGTACTAATTCAGATACTTTTAATGCATCTAGTATGCATACATTCCCTCCAAAAAAAACCAACTCTAAACTTCCAATTCATTGTATAAGCTATAGAAGAGAAATATGTTCTTACAATTAATGACAGAAAGCTGCCTGAATTTTGAAGCTAGGAAATTTTCATTTCTAAAAATTATTCTAGTATAATAAGCAAAACAGACCAAGACATAGTATTAACCAAGAAAATTTCTTAGAGACGTTGGTTTACCTTTGCTGCTATGCTTCCCATCCAGCTCCCTGCTAATATGCCTGTCAGGGCAATGGAAGATGGTACAGGTACTTGGGCCCTGGACACCCACTTGAGAGACCTTCAGTTCCATATTCCTGCTTCAGCCTGGCCCAATCAACAATGTTGCAGCTAATTGGGGAGTGAACAGCAAATGGAAGATTCTCTCTCTCTCTCTCTCTCTCTCTCTGCCTTTCAAAAAATAAACAAATTAAAAAAAAAAGGTTACCTTCTAAGGTACTGAGATTTGGACATCAACAAACAAATTTGAGGGGGACACAATTGAACCACTAGCAGATAATAAATGGTGAAACTGGACAGCAAAGTTCATAAACTCATTCTTGTTTCACAACCAGGTCACCCTCAACACACATTCAAACCTCTGGATTTGGAAGAAGAGTTGGTGTGGGTCTTGCTGGTGAGCAAGATAAACTAAAATAAGTAGAGGAATCACCATCCTAAGTCTTAGCTACTTTCTAGTGACTCAAAGAATTCTAGGTAATCACAGTGAAATTCCAAATGGCACATGGGAGAGCCTCTCTCTGGAAAGGTTGGTATGTGTCAATCACAACCAGAAGCTCTTAGTAGTGTTTGACAGTTAGTGCCACACATGGTCTTTTTAAGCCATGTCATCTCAGAAATGATGAAAAATTAAAGATCATTTAGATCAAACACTCTCAGTCAAGAAAACCAAGTCCTACCCAGAGTCAAGACCACAAAGCTCAGTCTCCGGATTCATAGTGCAGTACTCTCCCCCAACTCAAGGCAACCAGGGATGAGTAAAACTTGAGATATCTCTGCCCTGAGATGGACACTTTTTTCTCCAACCTTTGCTTCAAGCAATGCTTGTGCAAAAGTCACACTTAACTCATCTTTATACCAGTTCAACCATAAGGGACACACAGATAAGAAGTGCATAATAATGTTTATTAAATGGACCTATTGATGAGAATAGGTAGGCTTATGTTTAACTTCCAAGATAAGCTTTTCAACTAAAACAGCCAAGTGGTCTCCTGACCTGCTTGCTCCTCGATCTCTTCAGAAAGGTCCAGGGAGCCAAGCATCTTTACTTTCTTTTCAATTGGAGGTGGGTTTGCTCTTTCTAGCAAAACATCCCCTCCCTTCCTCTCACAGATTTTCCCCATCAACTGAACTTAATAGGTTCTCCTGGTATTTCAGCTTCTCTTCTTGCAGGAGGCAAGGGACCCTCCTTGCCTTCCATGGCAACATGGCTAGTTGTGGCTGGGAGCTACATTTACTTCCTATTGCCTTTGTCAAAGCCCCTTTGCAACCACATTGCTGAATGATTGCCTTCAGGAACATTCCTTCCATCAGTCTTCTTCCCACTCATAAAAACAAGCCTCAGTGGTCATAGGTTACTTTTTTTTTATTCAGTGTGCCTCCAACCTGATGGTTAGGAACTCTTCCTTCATATTTACATATTAACTGCATTTGAGAAAATAATTCTGAGTTAAGTTGATTGACACATAATCCTTTAAGTCAACATTTAACTATTATAGAATCAAAAGAAAATTTATTTTGAGGAAGTCCTTTATTCAAAGTATGAAAAAGGGTCTGGTGCTGTGGAGTAGAGGGTAAAGCTGCCACCTGCCGTGCCGGCATCCCATATGGGCACCGGTTCAAGTCTCAACTGCTCCACTTCCAACCTGGCTTTTTGCTATGGCCTGGGAAAGCAGTAGAAGATGGCCCAAGTCCTAGTGCCCCTGCACCCATGTAGGAGACCCAGAAGAATTTCTTGGCTCCTGGCTTCAGATTGGCAAAACTCCGGCTATTGCAGCCAATTGGGGAGTGAACCAGCATATAGAAAACCTCTGCCTCTCCTTCTCTCTCTGTGTAACTCTGACTTTCAAATAAATAAATAAATCTATCTTTTAAAAATAAAAAATAAAGTATGAAAGAGTTAAGTGTAGCAGAATCCTGCCAAGAAAGGGAAAGGTGTTTGCTACATACAGAGGGTAGAGAGGAATCAAAGCTTTCTTTACTTAATTTTCTTAGATACAAAAATCTAGAAAACATGGTATTGTACCATAGTTTTGGAAGACCTCACCATTAGAGGAAACTCTGTAAACGGCATACAGGCTGTTGCTGTACTATTTTTTACAGATGCATATGAATCCACAATGATCACAAAGTGAACTTCAGGAACTCTCAAGATGGTCAGTAAGCACATTGGCAGAACTGTTGCCATTATACTAAAGCAGTTTAGGAACCCTCCTTGTTCTTGTGGCTCACAAGAGAAGCACCAACACAATCAGGGAGAAAGGCACCTGACACTGGAGTGAGTTCTTCAGTCCTTTCAAATCCTACTTCCTAGTTGAAACAAAAAGGCTCCCTTTACTGACGCCTTCAAATCAATAACCTGACTTGAATAACTGATGGGTGTAGAAGAATCTTTCCAAGGGAAGGGGATATCTATTTTTCTTATCTCTTTTGTAAATGTATGTTTTATTTTATCTGGAAGGCAGAGTTAGAGAAAGAGAGGGAGAGACAGAGACAGAGAAACATCTTCCATACACTGGTTCACTCCCCAAATGGCCACAACTGGGTTGCACCAGGCCAAAGCCAGGAGCTTCATCCAAGTCTCCCACACCAGTGCAAGAGCCCAAGCACTTGGGCTGTCCTTGGCTGCTTTCCCAGGCAAATTAGCAACCCAAAATACTGTACCATGCAAAGTTCTCATTTATGAATGAAGGTGAAATAAAGACCTTCCATAACAAATAGAAAATGAAAGAATTTGTCACCATCAGTCCCAGTCTTACAAAAGATGCTTAAGAACATGCTACACACAGAAACAGAGAAATATGCTCATCACTATGAAAGAAGGTAAAGGCAGAAAATCTTCCAGTAAAAGCACAAATGAAATCCAAAGTAAAAAAAAGGATATTTATGGGAAAATGGCAGGGCCAAGTCATTACTTATCAATTGTCACCTTGAATGTAAACTCAATTCCCCAGCTAAAAGATACAGACTGCTGAATGGATTAAAAAACAAGACACATTGATTTTTCTGCCTAAAAGAAGCACATCTCACCAACAAAGATACATGCAGACTGAAAGTGAAAGAAAGAAAAATTCTATGCTAACAGAAACCAAAAAAAGAGCTGACATAGCCATCCTAATATCAGACAAAATAGACTTTAACACAAAAACTGGTAAAAGAGACAAAGAAGGATACTATGTAATGATTAAGGGATCAATTCAAAAGGAAGATGTGACTATTATAAACGTAAATGCACCTAATTATGGGTCACTTGGCTATTTAAAAGAATTGCTCAATCAGTGTGGGAACCCATGAGCCGGCCATGGGCCCACATGCTAAGGCTTAGCTTGCTGACCGTTTGCAATAGTTACTGCTGTGTGGATGTTTATGGTTTCTGTTGAGCTGCGATATCGGGACCTTCAATAACCCCAGGGTTGAGTCTACAACTATGGCCTTGGGACTTCCCATACTTTTTTTCCCACTGACCAAGAGTTGAGAAAACACCAGGTGGAGCAACAATAAGCTTTCTGCTGGTGTCCGAGCTGCCTGCTACGTGACCAGGAGCTTGATTGGATGAAGACACGTGATCACCTTTATGGTTGGACAAGGGGTGCATGGACCGTGCGTGATCAGGCACCCGATTGGAGTGCCGCCGCATGGACTGTAGCATGGACTAAGCTTGCATTACATGCTTCTGCAATGATATATACTATATAAGCCGTTCGTGAAATAGTAACGGGAGCTTCCCCTTTCTTTCAGAGCTCCCCTTGCTCAAGGGTTTCTCTTTCTATCCTGTTTAAATAAAGCCTACTGAAGGCCGAGAAGCAGCGTCCGAGTATCTGTTTATCCCGTACCCCGGGGACCACAAATAAGACTTAACCCTAATGGTTCGAGTTCCTGCTGCTCCACTTCTGCTCCAGCTCTCTGCTATGGCCTGGGAAAGCAGTGGAGGATGGCCCAAGTCCTTAGGCCCCTGTGCCTACGTGCGATACCTGGAAGAAGCTCCTGGTTCCTGGCTTCAGATGGGCACAACTCATTTATCCCTGGTATGAAGGGAGGTTCAACACTCAGAAAAAATCAATGTGATACATCACACTAACAAACTAAAGAACAAAAACCATATGATTATCTCAGTAGATGCAGGGAAAGCATTTGATAAAATACAAAATATTTTCCTGATTAAAACTTTAAGGAAATTAGATATAGAAGGAATATTCCTCAACACAATCAGGGCAATTTATGACAATCCCACAGCCAAATCCCACTTAATGGGTAAAAGGTGGAAACAGTCCCAGTAAATCTGGAACAAGACAAGGATAACCACTCTCGGCATTGCTATTCAATATAGTCCTAAAAGTGTTAGTCAGAGCCATTAGTCAAAAAAAGGAAGGAAGGAAGGAAGGAAGGAAGGAAGGAAGGAAGGAAGGAAGGAAGGAAGGAAGGAAGGAAGGAAGGAAGGAAGGAGAAAGGAAAGGAAAGGAAGAAAGGAAGAAAGAAAAAAAAGAAAGGAAGAAAGAAAGAGAAAGGAAGGAAGGAAGGAAGGAAGGAAGGAAGGAAGGAAGGAAGGAAGGAAGGAAGGAAGGAAGGAAGGAAGGAAGGAAGGAAAAAATCAAAAGGATACAAATTGGGAATGAAGAAGTCAAACTATCCCTATTTTCAGATGTCATGATTCTATACACAGGGCACCAAAAAGACTCCACTAAGAGGCTATTGGAACTCATAAAAGAGTTTGGTAAAGTGGCAGGATATAAAATCAACACACAAAAATCAATAGCCTTTTTATACACAGAAATTGTAATTGTGGAGAAAGAATTTCTAAGATCAATCCCATTCACAATAGCTGCAAAAAAATTAAATACTTTGGAATAAATTTAACCAAGGACATCAAAGATCCCTACTATGAGATTTATATAAAACATTAAAGAAGGAAATAGAAGACACAAAAAAATGAAAAATCTCTTATGTTTATGGATTGGAAGAATCAATATCATAAAAATGTCCATGCTACCAAGAGCAATTTAGATTCAATGCAATATCAATCAAAATACCAAGGACATTCTTCTCAGATATAGAAAAAAATTATGCAGGGCCAGCTCTGTGATATAGTCAGCTAATACTCTGCCTTTGGTGCTGGAATCCCATATGGGCACTGGTTCATGTCCCAGCTGCTACACTTCCAATCCAACTATCTGCTATGGCCTGGGGAAGCAGTAGAAGATGGCCCAGGTCCTTGGGCCCTTGCACCCATGTCAGAGAACTGGAAGAATTTCCTGGTTCCTGGCTTTGGATCGGATAAGCCACAGCTGTTGTGGCTAGCCAGGGAGTGAACACGTGGATGGAAGACCTTTCTCTCTGTCTCTCCCTCTCTCTCTGTCTGTAACTCTACCTCTTATCATAGAATGGCAGATGCCCTAAACAGAACTCTGGCCTCAGAATCAGCCCTTAAGGCATTCGAATCTGGCTGAAGACCCCATGAGAGTATTTTAGGCATGGAAAGTCAAGACACTCTGGCAAAAAAAAAAAAAAAAAAAAAAACACAAACTAAATGAAAGATCTCTGTGAGTGAGATCCCAGTGGAAAGAACGGGCCATTCTCTGAAGGGAGGAGAGAACTTCCACTTTGACTATGACCTCATTTAAATAAGATCGGAGTCAGCGAACTCAAAAGGCTTCCATAGCCTTGGCAACCCATGACTAGAGCCTAGGGAGATTACTGACGCCATAAACAAGAGTGTCAATTTTCTAAGTTATGGGCGGGGGGGGAGCCATTGTAATCCCTGTACCTGTGTGGGGGACCCAGAAGAAGCTCCTAGCTCCTGGCTTCAGATAGGCTAAGCTCCAGTAGTTGTGGCCATTTGGGGAGTGAACCAATGGATAGAAGACCTTACTTTCTGTCTCTCCCTCTCCCTGTCTCTAACTCTAACTCTCAAATAAATAAATAATTCTTTAAAAACTTATTTAGTTGAAAGGTAGAGTTAGAAAGAGGGAGAGGCTGAGAGAGAGCGAGAGATCTTCCATCCACTGATTCACTCCCCAAATGGCTGCAATGTTCTAAGCTAGGCCAGAATAAAGCCAGGAGCCAGGAGCTTCTTCCAGGTCTCCCACATGGCTGGTAGGAGCCCAGCACTTGGGCCATCTTCTGCTGCTTTCCCAGGCCATAAATAGAGAGCTGGATTGGAAGAGGAGCAGCCGGGACATGAACCAGCACCCATTTGGGCTGCTGGTGCTGCAGACAGCATGTTTATCTGCCATGCCACAGTGCCAGCCCCTGATGGATGACTTATTACAGCCTCAATCTCATTTCTTGTTAAGGGTCTATTTAGATTTTATGTATCTTCTTGATTTGCTCTTGGTAGATTATATGAATCCAAGAATTTATCCATTTCTTCAAGATTTTCTAGTTTGTTAGCATACGGTTCTTCATGGTAGTTTCTTATAACCTATGTTACGTATTCCAGTGGTGTCAGTAGTAATGTCTCCTTTTCCATCTCTAATTTTATGTAACTGAGTTTTTTTCTCTTTTTTTTTGTTAGTCTGGCTAGAGGTTTATCTGTTTTGTTTAACTTCTCAAAAAACCAACTTTCTGTTTTGTCAATCTGTTTCCCTTTTTTTAGTTTCAATTTCATTTATTTCTTCACTGATCTTTATTATTTATTGCCTCATGAGGATTTGGGGTTTGGTTTCTTTTTGTTTTCCTAAGTTTTCAAGGGGCACCATTCTTTAATTTGAGACCTTTCTCTATTTCTAATGTAAGCATTTAATGTATAAACTTCATTTTTAATACTGCTTTCCTATATCCCATAGGTTTTAATATGTTGTACTTCCATTATTTATTTCAATAAAGTTTATTATTTCCTTTTCAATGTTTTCAATGACTTATTTATTTATTTATTTATTTGACAGGCAGAGTTAGACAATGAGAGAGAGACAGAGAGAAAGGTCTTCCTTCCATTGGTTCACCCCCAAAATGGCCGCTACAGCCAGTGCACTGAGCCGATCTGAAGCCAGGAGCCAGGTGCTTCTCCTGGTCTCCCATGTGGGTACAGGGCCCAAGCACTTGGGCCATCCTCCACTGCACTCCCTGGCCACAGCAGAGAGCTGGACTGGAAGAAGAGCACACTGGGACAGATTCCGGCACCCTGGTTCTAGTCCCGGTTGGTGTGCCGGGGCCGCAGACAAAGGATTAGCCCAGTGAGCCATGGCACCGGCCCTTCAATGACTTTTTGATCTTTCAGTAGCATGTTGTTTAATCTCCAAGTATTTATCAGTGTGCAATTCTTGATTTCTAAATTTATTCCTTTATGGTCTGAGAAGATACATAGTATGATTTCAATCTTTTTAAATTTGCTGAGACTTGATTTGTGGCCTAATATGTGGTCTATTCTATAACATTTTCCATGTGCTGATGAGAAGAATGTGTGTTCTGTAGCTGTTGGGTGAAATGTCCTGTATATGTTTGTTAGGGTCATTTGCTCAATACTACGTTTCAATTCTGATGTGTCTTTATTGATTTTGTAGTCTGGATGAACTGTCCATTGATGAAACTGGGGTGTTGAAGTCACCCACTATTATGTATTAGAGTCTATTTCTCCCTTTACATCTAACAGTATTTTTTGTATATATCTGGCCGGTAAAGTTTTGGTTGCACATATATTTATGATTGTTATGCCTTCTTGCTGAATTTAACTTTTTATCAAAATGTAATGTCCTTCTTTATCTCGTTTTACAGTTTTTGAGGTAAAGTCTGTTTTATCTGATATCAGAATAGCTACATCTTCTCACTTTTGGTTTCCATTTGCCAGGTGTATCTTTTTCCAATTTTACACTCTTAGTCTGTGTGTATCTTTGTTTGTGAAGTGAGTTTCTTGTAGTCAGCATATCATGGGGTTGTAGTTTTTCATCCACTCAGCCAACTTAGGCCTTTTGGTTGGTGAATTTATTCCATTTATATTCAAAGTTAGTATTGATAAATAAGAATCTGGAAAACATCATGCTGAGTGAATTAAGCCAGTCCAAAAGGGACAAATATCATATGTTCTCCCTGATCAGTGACAACTAACTGAGTACCAAAGGGGAAACCTGTTGAAGTGAAATGGACACTATGAGAAACAGTGACTTGATAAACCCATGTTCTGAATGTTGATGTACAATGTAATACTTTATCCCTTTTAGTATTTTTTTTGTTCTAGTTAATACTATTGGTTGAACTCTGTAATTAACACACATTTATTCTTAGGTGTTTAAATTTAACTGAAAAGTGATCCCTGTTAATTATAAGAGTGGGAATAAGAGAGGGAGGAGATGTACAATTTGGGACATGCTCAATCAGACTTGCCCCAAATGGTGGAGTTAGAAATGTGCCAGGGGATTCCAATACAATCCCATCAAGGTGGCATGTACCAATGCCATCTCACTAGTCCAAGTGATCAATTTCAGTTCACAATTGATCACACTGATAGGTCTAAGAGTCAAAGGGATCACACAAACAAGACTAGTGTCTGCAAATACTAACTGATAGAATCAAAAAGGGAGAGAACAATCCAACATGGGAAGTGGGATACACAGCAGACTCGTAGAATGACAGATGTCCTAAACAGCACTCTAGCCTCAGAATCATCCCTTAAGGCATTCGGATCTGGCTGAAGACCCCATGAGAGTATTTTAGGCATGGAAAGTCAAGACACTCTGGCAAAAAAAAACCTAAATGAAAGATCTCTGTGAGTGAGATCCCAGAAGAAAGAGCAGGCCATCAAAGAAGGAGATACCTTTCTCTGAAGGGAGGAGAGAACTTCCACTTTGACTATGACCCTGTCGGAATAAGATTGAAGTCGGCTAACTCAAAAGGCTTCCATAGCCTTGGCAACTCATGACTAGAGCCTAGGGAGATTACTGACGCCATAAAGAAGAGTGTTGATTTGTTAAGTCAACAACAGGAGTCACTGTGTACTTACTCCTCATGTAGGATCTCTGTCCTTAATGTTGTTCAATGTGAATTAATGCTATAACTAGTACTGAAATAGTATTTTACACTTTATGTTCTGTGTGGGTGCAAACTGATGAAATCTTTACTTAATATATACTAAATCGATCTTCTGTATATAAAGATAATTGAAAATGAATCTTGATGTGAATGGAATGGGAGAGGGAGCAGGAGATGAGAGGGTTGTGGGTGAGAGGGAAGTAATGAGGGGGGTGAGCCATTGTAATCCATAAACTGTACTTTGGAAATTTATATTCACTAAATAAAAGTTTAAAAAAATAAGAACCAAACCTGTCATTCTGTTGACTGGATAATGATTCTACCTGCTCCGTTAGTGAATGTGATGCTGTCATATGTTTTCATAATGTTTACTGCTAATGCAGGATACCCTTCATAATTTCTTGTGAGTCTGGTCTGGTGGTTGTGAACTCTCTGCTTTTGCTTATCTGGAAAATACTTCATTTCACCTTCACTTTTAAAGGTGAGCATTGCTGGATACACTATTTTTGGTTGGTATTTTTTTTTCTTTTAAGAACTTGAATATATCATCCCACTGTCTTCTGGCCTGTAGGGTTTCCGCTGACAACTCTGACATTAACCTAACAGCTTTTCCTTCCTGTGTAACTTGACACTTTTGTCTTACTGGCTTTAGTATTCTCTCCTTGCCCTTAATTTTTGACAATTTGATGATAATATGCCTTGGAAAAGATCTTTTTTGGTTGAGTCTGCTTGGGGTTCTTTGAGCTTCTTATATCTAGATATCCATGTCTCATTCAAGACCTGGGAAATTTTCAACTATTATTTCATTCAGCAGTTTCTCAATGCCTTTTTCCTTTTTTTCTCCTTCAGGAACACCTGTAATATCAATATTTTATTGTTTAATTGTATTCCATATTTTGTGTAGACTTTCTACACTTTTTAAAATTTTTGTCTTATTGGGTTATTTCAAAATTCTTGTCCTCAAGGTCTGAAATTCTTTCCTCCATTGGTCTATTCTGCTATTAAAGCTCTCAATCACATTTTTTCACTGATTGAATATTTCATTTCCAAAATATCTATTTGGTTCTTCTTAATGAGTTCTATCTGCTTAGAAATACTTTCATTCATGTCACCCATTGATTTCCTCATTTATCTATTTGTATTCTTTTGTATCTCATTGAGTTTCCTTACAATCATTATTTTGAACTCTGTCATTTCATAGATGTCCTTCAGTTCAGGATCTAATTCCGGAGGAGTATTGTGTTCTCTCTGTGGTGTCATTCTACCTTACTTCTTCTTGTCTCCTGTGTCTGTATGTTGACATTTGCCCATCTGGTGTATTTATCCCTTCTTCTTTATGCAGTGGGCTTTATTGTAAAAAAAGTTCACAGTTTAGCTGGTATGTGGGTTATTACTTGGCTTGTTGCTTTGGCTTTGGTTCTAGGTGAGCCCAGGGGTATAATCTTTGAGTGATTTCCTTAGTCTTAATCAGTATCGGCTGTCTATAAGTGACAGTGTGGACTAGTCTGCTGCAGTTCATAGAGATAGATGTGTGGCTTTGAGATGACTAAGGGTTTCCATGCATGTGTATCTTTGGTCCACAGAGAATTCATTATCAGTTTCCCTGGTGAATGTGATAGCCAGGGCCTTGTACTTGATGCTGGGAGAAACAGGGGTAGCTGTCCCTATTTCCTACTAGCAAGGCTGAGTCATGCTGGGACTTGTAGCACCAATTGCTATGGCTCTAGGACTGTGTGATACAGATGGATCTTTCCTCAGGTCCTGCTGGGAGAATCCAGGTGGTGCACTGGCTTACAATACCAGCAGACCTAGCCTTAGGACTAGGAGATGTGAACTGGACTCTATTCTAGTCCTATAGGGTGACTTCAAAGTTTACAGGAGATTTTATTCTGGAGGGTATGAAACCAGAGAGATTCTTTCCTATGTTCAGCAGGTAGATTCTAGTGGCACTAAAAAAATAAAGAACAAATTGTCAAAGTTCTGGTGTTGCAAGTTATAGTGGGGTCATTACCCGAATCTCCCAGGGTGGGAACAGATGTTTTATGGGCTGCTTCTGGTGTTAGCTCTCAGAAGTCACAGTGAATCCTCCTTGCTCAAGTGGATTGATGAGCATAGCTCTGGGGCTAATGTCCAAAAACTCCCACAACTACAGGAAGCAGGGGATCTGTCCTTTAACCTACACATTGTCCTGACTCTGATGCTGGTAGGAGAATAGAAGGCATGTTGCATGACTTTTCACTGCCAAGTATGGTGTTCTATGTGAGTGGGGGCAGAGAGGGAATCAAGGTAGCATCTCTGCTCCAAGCCTGGCAGTTGTTCAGATCCCAGTCAGCTCTCCAGGGTAAAGCAAGAGTCAGTGAGTGGTTTTTACTCTCAGCTAAAATTGCAGGTGGTAGGGTACACAGTGATTTTTTTTTCCTACACTGGCGTGGCAAGATGGCACCTCACAGCTGGCAGCCAGCTACAGCAGTGTCTCTGTCTTCTCTCCTTTTTTCCCATGGAGTGTTTGTTGGTTTTTTTTTTCCACTTCTTTGCTGAAAATTTCCATCATTAAGACCTCTGAAAACGTAATCCTTCCTTTTCTTCTCATATCCCAGAGCAGGTTAAGTTAGTGTTGCTATATCCTATTCAGGCATCTTGGATCTCCCATTCTTTTTCTGGATTGTGGTGATGGTTTCATTGTGTGCAAACTTATGTGAAAAGGCATCAAAAGTCATCGAAAGTCATCAAAAAAATGTGAGCTAGTGTTCTGGTTCAGCAGGTTAAGCTCTTTGAAATGGTGGCATCCCATATCGGAGCACCAGTTCAAGTCTCAGTTGCTCTGCTTCCAATCCAGCTCTCTGCTAATGTGCCTGGGAAAGCAGTGGAAAGTGGCTCAAGTGCTTTTATTTGACAGGCAGAGTTAGAGAGAAGCAGAGGCAGAGAGAGAGAAAGGTCTTCCATCTGCTGGTTCACTTCCCAGATGGCTGCAACAGCCAGAGCTGTGCTGATCCAAAGCCAGGAAACTGGAGATTCTTCTTGGTCACCCACACCGGTGCAGGGGCCCAAGAACTTGGGTCATCTTTCACTGCTTTCCTGGACCATAAGCAGAGAGCTGGATTGGAAATGGAGGAGCTTGGACTCGAACCAGTGCCCATATGGAATGCTGGCACTGCAGGCAGTGGCCTTACCCACTATGCCACAGTGCCAGCCCCCATCTATTTCATATATACAGATTTAGGAACATAGTGATACTGCCCACTCTACATTCCCTCCCACCCATGCTCCCATGCATCTTCTTCCTCCCTCCCATATTCCCACTCTTAATTTTTATAAAGATCTATTTTCAGTTTATTTTATACTCAAAACATTAACTCTACACTAAGAGTTCAACAAATAGTATGAAAAAAGAAACACTGTTCCTCAACAGTAGAGACAAGGGTTATAAGCAATCATCCAATCTCAAAATGTCAATTTCACCCTAATACATTACATTTCAGGTACTCTATTAATATTTTCACAGATCAGGGAAAACATATGGTATCTGTCTTTGGGGAATGGCTTACAATTCTGCAAAAACATCCTTGTCAATTAATCACTGCCTTCATGTCTGATCATCTCCATGGGTTACAGTCCAAAAGACAGAGCATGTACAGATCTTTGTTAAAGTGATCTTGTTGGAGACGAGCACTGTGGCATAGCAGGCAAAGACGTGGCTGCATCGACAGCATCCCATGTATGTGCCAGTTTGAGTCTTGGCTGCTCCACTTCTGGTCCAGCTCCCTGCTGGTGGCCTGGGAATGCAGCAGAAGATAGCTGGAGTGTTTGAGCCCTTGCCACCTGTGTGTGAGACCTCAATGAAGCTCCTGCATAACTGGATTCAGTGTGGCCCAGCTGTGGCTGCTGCATCCATCTAGGGGGTGAACCAGCCAATGGAAGCACTCTCTCACTCTCTCTCTCCCTCTCTCTCTTTCCCTCTCTCTCTCTCTCTTCCCCACAGAGCAAGAGGGAGAGACAGAGAGGTCTTCCATCTGAAGGTTCACTCCTCAGGTGGCCACAATGGCCAAGGCTGAGCCAGGAGCTTCATCTGGGTCTCCCACATGGGGGCAGGGGCCCAGGCATGTGGGCTAACTTGAGCTGCATTTCCCAGGCCATTAGCGGGAGCTGGATGGCAAGTGGAGCAGTTGGGAAATGAACCAGTGCCTTTATGGGATGCTGGCTTTCAGGGAGCAGTTTCAACCACTTTGCCACAATGCCCCAACTGAAGGACTTTTAAGAGCAGAGAATTCTAACTGAAGTTTTTTTCCCTGCATCCCTTACTTAAAAGCCCCTCAGCTACTCCAAGCCTTTGGAAAAGTCAGAAAAGGGATGGATTCCTACATTAAGTGTCAGGAGAGGAGAGAAAAGATGTGTGGGAGGTGAGATGGAGGGACCCTAAGTGCTCACGAAGCAGGAACTCGAGAGCTAGAAGTGACCCTGAGAATAAGCTTCGGGGACTCTTTAGGCGTGGAGGGGACATTGGCCTTTCCATAAGAGGTGGATAATGGACTTGTGCCAATTTCAATAAAATTTCTGTGACAGGGTGACCCTAACTGACAGCTGGATCACATACATGGTTGTTTGCTATCTTCAACCACAATTCTCAAGAGACATTTATTGTAGAAAATGACCATGTCAGTGATTTACTTCCCCCCCCCTTTTTTTTCCTATTAAATCTTCCTATTAAATCCTATTAAATCTCTTCATCTATAAAAACTGGAGATTGGGCCTACACTATCTCTATGGTTTCTATTAGTTTACAGCTCTAATAATAACAACAAGTATTTTTGTTCCATTTCCAAATACATTAACGTGCAGCACAATGTACAAACCTGAAGTGCACTATTCTGTGAGTTTTGATAGCTACATTCATTTCTGTCACCCAAACTCTTAGATACAGAGCTTTTTCATTCTCAGATCTAGGAAAAATGATGCTAAAATTCATATGGAAACACAGGAAACCAAATACCTAAAGCAATTTTATACAACAAAAACAAAGGCAGAGGCATCACAATACCAAGACATACTACAGGAGAGTTGTAATCAAAACAGCCTGGTACTGGCACAAAAATGAAACCAAATAAAACTCCAGAAATCAGTCCATGCATCTACAACCAACTAATCTTTGACAAAGGAGCTGAAATCAATCCCTGGGGAAGAACAGTCTCTTCAACAAATGCTGCTGGGAAAATTGGATCTCCACGTGCAGAAGTATGAAACAAGAAGCCTACCTTACACCTTATACAAAAATCAACACAAAATGGATCAAGGATCTGAATCTACAACCTGATACCATCAAATTACTAGATAAGAACATTGGAGAAACTCTGCAAGACATTGGCATAGGCAAAGAGTTCTTGGAAAAGACCCCAGAAGCACAATCAAAGCCAAAACGGACAAATAGGATGACATCAAGCTGAGAAGCTTCTGCACTGCAAAAGAAACACTCAGCAAAGCAAAGAGGCAACCAACAGAATGGAAGAAAATATTTGCAAACTAGGAAACTGATGAAGGATCAATACCCAGAATCCATAAAGAGCTCAAGAAACTCAACAACAACAAAACAAACAATCCAGATAAGAAATGGGCAAAGGACTTAAACAGGCATTTTTCAAAACAGGAAATCCAAAGGGCCAACAGACACATGAAAACTTGCTCAGAATCACTAGCCACCAGGGAAATGCAAATCAAAACCACAATGAGGTTTCACCTCGCCCCACTTAGAAGGGCTCTCATACAGAAATCAACAAACAATAAATGTTGGAAAGGATGTGGGGAAGAAGGTACCCTAAACTGTAAACTTGTATAGCCATTATGGAACACAGTAATGGAGATACCCCAGAAAGCTAAAAACAGATCTACCATATGACCCAATAATCCCACTCCTTGGAATTTACTCAAACAAAATGAAACAGCATATGAGTTACCTGAACCCCCATGTTTGTTGCAGCTCAATTCTGTCGCTCCCCCATTCGCGGAGGAACGACACCGGACCCTGCGCTGTTCTCTTTGCCCGGCCCTTCCCGGGTTTGCTGCCGCCCCCCCCCCCCCCCGCCACTTTCCCTGCTTCAGCGGAGGAGCGGCACACCGCCAGCCGGCTCTCTCAGGGGTTGCTCTGATGTTCCTCAGATGTTCCTGGTGCATGTTGTCTCTCTCCTCCTTTATAGTCCTCTTCCACAATCTCAACTCTGCTACCCACACACCGAGCACGCTGCTCTCCTCCAATCAGGAGCAGGATCAGCTCCTGCAGCTTATCAGTCAAACTGGTGAGGAAGCTGTGTAGAAGTTATTTGCTGTCTCAGTGACATATTGTGGGAGAGCAGATGCATGGAATTAGTCCTAGCAGTTCCAGTGATTTAGTCTAGTCTCAGTTGCTCCCCACAAAGTCACAATAGCTAAGATGTGGAATCAACCCTAATGCCCATCAGCTGAAGACTGAATAAAGAAATTATGTATGTATATATATATATACATACATATACACACACACACACTATGGTATATTATTCAGCCATAAAAAAGAATGAAATCCTGTCTTTTGCAACAAAATGGATGCAACTGGAAATTATGCTTAGTGAAATAAGCCTGTCCAAAAAAGACAAATACCATGTTTTCCTTGATCTGTGGTAACTAATAGGGTACCAAAAATGTAATATTTGGGATTGGAATTTACATTTTGAGCTTCAATGATTGTTTATAGCCCTTGTCTCTACTGTTGAGGAACAGTGTGGTTTTTTTCCTTCTTACTATTTGTTGAACTCTTTACTTAGTATAGTGTTAATCTTATGAGTATAAAGTAAACTGAAAGCAGATCACTGTAAAAATTGAGAAGGAATAGGAGAGGAAAGAGGAGGAAAGGTGGGAGCATGGGCTGGAGGGAGGCTAGAATGGGAATTGCCTCTATGTTCCTAAATAATGTATATAAATGTATAAAGATACATGAAATACATGAAATTTGTATGCCTTAAATAAAAACACATAAACTTCTTAAAGTATTAAAAAAATGTCCAAGTCTTTGTGTGTACATGTTTTCATTTTTCAGCTTGCTGATTTCCAAAACAAACAAAAATCACAAAGCCTGATGGAAATGTGAAGTGAATTGCATCTATTCCATGGAACATTTTGAGCATAAATGCATCTTAACAATACTGACTATTCCAAACCATGGACATGGAATTTCTCTCCATTCATTCAGATTTTTTTCTCAGCAGTGTTTTCTAATTTTCAGTGTACAAGTCTGGAACTTTCTTCTCAAATTTATTTCTAGGTATCTTGCTCTTTTTGATGCTATTATGAAAGATATTCTTAATTTTCTTTTGGAATTTATCATGTGTATTTAGTATAATGGAGTTTTGTATATTTATCTTTGTATATTGATCTGTGACTTTGTTGTACTTATTCTCATTCTTTATTTTGTGTGTAGATTCGACAGTTATTTCCAGTCCAAAAAAATAAAATAAAATAAAGTGATCTTGTTGACCTGTTTCAAGTATGGGCTGCTGGTAAAAGATATAATTTGAATGTGCTCAGGCTTAGAAACATCAGAGGGTAAAAGAAGACATTTGGGGGAACTTCCAAAACAGTGTTGGAGGGACAGGTGTTTAGCCTAGTGGTTAAGATGTCACTTGGGACACCCACGTCAGACATCCAAGTTAGAGTCCTAGCTCCATTCTGGATTCCAGCTTCCTGATAATGTGCACCTTGGGAGGCAGCAAGTGATGGCTCAAGGACTTGTGTCCCTGACACCCAGGTGGGAGACATGGGTCAAGTACCGAGCTCCTAGGTTCAACCAGGGATCTGCAAGCATTTAGGGAATGAACTAGCAGATGAAAGCTCATGTGCTCTCCCCCTCCCTTTCTCTCTCTCTCTCTCTCTCTGTTCCCCGCCCCCTCCCTATCTCCCACACTCTCTCTTTCCTTCCCTCTCTCCATCTCTCTGCCTCACAAATAAATTTTTTTAAAGTTTGTAGAAAATAGAATTAATAGACCGGCGCCACGGCTCAATAGGCTAATCCTCCACCTGCGGTGCCAGCACACTGGGTTCTAATCCCAGTTGGGGCGCTGGATTCTGTCCCAGTTGCTCCTCTTCCAGTCCAGCTCTCTGCTGTGGCCTGGGAGTGCAGTGGAGGATGGCCCAAGTCCTTGGGCCCTGCACCCACATGGGAGACCAGGAGAGGCACCTGGCTCCTGGCTTGTGCACCGGCTGTAGCAGCCACTGGGGGGTGAACCAATGAAAAAGGAAGACCTTTCTCTCTGTCTCTCTCACTGTCCACTCTGCCTGTCAAAAAAAAATGGAATTAATAGATAAGTTTATTTTGATGCAAAAATTGTATAAGTCCTTACTTTTTTCATATTACACCATTTCCATGAACTTTAGGAAGATCTCACATGTATATGATATATTTTAGAACTAATATTTTGAGTGCCCATTTTTTAATTGCGAAAGTACTAAAATTATAACAATTATAAAACCTGATAGACATTCAGTTGCGCTATAGAACCAAAGTCCTGCTGATACCTACTTTAAAAAAAAAAAAGATTTATTTACTTATTTGAAAGGTGGAGTTACAGAGAGGCAGAGGCAGATAAAGAGAGAGAGAGAGAGAGGTCTTCCATCTGCTGGTTCACTCCCCAAATGGCTACAGTGACCAGAACAGGGCCAATCCAAAGCCAGGAGCCAGGAGCCTCTTCCAGGTCCCTAATGTGAGTGCAGGGGCCCAAGCATCCAGGCCATCCTCCACTGCTTTCCCAGGCCATAGCAGAGAGCTGGATCAGAAGAGCAGCAGCCTGGACTTCAACTGGCATCCATATGGGATGCCGGCACTGCAGCATGCTACTTTACCTGCCACAGCGCCGGCCCCGCTAACTACTGTTGCTCAAAGATTTCCAAAGGTCACCAATGCAGTGCATTGATGGTTGGGGGACCAAACCATCCCAGGATGTTTTCCATAAATCCTGGATCATCATTACCCAAGGACACTAGCAATGTCATTCAGGCTTCAAAACAGACTCCCATGTCCAATGTTGGGTGGCTGTTTGCCAAAATGTGGGGTGAACCCTCCAGATTCCAGTTCAAGCTTGAAGACAAGTTTTATCAATAAAGTCCCAAGCCTCATGGAAAGGATTCAAACTTGCAGACATGCTCAAAGTTTCCCTTGAAAAAGACCTGAGCCAGGCCAGAAATCAGAATCAGTCAAGATCAATTTGATAGTCTCAAGAGTAAAGTCAGCTGGGCTTTCCCATCTCCTGCATCTTTCTTTTGTTATCCTTAATTAGCTATGAATCCTCTTCTAACAACATGCTCCCTGAACACTTTTCTCCCCTAAATATCTATCTTCTCCCTTGGTAATGTTTAAAGATAAACATGAGACCCCCAAAATAACTAAAACTAAATTCAACTGCAATCTGCCACAAGCCACCAAGACAACCTCTACTGCTAAGTCAGAGGAAAGGTGAGGACTCTCTTTCCCTTACCTTCTCAGTGTTCACCAGAGTTTTGTCCTTATCTTGGTCAACTCTGCTCCCTTTCTAGTTATTCACTCACTTATTCACTCAACTTACACACATATAGAATCTGCTATGTGCCCAATGATATATTAGGTCTGATGACAGAGTAAAACACAGACAACACAAAAGAGAGGTGGCAAGTTTGTGAAGCAGGGGAAATTGGAAGCTCTGTGGAAGCCCATAGAAGGAGACATATACCTTTCTAGGTTTTAAAAAAAATTTTTTTATTTTTATTTGAAAGGCAGGGTTAGAGAGAGGCAGAGAGAGAAAAAAAAAGTCTTACATCCACTGGTTCATTCCCCAAATGGCGGAAATGGTCAGAGCTGCACTGATCTGACGCCAGGAACCAGGAGCTTCTTCCGGGTCTCCCATGCGGGCGCAGGGGCTCAAGTGCCTGGGCCATCTTCTACTGTTTTCCTAGGCCATAGCAGAGAACTGGATCAGAAGTGGAGCTACTTCCCACTACACCACGGTGCCAGCCCCCCTTCCTGGGTTTTGCTAATCTCCCCATCAATCTGCATCTCCTATTTACTGGCATATTTGTTTAGTTTGAAATAGTCCATCAAAATGGAATATAAAATCAGGTTAAAATGCTAATTTTCCCTCATTTCAAGCAGATATCTTAAGCTAAATGTACATAAATTTAGAATTAAAACACCACTTACAAAGATATTTGCCTATCCTTTCTCAGTCAACTGAATGCTTAGAGCTATGGCCACATGAAGTACCAGGTGTTCTGCAAAAGATGAAGGACTTAGTAGTTTTAATGCACGTCTTGTAGTGTATTTCTAAAACCATCAGATAATGTACTGTATGGCTTTTATCCCAGTCTTCTGAAGAATCAAGTTCCCAAAGTCATTGATAAACATTGTACTACTGTTTCTTGGGATACGCTTTCTCCCACATTTATGAGTATTAGTCATTCTGTTGCACAAATAGATTGGTTTCCAGGAGCAAGTTGGGGTGGCACAGTTAGTCTTTGAGTTTAATTAATGAGATTGGTTATTCTTCTTTCCCCCATAAAATGAGCATTGTTAGAGTAACCTAGCAAAATATTTAACTCCTAAAACTGAGGGTCACCTTCTACATCTTTGCTTCTTTCACTTTGGTGAGATTTCACCATAGCTCTCCTGGAGCACTTTGAAGCCAAATGCAAATGCCCTCAGATATTAGTATCCACATTTTTTAAGGCCAACTCCCATTCTAAGAATCCCTGTATGCCTCAAAAAACAATTTGTATACTGTGCAAGAGGTAGGTCACCATGGCGGCCTAGCATGTATCTTCACCACAAGAAATCCAGACCCGCAGGATGCAACACACTCCTATATACCTGAACTAGCAACCAAAGAGGTTCATACCTCAGCACCCCTTGCTGTCGCCACCCAGGTCCTGGATCTCCTTCGAGATCCACAAGGAACATGCTGAAAATGGAACCAACTTGAGCATAATGATTTTTAGTCTGGTGTCCGGGAAACCTACTGTCATGATTAATTTTGTGTGTCAACTGGACTGTGAACCAAAACATTTGGTTAAACATTATGCTGGATGTTTCTCTGAGGGTGTTTTGTGGATGGGATTAATGGTTAAAAGAGTAGCTCTTGAAGAAAGCCGACTGCCCTCCACAATGTCGGAGCTTCTTGTCCAATCAGTTGAAGGCCCGTGTAGAGCAAAGTCGGGCCTTCCCTGAGACAAGGCCTTCAGACCTCAAGTGCTGCATGAACTCTGCTCTGGGTCTCCAGTCTGCAGCTGCAGACTTGGGTTTGCTAGGCTCCATAATCACGTGAGCAAATTCCTTAAAACAAACCTCTAGATAGATATATACATACATACTTATAGATGCTTGCATGTATATGAAAAAATTACACATACACATAGATATATATCCTTCTGGCTCTTTCTCTGGAGAATGATAACTAACACACCTGCTGTGCACTTTTCGGGGAGAATGATCTAAAATAATAAACAAAAACAAAACAGAAACAAGCTTACTCATTGGGGAGTAAAGAACTGCTATCCTCAGAAAGAAGCAAACCAAGACTGAGGACACACATAAGACAGAATTTTAAGCCTTCTTTCTCCCAGGCAGGGAGTCATCTTGGAGACCCCAAAGATGGATCTGTCAAGGGCTGGATGAGACAAAACATATGAGGAATCCCACGAGACATTAAGTACCCTGCCTGCCACGGGGTTGGATGTGGTTTGTTATGACTAAAACTCATGTTGAGGCCTGGTCTCCAACGTAACAGCATTGAGAGTTGGTGGGGACTTTAGGAGGCCTTTTGATCAAGAGGCATTTGCCCTCATGGCTGGCGCCGCGGCTCACTAGGCTAATCCTCCGCCTTGCAGCACTGGCACACCGGGTTCTAGTCCCGGTTGGGGCGCTGGATTCTGTCCCGGTTGCCCCTCTTCCAGGCCAGCTCTCTGCTGTGGCCAGGGAGTGCAGTGGAGGATGGCCCAAGTGCTTGGGCCCTGCACCCCATGGGAGACCAGGAGAAGCACCTGGCTCCTGCCATCGGATCAGCGCGGTGCCCCGCCACGGCGGCCATTGGAGGGTGAACCAATGGCAAAAGGAAGACCTTTCTCTCTGTCTCTCTCTCTCTCACTGTCCACTCTGCCTGTCAAAAAAAAAAAAAAATTAAAAAAAAAAAAAGAGGCATCTACCCTCATGAAGGGATTCAGGTGGCTCCTGCACTTTTCTCTTGCTTACTCTCTCTCCACCTGATCCCTCAGCCAAAGACCCTCACCAGAAGACCAACAAGTGCTGATACTGTTCTCTTGGGTTTTCAGAACTTTGGGTTAAACAAGTCTCTTTGTAATTACCCAGGTGCGGGTACCTTTTTATCATCATAGAACTAAGACATCATAGAACTAAGACACTGCTAAATTCATCAGTGAGGGAAAGTAAGAAGACTAAGCACAATGGAAAAAAATGGTGTAGATTTATTGTTTAAATACACAAAGTTGTCAAAGAAACATGAACTAATAAATCAGAACTAAGCAGAGAAACTTTGGGAGCTGCAATGGCCTGAGGGTTTGTGTCACATCCCACCTAATTCATATGTTGAAACCCTAAAAACACTGAGATGCTATAAGAGGTAAAGACTTTGGAAGGTAATGAGATTATAGGCTGGAGCCCACCTGAATGGGGTTAGTGCCCTTTTGAGAAGAGTCCCAGGAGGTAACTTGGTTTCTACCATGTGTGGACACAGAAAGAAAAGCGTCCTACCAGGAGCCTGACCCTGCTGGCACTCTGGTCTCATCCTCTTAACCTCCAGACAGAAGCGGAAGAGGTAAATCAATGTCTGTGGTTCAAGCCGTGCAGTCTAGAGCAATTAGTTACAGCATTTGAAGTAACACAGGGGTTACACATTGCCCTCCTAAAAGAAACTCAGCATAAAGAAAACTCAAAGCACAGAGGTATTTACCCCTACTCCAGAAGCTGTAAGAGTATTGAGAGATGATGTTTTTCCCTCTGATGTACCCACCAATACATCTGCTAATGGCACTGTAAAAGAGAGTATCTCGTTTTCCTGAAAATATTTGAGGGAGAATCTGGCCACATGAACTAGATGGCCTAACCTTAACAATAGAAAATATCACCAGATTCTTCCTGGACAAATAACAAAATGTACCATCAGTGGTCTAAACACCCTTCCAGTTTTACACTAGAAAGAAAAAGTGAAGCTCACATCACTTGACTGCTGAATTTAGCTTCAGACTCAAGACATGGAGAAGATGAAATGGACCCCACTTTACAACTCTGGCCAGGCCATTAATGGACATTTAGAAGGTTTCTATGTCTTGACTATTGAGAACAATGCTGTGATGAACATGCGACTTCACTTTTAAAAAGTGCATTTTCATTTTTAAAAAACCATTCGGATAAACAAAAAGAAAATTGAATATCACAATATACTACATAGAGATAACCCCATTAGCATCTTTTAAAATTTTTATTTATTTGAAAGGGAGAGAGAGAGAGAAAGACAGTGTTGTTCCATTTTTCTGGTTCACTCTCCCAATGAACCACAGTGGCTGAACTTAGGTTAGGCCACAGCCAGGAGCCCAGAATTCAATCTAAGATGCCCATGTGGGTGGCAGAGAGTCAAGTACTTGAGCAATCACCTGCTTCCTCTCAAGTATGTATAAGCAGGAATACAGAATTGGAAGTGAGTCCAGGACTCCAATATCATATGCAGGTGTCTGAAACAGCATTTTAACCACTGTACCAAATGCCCATTCCTCACCTGTAATTTTTAATATTTATTTTTCATCTGCTTGAAAGGCAGAGCAACAGAGACGGAGAGGCAGGAATAGGGAGGGAGAGAGAGAAGAAGGTGGGGGAGAGAAATTATTTTCCACCATGGTTTCACTTCCAAATGCCTACAAGAGCCAGAGCTGGATCAGTCAAACCCAGGAAGCCCAGAACCCCATCTGGGTCTCCCACATGGGTGGCAGGAGCCCAAATACTTCTGCTGCCTTAGAAAATGCATAGAAAAGAAGCTGGGATGGAAGCAAAGCAGTTGGGACTTGAACCAGCACTCTGAAATGGGTTATGGATGTCGCAGGCAGCAGCTTAACCGCTGTACCACAACACTCATTAGCTTTGCAGACTTTTCTACCACTGCAAACTCACACAGGCATTTTTAGTTTCTTACTTTCTAAGTAACTGTTCCATAAATGTTTTAAAGGAGTTTGGACATATTCATTTCTCTAAATCTCTATTTTCACTCTTTATAACGTGAAGATAGTGTTGTTAATACCTGTCTGATCAGGTTGTCGGGAAGATTCAACAAGTTAGTGGACAATACAAAGAAAGCAAACTTTCTTCCCTACTCTCCACACTTGTCTCCATCTTGCCTTCCTTCTTGGTTTCTTCCTTCCTTCCTTCCTTCCTTCCTTCCTTCCTTCCTTCCTTCCTTTCAAGATTTATCTTATTTATTTGAAAGGCAGAGTTAGAGGCGGGGGCCTTCCATCCGCTGGCTCACTTCCCAGATGGACACAACAGCTGGAGTTGCGCTGATCCCAAGCCAAGGTCTCCCAAGTGGGTGCAGGGGCCCAAGGACTTGGGGCATATTCCACTGCTTTCGCAGGCCATAGCAGAGAGCTGAATCAGAAGTGGAGCAGCTGGGACTCAAACCATCACCCATACGGGATGCTAGCACTGCAGGCAGTGACTTTACCTGCCACACCACAGTACCAGCCCCCATCAGTCATAGCTCATCCCCATCTCCCAGCCCTTCCATACATGTGTGTTCTTTCCTCTATATATTTGTATATTTGTGTCCACTCCTCTTCTCACTGTGCTTTCCCCTAAATCTGTGTGAGCATATGCAGCCCTTGTCTCCTCTTGCAGACAAATCCTTGACTTCCCAAAAGGTCAGTTCCCCCAAGTTCCCTCCTCACTAGTGGTTCACGATGCTTCCAAAAATCAGACCACTGCAAAGAAAGTCCAGTTTAATTACTGAAGAGGCAGATTTATAAACTGCTTTTAAAGAAGACCATAGTGGATGTGCCCAAAAAAGTGCCTGAGTCATGAACCCTTACTATCTGTGAACATTACGTTGTTTGGAAATACGGTCTTAGCAAATGTAGTTAAGGATTTCAAGGGAACATAATCCAGGACTAGGGTGGGTCTAAACCTGATGGTTGTTGTCCCTATATGAGAAAGGACACAGGAAAGCAGAGAGAAAAGGAGACCACTGAAGACAGCACAGGTTTGGGTATACTGCCATAAGCCAAAGGATGTCTAGAGCCACAAAAATCTGTGAGAAAACGGGGTAGGGGGACTCTCTCTTAGAGCCTCTGGAGGCAGTGCAGCCCTACCTACACCTTGATCTCAGACTCCCAGCCTCCACAACCGTGAGAGACAATGATTTTATTGTTTTAAGCCACCCAATTTAACGGAAATTTGCTACAATAGCCCTGGGAAATGAATACAGGTTCATAGCCATTACTCTGTTTTTAAAAATTGCTCATATAATTATCAAGTGGTTTCTTGGCTTTCCTAACTATTAGAGTCCTTGATGAACTACATGTTTGTTTTTTACCTATAAAACGAATGGTGTTGGTTGTTCTAAGTGAGGAAGACATTTTATCTCTCTCTCTTGTTTATGCCATGGCTTAGTGAACTCATTTATCAAAGTCAAGGCAAAAATAAACATGGGTCCATCCTAATTCAAAGTCAAATCTGTGAGACGAGGAATTAATAAGATGCTGCTGTAAAATGGCACAATCCTTGCTATTTTTATAGGATGTGATGTTCATGTTTGGCTAATGTAATTAATCTTTATCTGTTCCAAATTTACACTATATTTTCAAGGCTTTAAAGTGTCTGGAAAGCAGCATTCTGTTTCTATTTGTTTCTCAGGGTGAACTCAGCAGCTTGACCACAGACAGATTCTTGCTGGCTGTTAGCCTAGGCAGAGCTTCTCCACCAATACACTGCACAACCTTGGCATCCAAGTGCTGGAGCATTTGGTCTTGACCCCACGTGCTATTTGCTGCAGGCATGCAATGAGCAGGTACCAAACTGTCCTCTATAAAATACTCATAACCACCAACGTGAAAAATACTGTTAAGCATTTCCAGTAACGATGTGACCTGCTGTTGTGATGCCATGTGTCATCAGGTGTGTGAAAATTTATCAGAAGTAGAAAAAAAAAATCAGAAGTGACTTCTATCTGTATCTGAGGCACTTTTTTAAATGTTTATTTATTTCCATCAACTTGAAAGCAGAGTGACAGTGAAAGAATGAATGAATCTTCCATCCACTTGTTCACTCCTCATACAGGTAGAACAGCCAGGGCTGGGACAGTCCAAAATGAGGATCCTAAAACTCCATCTTGGTCTCCTACATGGGTGGCAGGTGCCATCACCTGCTGCCTACTGGCCCTATTGGCAGGAAGCTGGGTTGGAAGCGATCAGGACTTGAAGTGGTGCTCCCATATGGGACACAAGTGTCCCAAGTGAGGGCTTAACCTGCTGCACCACATGCCTCCCACACTATCTAAGGCACTTTGGGCATAATTCCATTACACCTTTATCTCACTGACTGTGAGCGTTCACTGCCCACCTTCCTGTAGGCTCTATGCTGCCTCGGACCAGAGATGCTACTTAATGCATCTCCATATCCCCAGCACAGTGCTGGAAACAGGGTTAGTGGTTAATTAGGTTTGATGTGTGAAAGAATTATCAAATAGATCAGAAAATGTTTGTAAGAAATAACAATCCTGCGGCTGGCGCTGTGGCGTAGCAGGTAAAGCCGCTGCCTGCAGAGCCAGCATCCCATATGGGTGCCAGTTTGAGACCCGGCTGCTCCACTTCCAATCCAGCTCCCTGATATGGCCTGGGAAAGCAGTAGAAGATGGCCCAAGGCCTTGGGCCCCTGCACTCACGTGGGAGACCCAGAAGAAGCTCCTGGCTCCTGGCTTCAGATCAGCGCAGCTCTGGCCATTGCAGCCAGTTGGGGAAATGAACCATCGGATGGAAGACCTCTCTCTCTGCCTCTCCTTCTCTGTCTGTGTAACTCTTTCAAATTAATCTTTTTTTTAAAAAAAAAAAAAAGAAATAACAATACCTTTTGTTATATAAATACTCTTTATTATCCTGTGAGCTCTACATAGGATGTGGTATCCTGGCCTGGACACTTGACACACGGGCTCCATCATTTGTCTTATTAGACCTTGCCTTCTTTATCTACAAAATAAGGAATATTAGGGCTTGGTTTCATTTAGCTTCAAACATTCTACTTTTTTTGCAAAATAAAGATTCTAATACAACAAAACTAGATAGCATAGCCAGGTGTAAATGATTTCCAAATTCTCTCCTAATCCCTAACAGTAATCACAATGTTATTCAAGATGAGACCCTAGATTTGGTCAAACATCCATTTGTGGAAGCTACATCACAGAACGTGATTATGTCTAACTCACAAGGATAAACCACATGACTTTTTTGTCTCCATGGCAGTGGATTCTTCTTGTCAGCCCTTGAAAAAGAAAGGGTTGTATTCAGAGCTGAAGGAGAATGACTTTAGTGTCAAAATGGAGAGATGAGAGTACAACAACAATGATGGGCCACCACTTGGTGATGTTGTTACCAAAAACATGACTTATGTCTTGCTTGCAGACTCTCTCAACTGTCTTCTCAGCTTAAACAATTTGATAAACCAAGCTGCCTTGCTGAGGAGACCCATGTGGCAAGAAGTTAAGAGCCCTTTTTGACCAACAGCCCATGAAGAACTGAGGTCCTCAGTCCTGCAACCCACAAGGAACCAAATCTTGCCAACGACCGGGTGAGCTTGAAAATGAATCCTCCCCTTGTTCAGCATTCAGATAACTAAAGCCCAGTCAGATTCAATACAGCCTGTTAGAGATTCTGAAACAGAAGATCTAGTTAAGCCATGCCTGGAATTTTGATCACGTAAACTGTGACATAATAAGTGTGTTGGTGCGGCGCCAGCACACAGGGTTCTAGTCCCAGTCGGGGCACCGGATTCTGTCCTGGTTGCCCCTCTTCCAGGCCAGCTCTCTGCTGTGGCCAGGGAGTGCAGTGGAGGATGGCCCAAGTACTTGGGCCATGCACCACATGGGAGACCAGGATAAGTACCTGGCTTCTGCCATCGGATCAGCGCGGTGCACCAGCTGCAGCGCGCCAGCTGCAGCGCGCCGGCCGCAGCGGCCATTGGAGGGTGAACCAATGGCAAAGGAAGACCTTTCTCTCTCTCTCTCTCTCTCTCTCTCTCTCACACACACACACTGTCCACTCTGCCTGTCAAAAAAAAATAATAATAATAAGTGTGTTGGGGTTGAGCTGCTAAATTTGGTGGTGATTTGTTGCATAGCAGTAGTTACCTAATATAGCAAGAACTCACATAAAATTTGCTATCTGCCACCACAGAGAAAAAATATCACTGATTATCTTTTGTTCTTCCCTCTGGGGTTTATTGCTTAAAACTCTGTTCAACTACGACCCAGCTCTTTGTTTCTAAGAACCATTCTCCTTTGAAACAAACTAGGACTCTTGGGGAACTAGAAGCAAAGCCTGAAATATTTTGCAATTCCAGAAAGTAGGAAAGTGCCCCCCAAAATGATGGGGCAAGTGAAAAGGACACAAGAGAGAGGAACCAATGGCCAAATCTGGAAAAATTTAAGTAAGAAAATAAATAATGATAGTAATGTATTACAAACCACAAAATAATAATTGAATCCATACTGTTGTAATAAATAACCAAATTGATAAGTAGGCATGGAAGAACAGACAGCAGTATTTAATTAATAAACCCAGGAGGGATGATGCAAATAGCAAACAACTATTAAATGTCCGTTGTAGACATTTTTGTTGCATGTTGAAAGACAATATGTATGCATAGTCTCAAAATGCCTTCATGCATTTATTAATTATGAAGATAAAAACATTTAAAAAAAAATAGATAAATCTATGATACTACCTTAACCAAGTAATCAAATTTAACATAACCAATGATAAGCCATAACATACCAACATCATGTACCCACTGATGCAAAGCACTTTGGTAGAATTTTTGCCAAAAATGCTTAACTTCCACCTATTTGTGAAAGAAAAAAATCAGAAAAAAGTACACCAAAAGTTTCACTTTTATCTCACTGTATGGTGCTCTCTGGGCCTTGGTTTCTTTACCCAAAAAGTGAGAAAGTTGGAGTGCCCATTATTCTTCTTCAAAAGTGTCAAAGTCATGAACAATGAAAACTGAGGACTGTGCAGAGAAGAGCAGACTGTGGGGACAGGATGACAAGGTGCCACTAGATCAGAAATGGGACAGTCACAGGGAAACCAGTAAAACTCAGCCCTAGATTAGTTAACATCATTGTGTCATTGTGAATTTCCTAGCCTGGAGAATTAGATTATGGTTATGTAAACTATTAACATAAGAGAAAGCTTAGGGTGAGAGCTCTCTACTCTGTTTTGTAACTTTTCTGCAAATCCGAAGCTAACTCAAAATGAAGAGCTTAAAAACAAAGAGCATCTGGCTACAGTCCTGATGGCCTTTCAGTCTCACACTGAGCATTACTCGGGCAAGACCTTTGATGTACACTACGCAAGAGTCTCTTCTTAGTAGATATCTATCAACTCATATCAAAGGATGCCCTGCTTTTGAACAACAGCTGGAGTTGGCAGTTCTGCTGTATTGACTATTTTTATTTAAACTCCTATAAGACATTAGCTCAGTTTTAATTAATCCCTTTTCACTTTATAGAGTCAAGAGTCTACAGGTTTTACTCTATCCTTTACATCATTAATGCTGGAAGGAATTGCTCACCTGAATCATTAGCAAAAAAAAATATACACATCAAGGGCCCTTACACAGTCCTTTTTTAGTCATGTTTTGACATGTTTTCGCATGACTTACACAGTCAAAGCTCAGTTATCTGCCAATACAAGAGTAATTCACAAATTTTGTAGAAAATGTAAGTTTATTTTGGTGTAGAAATGTTGATATATCTGCAAAGTTCTTTCAATATTCATTTTCCTTGAACATTTTCAAGACCCATCATGTGTCTAGAACATGCACAGCATTCTGTACTTTATGATGATATCAGGAAAAGGTGATGTCTGTAATTATAACGGATGTTGCTGGCAGAAACTGTCCTGATTATTTGTTGTAATAATTTGAATTTTATTCCTGCTATGTCTCAGGCACTGAGCAGACCACTTTATGGATTATTTCCTTTACTCCTTCATTTGCCCTGAGTTAAGCACAGATGAGTTGGCAAATGTACATTCACCAGTTATGCCTGGCTTCAGAGAAAGAGCTGGGTTGGTTACACTGAGCCCTAGGCAGGATCTGTGCTGGAGCAGTGACTGAGTTACCACAGCAATGTCAACTATTGATCAATTCCCTTCTTTTACATTTTTTAAAATAAATTAATGTGTTGATACATATAGTAAGCATCAGAGATGCTATCATGTATTTGTGTGAGAGAGAAAGAAAAACAGAGTACTCCCAACTCCCAGTTCATTCTCCAAATGCCCCCGGATCCCCACAATGGCTACACCAGGTTGGGATGAAGCCACAGACCAGGAACTCAATCCAGTTCTTTCATGTTGGTGTCAGGAACCCAATTACTTGAGCTATCACCATTGCCTCTCAGGGTCTACATCATCAGAAAGCTGGAGTCAGGAGCCAGAACCAGGGATCAAACTGATGTACTTTGACATGATATGGACATCTTAACTGGTAACTTAACCACTAAGCTAAATACTGCCCCTGCCTGTGTCTTTTAAATCAGTTTACTCTGTTAGCATGGGGGAAATAGAAAAGAAGGAGGGAAAGAAACATGTCAAATTACTTGAAGAATTTCAATGTTGTCACACACAAAAGAACTTTCAGTTTGTTTTGTGTTAAATTAGAGAAGTTACAAGTTGGAGAGAAAGACCCAGGAGGACTATGAAAGACATTTCTAAAAATGTTAAGGGGCTGTTAGGGGAAAAGGGGATTAGAATTGCATGTATACTGGCAAGAAAAAATAGGGCTACTGTGTAGAAGCTGACAGAGACACATTTAGCTCATTATCAAGAAACACTGCTGAGCAGATAGTCCAGTTACAAAGAGGTTGCTAGAGAGTTTGGTGAGCTGCTGGTCTCAGGCATGCTGCAGAGGAGGCCAGAGATAAAGAAGAAGAACGAGGACAAAGGTTAGGACTAGTGCTTAAACGGGATGACCTTGAATGTCCAGGAAGCTCTGTGAGGGATTCTGAGCTTCTGCTTCTCTATGGGATCATATCCATCTGAGAAGTGGCAGTGTGCAGCTCCCTGCACCCTGGGGTCCTAGCTCTAGGCTCTTCCTATGTTGGGTACAGAGATGGGGGGTACAGGGTTAAGAGGCTGATTCAGATGACCAGTGGGTTGAATCTTTCAGAGAGACTTGTGTGAGATCTAAAATTTGGAAGACTCTGACCTTCTTGGACTATTCTCCCTGATTATCCTGGTCAGCTGTTACCCAATAAAGTAGGAAGCCAGGCAGGATCTGGAGTGAAGATGTTACTCTGGAGTTAGCCTGCCTGGGCACAAACTTTCATTTCCTGGTTGTGGCAGTCGGTGGTACTATTCACCCAAGACTTTCTGGATCATTTCTCTTCCATATCAGGTTTACACATCCCCTTAAATACACACACACAAGCCAGGACAGAGTAGAGCACTGGCCAAGCTTGGTGGATGTGCAATAAAAGTGAGAAAGAAATCTTCATTTCAAGCCTCTTCGAGTAGGAGGTGTTCTGTCAGCTCTACTTAGCCTGCCCTGACTGATCCACAGGCCTCTTGCTAGTTATCTAATGTGCCTAAATATCAGCTTTCTCACCCATAGAATGGAATGATAACAGCACCCATCTCCTACAATGCTGTGAGAATCAAGTGAAAGTTCATGCATACAAAGTACTTAACAATGCCTGGCTTATAAGTAAGTGCTCAAAGGTATTGTCTACCATCATCACTGCACCAGAAGCACTACTGGGTCAAGAATCATGTGTCTTGCACACAGAAGACAGCCAATAACAATTGGTTGAAAAAGTAAATTAAGTTGTTCTTGACAGGAATGTCAATGATGCCTCCCACTTTGGTTCTAACCCAGTGAACAATATTCAGTTGTAAGCTTACTTGTAGCAGCTTCCTTCTTGAAACTGCATTCAAGTAAGACGCCACTCTTGACTGGCTTCCTCCTAGTTCTATGGCCTCTCCTTGATCCTTTCTACGGTTCCTCTTTCTACTCCCATATGACCAAGAGCATTTTCCAGTGTTATGTCTTTGGTCCTCTTCACATCAGAATCACTGGGTCCTGCAAGACAGTTCCCCAGCTGGCCTTGAACCAATTGCATTCTCTCCACTTTTTTGCTTATCATTCTTAAGAAAAACTATAGAATGTGCTGGGAATACAATATACTGAGATAAACTGGGACTGTCTGGGAGAGCCTGGGACTTGCTCCTGTCCTGCCAAAGGAATGAAACATCTTGGGTTAGAAAGGAACTCCCTAGGACAGCCTGAGCTTTGTTTCTCCATTCCCTAGAAACAAGATGTCCTTCAAAGCTTTGTCCAGTGACTCATGATGCCCCCGAGGGATATAACCAGGATGAAATATCCTTCATGGTCCGTCAGCTGTGGAGCCAACTGGGGCATGTGCAGTCAAGATTTTGCCCTGGGCAGCTTTCTTCAGCCTTGAGGACTGGTATACAATGTCTCTGAGTCTTCTGTATCTTGCTGCTTCTCTTTAATCAGTAAATCCACTTTGTGTAACTTGATGTGCATGTATTCTGTTTCACCAGACTTAGACTCAGGTATTGGTGTGTGGTGGACCTAGACAGGAGGCCAGGATACAGCAGGGATGAGTTTATGGACTCTTGTTCTGATGGCTGGCAAAGTGATAATCTTTGCTCTTCTCCTCTCTTGGGATAGGCCATCAATGAACCTGCTTCCCCAGGAATCTGGTTATATCTAAATTAGGGTACATCCTAGATACTGTGATATTTAAAATCTCCCCCAAATGATCCTCATGTGTAGCCAAAGTGGAGAACTACTGCACTGTCCATCACAATGACCACTGTGACAAGTGGCCATTCAGCATTTGCACTGTGACAAGCCCCAATAGAGATGTACTATAAGTGTAAAATACAGATTTAAAAGATTAATATGAAGAAAAACATGTGAACTAATTCACTTACAATTTTTATATTGGGCACATGTTGAAATGGCACAGCATTAAAGTTAATTTTACCTGTTTCTGCATGCTAAAATTTTTGTGCAATTGTTGTAATATGTTAAATTCCATCTGAGACTGATGTATTCCTACTGGACAGAGCTGCTCCAGACACTCCCACTGATGGACAGCACACTTTCTCCTGCTTTCCCCACCTGAAAGTTATGACCCGTGGGAATGCCAACTTCTTTTTTTGAGCTCCAGGCTCCTGTGTCCAAATCAAACACAACAGTGCTTCTTCGTACTCTTGCTGCTGCCTGTGTAGCATCAGCATCTGCTTGTTCAACAAATAAATGCCTTTCAATTCCCTCCTTTCCTCCACATCTCGCTCAAACCAGATGGACTGACTCCTGTGCATGCTTCTTCGTAAATGTCTCTCAAAACTCCTCCATTATTCTCCATTTCCACCACTACTGCCCTTGCCCTCTTCAGATGGTCTCCCTGTGTCCCCTCTAATCTATTATAGGCATCTATCAACAGATGGTTCTTTCAAACTACAAACTCCCCTTCTGCTTAAAAATATTTTCATGGCCTTGAGATTAAAATCTAAACACCTAATAATGTTTTTCTAGCTTTTATCTATTCCCATTTCCTACATGGTTACCATATCCCATGAACAGCATGCAGGCAGTAGCCATTCCTGTATCCTGACAGGACTTTGTATCCTGATTTGTCTTTTTATCCTCAGTCCCTCCCCCAGTGCCAGGTACATGATAATAGTTATCACAGCAATAAAAATAATAATAGCAACCTTAATAACAACCACTATGCTTTCTGCCCTACATGTATTGCCTCTTTTGTGTATGTGAGAAACATCCCAAGAAGCACTAAGAAGTATGTATGTTCTTCAACCTAAAGAGCTGACATAGCAGTTAAATACATTCACATCTCTTATCAGAGATACTGGTTGGAGTGCTGGCTACTCCTTTTCTCATCCAGCTGCCTGCTGATGTGTACCCTTGGGAAGCAGAAGGTGATGGCTCAAGTACTTGGTTCCCTGTCACCCATGTGGGAGATCCTGATTGAGTCTGATGTTCCTGGCTTTGGCCTGGCCCAGCCCTGGCTGATGCAGGCATTTGGGAAGTAAATCAGCAGATGGAAGATCTCTCTGTGACTCTCTTTGTTAGTACCTTTCGTGTGCAGTGAAAATAAAATAAATAAAAATAATTGGAAATATTATCAGTTAACAATTATAGTGCATGATTCATACAAATAGAAATACCTCCCAAAAAAAGACATCTTTCAAATGGCTTCTGATTTATTAAAGAGTTAGCTATTGCTGGCATCAAAATATAAAAATATATCATGTGGTTTTAACCTTTATGAAGAGTTGAGAAACAAGAATTAAAAAGAGGATACAAACTACTTGATGAAATCAAAATCTTAGGGGCAAGTACTTAGCCTACCAGTTAACAGGCAGGTTAAGATGCCCACATTCTGAATCCCATAGCTTTTCTAGTTAGTAAAAAAAAATAGTTCAAAAACACTCTTAGTGTCTTTTTTTAATATTTTACCCACTAATGGTATTTTAGAGACCTTTAATCATTTTAATAAGTTATCTTTAAAAATTTTAAATGTTACATATTGTATTTGAACAGTTAGTAAAGTGTAAGAAAAAAAACTAGCTTATTGAGACTGTAGATGTTCCATAACTTAAATTTCAAAAGTTTTAATAAAGGAACTTTCAGAGATAGGTTGAGACCCAATGGTATCCATTAAACTAGCTCCTGTGATGTGGAAAGGAACCCCAGAAGCAGTGGAGGCCATGTGAGGGTATTTACTTGCCATGGTTGTGGTTGTAGTGCGTTTGTACTTAAATACAGGTAGTGACACACTGACATTTTTATTGCTCAATAATCTGGAGTAGTGTTCTGCATTTATTTGTACAAAGATAACTATAAATTAATGAAATCTACAAAGAAGGAACTTTATAACTATCCTGTATTTAGGAGCCTTTGTACAGCTAGGTAAAGTGTTCATGATGCAAACTACTTGGATTTTAAAATTTACTATTATAAGGGAGAAGACATGGCATTATTCCATGCACTTGAATGTTAACTTGCTTATTGAGTTTTAGAAGAAAAAAATATGAGTAATTGTTACTGTGTTAGCTATAATGTTAAACTGGCAAGTTGTAGCACAGAGCTTAAATCTGTGTTTCTCAAATGTGAACCACAGTAGCCTAATGCTGCTCTGAATCTACCATAAGTGCTACAAATAGTCTCAGCACTGAACAGGTATTGATATCTCTCAAATGAATGCAACCTTTGATGTAGGTGTTTTAATATGCCTCAGAAAGTATCTGAGTGTCTGCAAATGTGTTAATCTGTTCAGTAATATACTCCCTGTTATTTTGTTGTTGTTGTTGTTGTTCCATATTTTCATGGTTAAATTTGAATTTTTACATTTTTACTACTGCTAATTTAAATGCAATTTGTTCAATGGTTAAAATGGGGTTGTCAGTGAAGAAACTTAAAAACAGCCTCATTCATGTAACTGCTTAAGTAAAAACTACATTTTGTATTCTATGTTCATACACTTTTAACGATCTGTATTTCTGTTTAAATATAAATGATGATGTTTAGGCTTTGTTTCTGTTTAATAAGGCTTTTTACCATTGATTAAATGAAGGAATGTATCTTTTTGAAGAGATTTCTATTCTGTAAATAAAAATTGGTTGAAACAATACAAAATTTAAAAATTAAAAAAAGATGCCCACATCCCACATCACAAGGAATGCCTTGGTTTGTTTCCAGCTTTGACTCCTGACAGCAGCTTCCTGCCAGTACAGATGCTAGGAGGCAGTGGTATAGCTCAAGCGATTGGATTCCTTCGAGCCACATGCTGAATTAAGTTCCTGGTTCCTGGCTTTGGCGCCTGACCCAACCTGGGTCACTGTGTGCATTTGAGGAGTAAATCAGACTGGCATTTGTTTCTCTCTCTCTTTCTTTCTCTTTCTCTCTGCTCCTCCCAGCTTACCTCCCTCAACATTAAATAATTTAAAAAGAAATAAAAACCTTACAAATAATACGTCACTGTCAACCAAAACATTTACTAAGCTTATGATATTTCTACCCAATCTTAAATAATCGGTTAGTTTATCAAATCACAAATCTATGTACTAATTCAAATAAGGCATGACAACAAATACGATATTGAATGTGATATTTCCTTACATATATACCTATACATATACACACACTACACACACACATCTGTATGTGTATGTTCATGAAAATAAGCAAGAGCCAGATATGAAACACAGGAAACATTTAAGACAACAAAGCCAAACTGAACATGCAAGTGCATTAGACCTTTAGAATAGGGAAGACATTCCTATGGTTCATTGCAACCAGGGGAGCCTTCATGTAGGTAATAAGATTTGCAGAGGGGACTATGGGGGACTGAATATTATACAGAGGATGAAAAGAAGGGCAAGGAGAACAGCATGAATGAACACTTGGGAAAGGTCACAAGCATGTTCAGAGAACATACTCTTCTTTTAGGTCCAATGCTACCCATCTTTAAAATCCACAGAGAGCTGATTTTCTTATTCCTCCTGATTCTTGTCTGTGCTATTGTGTCACTGTGATGCCAGTGAAAGAACATGCCTTTCTGATGACTGCCAGTCACTCCGAAAGCCACAGCACTGTCAGGGATGGAAACAATGCATGTATCCTACTTTATCTCCTTTGAGATCCTAACAGGTTACTTCCCACTTACACTGCGCTCTCCAGCTGGTTAGGGAGTTTGCGTACTTGCTCCTCCTGGGCATAGAAATTACTGTTTCCATTCACAGTGCATCGTTGAGTGCCAGAATTTATCAAGTGTAGAGGTAACCATGGTCTATTACAGTTTTATTGGCATCTGTGGGATAATCCTGGGCTTACAGTAAATTTTAGCACACCAAGCAGTTTCTATAACAATCTCCAATCACTGATTCAGAGATAACACATGAAATGATGGGTAGCACTTGTTAGGAATTTACTACGCCTCTGAGAATGCTGGAGGATGTCCTATAATACAGAGACCAACCCAGCAGGGCATGGGCAAGGCCTGGTTCTATACCGACCAACTAAGACTAGACAGACCTTAAAGACTTCATCCAGCTCCCAGGTAGCCAGGCTGGAGGACAGAACAAGATCTCCCTGAGTTATAACTATCTCTCTTGTGACCTAGATTTTAACAGTCTAGGATAGGAGACAGGTGTTGCTCCTCTGCCCGCGGATGATCGACACCGGACGCTGTTGATCCCCCTTCAACAGGGTTTTTATTACAATAAGAAAAAAGGAGCGGACGAACCGTGCTGTCTCTGTCCCCTCTTTATAGTTCTCTCCCACCAATCCATCCGTACCTTGCTGGCGTTCCTGCAGTCATCACACCAATCAGGTGTTCTTCATTCCAGGCGCTGAGCGCGCGTTCCTCTCGGCGCCATGTTGTGGGAGACGGGCCCTGCCTCCCACAACAGGGCAGCCAGCGTACTGGGACTGGGATCACAGGGTGGGCTGATTGGTCTAGAGGTGCAAAGTAAAAGCCACCAACACTTACCTTGAGTACAAGCTTAATGGGCTGTCTTAGTCCAAGTGCCATAACAAAATACCTGAGACCAGGTAGTTTATGAAGAAGAGAAATACATTTGGCTTGTGGTTCTGGAGGCTAAGTTCAAGACCGTGCCACCTGGTGAAGGGTGTCATCACATAGCCCAGGACATTACGCAGAGAGGCAGCAAGCAGACTAGCTCGGGTTTCTCTTCCTCTTCTTGTAAAGCCACCAATGCCATCACAGAGGCCCCATCCTCATGACCTCTTCTAATCCTAATTACCTCCCATTCACATATATGAATTTGGAGATTACATTTCCAACACATGAACTTCTGGGGGACACATTCAAACCAGAGCAAGGGCAAACTGTAACTGCCCACTGCGCCAGGCGCTTTGACCATTTCTACCCTGATCACCCTGATGAAATCTGGAAAAAGGCAGATATCATAGCAACAGTCTGAGAATTTCCTGGCAGAAAAAGAGGAGGTAGCAAAAACATGAATTTTGAGACAAACCTCTGATGCTCAGACTGGACTCCCAGAACAGAAGGGGGACGTAGGATCTCAGTATATTTTGAATTCAAGCCCACTTTCTAAACCATATCCCCTGTTTCCCTTCTTGTCCTGTAGTAAGGTCCTAACAAGTACTACCCATCATTTTGTATATTATTCCTGAATCAGTGATTGCAGATTGTTATACAAACTGCTTGGTGTACCAAAACTTACTCTAAACTCAACATTATCCCACAGATGCCAATAAAACTGTAATAGACCATAGTTTTTGCTACACTTGCAGAGTCAAAGGGGAGAAAGCAAAGGTAACAGCTGTTTCCCTAGAAGCTGCTTTTTGGGACACCTTTGCCGGATTAGGGCGCTGGAAGTTTCTGTATGTTCAGGCACTAGCTGGGAACAGGATGAGCCCAGGATCCAGGCTTCAGGACAGCATTGAAGAGTCTGTGCTTACTTGGAAAAGAAAGTAAGAATTGACCAGGCAGAGCTAGGAGCGCAGAGGTACAGAGTTGAGTGTGCAGAAAGGCCAGAGATGTATCCTCAGTACCACAGTACTTGAAGTACAGGGTGTGAGGGAGGAAGGCAGAGACAAAGAAGGAGACCTAGGAACATGGATGGCCCCCTATGGCAGACAACGTGTGGAAGTTATACGGAAGACAGTGAGGAGCTTATGGAATTGTAGGCTATGTGTAAATATTCATAAAGATTAATCTGGTGACAGTGGAGGGAAGATAACTTGTTATGGACAGAATATGCACTCACACTGCACCCACATTCATATCTTAAAATCCTAAACTCCAATGTGATGGTATTGGGAGGCAAGGCCTTTGAAGATAATTAGGAACGAGACTAATGCCCTTATAAAAGGGATTCCAGAGAGTTCTCTAACCCTCTTTCCACTATGTGAGGATACAGCAAGAAGACAGCTATCTACAACCCCAAAAGAGGACTCACAGACCCCAGTCGAAAGAAGGGGCCATCAAAGAAGGATGAACTTTCTCTGAAGGGAAGAGAGAACTTCCACTTTGCATGTGGCCCCATCTAAATACCAACAGAGTCTGTGGACTCAAAAGGCTTCCACAGCCTTGGCAGCTCATGTCAAGAGCCTCAGGTGATCATTGACATCATAAATAAGAGTGTCAGTTCTTAAATCAACAGCAGGAGTCACTTGCACTTGCTCCCCATGTTGGACCTCTGTCCTTAATGAGGTGTACTAAGAGTATCAATGGTAAAACTTGTCTTCAAACTGTACATTATACTTTGTGTGTCTATGTAGGGAAAAAAAAGTTGAAATCTCTACTTAGTATAGAGGTTTTTTTTTTTTTTCCGTTAAACTCTGTATATTATTATTATTATCTTTACAATTGCAAGTTACAAATCGAGACAGCTTTACTATACATTTTCTATCTCAGATTACAAAGTTTATATAACTGGGGGGTGGGGGAAGGAGGGGGTGCCCTAAACTGATTTCCTTGAAAAACAGACCCGGGGAGACCAGGAGGGAATACAAAACAGACAAAAAATAAAAAAACAGAATGTGCTGTAGCTCCGCACTGCCCAGGCCCACCCACTCCGCGAGGCAGAGCCCAGCGGGCCGGAGCAGGCACTAGCACCTGGGGGGGGGGGCCCCGCCGGCCCCCGCCAGCCCCCGCCACCCCGCCAGGCCCGCGGCCCCCACGCCTTCCTGGCGCGTGCATTTCTTTTTTTTCTTTTTTTTAATTTTTCTCTTTTTTAAAAATGACCAATGATGTTAATAAATAAAGTATTTATATATACATAGAACTGGGGACGCGGCTCCGGCGGCGGCAGCGAGCTACCCAGCTGGGGACACAACGGGGCTGGACTTGTGTAGAAAATTGCTGAGCCTTACAAAAAAAAGTCTTTTTTCTTTTTTTCTCTTAAATCTTCTTTAAGTTGAGGTAAAAAGTTTCAGTGTCTGGAAACCGGCACGCTCGCCGTGCACGCAGCCGCCCTGCCCTCGCTGCTCGGGGCCGGGGCCGGCGTCTCAGGAGCAGGTGCACCTGGCTGGCGGTGGTACATAAAGTCAATTAAAAATGAATCTTAATGGAAAATGGAATGGGAGAGGGAGTGGAAGTGGGATGGGAGTGGGGGTGGGAGGGAGGGAATGAGGGAAGAAACACTATATCCCTAAAAGCTGTACATATGAAATTTGTATTCATTAAATAAAAACCTTCAAAAAAAAAAACAACACTCACAAGAACCTGACTGTGCTGGCATCCTGGTCTCAGACTTCCAGCCTCTACAACCGTGAGAAATAAAGGTCTGTAGTTTTTAAGGCACCAAGTCTATGATAGTCTTTTTTTTTTATTTCCTCTTCATACTACTTGTTGAACTCTTTTACTTACATAGGGTTAACTAAAAAATCATTAAATAAACTGAAAATAGAGCGCTTTTTTTTTTTTTGACAGTTAGACAGTGAGAGAAGAGAGAGAGAGAGAGAAAGGTCTTCCTTCCGTTGGTTCACCCCGCAAATGGCCACCATGGCCGGTGCGCTGCCCCAATCTGAAGCCAGGAGCCAGATGCTTCCTCCTGGTCTCCCATGCCGGTGCAGGGCAAGCACTTGGGCCATCCTCCACTGCCTTCCCAGGCCACAGCACAGAGCTGGACTGGAAGAGGAGCAACCGGGACAGAACCGGTGCCCCAACCAGGACTACAACCCTGAGTACCAGCACCACAAGAGGAGGATTAGCCTAGTGGGCTGCAGCGCTGGCCAAATTTCATTCTTTTCTACAAATGAGTAGTATTTCATAGTGTATATATACTATAATTTCTTTTATTGAGTCATCAGTTGATGAGCATCTGGGTGGATTCTACATTTTACCTATTGTGAATTGAGCTACAATAAACATGGGGGTACAGATAACTCTTTCATGTGCAGATTTTGTTTCCCTTGGATAAATTCCCAGGAATGTGTAGACTGGGTCATCTGGTAGGTCTATATTATTTCTAAAGTATTTCCATATTGTCTTCCACAATGGCTGCACCAATTTACATTCTCATAACCAGTGGATTAAGGTAACTTTTTTCCCCTCATTCTCACTAACATTTGTCATCTGCTGATTTCTCTATAAGAGCCATTCTAACTGGGATGAGGTGAAACCTCACTGTGGTTTTGACTTGCATTTCCCTGATGGCTAGTGATCCTGAGCAATTTCTCAAGTGTCTGTTGGCCTTTTGAATTTCCTCTTTTGAAAAATGCCTGTTCAAGTCCTTTGCCTATGCCTTAACTAAATTGCTTTGCTGTTACTAGATTTCTTGAGCTCTTTATAGACTGTTGATTTTAACCTTTTATTAACTGCATACTTTGTAAATATTTTCTCCCATTCTATCAGTTGCCTCTTCACGTTGCTGAGTGTTTCTTTTGCAGTGCAGAAGCTTCTCAGATTGATGTGGGACACATGTCAATTTTGGCTTTGATTGCAGATGCTTCTGGGGTCTTTTTCAAGAAGTCTTTGCCTATGCCAACCTCTTGTGGAGTTTTCCCAATGTTCCCCTTGAGTAATTTGATGGTATCTGGTCATAGACTTAGATCTTTGATCCATTCTGAGTTGATATTTGTATAAGGTATAAAGAAGGGTCTTATTTCATACTTCCACATGTGGAAATTCAATTTTTCCAATACCATTTGTGGAAAAACACTGTCCTAATTCCAGTAATTGACTTTAGCTCTTTTGTCAAAGATTAGTTGGTTGTGGATATGTGGATTGATTTCTGTAGTTTCTATTCTTTTCCAATGATATACATATCTATTTTTCTGCTAGTACCAAGCTGTTTTGATTATAACTGTCCTGTAGTATGCCTTGAAATCTGGTAGTGTGATGCCTCTGGCTTTTTGTGTTGTTGTACAAGGTTGTTTTAGCTATCCGTGGTCTCTTGTGATTTCATATGAATTTTACTATTTTTTTCAAGATCTGAGAAGAATGTTGTTGTTATTTTGATTGGGATTACAACGAATCTGTAAATTGCTTTTGGTAGTATGGACATTTAGATAATATTAATTCTTCCAATCCTTGAAAATGGAAGATTGTTCCATTTTTTGTGCCTTCTATTTCCTTAATGTTTTAAATTTTTATCATAGAGGTCTTTCACCTCCTTGTTAAATGTATTCCAAGGTATTTAATTTTTCCATAGCAATTGTGAATGTGATTGACCTTAGAGGTTCATTCTCAGCTAAGGCATTGTCTGTACATACAAAGGCTATTGATTTTTGTGTGTCGATTTTATATCTTGCCACTTTACCAAACTCTTTTATGAGTTCAATAGTCTCTTAGTGCAGTCCTTTGGTCCCTCTATATATAAAATCATGTCATCTGCAAAAAGGGATGATTTGACTTCCTCCTTTTTAATTTGTATCCTGTTAACTTCTATTTCTTGCCTCATGCCTCTGGCTAAAACTTCCAGGACTATATTGAATAGCAATGGTGAAAGTGGGCATCCCTGTCTGGTTCCAGATCTTAGTAGAAATGCTTTCCCTGCCAAGACTCTGTGGCAAAAAATATTCTACATGAAGGATCTCTGTGAGACCTCAGTGGAAAGGGCCATCAAAGAAGGATGTACTTTTCTCTGAAGGGAGGAGAGAACATCCACTTTGCTTATGGCTATGTCCAAATACTGAATGAGTCTATGGTCACAAAAGGCTTCAATAGCCTTGGCAGCCCATGGCAGGAGCCTAGAATGATCACTGACTTCATAAACAAGAGTGTTAATTGTTAAAGAAACTAGAGAAGTCCTGTGCACTTACTCTCCATGTAAGATCTCTGTCCTTAATGAGTTGTACTATGAGAATTAACTAAAAAATTTTTTTTTGACAGGCAGAGTTAGACAGTGAGACAGACAGACAGAGAGAAAGGTCTTCCTTCCGTTGGTTCACCCCCTAAATGGCCGCTACGGCCGGCGCGCTGCACCAATCCGAAGCCAGGAGCCAGGTGCTTCCTCCTGTTCTCCCATGAGGGTGCAGGGCCCAAGCACTTGGGCCATCCTCCACTGCCTTCCTGGGCCACAGCAGAGAGCTGGACTGGAAGAGGAGCAACCGGAACAGAACCGGCGCCCCTACCAGGATTAGAACGCAGAGTACCAGCACCACAGGTGGAGAATTAGCCTAGTGAGCCACAGCGCCGGCCAGAGAATTAACTCCAAATCTTGTTCTTAAACTTTACTCTATATGGTGTGTATCGGGGGGGGGGGGGGGGTGTGCATGCAACTGTTAATATCTGTGCTTAACATGGAATTGGTCCTTTGTATATAAGATCAAACTAAAAAAGAACCATAATGAAGAAGGGGATGGGAGAGGAAGAGGGAGGTGGGATGGAAGTCCGGGTGGGAGGGGGGGTATGGGGGAAAGAACCACTATATTCCTAAAGTTGTATCTATGAAAAATGCATTCATTAAATAAAAACTTAAGTAACACATTACCCATTCAATAAGATGCTGGCTGTGGGTTTGTCATAAATTACCTTGATTGTGTTGAGGAATATTCTTTCTATATCCAGTTTTCTTAAGGTTTCATCAAGAAAGGATTTGTATTTTATCAAATGCCTTTTCTTCATCTGTTGAGATAATCATATGGTTTTTATTCTTCTGTTTGTTTCCTCATTTTCTGCATATTGATGATTGTCCACTGACTGCAATTTCTGCCATTTTCCAGAGTGACTTCAAGGTCCACATGTACATCCATCCAATATCCTGTGGTCTCAATGTCCAGTGAATGCCCCCTTTTCTTTATCTTGGTTACCATTCTTAGGGCCCCATTCTTGCTTATCATTACCTTACACTCTGTCATTTTCAAAGATGTCAACTTTGTAAAATTTGTAATTCTAAAGGTTAACTTGCATGAACACGTAAATACCCAACTCTGACCACTTCCTCCCACCGTTCCAGCTTCCTTGCACAAAGACTCTATATAATAAGCTGAATAATGATCCCCAAGGGACCAGGTCCTAAACTCTGGAACCTGCTAATATATTTATCAAAGACTTTTTAAATTTCATAATGTTAAGTATTTTGATATGGGGATATTATCCTGGATTATCAGGTGGGTACTACATGAAAACATACGTTTCCTTATGAAAGAGATAAAGAGAGAGGGATTGCAATTCAGCAGAGGCATAAGTAGGGAAGTGCCAATTCAAGTCCTGGTTGCTCACTTCCCATCTAGCTCCCTACTAATCTGTCTGGGAAAGTGGTGAAGACGGTCCAAGTATTTGGGCCCTGCTACCCACGTGGGAGACCCCTATGGAATTCCTAGCTCCTGGCCATGTTCTGGTCCAGCCCTGGCTAAGGAGTAAACCACCAGATGGAAGATCGATTTCTTTCTCTCTCTCTCTCCCCTCCCTATGCTTTCAAATAAAATCATTAAAAACAAACAAACAAACAAACAAACAAACAAATATCTTAACAGATTGTAGTTCTTCATAAGATAAAAGTCCCAAATCCTTAGCATGGACAATAAGACCCCTGGATTTTGGATTTGACCTCTTTCCTCTACTTTCAGTATCATCTTGATTCATGCTTCTTCTTAATCCTTATAAGTTTCATTCTTGCTGGCCTTATTCCCATTCTTATAATGCACCACATTTCTTTCCAGCATCAGGGTCTTTGTTCACACTCCTCCAGTTTGATGGGATGTTCTTTCCCTCACTTCTCCCCTCAGCCTGTTTATGTCTTATTCATCTTTTACGTGCTAGTGCAAATGTCATCTTCTCAAAGAAATCTCTGATGACCTGTCTGTGTAAGTCAGATCTGATAGTTGCATATTCCTCAAACCCCCTGTACTTCACTGTCATGACACACACACAGATGAAATTAATTGCTTGTGTGGTTATTTGTTTAGTGTATCTCACTCCACTAGCTTGTAGTTTCTATAATGCCTGGAGCATTATGGGTAAAATTCCAGCATCCAGAATGGTTCACGGTCCCTAGTAGGTGCCCATTCAATTTTAGGTAAAAGGAAATAACCAAGAGCTTAGAGATTATAAAAGATGTGCGAAGGCTAATTTTATGCTTTAGGAGACTACATTTGGACTTGTTCAAATCTCATTTCACCTAATTCAATCTCAGAAATAAGAAATGACTTGATATTAAGAAGTACATTGAGATGAGTGCCTAGGCAATTTAATGTGGAAAGGGTTGATTGAGCCATGGCCACTATTGTGGCTTTATGCAGCAGAACGAAATATTGTCAGGAGGTGAGTGGAGGCTAAATTCCAACCATGCACAGCTTTCCCAGCTACATGCCTGTGGGAACGCTGGTAACTGAAAATGTATCCTTTTACTAACTTGTACAAGGGTATAGTAGGGGCTAGTGGTTGCCCTGATTCACATCCCAGAGACATGAGTTATTGATTTTGGTAGTGTTCAAAGAAATGCAATAGCTGGAAAGCCAACAAGGTAGAAGAAGAACCAAGGAAAAGCCCACAGCTTGAGCCAGGTACAGTAATCTATGATGGAGTAACTGAAACAGTTAACTGTGAGGAAGAACAGAGGGATGATCTGAATATGTGTGAGTTCTGAGATGACAATTAAGGACATCTAATAAAATCTTTCTTTAAGTGGTTCCTATCTTACTAGAAGATGTCTCCCAGAGGTCAAGAAGGTTCAAACAGAGCCTTAAAACACAAATCTTGCTATTCAACATTCCCAATATTAACCCTTCAACTGCTTTCAGATACTACAAAATTAAAATTAGAATCAATACCACGAACACTCAGTATGCAAAACAATTCCAGGCTCTATTTCAGCATGAAGTTTCATTTAAGCTGCAGGAATAAAAAGAAAAGGCAACCCTTTGTTCTCTTCATTTCACAACCCTGCAAATGGCCTCTTAGCCAAAATAGTTCCTCTAATCTTTAAGTTTTAATTAGCTGCCCGCAATTCATAAAATATCAGGAATTAAAATGCTGATACTTCATTCTCCTGAGAAATGGCACACAATTAACCTCTTTTTTCTGGTCAAAGGCAGAAATTGAGAAAGGGTAATGACAGAATTAATCTATTCTGGTGGCAAGGCCTGCCATAGGGCTAGAAAACAGCGTTCGACCTCGCATCAAAGGGGAAAGCAATCTCCAGCATGTCAGGAATCTGCGGGTTAGTTGGGCTTTTCGAATTCACAGCAAGTTGTATCACAAATATTGGCTCCCAATTATCTTACAAAAAAGTTAAATGGCTCCCCAGAATTAATCAACCTCACTGCCTTTCTTTTCCCTCTGAGATCAGCTATATGCATGGGCATTAAATAGTGTCAGAAGCTCTGGCTTTCCAGAAAGGTGGGTGGAGAAAGGAAAGGCTGGGATATCCACAGCTTCCTGGCATGACTTGTAGATCGAACAGGTGCCCAGCAGGAAAGTCAGAGTTACTGGCACCAACTTTATGCCTTTTTCTAAAAAATCATTCCCTAAATAAAAAGCTAGATTGTGTTTTCTGTTTTTCCTAAAGATAAACAGTTAAACAGAATTAGCCATATCCTTTTAAACTTAGCTGAAATCTCATGGGACAGAATAGAGTTCAGTCCTTGGAAGCCAAAAGTATTTCAACATACGCTCCCTATAAAAACATGGGCAGGAGCAGGGGCTGGCACTGTGGCGTAGTGGGCTAAGCCTCTGCCTGCAGTGCCAGCATCCCATACAGGCACTGGTTCGAGTCCCGGCTGCGCCTATTCCAATCCAGCTCTCTGCTATGGCCTGGGAAAGCAGTGGAGTATGTCCCAAGTCCTTGGGCCCCTGCACCTGCACGAGAGACCAGGAAAAAGCTGCTGGCCCCTGATAGGTGGAGCTCCGGCTGTTGCAGCCAATTGGGAAGCAAATCAGCAGATGGAAGATGGAAGATCTCTCTCTCTCTCTCTCTCTCTCCCTCTCCCTCTCCCTCTCCTTCTCTCTTTGTGTAACTCTTTCAAATAAATAAATAAATCTTAAAAAAAAAGAAAGAAAGAAAAGAGAACATGGGGCAGACCTGAATAATGGTTACAGTGAAGGCTGTGGAGTCCTATGGTTGGTAATTCCCTGGCTAGGTGATCTAAGATGTGTTGTTTAATATCTGACCTTCTGCTATGCACCTCTGTGTTAAAGGATGAAACTGATTGCTCACACTACAGTTTGGATGTGGTGTTGATTCCAGCATCGTTACTAATGCATATCCCAGAAGGCAGCAGATGATAACTCACGTATTTGGGTGCATGTCATCCATGTGGAGAACAAGGTGGAATTCTAGGCTCCTCTTGCCTTTGGCATGGCCTAGCTCCAGCTGTTGTGGGCATTTTGAGAGTGAATCAACAGATCAAAGTTCTCTGTCTCTGTCTCTGTCTCTCTGCCTTTCAAACAAATAAAAATAAATTTTAAAAAAATTTAAAAGGTGCAAATGAATATTTAGTATATTCACAGAACTGTACAATCATTACCACAATTAATTTTAGAACATTTTCATTGCAGCAAAAAGAAACCTCATACCCATTAGTTATTCTTTCTCAAGCACTCCTTCCCTCCTGGCCATAAAAATAATCACTATTTTACTTTCTGTCTCTGTAGATTAACCCATTCTGAGCATTTCATATAAATAGGACCATATAAGATGTGATCTTTTGTGACTTGCTTGTTTCGCTTAACAAATTTTCAAGGTTCATCCAAACTGTGGCACATATCAGGATTTCATTCCTTTTTATGACTGAATTACAGTCTATTTTACGAACATGCTACATTTTGCTTATCCATTGCTATTCTTTTCTGATAGAGTAATTGTAAATTCAGTGTTAAATACTAAAAGAAAAACAACACACAGCTCTAACTTGTATCTCTGTGGAGCTGCTTTCTAGCCAGAAAGGTGTATTGACATATGTCATTTCATCCAAATATGAGTGATTTTATTTGCAGCTCTAAACAATTCTGAATGACAGGTGTTGTTTTTCACTTTGTAGATGAACCAAGAGAAGTTAGGAGTCTAGGCAAAAGTGACATTGTCATGGCAGAGCTGGGTCTCATTGAGTCTGTGATTGTCCTGATACAATTCAGTTGAAGGGAGCATCAACCTGTCCACACAGTGATTAGCATATGAAAATCCACAGTGTTAAGACACAAGTTTGTCCACTTGTTCCCAAAATGCAGCCACTAGAGACTATGTAATCCATGGAATGAGACCCTGAGCTCTCCAACCTCAAAGCAAGTGTATTACAGTTTCTACTGGGGATGACTCACTGATTAGAGAAGCAAAACAGCAATGCCTTTGTTAAACGTTCCCCTGGTTAAATCTCTATCTGAGGTATTGTAACTTCAGCATTTCTAAGCAGCACCATTTTGATCAGAGACCTTTTTGTCCCTAGCCTAAAAGGGAAAAAACTCAGTTCACTCTATATTTAAACCTCCAGTTGAGCTTTACTGCAAAAATGGGAGGCATCTTAATAGAGTGTTATCTAGAAATAACTTAACCTCCAACTCCATGGAAGTTTGGCTATGCTTCCAAAATGGTCTTAAGAGCCAGCTCAGAAGCTGGTAAATGACATTTAATCCTCCCAGATCTAGAGAAATTGAACTTTTTATCTAAGACTCAGTGTAACAAAGGATATGCTCAGCAATGTGGCAGCAACCAGGGGGCCAATGGCAAATATAGTCTGGGATCCAGGATCAACAGATCCAAGTCCTAATGAGTTAGCACTAACACCAGACAGAATCATTCAAGCTAGCTGCCAGGGCCTGTGACATCCAGCAGGTGCTCTTCAAAGGAGACCTACCAATCGCAATTGCTGAAGACCAACACGTCTGTGCTAACTTTACACAATAACTGAACTGATACTTGGCAGATTAAGTAAAGTGTCTCGATTACGGCATATTCCTCTTTGTGTTGGACTGCCTAGTTTCTTTGGATTTTTCTAACCAACAAGAACAAAAATCCTTCATTTAGTTCTTAATGTCTCAGTTATGAGTTATAGGTTTCCCATAATCTGTTTTCATCTAGAAAACTCTTTAAACTTTACATTAAAAAAATCAGAGGGGCCAGTGCTGTGGCGCAGCGGGTTAAAGCCCTGGCCTAAAGCGCCAGCATCCCACATGGGTGCCAGTTCTAGTCCCCAGCTGCTCCTCTTCCAATCCAGCTCTCTGCTATGGTCTGAGAAAGCAGTAGAAGATGGCCCAAGTCCATGGACCCCTGCACCCATGTGGGAGACCCGGAAGAAGCTCCTGGCTCCTGGCTTCTAATCAGCACAGCTCCGGCTATTGCGGTCATCTGGGGAGTGAACCAGCGGATGGAAGACATCTTTGTCTCTACCTCTCTGTAACTCAGTCTTTCAAATAAATAAAATAATAAAAAAAATCAGTCAGAGCATCTTAAGTAACTTGAAAGATGGTGAGAATTCTGTTATTGTTGTTGTTAGGATTTTTATTGAATGTCAACCATGTAAGGACTATGATCCTGATTCGTGGGTTTATGACCTAAATTAATTTGTGTTAGTGCCCTGGAAAACCCTGGCCTCCAAAATGCTGCATCTTGTCTAAGTTAGGCTAAGACCACTCAGGATCTTCTAGAGAACTAACCAGAAGTTCCAGTCTCCTGCTCTCCTATTCTATGTTGAAGCAGAAGTGCAGCTGTTTTTCTCCACTCCTTTTTAAAATTATGAAAGCCAGAAAAAAATTAAAATACAGATAAACAAAAAGAAAGCACTGAAAATTATCCATAACTTTAAATTAATCACACAACCTTTGTAATCTGTTTGAAGAGTTGCTTATTGTCAAAGCAATAGGTATCAAGAAGCAATTCTTGAACACCTAAAGTGTTCCTGGCACAGTGCCCGGTGAGGTGAGACAGAAAAGGAACAGGAACCCAGGTTTAGATCATCCTACGAGTTAATTCTTTTGTTAGGAAATCCAGAGGCCACAAACTGGTGGTGGACCTCCATGGTGAGGATGAAAAAGGAGAAAGTATAGTATTTTCCATTCAATACATACACACTGAGGATGACCCAATACCATCAAATTACTAGAGAACATTAGGGAAACTCTGCAAGACATTGGCATAGGCAAAGACTTCTTGAAAAAGACCCCAGAAGCATAGGCAATCAAAGCCAAAGTTGACAAATGGGATTACATCAAGCTGAGAAGATTCTGTACTACAAAAGAAACACTCAGCAAAGTGAAGAGGCAACTGATATAATGGGAGAAAATATTTGCATACTATGCAATTGATAAAGGGTTAAAATCCAGAATCTATAAAGAGCTCAAGAAATTCAATAACAAAACAATACAGTTAAGAAACAGGCAAAGAACTTGAACAGGCATTTTTCTTTTTTTTTTTTTTAACTTTTATTTAATGAATATAAATTTCCAAAGTACAGCTTATGGATTACAATGGCTTCCCCCCCATAACGTCCCTCCCACCCGCAACCCTCCCCTTTCCCACTCCCTCTCCCCTTCCATTCACATCATGATTCATTTTCGATTCTCCTTATCTACAGAAGATCAGTTTAGCATACATTAAGTAAAGATTTCAACAGTTTGCTCCCACACAGAAACATAAACTGAAAAATACTGTTTGAGTACTAGTTATAGCATTAAATCTCAATGTACAGCACACTAAGGACAAAGATCCTACATGAGGAGTAAGTGCACAGTGACTCCTGTTGTTGACTTAACAAATTGACACTCTTGTTTATGGCATCAGTAATCACCCTAGGCTCTTGTCATGAGCTGCCAAGGCTATGGAAGCCCCCTGAGTTCATGACTCTGATCATATTTAGACAAGGCCATGGTCAAAGTGGAAGTTCTCTCCTCCCTTCAGAGAAAGGTACCTCAATCTTTGATGACCCGTTCTTTCCACTGGGATCTCATTTGCGGAGATCTTTCATTTAGGTTTTTTTTCTCCCCAGAGTGTCTAGAGCATAATCAGCCTTAAGGGCTGATTCTGAGGCCAGAGTGCTGTTAGGACATTTGCCATTCTATGGGTCTGCTGTGTATCTCACTTCCCATGTTGGATCGTTCTCTCCCTTTTGATTCTATCAGCTAGTATTTGCAGACACTATTCTTGTTTATGTGTTCCCTTTGGTTCTTAGTCCTATCATTATGATCAATTGTGAACAGAAATTGATCACTGGGACTAGTGAGATGGTATTGGTACATGGCACCTTGATGAGATTGAATTGGAATCCCCTGGCATGTTTCTAACTCTACCATTTGAGGTAAGTCAGCTTGAGCATGTCCCAAATTGCACATCTCTTCCCTCTCTTATTCCCACTCTTATATTTAACAGCGATCACATTTCAGTTAGGTTTCAGCACTTAAGAATAATTGTGTAATGATTACAGTATTCAACCAAAAGTATTAAGTAGAACAAACCAAAAAAAATACTAAGAGGGATAACATATTAAGTTGCTCATCAACAGTCAGGGTGAGGGCTGATCAAGTCACCGTTTCTCCTAGTATTCATTTCACTTTAACAGGTTTCCTTTTTGGTGCTCAGTTAGTTGTCACCTATCAGGGATAACAAGAGGTTGTTTTGTCTTTATTTTTTTTTTATCTTTTATTTAATGAATATAAATTTCCAAAGTACGACTCATGGGTTACAATGGCTTCCCCCCCCATACCGTCCCTCCCACCCACAACCCTCCCCTTTCCCACTCCCTCTCCCCTTCCATTCACATCAAGATTCATTTTCAATTATCTTAATATACAGAAGATCAGCTTAGTATACCTTAAGTAAGGATTTCAACAGTTTGCTCCCACACAGAAACATAAAGTGAAAAATAGATGATTTTTTTTAAATGATGATGAAATCAGATCAGACCTATTGTCATGTTTAATCCCAGTGAGAGTCAAGTTGGGAATTGATAATTTCTTTTTTTTTTTTTTTTTTTACAGAAGCTCAGTTTAGTGTACATTAAGTAAAGATTTCAATCGTTTGCACCCCCATAGAAACACAAAGTGAAATATACTGTTTGAGTACTCGTTATGGCATTAAGCCTCAGTGTACAGCACATTAAGGACAGAGATCCTACATGAGGAGTAAGTGCACAGTGACTCCTGTTGTTGACTTTACAAATTGACACTCCTGTTTATGGCATCAGTAATCTCCCTATGCACCAGCCATGAGTTTCCAAGGCTATGGAAGCCCCTTGAGTTCTCCGACTCTTATCTTGTTTAGACACAGTCATAGTCAAAGTGGAGGTTCTCTCCTCCCTTCAGAGAAAGGCACCTCCCTCTTTGAAGACCTTGAACAGGCATTTTTCAAAAGAGGAAATTTAAATGGCCAACAAACACTTGAGAAATGCTCAGGATCACTAGCCAACAGGGAAATGCAAATCAAAACCATTGCAAGGTTTCATCTTACTCCAGTTAGAATGAGCCGGTTAGAACGGCTCTCCAATAGAAATCAGCAAACGACAAATGCTGGCAGGGATGTGGGGGGAAAGATACCCTGGTCCACTGTTGATGGGAATGTAAACTGGTGCAGCCACTGTGGAAGACAGTATGGAGATACCTCAGAAATCTGAATATAGACCTACCATATGATCCAGCCATCCCACTCCTGGGAATTTGCCCAAACCAGAAGAAATCAGTATATGAAAGAGTTATCGCTACCCCCATGTTCACTGCAGCACAATTCACAATAGCTAGGATATAGAATCAACCCAGATATCCATCAACCATTGACTGGATAAAGAAATTCTGGTATATACACACTAGCTACAAAAAAGAAATGAAATCCTGTATTTTGCAACAAGACAGACACAACAGGAAGCCATTACACTTAGTGAAATAAACCAGACCCAAAAAGACAATTATCATATGTTTTTCCTGATCTGAGGTAACTAATAGAGTACCTGAAATGTAATGTATTGGAGTAAAATAGACATTTTGAGATTCTCTTCCATTAAGGAACAGTAGGGTTTTTTATTTCCTCTTCATACTACTTGTTGAATTCTTTTACTTATATAGGGTTAACTAAAAAATCATTAAATAAACTGAAAATAAAGCTTTTTTTTTTTTTTTTGACAGGCAGAGTTAGTGAGAGAGAGAGACAGAGAGAAAGGTCTTCCTTCCGTTGGTTAACCCCACAAATGGCCGCCATGGCCGGTGTGCTGCACCAATCTGAAGCCAGGAGCCAGATGCTTCCTCCCAGTCTCCCATGCGGGTGCAGGGCAAGCACTTGGGCCATCCTCCACTGCCTTCCCGGGCCACAGCAGAGAGCTGAACTGGAAGAGGAGCAACCGGGACAGAACCGGCGCCCCGACCAGGACTAGAACCCAGAGTACTGACGCTGCAGGCAGAGGATTAGCCTGGTGAGCCGCGGTGTCGGCCAAAAATAGAGCTTTTTAAAAATTAAGAGTCGGGGCCAGCGCCGCGGCTCACTAGGCTAATCCTCCGCCTTGCGGTGCCGGCACACCAGGTTCTAGTCCCAGTCGGGGTGCCAGATTCTGTCCCCGGTTGCCCCTCTTCCAGGCCAGCTCTCTGCTGTGGCCAGGGAGTACAGTGGAGGATGGCCCGAGTACTTGGGCCCTGCACCCCATGGGAGACCAGGATAGGTACCTGGCTCCTGCCATCGGATTGGCGCAGTGTGCTGGCCGCAGTGTGCTGGCCTCAGCGTGCAGGCCGTGGCGGCCATTGGAGGGTGAACCAACGGCAAAGAAAGACCTTTCTCTCTGTCTCTCTCTCTCTCACTGTCCACTCTGCCTGTCAAAAAAAAAAAAAAAATTAAGAGTGGGAATGTGAGAGGGAAGAGGAGGAGGAAGGGTTGGAGCATGGGCAGGAGGGGGGACGAGGGGAATTATCACAATGTTTCTAAATCTGTGTATATGAAATACATAAAACTTGTATAAATAATTTTTAAATGAAATAAAAAATAAAACAGAAGGGAATCCAAAGCTTTTTGAAAAACCAGTTTAACACAAAACAAAAAGACAAAAACCAGGAACCCCTGAAAAAAATAAAAATCAAAATGTCGCTCCCCCTCTTCGTGGAGGAACAACACTAAACCCTGCCTAGGCTTCGTATCCGAGTCACGGCACCATTATGTCGCTCCCCGTCTTCGTGGAGGAACGACACAGGACCCTGCGTTGTTCTTCTGTCTGCTCGGCCCTCCCCGGGTTTGCTGCTGGTTCTTCCCGGGTTGGCTACCGTCCCTTCCACCTCCGTGGAAGGGCGGTTCCCCCTGGCCACTTTCCCCACTTCCGCGGGGGAGCGGCACACCGCCGGCCGGCTCTCTCGGGGGCTGCACAGGTGTTCCTTCAGATAGATGTTCCTCGTGCATGTTGTCTCTCTCCTCCTTTATAGTCCTCTTCCACCAATCCCAACTCGGCTGCCCACACGCCGAGTACGCTGCTCTCTTCCAATCAGGAGCAGGATCAGCTCCTGGAGGTCATCACTCAAGTTGGCAAGAGGCAGCTGCGTAGAAGCTGTTTCCTCCTCTCCCAGCGCCATATTGTGGGAGAGCAGATGCATAGAATAAGTCTTAATTCCAGTAACTTAGTCTAGTCCGAGTTGCTCCCCACACAAAACACATCCACATCTATGCACAAGATGAACAATGTCACTGCATTGAGAGTCTACTCATGGTAGGAAAAACAGCCATTTTGTCAGATTATTTGATCTATATGGCTGTCACTCATCTTTACACATCAACACTGAACTAGTCATGGATAAAGTGTTTTTATACAGAATCAATCAGGAAAGGGCTTGTAGCTTCATTTATTACGGAAACCCTAACCACACAAGATGATCCTATGGGAGTTTTCTGTTAGACCACTGTTGTATGTGTGGTCTGCAATTGACCAAAATCTCATTATGTGGCACATGACTGTATTTAGTGTGCAGAGACAATGGGGTAATAGGATTTTTTCCAGTGAAGCCACCACTTTTTTTTTTTTTTTTTTTGCCATCTCTGCCCCCATCTGTTTCCTCCCAGAACCATCAGCAGTAACAACCACAAATAAACTATAACTCAGAGAATTTTGACAGGTGACCTTCTGAAACAAGACAGCAATTATCTGAAACCTAGCAGCAATTATCTAGATGACCCAATCTTAGGTAAACACATTTCTTTTTATCACAAAACTCAGCCAAATATTTCACCCCTGCCACATAGTTCCTGGCTTTGTCAAAAATCTCTCCTACTTTAATCTATTCGGGATGGGGAACACTTGTTCTGCCAAGGGCCAATTGGATATTTATAATGTCATTGGCAGGCCATACAAAATTATGTTAAAAATTAACCTGCTATAGATTTATCAAATTTTAAGTCCCATCTGCGGTTACCTTGGCAGGGCCAGTCCAAACCATTTTGTGGGCCAGTTATTCCTGATCCCTAAAGCCCATTTCTTCTCATAGCATTTCCTTGGAAATTATAATTTGAAAACAATAATCAGTCTGCCCTTCTTATCTCCAAGCCAATCTACTTCATACCCCTTTATTGTTTTTTAAAAAATTAATCTCGAGGGGGCAGGCATTTGGTACAACCATTAAGACACCATTTGAAATGTTCACATTCCATATTGGAGTGCCTAGGTTGGAGTCGCAGCTCTGTTTCTAATGTCACTAATTACTGCTAATACGCACCCTAAAAGGTAGCAGGTGATGATTCAAGTACTTGAGTCCCTTCTACACATGTTGAAGACCCAGAGTGAGTTCCTGGTTCCTATCTTTGGCCTGGTCCAGCCCCACAGGCATTTGGGGAGTAAACCAGAAGGGAGATATCTCTCTGTCTCTCGTTCTCCCTCTATTTCTCTGCCTTTCAAATAAACAAATATTTTTAAAATGTAATGATGAAATAAAAATGAATCTTTATTAATTGTTTCCATTATTGATTAACCTTTTCAATTTGAGTTAATCAAATCCAAACAAAATGGGTCTCACTAAGGCAATGTATGAAAGAAAAACTACTGTTTCATTTTATGGTTCATGGTCTATTTCAATATATCTCAGAATTGTTCTGGGTTCTCATATCAGCACTCCTGTGTAAAATGTAGTTTGTTCATTTATTTATATTCAACTATGCCTACCACACTGAAAAGTGATTGACAAGTTTAATGAGATTATGTATGAAAAGTGCTCATCAGAATGTCTGGCATACAGAAGGCATTCCATGAGTGGTGACTATCATTATTATTTTATATCATCATCATCATCATCATTGAAGAAGAAGAGAGAGCTCCCATCATCTGCTTTGCTCCCCAAATGTCCACAACTGGGGATGAAGCCCACTACTGGAAACTCAATCCAGGTCTCCTACACTATTGGCAGGGATCCAACACTGCTGCCTCCCAGAGTCTGCATTAACAGGAAGCTGAACTCAAACCTAGGCATTCTGATTTGAGATGTAGACATCCGAATCAGTGGCTAAACCAATACACCAAACACTGCCCCTGTTATTCTTGATGCTATGGACTTCAGAATCAGTGAAGCAATAGTGTTTGTTTAAAATGCATTGTGAATATATTTACATCCTCTATAGTAAAAATATCTGTACCCCTTGCTTTATGACAACTCACTATATGAAAATTAGAAATTACATAACTAGTATGTGACTTTTGTTTCGGAATGAAGACCCTGGCTCTCATTCAGACTCTCTTATTTCATAGGCCATCAGCCAGAGTCTGAAACAATCTTCCAAGATGACCAGTCTGATAAGTCAGCTAGGTTCATCCACTCCAACACCACATGTAAAGAATGACTGCACATAATCCATATATTGCTGGAACCAGAGGCAAATCCAAACAGGATTTGTATTTCCAGCCAAGATCTCCCTATCAAATAAATCAGAGCTATGACAAATACTATAACATGAAAGTAAACTATAAACATATAAACGAATGGATATGTGATCCAAGACTAGTAAAATGAGCATTCATGTATGTACACATTGATTACATAAGGGGCCTCAATGAATTAGTCAATGCTCATCTAATTTTATGGTGTATAACAATTACAACAGCTTTGCGAAGTCATAATTCTGGTTTAAAATGAATATACTATCCAGATCAACTGAGAAACAAATTTTTGTAAATTTTTATTCAGCAATATGTTTGTGTGTTTTAACCTTAAAATTTCTTCGGATTAGCCAGATGACCAAGTTTTCTTGATTTCAAAGGAATTTAAGAGAATGCCTTTCCCGACCCACCCTGAATAAACTGTCCAAAGCAAGAGGAAATATTCACAGCCTTTCTGCTGACAAAGAGCTGGCCTGAGCACCAGCTGTTATAATGTTTTACGATGATGTGATCTTTCCATTTAGAACATTTCTTTAGTCAAGTAAGGGCTGACTCCTCACCTCCACTCCCCACCCTTCATGGCCACCTCAGTTAGAAAGAGATGTCAGGAGAAATCTGATTGATGTGCAGTGTTCCCCACTCCTGGGAAGTCACAGTGTTGACATCTTTTAGAGCCCATCACACTTCAAAGGCAGACAATCATAATGGCCAGGTGGCATTTTTAGACTTTATTGTAAAGGTAACTACATATTGAGAGACTGAATATACAAATGGACAATGGCTGGACCACATATAAATGGAACTTTGACCCACAGCCTATAATAGCCTGCCCAGGGAACCAACCCCTTAGCAGCAGCACAAAGTCCAGGAGGCCAGGCTGCCCTAAGACTTGCAAAAAAAGTCAGACTGTCTCTTATAACAATCCAAAACCAAAAAATCACTTCTATAACAATGGCTCCAAATTGCCAGGCTTGATTAATTATCAACAACTTCCCTAATTTTTGTCCCCCTTTCCAAATTTGGGCCAAGGGGAGAAAGTCAGACATGACCCCAACCAATCCACAGGCTACGCTGCTCCTAGGTAGCTGTCTCCAGCTTCCCCACGCCTACCAGAAGCCCTCCTTTCCCCCTCTATAAAGTGTTCCCACTCCTCTGCTGCCTTTGAGTCTCTGCCAAACACAGTGATGGTGGCTTTCTGTGGCAAGCTGTGAATAAATAGCCTTTGATTCTCTCATTTGGCTGGCCCTTATTTCACACACCTATGTGCATGTGTGTGCATGTGTATGTATGTGTGTGTGTGCGGTTACCTCCGCCTACCTATGTCCTGATCATCCCTGCATGCCACAAGGCCTCCACAACTACACTTCCAGTGAAGGCCTAAACCATTCCCTCATACACACACCCCCACCCCCAGACTTTTCAGGACAAAGGTTCAGTCCTTGACCAAACTCCAGCCAGGCTTCTCCAAGCTCTTTTCTCAACTAGGCTTCAACCCTGCCCTGTAAATGCTACCCACTCTCAGCACACATGATTTCATCTACCCACCTCTTCCTCATTAAGAGACTTAAGAAAACACTAGTTTCTAATAGCTCAAGGCTGCATCCCTAGGCTAAGCCTAGTCCCTCTTAGCAGCCTACTTGAGAAAGCTCAAAGCTGCAGAAAATTTCCCATCCAACATCTGAGGTCCCAAACCACACTCCTAAAATTGCAAATCCTTCCTCAGTCTCTATGAGATGCATTGTAATTCCAACAACTCATGAGCATTTTTCTCAAGAACCTGAGAGCCATTCACTTGAAATGGAGTCGCTGAATGCAGTCAGAGGACAGGACCTCTGACTTCCAGGCTCTGTGGGAGAAAAAGAATACTAACTTCCGTATTTGCTGGCTAACAGATTTGGACAGATGAGCATCGATACTGACCAATCCTTTGTAATTTTTCTCTTCCCCGAACTGCTCAATTCCATGCTGGTCCTTCTCCTTCCTCCCTCAGTCTCCCTGGAAAAAGCCCAGTTACCTCCAGACAAGTCGGAGTTGAGTTCAGTTCATGCCGGACCCTCTTTCTTGCTGCATCATTACTTATGCAATTATTATTAAAATAATGAAAACTGTCCTTACCTTCTTAACTAGTGTCTGGCTTTGTTTAGCATTCACTCCAAGCAGGCATGAGTCTCCAGCCTTCTACTACCCCTCCCCCAGAGGCCTGCACCTGGTCTACTGAGCACCCCCAGGACTGTCTGAAATGAACAGCCACTCTTACCATCAACACCCAGGTCTTTAGACACCTCATAGCCAGTTGCACTCCACCCAGGTTAAGTCTGTATCCACAAAACTGTCCTCTGGCAAGGAGCCAGTCAAGCACCCCTACCCCCACGGAGCCTCTTGATTAATCAGACAAAAGCATTTAGTTCCTTCCTAAAACAGCCCTCATGTGTGTGACATCTTAAGGACACATCTCCACAATATTCCCATATAGTAACACGTGGGAGGCCGCAGATGGTAGATGCTGGCCATGCATTCCATTTTATTCTTGCAAACCAAGAAGAGCTATTAGGCATAACATGAGAAGGATGACAACGTACTTCATACAGTGGATACGGAGAGTGAATAATGCCTGGATCTTAGTGGGTGGTCAGTGTTTAATGTCCACTTACTAAAGGAATGAATAACTGAGCACACACAGCACTGTCAATAAATGAGTTGCTTCTCTCTCTCAAAACACTAAGCGAGAACATAAGCAAGACCTAAGGCAGAAAGCCCACTAATGACCGTCTCATCTACCGGCCAGCACCTTACCACCGCAAGAAACTGCCTGCTCCATTCTCCAGGGGTCCCGTAGATGACATTCCTTCTTCCCATCTTGCAAACCTACATCCCTGCTTGCTGTGGCCCTGGCCAGTTAGACAACACATACCCCAAATGCACCTTCATTTTCTTTACGGCACCACCCGGTTTGGCCTCAGGTGGGCTCCCACGGGTAGCTCGGGAAATGGATCCTCTCGTGTGTCCTCTCTCACACACAGACACTCGGCGTGAAAGCAAAGGCGCTCAGGGAAGCCTGTTTCGCGCATGTGTGGAAGTCGGAGTTCACCCTTGCAGGGAAGACCCCAGGTCTCACAGAAACCGTCTCGGGACAGGGCTCTTGCACACCCAGCACGTGGGGACCAGGGGGCTCGGCCCCGAGCTGCACCGGCGCACCCCCAGCGTTTGTTCAAGCGCCCCAGGATAGGCCTTCCGCAGTTCCACACTGAGGACCTGCCTTCCTGACGAGCTCCCGGGGACCACACTTTGAGAACCAATACAGCTGTTTCCAAGGTTAGGGGAGCTCAAGGCAAACTGGTTAATGGCGCCGGAACCAAGCCCGGAGCCGGTCCGCAAGCGCCACACACCAGGTCCCCCACGCGTGCGGGGCCGGGTGGGCTTCAGCTGACCACCCAGCAAGCTGTCGCCTTCCCTTTAAGTCTCTGGCGCTCTGGGGAACCCGAGTGGTACTTGGTAGACGTAGTCTTCCTCATCCCCTACACTCCAGAACTTTCCACAGCAGCCGCCTTTCCCACACCCGCGCTCAACGCGGCGGCGCGGCGGGATTTCACGGCGCATGCGCGGCGGGGCCGCCGGAAGTGGCGGTGGGCATCCGCCGCTCTTCGGCGGGCGGCTGGGACGCGCCTTTGGACATGTCGCTCGCTCTTCTAAGCCCAGCTTTTACTTGGGCTGGAATGAGTGAGCCAGGAGTAACATAGACGGAGGGTCTTAGGAAGTTTGAGTCTTTTCTGAGTAAAACTAAAACGTACTGCCGAAACCCGGGATCGAACCAGGGACCTTTAGATCTTCAGTCTAACGCTCTCCCAACTGAGCTATTTCGGCTCGCAACTTGGCCGTTCTTTAAGAGGTTATCACTGAGGGTTCCCCGCCTGAACGCCGTCACTTTCCGGCGGTGGTTTGCTGCAGAGCTTTTGTCTGTGTGTTAGGAGGCGGGAACGCCCGGTTCCATCCACGACCGTTGCCCGGGGACCTCCCTCACCGGGCCACCCACTCGGCCGGCCACCGCGTCGCTGGTCACCGGCCGCGCGGGCTCCCCGCCGGCGGGGTCCGAGCCCCAGCGGGGCGAGGCTGCGACCCGCCGGCCCCCGCCTGCCTGCCGCGGCGCCCGTGCCGCCGAGCGGGGAAGCAGAGGCAGGGCCGGGTCGCCGGGTCGCCGGGCCGCTCCCTGCCCCGCAGCCCGCAGCCTGCAGCCTCGCTGCGCCCCTGGGTCCTGCAAATGCCCGCCGCGGTTGGCAGCCTCGCAGGGACTCTGCCCGGCCGGTACTCGGGGAGCCCACGAAGGCCCGCCGTCCCTGCCGCTTCCTGCGCCGGCAAGTGTCTGTGACGAGCCAGCCGCGTACGATCCACAGTGCGCAAGCATTCTAGTGGATTCGTCTTTCCCTTCAATTAAGTTAGAATTAAAGTCGAGGATCCTTAGCCCTTTAAAAACACTCATTAGGGGCCCGTGCTGTGGCGTGGTGGGTAAAGCATCCCATATGGACGACGGTTCGAGTCCCAGCTGCTCCACTTCTGATCCCGCTCTCTGCTATGGCCTGAGAAAGCAGTAGAAGATGGCCCAAGTCCTTGGGCGCCTGCACCTGCGTGGGAGACCCAGAAGAAGCTCCTGGCTCCTGGCTTCGGATCAGCACAGCTCCGGCCGTTGCGGCCATCTGGGAAGTGAACCATTGGAAAGAAGACCTCTCTCTCTCTCTCTCTCTCTCTGCCTCTCTTTCTCTCTCTGTGTAACTCTTTCAAGTAAATAAATCTTTAAAAAAATACTCATTAGAGCTTCTGGATGGATGGAAGGAAGGAAGGAAGTGGATAGAAGTCAGAATGGACAGGTGGGTGGATGGGTAGACAGGTGGATGAATAGAAGAAAGGATGGATGATGGATGGGTGGGTGGGTGGGTGGGTGCATAGATGGAAGAATGGATGGGTGAGTGGATGGAAGGAAGGATAGATGGACGGATGGCTGGCTGGCTGGCTGAAACTGTGAAACAAAATTAGAAATGTTCGCATAGCTACTGATAACGCAAGCTTCTGGCTTCCAAAGGAAATCTCTTTTTCAAAAGAGTTCTTTGTTGTGCTGAATCCAAATAAATGAAGTGTTTGTAGTTTAAAAGAAGTCGATGGCTAGGCAGGGGAGATGAAGAGAGTTCTTGGTTGGACAGAATTCGGAGAACAGTTCCAGGGGTTTGGAGTGGCAGGAGGAGAAATTTGGGGCAGCCACTCCCTTAAGTGTCATACATAAAGAGATGGGAAAAGAGGACTTCGACAGGCTCTCTTGTGTGTTGTGAATACAGTTGCCTTCTATATTTCTCCTCAAAACACTGCAGGGGAAACTTGAATTTCTGCCAATAACTCCTTGGGCTGCCCAGTAGGCTGGATGTACTGTAACTCTTAGTGGGCTGAATCATAAGATAGCACGACTTCTTAAATTGTACAAATGTTGCTGGCGCTGCGGCTCACTAGGCTAATCCTCCGCCTTGCGGCGCCGGCACACCGGGTTCTAGTCCCGGTCGGGGCGCCGGATTCTGTCCTGGTGGCCCCTCTTCCAGGCCAGCCCTCTGCTGTGGCCCGGGAGTGCAGTGGAGGATGGCCCAAGTGCTTGGGCCCTGCACCCCATGGGAGACCAGGAGAAGCACCTGGCTCCTGCCATCTGATCGGCGCGGTGTGCCGGCCGCGGCGGCCATTGGAGGGTGAACCAACAGCAAAAGAAAGACCTTTCTCTCTCTCTCTCTCTCTCACTGTCCACTCTGCCTGTCAAAAATAAATAAATAAAATTTTTTAAAAAATTAAAATTGTACAAATGTCCCCATGTTAAAATCTAGGAGGCCTCTCCCAAGCTATGTAAGATGTGATCGGGTGACATGGTGAATGGGGAGTCTGGAGCATTATGGTCACCTTTCCTGCTAGTCAAAGTGAAAACCAGTGGCTCCACGTGTTGTCACCTGGAAAATCAAAACCTGGATGATTAGGGAGGTAGTGGTACGTTTTGGTGGAATTTGGGGTGGGAAAGGGGAAAAAGAAAAGGTCTTGGGTCAACGAGGAAATGAAGGAGGTGGGGAGAGCAAGAGAGGAGGGAAAGAAGACTGCAACCAAAGGACAGCACATTTCAGAACTTAAAGTGAAAAGATTTCTCAGCAAATTGTGAAATCCTTGAAACTGCATTACACTACAGATCCTTTGTTGACTATGACCGATTTTAAAATACGAGACTTGGATAAGTGGGGTGGCCACACACCCCAGTTTGCTCAAGCCAGCCGTTTATGAATGCTGTCCCAGAATCCACCATGGTTAACACCCCTTTCCCTGTTAAAAGTGAGAAGTGTCTCGAAATGACTGGAAGAGAAACGACATGGTCACCCAATTTATCCACTTGGAGAAAAAGAGCCTAACCTTGCTGAATGCCACTTGTCCCACTTTTAGCGTAAAGATTTTGAACACCAGCCCAATATTAGCTGTTGCTGTATTACAGAAAACCTGCAGGTTTCTGGGCCTTCGTACCATGATTCCTGCACTACACAGCTTGCTGCAGCAAATTCACAAGGACACTACAGAATAGTTTACATTTTTGAAGGAAATTTGTCCTATTTTAGTAGGTCACCCTGCAATTTTTTTCAGGGAAACCTCTCTTTGCAAAGCTAGGTTTTTACAGCAGTCATAAAAAAAAAAAAAAAAAAAAAAGCAAGTGCCTGTGAAAATCAATGAGGAACAGGATATCAGGGCTGAGGTGTCCAGTCTTCTTCCAAGGTTGGAGAAATTGTGCACTGCCCAAGGAGCACACATCCTGTTGGTCATTGTGGTTGTTCAAGAATAAAGTGAAAATACAACTTCTCTTTCCACTTGTGTGTATAGTTTTTTTCAAGTGGCTACAAAGTTGTTGGACATAAGTACTTATTAAGTTGTTTGGGCCTGAGTATTTAATAAAAGGAACTGCTCAGTAATTCTTGTTGCCTGTGGGCACTGGAAAAAATGGCTGAGACATTAGTAACGTTGTGAATTGAGAAAGTTTGTGAATGAAAATTGTTAATGACTTTGGGAGAAAACTGTGCTTTACTCAGCAAGGTTGCAGAGGCGCGAACCGTCAGAGCACCGTGGAGACCAAGCACCATCGGCTACAGTGAAGTGCAAATCTGTGCAAACATGTTGCCGGAGGAAGGAACGAGTGACAAAGCAGTTGGCAAAATGAGGACAACAATGTGGAAGACACCATGTGGAAAAAGAAAGCTTGCGTGGGCTGCAGTCCTGTCTTCTAAATTAGCCTGGGGATTGTGGCCAACTCCAGCCTAATTACCTATGATAACTATGAAAACTAATTATGAAAACTAGCAGATCTAAAAATAATAAAACTAAAGAGGTTGTTTTATGGAGTTAGGGTACCTTTTACACTTCAAAACCACTGTCAATTGATTTCTGTCCTTAACTTTACTCCCAATACCCCACAGCACCAAAACCAAACAAGCAATTATTTTTCTTGTATTTGCCTCTGATTTTAATCAGTATTTCTCAAAAGTGTTAAAAAATAATAATGGGGCCAGAGTTGTGATGCAGCAGTTTAAGCCACAGCCTGTGAAACCACATCCCCTAAGAACCCTGGTTGGGGTCCTGGTTGCTCCACTTCAGATCTAGCTTCCTGCTAATGTACCTGGAAAAAAGTAGATGATAGCCCAAGTGCTTGGTCCCTTGCCACCCATGTGGGAGACCAATAGGAGTTCCACACTTTTGACTTGACTTGGCCCATTCCAGGATGTTGTAGCCATTTGGAGAATGAACCAGTGGATAGAAGAATCTCTCTCTCTCTGTAATCTGCCTTTCAAATAAAAATAAATAAATAAATCTTTGAAAAAAAAATGGTGAGGGTTACGTCAAAAAGACATAGGAGCGTGTTTGAAGGGGCTCTTACTGGCCAACACTGGGGCAATCTGAGCATGCACATAGAGTAACAGGTGCAATATAATAAAAACCCTGTGAGTGCAATAATTGGGTATGGTGGTCAGGTCAGAGTGAGGAGTGAGGACTCTTGCTTATAGTTGAATTAATTGTGCTGACTGATAAAGAATGGAAAGGATGGTGGCCTTGGAAATCACCAATGCCCAAGCATCATAGAAAAGCTAGATCTGAAGTGGAGCAACCAGGACCCCAACCAGGGTTCTTAGGGGATGTGGTTTCACAGGCTGTGGCTTAAACTGCTGCATCACAACTCTGGCCCCATTATTATTTTTTAACACTTTTGAGAAATACTGATCTGATCCAGCTCTCTGCTATGGCCTGGGAGAGCAGTAGAAGATGGTTCAAGTGCTTGGGACCCTGCACCCACTTGGGAGACCTGGAAGAAGCTCCTGACTGCTGGCTTAGGATTGGCCCAGCGCCAGCCATTGTGGCCATTTGGGAAGTAAACCAGTGGGTGGAAGACCTATATCCATGGAAGACCACTCTCTGTCTCTCTGCCTCTGCCTCTCAAACAGATAAATAAATATTTAAAAAGGAAAGAAGAAAGAAGGAGAAGGGAGGTGAGGGGAGGGGAGGAGAGGGGAGGGGACAGGAGGGGAGGGGAGAGGAAAATTATCAGATGCTAATTCTAGGAGAACATTCAATGAGCCCAAAAATTTCTGTTAAGCCATCAGTGCATGTCCTTAAAATGCCTCTCCACAGATTGCTTACAAGTTGCAATGAGGAAAATATCAGCTATGCAAGTTAATAAACTGCCACCTGCAGTGCTGGCATCCCTTGTGGGTGCCAATTTGAGTCCCAGCTGCTCCACTTCCCATCCAGCTCTCTGCTATGGCATGGGAAAGCAATAGAAGATGGCCCAAGTCCATGGACCCCTACACCCACATGGGAGACCAGAAAGAAGTTCCTGGTTCCTGACTTCAGAATGGCTCAGCTCCAGCTGTTGTGGCCATCTGGGGAGTAAACCAGTGGATGGAACACCTCTCTTCTCTTTCTCTCTGCCTTTGCCTCTCTGTAGCACTTTAAAATAAATAAATAAATATTTTAAAAAATAAAGAACCTGGAAAATGCCTTCATCAGGTCATCAAAATTGACATTACCAAGGAATGACATTCAGACATCCTGTGCCACCTCATATGACAGCCTGAACAGGTTGCAACACACCTGAATAGTGTTCCAGCCAGGGATGAATAACCTGAATTTATTCAGGAGGCAACATTAAACAAATCCCAAATAAAGAGCCATTCTAATAAACAACTGGCCAGTAGTCTTCAAAACTCTTAAACTCATGAGATCAAGAAAAAGTTGGGAAATAATTTCAGATGCAAAATGACTAAATAAAAATGGAAACTGAATACCATGTGTCATCCTGGGATGGTTCCTATTCTGGACAGGGGAACTGATTTAAAAGATGTTATTGGGGGCCGGCGCCACGGCTCACTAGGCTAATCCTCCGCCTTGTGGCGCCGGCACACCGGGTTCTAGTCCCGGTCGGGGCTCGGGGGCGCCGGATTCTGTCCCGGTTGCCCCTCTTCCAGGCCAGCTCTCTGCTGTGGCCAGGGAGTGCAGTGGAGGATGGCCCAGGTGCTTGGGTCCTGCATCCCATGGGAGACCAGGATAAGTTCCTGGCTCCTGCCATCGGATCAGCGCAGTGCGCCAGCTGCAGCGTGCAGGCCGCGGCGGCCATTGGAGGGTGAACCAACGGCAAAGGAAGACCTTTCTCTCTCTCTCTCTCTCTCACTGTCCACTCTGCCTGTCAAAAAAAAAAAAAAAAAAAAAAAAAAAAGATGTTATTGGGACAGTGAATAAAATTGTCAAATAGCTGTAGATTAAAGTGTTATGACAATGTTAAGTTTCGTGAAGTTGGCAAACATGGGTAAGAGAGTATCCTTGTTTTCAAGAAATACACATTAAAGTATTAAGGGATAAGGGATTTATTTACACTCAAACAATTCTAAAAATAATAATGTGCATATTATCTATGTGAATACATATATACACATATAAAGTATAAAAAAAGTAAATAATGAAAAACATTAAAAGTTCTTGAATCTGAGTAAAAGAGAAATGGAACTTATTTATAACTTCTTTGTACCATTCTGTAGCTGTTTTAAAAATTTGAAACATATTTTTAAAAAAATTTTTTTGGCAACCTTCTGGAGCTAAGCCAGCTTCAGTTAGAACCATAGCAATGCTGGTGTTAGAAGGGAACTTGGAATTTTGTGAACCTAATCCACAAGTTTTCCTATCAGGAAACTGAGGCCCAGAAACACGGTAAGTAACTTGCTCAAGTCTACTGTGCACATATTCATCTGCTCTGGCGCCTATAACAGAATCCCAGAGCCTGTGTGGCTAGAACAACAGAAATTGATTTCTCACACTTTGGAGACCGCGAACTGTCTGATCAAGGTGCTGGCTGATTGGGTTCCAGGTACAGGATCTGCCTTCCAGGCTTGCAAGGGCTGCCTTCTCTCTAATGGCTTCTCCTCTGTGCACACTCGCAGAGAGGTAGAGAGAATGACCTCCTTCAGTAAGGCCATCAATCCTATTGTGTTAGGACTATTACGACCTCTTTAATCTCAATTATCTTCCAAAAGCCCTATTTCTAAACGCAGTCACACTGAGGGTTAGAGCTTCGACCTATGAATTCAAGGGTGTGGGTAAGGGACAATAATTGGATCCAAGGCAGTTACACAGTTTGGTACAGAACTCACTGCTGACCTATAAAACATATTCTCTATCTGTCATCAAATGCTCTTAATTCTTTTTAAAAAATAAAGATCCTATTTCAATTAAAAATTGGCATGAGAGGGGTCGGCGCTGTGGTGTAGTGGCTCCCATTTGGGCGCCAGTTAGAGTCCAGACTGCCCCACTTCTGATCCAGCTCTCTGCTATGGCCTGGGAAAGCAGTAGAAGATGGCCCAAGTCTTTGAGCCCCTGCACGCACATGAGACACCCCGAAGAAGCTGCTAACTCCTGCTTCAGATCGGTGCAGTTCTGGCCATTTAGGGAGTGAGCCAGTGGATGAAAGACCTCTCTCTCTCTGCCTCTCCTCTCTCTGTGTAACTCTTTCAAATAAATAAATAAATCTTTAAAAAAATTGGCATGAGGTCATCTAAAGTCAAAACCGAAATGGGGGAGGGTTGGCAGTAGGGCCCAGCTTTTTCTTGTATTACTTTGTGTGTGTGTGTGTGTCTTTGCATTTTGAAGTTTTCTGTGTGTAGAAAATAATACCTTTTCTTGGTGGATATAAAATGATTTCTCCAAAGTTATATATAAAGTTTTGACTTAAGGGAAAAGTAAAAAAAAAAAAAAAAAAGCTAATAGATTGCAAATATCACTAGTGTGCTGAATTGATCCAAAAGAAGTTAATTTATTTAAGGCCATTAAACCACAAGTCGATGAAGCCCTTATTGTTTTTTGTTTTTGTTGAATCACATACATCAATATAAAGCCTTTGGGTATACTCACCAGGCCAAAAACAATTAAGTAAATTACACTCAAGAACAACCTACCAGGCTTTTTATATGTTCTAATCCAATCCTCCCACATCCATCAAGCAAACACCTAACCATGTGGATTTTGCACAATGCCCTAAAGGCCAGAAAACTTGGATCCCAGAACATGAGTTTCAGGGGTTTGGGTGCTCTTTAGATACTTCTTAGCTTAATTGCTTCCCTCTGTCTTTTGATGAACTGTGCCAGCCTCCAAACTCTATCCTTGTCCCCCTTTCCCATTTTCCCACCCCTTCCGTATCCAGCAATTAGGGATAATGCCTGCTTATTCACCCAAAGAAATCGGAGGAAATAAATTTAATACAGGAGTCTCCTGAACCCCTTGACAATAAAAAAATTCAGAAACCATAAATAAACCCCTATTTTCCTTCACCCCAGTGGAGGTGCACAAGGTGGTGTTCAGTGCTCAGTGGCTAAAAAAAAAGGCCAGGAGAGAGAGGCCTGTGTGCAGTGGCCATCTTATTCTTGCTTCTGCTTCTACTCAGCTGCCAGTCTTACAAAAGCATAAAAATCAAGCGTGTAAATACGACTTTTTATTTTGCTTAATACATAGTATACAATCACTCACCTTTGTTGAAAATGAACAGTTAAATTCTGCAGTTTCAAAGACTTGGAATACAGTTACCCTACCTTGTATTCCACTCCAATGAGATTTACAGTCCAATCTTTAACTTTACAAGGTCAACTTAATAATCCGTCATGACATATGTTGAGGGATAAAAATGTCCTCTTTGTCTTTTATTCTTAACTTTTAATTTCCCTTTTGAATCAGGCTTTCAGTTTTGACCTTCACAATTACTAAGGAAAATCAGATTGCGGTAATTAGAATATTGCCGTAACATCATCTAAAACTATGGTCTGATTAGTCCATTAACTTAAGCAACCACAATTTCAACTCCTGAGAATGTTAAATGGATTTCATTCTAGCTGTGTGGTACACTATTCTTTTTTATGAGAGCTGAAATATCTGTGGAGGCAAAGGGAGTGCTGTTATTTGGAATGTTGCAAGGGTTTAAAACTCTGAACTGTAGATAAGGTTAAAAGAAACATGCGTTTTCTAAATATTAACACTTGGAATTTTCATTTGATTTCTAATATCCAACTAACTAAAATGAAGACTTCTGCTGTGGAGATTTTTTTTCCTGGCAAAGAAAAATTACTTTATATTTTCACCTAAGTTTATTGTTTCAAAAACAAAACAAAACAAACAAACAAAAACAAACAAAGGAAGACCAGAGCTCCAGGGCCACTAATTAAAGTTTAGAATTTTTCTAGAAATAGAAAGGTGTTTCTCAAGGGCTTTTTTGGCCTCCTTTATTTAGCATTTCAGCCTTTTAATCTGGGAGTGCACTTCCCCTGTTCCCGTCTAGTTGACTCACAACTATTTTCTGCTTTCATTCCAAGTCAGCAGAGGAGGGATGAAGCCAAGTACAGAGCTTATGAGACCTTTAGCTGGATGACTTTCCAGTAGCTTAGAGAGAGAATAAGAGGAGTGAGAGTTACAATTGCTTCATTTTCTCCTCAAAATTGACTTTATTAAATCAAGATGATGCAAGGGAGTTGCCATTTTCTGAATTAAGGGATAAACAAGTTATATTGGAACTAAAGAAAAACAGTGTGTTCTGTCACTGGGTAATACTCGAAGTGTGTCAGTTGGAATATACAGAGTTTAGCTATAAACACAGCTGTATTAGAAATACTGTGAAAAAGCTATGAGCGATTCGAAAAACAATCCCTTAAAGACTGGCATTTGAGGATCAAACATCTGCCTTTCTAAACAATAACAACTACAAAACATGAACAACATCAGAAACAAGCACAAGACTTGCAAGATTGGTTGCCCTCTTTCTTAAAGGGTGGAATTCCAGGGGGGAAATGGGCATCATGTAGTCAGACAATGGAGTGTGAAAAAGGCAGGGGTTCTGCCTGGCGACGGAGATGGATGGGGTGATGTGTGTGTGTGTGTGTGTGTGTGTGTGTGTGTGGAGAGAGAGGAAGGGTGGAGAGAAGCTCAGAGACAAAGGGACAGCGACAGAGACCTGCTCCTTTAAAACTACTGTTGCAGTTGATTTCTCAACAATGTTGCAGTGGATTTGTTTCTGAGAGGAGGAGCATGGTGGGGGCAAGAGGCGCAGAGTCACCACACAGACCCCGGGAGTTGGGAGTCGGGTGAAAGCGGGCTTGAGGCAAGCAGCCTGCAGACTCGTTTATTTCAGTTGGTACAACATCTTATATAGCCAAGACCAGCCAATCTGGTCAAGGGGCAGTCTATGCCCCAACCAATCACAGCCTGTTGCTGGGCAGTTTCCAAAGCCATCCAATCACAGCCTGTTGCCAGGCAGTTTCCATTGCCAGGCGGGTTTCAAAGCCATTCCTGAGTAACTGACGCTCGCTTGCCAGTGGCCACCTTGGCATGGCCTTCTCACTCCACCACATTCTACATGGATTTTAAACTTGTACTTATTTATTTGAGAGGCAGACAGACACAGAGATTGAGCTCCCATCTGCTGGTTCATTCCACAAATACCCACAAAGCCCAGAGCTGGGCTGAGGCCAGGCTGGAGGCTGGGAACTCAGTCCAGGTCTTCTGCGTGAGTGTCAGGGGTTCAGTCACTGGAGCCATCACCACTGCCTACTCCAAGCTGGAGTCAGGAGCAAGAGGCCAAGGACAAACCCAGGCCCGACCTCCTTCTCCTTTGAAACCCTACAAAGATGCCCGGAGACACAGAGGTGATTCCACTCCCAGGAGTCCAAGTGTGTGTGGGGGGGGGACAAACCTACACACACATAAATCCTGTAAGTAAAGCGAAGGCAGAACCTCCACATCTGCAGGCAAGGTCAGCTCTGGTAAGCAGGTGACATTGAGGTGGGGTTTTGAAGATTGGTCAGGAGTTCTTCAAGGAAGAAGGTGCACTTCTGGAAAGATGGATTTAGCCACCCAGAGGCACTGAGAACTCAAAGGCCTGGGCAGGCCTGGGCGTCCTAAGGCTGCTGTGGCCACGCGTGAACGGCTGTACATGGAGCTGAAAGGCGTGTATGGAGCTGGGCGAGTTGCCCTGCGGAGTGTGAAGCATGAGCAACAGGGGACCAAAAAATATTGTTAATGTCAAGGAGTGGTTAGATTTACAAGAATTTGAGACTGGGGAAAAATAAAGGGAAGATGTGAAATGTAACCCTAACCCTGCAAGGGGAGGGGGTCTTGGAGGCAGAGAAAGCAGTGGGGAGAGTGGTACAGAAAGTAGCAAAACGGGCAGCAGCAAGAACCACAGAAGAGAGGCCAGATTGCCAGGGTTGCTAAGGGAGGCTCTATCAGGTTCATGACTGGACCTGAGCAGTGAGAGAAAGAACAGGGAACGACGGCATCAGAGCTGCTGGCTTCCGGAAGCATGAGTGGTTACACAATTCAAGGCTGAGGACACAGGAGACAGAACAATTTGGGGCTGTGGGGAAGACAGTAAGTTCTGTTACATATCCGTAAAAGTTGAGGTATCTTTTGGAATCTAGATGAGGGGATCTAGCAGGCCATGGATACTATGTGCCTAGAACCTCATTAAAAAAAAAAAAAAAAAAAAAAAAAAAAAAAGGCGTGTGCCAGAGAAAAGAGATGTGGGCGTCCTGGTCAGCATCAGAATGGAAGGTAAGGGTTCAGGAATGAATGGAATCATCCAGAAAGCCAAGTAAGTGTTGGGGCCAAGGAAGCAGTGCTGGGTGACATTGTCACCTAGGGCAGTGATTTCCACCAGCACCGGCAGCTGGAGGAATTTATAGTTGTCACAACAGGTGTGATGGATGGCTAGTAGTGGCTAGGGATGCTGCGAAACATCTTAGATAGCATAGGACAGCCTCCTACAGCAAGAATCACTCAGCCCCAAATGTCAACAGTGCCAAGACAGAGAACTCCCAGCTAAAGGAATGGGCAGAGAAACACGAAGCCAGTAAGAAAGAGAAGGTAAAATGGTGAGAGAGATCAGATACTGACACTGCTGCTGGCACAGGACAAGAGTGCTTTTTTAAAAAGATTTATTTTATTTATGTGAAAGAGTTCTGTAGAGAGAGACGTAGAGACAGAGGTCTTCCATCGCTGGTTCACTCCCCAAATTGCTGCAACAGCCAGGGCTGGGCCAGGCAAAGCCAGAGGCCAGGAGTGTCTTCAAGGTCTTCCATGCAGGTTCAGGGGCCCAAGAACATGGGCCATCTTTCACTGCTTTCCCAGGCACATTAGCAGGGAGCTGGATCAGAAGTGGAGCAGCCAGGACTCGAACCAGTGCCCATATAGGATGCCAGCACTGCAGACAGAGGCTTAACCCACTATGCCACAGCCCCAGTCCCAATTATGGATAATTTTTAAGATTGGTTTAGTTTTCCAACTTTTCTGCAATGAGCATGTATTGTTTTTGAAACAGCTAACAGATAAATTCTAGACATCTGACCTGAATTAGCTGTTTGCTAGCAGGATAAAGTCCATGTATCAGAGAGTAACAGACCAGGCCCTCCCTCCCTTGCCAGGCCACCCCCTTCCTCTCCAGCCTCATCTTCCCATCTCCCATTGTAGAGCAGCAGCTCTTATTACAGAATTGCTACACCTCATACCTGAGTTTCTGATTCTGTAAGCCAGTGGCAGGGCTCAAAAACTTGCATTTCTATCAGTTCACATGTAATACAGACACTGTTGGCCTGGAAACACATTTTTCAAAATTATTATTGAGGTAAATAGACATAAAATGTACCATTTGGACCACTTTCAAGTGTACAGTTCAGACACTAGATATATTTACAATGTTGTAACACTATTCCTATTATCCACATTCCAAACTTTTTAATCACCCCAAATAGAAATTCAACATGATAAACAATAACTCTGCTTTGTTCCTGCCCCTAGCCTCTGGGAAGTCCTCTGGCTCTAGGAATTAGCCTGTTCTAGGTAGCTCACCTAAGTGGAATCACATCCTATTTGCCCTTTGTGTCTCGCTTACTCACTGAGCAGAATGTCCTCACGTCAGCCATGTTGCAGCATGTGCCAGAATCCTCCATAACAAGCGTTTGACCTAGCGGTTGACACAAGTTAGGTCACCTGCATGTTAACGCCCACCGGAAAGTAACCATGGTGGAAGAGGCGCTGAATATTCCAGCAGAGAAAATGATTTAGTTGGTTAACGCTGGCCAGCCTTTATCACCACCCACCCCAGAACTATGCTGGACCCCTGAAAGAAGTATGCATAACTGCAGAGAGAAACCCGCTCTTGGGGCTGACAGCATATATTCTCACTATGATTAAACTAGCTACTGGCAACTTGTGGGCAAGAGACAAACCCTGGCCCCCACTCTAGCAATTATTCCTTGAAGAAAACAACAAATTACTTGGTAATAAGCTGATGTCACCAGGCCCTTTCCATCCTGAAGGGGCCAGCAGTTGATCTGCACAACAGACCTTTTTCCATATTGGTTGGCCTTTCTGCCTGCCTTGCCAGTGCCAGCAACTCTATACTGCCCAGTGTTGCTTCCTCCTTCTCATCTGTATAGGCATCTGCTTCCTGCAAGACCCAGCTGACGTAACTGTCCTTCTTACCCTCAGTCAGGACAGTGCATGTCTAGTACCAATCATATTTAAAAAGTGAATGAAGACATTTTAATGGAGAGTTTCAAAGCCTCCATATGAAAACCCACACTCTTAATAAAGGGCCACCCAGCTTCCTTTCCCTTTCTCAACCCAAAATCCAATCAGTTACTTTTTCAAGTTTTAAAAAATATTCTTTAGGGCAAAGAAGGATTACAAATACATAATTTATTTTTATTTTTTAGAAATTAGGGTTTTTAAAAAATATTTATTATTTGGAAGGCAGACTGACAAAGAGACACAGGGGAAAAGGAGAGGGGGAGTGAGACAAAAGCAAGGGCGAGATTGAGGGTGATATTTTCATTTCCTGGTTCACTCTCCAAATGCCCTCAATGGCCTGGGTTGGGCCAGGCTGAAGCCAGGAGCTAGGAACTCCATCTGGGTCTTCCAAGTACTTGGGCCATCAACTGCTGCCTTCCAGTCCCATTAGTAGGAAGTTGGATCAGAAGCAGAGAAGGGTCTGAATCCCAGGCACTCTGATAACAGATGCAGGCGTCCCAAGCAGTGGCTTAACCCATTGAGCCACAACACCCTCCCTCCAAATTTTCCTTTTAATTTTTCTATACCAACATAAAAATACATTACTAAAAAAAGATCACATTCTACATTAAATACCTTACAATATTGAGAATTTCATAAATAAAATCATTTTAAATGGCTACCACATGATAAAGTTTCTCCAACAGAGGTTACATATAGATCAACACCTAATTTTGAAAACATAAAAACTTTACAACCTTCTTTTAAAAAGCATTTAACTTATCTATTTTTTAGAATCATCAAAAGTTAAAAAGTGCTAGATATGCTTCCATTTTGTTCTGTTTTTAAAACAATTATAGCAGAACTTCAGGCTTGTTATTTAAAAAAAAAAAAAAAAGTAAATTAGGGTGTGAGACTCATCCTATATTGCCTACAAATGGCAACTTGATTCCCCAGGTCCTGGGAATGGTTGGGAAGCCCACTGAGTTCATGGCCATCTTCCCAGCACCACATCCTGTCTTTGTTCTCAGAACAGGAGATAACTACTTCTGGCCCATGCCTTGGGACAGTCTTTCTTTGTCTACTTCTTCTTAATTTCTAGGAGAAAAAAAATTTCTGAGAGAATTTTGATAAGGAAATCGTGTGCCAACACTGAAACTCTTCCAAAGACTGAAGCATTTTGCACTAGACTTTCACACAGAAAGTCATGAATCTAATTCCAGATGAAGAGAGGACACTTCATTTGGTCACTTGATTTGCTATCATTTGTTGAGGTAGGATAATCTTCTTCTTTATCTGGAAACTGTCCTGGTTATATAAATGGCGGTTGTACTGGAAAGGGTTCTAATGCCTTTTCCGCATTCTTCCAGTTATGAAAATTCTCTCTGTACCACTCAACTAATAGAAAAACATAAAAGACAAAAATTAAAAATTAAAAACTAAATATCAATTAACTAACATTTCCTGAGTCCCTGCTAAGTACAAAAAGTCTTGTCCATCAGTTAATCAGCAGGCGAGGGTAATTCAATGACATATGCAATTTGATTTTGAACTTATAATGAAGTTAATCAGAAGATATTTCCCCACCTGAAAAACTTAGAATTCAAAATCAACCTTATTGTTTTTCTTCTCTGAACTTAAAATCCCCTTCAATGCTGAATTTGTTGGTTTCACTACTTAAGACATTCTGATTTTAAGGAATTAAAAGAAGCAGAGATAAGTCATTTGCATTGCTTTTAAGGTTATAGAAAAAAGTATAATATATATTCATATAAATATGATATTACTGCATCAGAGGCATAGTGACATGTGAATTTCTCTCCATTAACATAAAATTATTTTATGTTGCTATACTATCAATATATCACTTTTTTAGTTAAAAGAAACTTGATGGTTTTAGATTATCTTTAATTTTGCTTTTAAATATTTAGTACAAGTATTTATACTTCAAGCTCTGAATCAAGACTTTTTTTCCTGCATTTGGATATATCTTTCCTCATAAGTATATTTATAAATAAAGCTTTAACATATGTATATATATATAAATGTGCAAATTTATATGCACTTACTTTAATAGATTTATTGGTGCACACTGAGTTTGTTGCCAACCAGTTTGTTTCAATACAAAATGACTTAACATGCTCAGAGCCTGCAATTATCTATATTTCAGTGATCTAAGATGCACTGATCTTAAGACAGACTGTAATTTTACATGCCACTAAGGAGGAAAGGTACAATGGGAATTACAAAAAATTAGGGATTACAAAACACCCATCTTTCAGAGGTGGGAGGAAAGTGAAAAGACGTGTACCTCAGAATCAATGAAATAGGAAACTGACTAATGATAGTAAGATACAAGAAAACTGATCACAAGTTAGCCTATGAAATTCAAAATGTTTAGGAATCACAGTACTATAACTAGAAATATAGTGAATGTAACAATTTGAAAACTACAAATGATTCATCACAATATTCTACTGAATTCACACGATGTTCTAAAAATAAACTTCTTTCCATTTAAGTTTTTCTGAATCTCCCTCTAAAAGGTCAATTTATAACATACTTGTTTTTTTTATTCCTTCTTCCCAAGGCACTTTAGGTCTCCATCCTAAACCATGTATTTTTTCTGACTTCATTGGATATCTCATGTCATTGGTTGGTCTTGGAAAACAGAACAGATTTAAAATGACATTGTAGATAAATATTTACAAACTTAAGTACTAAGAGATATAACTCAGAGATCTTCACCATAATACAATTTATTTTTGTAAAGTGATTCTCTCCCGGGTGACACGCTTATCACAAAAAATCTGCAAATTAAATAAAAAATGTCATCTACAATCCCTGACACCTAACCCACTCTGTGCCTTATCCTGTTCTTACCTTCAGTCATAAGCTAGGTATGCGTGCAGTGGCTGGCACCCAGAAGTCCCTTCATAAATGTCTGATACATGAAGACATGAATACATACAACCTTATTAGAACTCTTCAGTGCCAAGACCTGGGTCCCATGCTTTTTATACTTTATAATTAACCTCAGACTTGGAAAGGATCACTAACTTTCTTTAAGTCACATAGCTAGTAAGTAATAGTGCTACACCTAATCCATAGGCGTTCATAGTTAGGAAAGCAATATGTTACCAAAAAATTCGAGATAAACTATTTTCAGTTAAGTCTCTATAATTTATAGTTTTATAAGTACTAAAGATTTCGCAACCTTCCTCCAGCGTTTTAACTTGTTACTCACCTATCGTTAACATAATCAACCCAATTTTCCATTTCAGACTCTGAATTGGTCTCTTTGATCTGTCAAAATGGAAGAGGTTTTTAAGCCAAATTATAAAATGAGAGCCGAGAATAACAATGGTGCTTCAGAGCTGATTAAAAAGACAAGAGGAACAACTGCCTCGAAGCGGGGGAGACGGCGGAAATGAGCATCACTTTCCTAAGGCCTGCCACACTCTGCAATCCAAGTTCTAGCCGAAGCTCAGAAAGAATACACATTGCATAAACTTCAGGAGAAAATGAATATTCTCAACTTTTGGTTACCTATTTGGGTCCCTCATCTAGCAAACCATAACACTTACAACCAATGTTTGCTAACACTGATATGCACGCATAACCATAATTATTTTATACAGGAACAGCATTGTTCCTTGATTCTAGGACACACAATTTTATATTTCTGAAATTAAGGTATTTCTTACAATTAAGATATATACAGTGAATGAAGAAAAATAAGGGATACAACTTCAGAACTTCATTTTCTACTCATTTGCTTTGAAATTGAGTAAACTACAAACTCTTGATATGGACTAAATTAGTGACAATTCTGAGAGTATCACAAGAGATACATACCAGTTGTATTAGTTCTTTGGCAAGCTGGACAACTGACATTTCAAAATTGGTTCCAATGTTATAAATTTCTCCTGGTTTTCCTTTTTTGAGGACAGTGAGAAATGCTTCTACTACATCAGTAGCATAAAGAAAATTTCTTGTTTGAAGCCCTGATCCATGAATGCAGCTAAAAAGATGAAATGAAGCAGAATCAAAATGTGGGGGAAAAAAAAAGAGTAAGCTCTCCCACATCACGGTAAAGAAATGACCCATTCAACTCAAGAAAATCCAATTCCCCAAGGGTTCCAGGAATTGCTGACTGAAAATCCAAATTCTCCTAACTGTACCTGATCCCCAAGCCTCCTGAGGGTACTCAGTAAGACAGTGGCAAATACACATGATCCCTGAGAAATATCTACTCATTAACTTTATCCATGAATTCATTACTATCAGATAAATCCTTTGAGAAAGTAAAATTATATAAAGATACACATTCTAATGCTGTAATTCCAATTTCTATGCTAGATCATTTGCGAACTGAAATTATCTTAGTAAGTAAATTATAATGACTTACATAGCATAATTATTTTGAAAACTATGACAATGTATGAAGAAAAAATTCTTAAATCTGATGGGACAGGTAATTCCATGGCCTCCAATTCTAAAACTTTTTCACTTTCAAGAAAAGACTGTCACCAAATACTACCAAAAGACACACCAGAAAAGCATCCAGGGATCACGGTAAATAACAACATACCATTTTCTGTTGTGTTGAAGCAAAGATATAAATTTTGGAATAACCTAAAAGAATATTTAAATACCATTTCAGACTTGGCAAATTAACTCATTAAAATGAATCAGAACTCATCATAGAATTAAATTATTAAGAAATATACATATGGCTAAATTTAAATTCCTTTCACCAAGAGTTTATAAAAAATCTAATACTTAATGAACTTAAACAACTCAGACAGTTTGATATTTTGTAAAAATGGGTTACCCTAAGATAAACTAATAATGGAAAAATTCAGAAGCCCTCATGTAAAGTTTGTTCTCATAAAAAGCTCACCTTTGGGTGGATTTCATATGGCCAGGAATCATACTTTAATATTGCTTTATATGTAACTACCTACTTACTAAGTGCTTGTGGAGTTATGAAAAAAAGTCATTGTCCTTGAATCAAAGAAATTACTAAATTTATAATAACCCTGTTAAGAATACTCTGAAAATTAAGCAAAGTAGCTATTATTACCATTTACCCTTTTCCTTGGGCAAATAGATCAATATAACCAACTGGCAAGAGAGAAAACCAGGTTCCAAATGTAGGCAGAGCAGGCAACAGTTACCGAAAATTGCACTTAATGATACAAAACCAACTGTGCAGGCATTTTTAACCTTTTAATTACATTCCCTTGTGCACTACTTATATTACTTTCTGGAAGCCATTCAAGCCTACAGTAACAAAAATGAGTTGGAGAATAGTTAGACAGCTGGTAGAAGTCAAACATGGTACAAGCTTCATGCATCATTATCTGACTGGCTTTTAACTTGCTGTCTCTGCTGACATATATTAGTCTGACCGCAAACTCAGAGTTCTAACTGCACTTGGCAGTGGTGGGAGGCCTCTATGGCTCTTTAGGGTCCTGGAAAACACAAGGCGTTTTCACACACATTGTCTCAGTGGATCCACCAAAATTTTAAGTATTTTCATTATCCCTTGTTTAAAGGTAATGATCATCAAACGGCCTAAGGTCACACCAGTTGGTGTCAAGTTGAGACTTCAAGTGAAGTCCTCAAACTCTAAGTCAATGGGATTTGGATGTGGCCTTTACAACATCTATCATTATGGATAAATATAACAAATTATTTTAGAGAAAAACTCAAGAGAGATTATTTTAAATAAGGATATGTCATAGCCAATAAAAACATCATTATGCATTCAGAAGTAAAATTTACCTTCTCTGGATACTGATGTGGTCCATAAACATTACTGCTTCTTGTGATGACAACTGGAAACTTAAAGAGTATTCAACATTAAGGTAATGGAAAAGTCTGGTATCATCATTTTAAAAATAACCAAGTTTTCAAATACAAGCGCCTCTGTCTAGACAATTTCACACATTTCAAGCAGAGAGTGAAGAGATTTTTTTTCTAATGTAAGGTTCCTAAAAGTACTGCGGAGGATGGCATTCAGGGATGGCAGAGATTCTGTAAGGAAGCTCCTTGTCTGGACAAGGCGAGGATGAATGCAGGTGGAGGTGGGCTTGCGAGTCTGACAGCAGACCACTAAGGACTTTCCACTTGATTACTTCAGAGACCACTTCTAAGAGTGTCCATTTCGTTAGCTATAAAACTTCAAAGTGGACTGTCCACATTGTCCTAACCCTTAAAAATATAAAGAGCTTCCACGAAAGGGGAAAGGACCAATGCTACAAAAGGCAAGAATATCATAAGGATTTCCATGGCTTGGCTTTTTTTTTTTTTTTTGGACAGGCAGAGTGGACAGTGAGAGAGAGAGACAGAGAAAAAGGTCTTCCTTTGCCGTTGGTTCACCCTCCAATGGCCGCTGCGGCCCGCACGCTGCGGCCTGCACACCGCGCTGATCCGATGGCAGGAGCCAGGAGCCAGGTGCTTTTCCTGGTCTCCCATGGGGTGCAGGGCCCAAGCACCTGGGCCATCCTCCACTGCCCTCCCTGGCCACAGCAGAGAGCTGGCCTGGAAGAGGGGCAACCGGGAAAGAATCTGGTGCCCCGACTGGGACTAGAACCCGGTGTGCCGGCGCCGCAAGGCGGAGGATTAGCCTAGGGAGCCGCGGCGCAGGCCTGGCTTGGCTTTCTGACCCTGTTCCTAATAACGCCCCAAGTCAGTGGGAAGCCAAAGCAGGAGATCTGGACTGAAGACTAATATTGGGTAAGGCTGTCAGAGCCACCAAAGAAGCAAGTCGACCTCCCCTCCGTGAGGAGCCGAGGGACTGATCATGCAGATGGAAGCACGTGGCAGGAAGGGGAATCTGTCCACCTCCATCTCATAGGATTCCAACAGAGTTTTCACTATGGCTGTAACACTGTAGCTGTAACCAGTTACTGAAATAGGAAAAAAAAATGTATATTCAATTTATGCTTTTAATTATGAACTCTACAAGTCAGGTAGGTCTTATTTTGTCCACACAATACAGTACATCAGTTGTTCAAATTCCTTCCTACATACCTTGTCTGAAGTTGTGCTTCTACTCTAAAAATGGATGCCGACTTGGGAGTTTCGATACCTAAGTCCGAAGGAAAATGCATCAAGAGTGACTGAGACCACTTCTTACCTGGTACCGCTCCCAGTAAGACTGCACAAAACACTCAGCAGCCGCTTTGGATGACGCGTATGGATTTGTAGGTTGTTTGGGTGATGATTCATCAAATTCCTGATTAAAAAAAAATAGTTGAAAAGTATTATGCACACTTTCTAAGTAGGAACTTCAGAAAACTTATTACGAATTTGAAATGTCAATCACTGTGTTATAAAAGCCATTCCTTGAACCCTGCCGGCATGCAGTGCTCACAACAACCCAACAAGGCTAGCACAGGAGACAGCAAGTGCCAAGGCCTTGTAAGGTCTCCAAAGGAACCCCAAAAAGAGACTGTGAGGGAAAACAGATGGGAGATGAGACCAGAGGGCTGTGGGAGGCCAGGATCTGTCAAAGCTTGAAGCCAGGGTAAAAACACAGAGAGGGCCTGAGGAGCGTAATGCCATGATTCTGGCTTCTGTGTCAGATCTGGTAGACGGTAACAAGGGTGCAGGAAGGAAGTCATTTATCTGATAAAAAATTACAGAGATATGACAATGGTTGCTTCTCAAAAGCAAGACTAGGGATTGAGAAGAAACAGTTGGGGTCTCCACTTCTCACTTCTCACGGTAAAGTCTTTCTGAACAATGTGATTTTTTTCAGCATGTTTGTGCTTTAGTAAAATAAAAATTTATTTAAAAATAAAATAAATAAAACAAAATGAGGTCACTGAAATACTGACTATGAAAAATGGAGACGGGAGAATAGAGTCATATTTTTGTGGACAAAATATAATGTCTACAATTTCAATGTCTACAATAACTGCACACTCTCTCTTCGACATTCCAGTGTTTTCCTTACGAGAAGAGGAAGGTGAGCAGATGGTAGGGACACTGCCATCTGACTCACTTATGCATTCATCCATGGGAATAACATTCATCATGTTTGTTAAGACAAAAAGGTAGGAGAGCTGGTGCTCTCCTGCCAAACAGTCCAGTGATGTTTAATCTGTGCAACACTAGGCTGTCATTTCCCATTTGGGGCAGCATCATTTGATTTGAACAGAAGAGACAATGGAATAACATTTTGGAGAGTGCCAGTGTAGGTAAGAGGACAGATCTGTTTCATGGTTCGTGGTAAGAGGTGACACACACATTTTCTACGCTTACCTTGTCAAGGCTACCTCCATACACTTCATCTGTGCTGACATAAATAAATTTTTCCACTCCAGCTTCATGAGCAGCACTGACTAGAACGTGAGTCCCATAAACATTAACATATGTAAACTCAAAAGCACGGACAAATGAAAGATCTACAAAGGAAGAGAAACAAAGCTAGAATGATTCCACCTAAGGGACAAAACAAATAACAAAGGAGGGACTCAGGTACAAGGAAAGTGCTATTCATTTCCTTTATTGCAATAATTTCAAAAATAACATATTTATCATTTCTTTAAATCTAAATCACATAGTGTACGTAAATTCCTAGAGCCTTCAAAAATTATCAGTGCTAAGTGTACAGCAAATATTTTCTTATTCTGAAAAGAAGAAAATAAGATAAGATACACCTGAATTTAAAATGTTGTTAAATTTTTAAAAAGTTTGAAATTACTAGGTTCTGATATTAGAGGGCTAGGCTTTTCAGATCAATAAGTGCTGGATAAATCATTTAAAAATAAATTTACTTTGAAATAACCTCTCTAGCCAGGAAAGGGCAGGGGGGTAGGAGCCTTTCTTAATTGTCTTAACTTGAAAATTCTGACTATGTAAAAATTCTTTCATGGTTAAACACAAATGAAAACAATGTTAAATAACAAAGTAAAAAGACATACAACAAACTGGGAAAAATATTTTCACTATCAGGGATAATTTTATCAGTTAATCTCTTCAATCTACAAATAACTTCTAAAAAATATTAAGAATAACCCCCCCAAAAAAGAAAACTGAGTAGGATACATAAATCATTTAGAGAGAGAGAAATACAAACAGTCCCTAAGCTAATGATGTTCAACTTCACTTATAGAAAGAAAATTTGAATTAAAAATTCAGAGATAGAATTTCTTGCTTATCACACTGGCAAAAATTCAAAAACTTAACAATATGGGAGCTGGCTTTGTAGTGCAGTGGGTTACGCTATTGCAGGCAACCCAGATGAGTGCCAGTTCCAACACCAGCCATTCCACCTCCAATCCAGCTCCCTGCTAATGTGCCTGGGAAAGCAGCAGCAAATTTCCCAAGTACTTGAGCCCCTGCCACCCGTGTGGGAGACACGGATAGAGTTCCTATCTCCTGACTTCAGCCTGGCCCAGCTGGGGCTGTTGCAGCCATCTGGGGAGTGCACCAAAGGATGGAAGCTCTCTCTCTCTCTCTTTCCACTCTGCCTTTCACATACATACACACATACATATATAAATCTTAAAAAAAAAAAGATAAAATGTGTATTATAGGCTACCACTTGTCCAAGAAGGGCAGTAGGATTGTTGATACTGTTTGTTTTAAAAAAGGATAGATCACAAAACTAAAGCATAGAAAGTTATCTACAGGACAATGCAGCGAATACAGTAGAAAGAATAGGGTTCAAAATTAGATTTCTCTAAATAAATCTTATTTGGTAGATTTAATCTTGGAACTGTATACATATCTTATATAATTGAAAAACAGAACTAAATCAAAAAGAAAAAGCAGCAGTTGCTATACATCAGAAGCAAAATCAGACAAATGGCTCTAACTACATATTTACTTGGTTATATAACTATACAAGGAATTATTTCAAGTTTCTTTAAAGCAAAATAATTTGACCACATACCTAATAGGAAACTATTAAAGGACAAACGCCTCATGCAAAACTTTCTGTTTTTAAATTTTTATTTACTTAATAAGCAAAGAGACAGAAAGAAAGAGACAGTGAGAGCTGCCATCTGCTGGTTCACTCCCCAAATGCTGTGAACCAAGAACTTAATCCATATCTCCTCGTGGTGGCAGGGACCCAAAGACTTGAACCATCACCTGCTGTGTCAGGGTGTACATTAGCAAGAAGGTGGAACTGGGAGTAGGATTCAAACCCAGGCCCCCAGATATGGGATGCAGGCATCAGAAACACCAGGACAGCAGGGGCCAGCGTTGTGGCACAGAGGTTAAAGTGGCCTGCAATGCCAGTATTGCACAGGGGCGCTGGTCCAAGTCCCGGCTGCTCCACTTCTGATCTAGTTCCCTGCTAATGGCCTGGGAAAGCAGTGGAAGATGTCCCAAGTGCTTGTGCCCCTGTTCCCATGTGGGAGACCTGGAAGAAGCTCCTGGCTTCAGCATGGCCCAGCCCCAGCAATTGCAGCCATCTGAGGAGTGAACAAGCGGATGGAAGAGCTCTCTCTGTCTCTCCCTCTCTCTGTAACTCTGACTTTCAAATAAATCTTTAAAAAAAAAAAAAAGAAAGAAAGAAACACCAGGCCAAATATCACTCTTACGATTCTTAAAAGGATTTTCAGCTATCATAATGTCAGAAATAATGCTGGTAATGTTGCACTGTTTTGTGTGTTATGGAATAAAGTAAATGAGTAATGATAATGTTGCTGTCAAGAACTGATAAAGAAGATACAGAAGCAAGATCAATGAGGTTAAATAAAAACTCTGAACTTCAATTAGACATCCTAGTATGAACTCAGGATATATTTACTCTTAAACAAACAGACCAATAAATAAATATTCCCTATTTCTATCAACTGAAAAAGCCTAGAAGAAATATCCAACCAGCAGCAACGACCAGTCTTAGTGTCCAGATTGTGACCTCCGAATACCATTTCCCATTCAAAAGAATTAGGGATCCTCAGGCAAAGGGTTGATTTAGATCTTGGGAAGAAACACTGAAGATGAGCCTGGAGCATCCTGTGTTCTTACTGTACACAGAATTAAATCCAAACATATCAACAAGCTAAAATCAGAGGGTAAACATCAAAGACTACTAATGTGATATCAACAAGGACACAGAAAGCAACAAGAAGCTCTTAATGGCTAAAGGTGGGCCAATTTGAATATAAAAAAGAAAAGTAACTGTAATTGATTAAAACAATAAAATCTAATGTGTTAAAGAATCCATGAATTCACAATAATACCCCCCAAAAACAAAGAAAATGAAGATGCTATGAAACTCATTCATTGCAATAGAATCTAGTAAATAAATAAAATGAATCAAGAATTAAACCTAGGGGAAAGCACTGTGGCACAGCAGGTTAAAGCTCCGGCCTGCAGCGCTGGCATCTCATATGGGCACTGGTTTGTGTCTTGGCTGCTCCTTTTCCTATCCAGCTCCTTGCTATGGACTGGGAAAGCAGTAGAAGATGGTCCAAGTCCTTGGGCCCCTGCATGTGTGTGGGAGACCCAGAAGAAGCGACTGGCTCCTAGCTTCAGATCAGCTCAGCTCTGGCCGTTGTGGTCACTGGAGAGTGAACCAGCGGAATGGAAGACCTCTCTCTCTGGCTCTACCTCTCTGTAACTCTGTCTTTAAAATAAATAAAAATAATTCTTTAAAAAAATTAAATCTAGCTTTTTTGTAGACATAAATGGAAAATAAATAAATGATATAATTAGAATATTGCAAATCCCTAATAACCATGAATACCAGCTACATAAAGTAATAATGTCTAGTAGGATTGGAAAACAAAACCAGATAGAATTCTAGATTAAAAACAGATGTGGGAATGAATAAACAGAGTTAAAGTGTATGACACAGGAGGAGGGCAAAGGTTTTGAAGGACTTTACACTTTGCTAAGCTAATGACACAAGTGCAATTTGTAGGGTAACCATTTAAAGAATACCGACAAGTTATGTAAGTTCCAAATTAGTAGAAGAAAAAGAGAGTAAGAAAAATTGCTCATGTGAGTCTTTGATAAAGCAAGCATCAATCTAAAAATAAAAAAAGAATTGAACCAAAAATACAAGGAAGAATTTTTTTTTTTTTTTTATTTTTTTATTTTTTTATTTATTTTTTTTTTTTTTATTTTTGACAGGCAGAGTGGACAGTGAGAGAGAGAGACAGAGAGAGAAAGGTCTTCCTTTGCCGTTGGTTCACCCTCCAATGGCCGCCGCTGCAGCCGGCGCACCGCGCTGATCCGATGGCAGGAGCCAGGAGCCAGGTGCTTTTCCTGGTCTCCCATGGGGTGCAGGGCCCAAGCACCTGGGCCATCCTCCACTGCACTCCCTGGCCATAGCAGAGAGCTGGCCTGGAAGAGGGGCAACTGGGACAGAATCCAGCGCCCCAACCGGGTCTAGAACCCGGTGTGCCGGCGCCGCAAGGTGGAGGATTAGCCTATTGAGCCACGGCGCCGGCTACAAGGAAGAATTTTTAAAAAGTTTAGAAAGCAAGCAAGAGAACAGAACAGGTAAGAATAGCACATGATGAACTGGTAGAAATAAAACCAAATAAATCAACAAGCTCAAGAGTGAAGGCAAATACCAAGGATGGTTGGAACAGATTAAAAAAAAAAAAAACAAAATCCAAGCACATGTGGCTTCTAAGACATGCAGCTAAACCATAAAGCTAGATGAAGACTGGAAATAAAAGGATGAAAACAGACCTATCGTAAGAATACGAATCAAAAGGAAAGTGATAGAGCTATATTAACGTCAAATTGGACTTCAAGATAGTATACATCACCAAGGAAGAAGATTATATGAATAAGAGGTTCAATCCACCAGAAATAAACAGGAGTTTTAAAAAATATGATTAACCAACTTAACCTAATGCAAGTATAAGGAACAGTGAACCCAAGGTTTTCATAGTAACGTTCCTTTCAATACATATAACATTTTATTGAAAGTGACCATATACTGTACCAAAAAGCAGACTGTAGCACAAATTACTGGAATGACACAGTATTTTTTCTAGCCACATACAATTAAGCTAGAAATCAATAACAGAAAGAAAATTCACACATGTGAAAATTAAGATGTACGTGTCTGTGTAATCCACAGACTAAAGAAGAAATCAGAATCCTAAAAACAAAAGATAATGAAAATAGCATAAGAAAATTTGTAAAGTTCAGGTAAAGCAGTACTTAGAAGTAAATTCACAGCCTAAACATATACATTACAGAAAACCTTAAAATTAGTAGGCTAGATATATCACAAGAGTTAGAAAAAAACAAATTCAAACAAAGTAGAAATATTAGTAGAGGTAACAGCAGAAATTTATTACATAGAAAACAAACATAACTAGAAAAGATCAACAATATCAAAGATAATTTTTTTGAGTAAGATGTAGGTGGGTTTGCTTTGCTGGTATCAAGAATTATAAAGTAACAGTAATAAGACAGAGTGATACCCGCATAAGGAGAGACAAAAGCCAATAGAACAGAGTAGAGCCCAAAACATAGAGCTAAACACACTGGACACATGATTTATGATGAAGTGGCAATAGGGGAAGGTCAAATTTTTACACTCAACAATGTTGAGTCAAACTGATAGTGATATGGGGGAAAAAATCAAATTGCAAAAGGTAAAACAATAATTTTCAAGAAAAGAATATGAAAATATTTCCATGATTTTGGAAGTAGGAAAAGAAATCCTACAGAGCGTATCAAGAAGACTACCCATAAAAGAAAAGATTGATGGGGCTAGTGTTGTCCTGTAGCAATTAAAGCTGCAGCTTGTAGTGCTGGCATTCCATAAGGGTACCAGTTCAGGTCTCAGCTGCTCTACTTCCAATGCAACTCCCTGCTAATAGCCTGGAAAAGCAGAGGAAAATGGCCTAAGTGCCTGGGTCTCTGCACCCATGTGTGAGACCAGGATGAAGCTCCTAGCTCCTGGCTTTGGCCTAACCCAGCCCATGCAGTTGTAGTCATCTGGGGAATGAACCAGCAGAAGGAAGATCTCTCTATCTCTCCCTCTCTCTGTAGCTCCGATTTTCAAATAAATAAATATAGACTACATTGAAATAAAGAACATTCACCTATCACAAGACACCATTAAGAAAGTAAAAAAACAAACTGCAAACCAAAAGATAATTGCAAAAGGCTTGAATCAATGCTAAAAGACTCAAAAAGATCTGTAAGGAAAAAATTGACACTCAATAGAAAATGGACAGGAAACTTAAACAGGAACTTTTTAGAGAGGATGTACCAATAAGAAAAGGAGGAAGATAACCCAATAAAAAAATGCAAAGGTTTTCAACCTCAGCAGTAAAAGGGGAAAAAAAACACAGAAGATTGGCAACAAGCGTTGGCAAGTATCTCATCAGTCGCTGGCTGGAGTGCCCAAGTGCTTTATCATTGAAAACATAAAAGAATTTACTCTACCAGATGTGAATTAACTATGTTCATCCATATAGAGTGTAATCAACATAGACAAACAGATAAATGAAAAGAACAGAGACAGAGAAACACGAATCAGAGTGCTTGACATGTGACAAAACCAGTGAACTTTTCAATAAATAGAATAGGAATATTTGGTATTCAAATGGATAAAATGGAATTAGCCCCCTACCTCATACACATATAAAAATAAATTTCAGGGGCCGGCGCTGTGGCACAGTGGGTAAAGTTGCTCCCTGCAGTGCCAGCATCCCACATGGGCACTGGTTCGAGTCCCGGCTGGTCCACTTCCGATCCAGCTCTCTGCTATGGCCTGGGACAGCAGTAGACAATGGCCCAAGTACTTGGGCTCCTGCACCCATGTGGGAGACCCAGAAGAAGCTCCTGGCTCCTGGCTTTGGATCAGCACAGCTCCAGCTGTTGCGGCTAATTGGGGAGTGAACCAGCGGATGGAAGACCTCTCACTCTCTCCCTATATCTCTCCCTCTCTCTCTCTCTCTTTCTCTCTCTCACTCTCTGCCTCTCCTTCTCTCTGTGTGTAACTCTAACTTCCAAATAAATAAATAAATAAATCTTAAAAAAAATGTCAGATGGGTTACTAAACTAAAAGCAAAAGGCAAGATTATAAATCTTTTAGAAGCCAATACAGGACAAAGTACCTTCATGACTTTGGGGTAGGAAAGAACTTCTTAAAACTAAAAAGCATTGACTGTAAAGAAAAAGACATACACAAATTCAGCTACATTAAAACTAAGAACATCAGGTCAGGCATTGTGGTGCAGCAGGTCAAGTCACTGCCTGGGATGTCCATATTCCAAATGGGAGTAGTAGTTCACGTCCCAGCTATTCTGTTTCCTATCCAGTTCCCTGCTATGTGCCTAGGCCCCAGATGATGGCGCAAGCAACTGAGTTCCTGCTACCCACGTGAGAGACCCAGATGGAGTTCCTGGCTCTGGTTTTAGCCTGGCCTAGCCTCAGCTGTTGTAGCCACTTGGGAGTGAACCAGCATATAGAAGATATCTCTCTCTCTCTCTCTCTCTCCTTGCCTTTCAGATAAATTTTCTTTAAATAAAAAGAAATAAAGAACATCCATTTATCAAAACATACTACCAAAAACATGAGAAGTCAGAGTGTGAAAAGACATTTGTAATACACATAATAAAGAGCTCATGTCCACAATGTATAAAAACTACAATGTCATGGGGACCGGGGCTGTGGCACAGTAGGTTGAGCCTCTGCCTATGGTGTCGGCAACCCATGTGGGCACCAGTTTGAGTGCCGGCTGCTCCACTTCCAATCCAACACCCTGCTTTGGATCAGCCCAGCTCAGCTGTTGTAGCCATTTGGGAAGTGAACTAGCAGATGGAAGACTTCTCTCTCTGTCTTTTCCTCTCTCTGTAACTCTGCCTTGATAGATAGATAGATAGATAGACAGACAGACAGACAGAGATAGATAGATAGATAGATAGATAGATAGATAGATAGATAGATAGATAAAAACTGGGGCTGAAGTTGTGTCATGGTGGGCTAAGCCTCTGCCTGTAGTGCCGGCACCCCATATGAGCGCCGGTTCAAGACCCAGCACCTCCACTTACAATCCAGCTCTCTGCTATGGCCTGTGAAAGCAGTCGAAAATTTGGGCCACTACACCTACTGCACCCACCTGGGAGACCTGAAAGAAGCTCCTGGCTCCTGGCTTCAGATATGCCCAGCTCTGGCCATTGTGGTTACTTGGGGAGTGAACCAGCAGATGGAAGATCTCTCTCTCTCTTTCTCTCTCTCTTTCTCTCTGCCTCTGCCTCTCTGTAACACTGCCTTTCAAATAAATAAATAAATCTTTAAAAAAAACTATTACTCATTTTTCTCACTGAAACTCCTCTTTTCAAGAGAAAAAAGTAAACCAATTTAAAAATGGACAAAATATTTCAACAGCATTTCACAAAATAAGGAATTCAATTAACTACAAAACACATTAAAAGTATCCAATCTTGTTAATAAACAAGGAAAATACAAGTGACAGGCACAATGAGAGATTACTACATGGTGCTGAGATTGGCAAAAATGGAAAAATTGGACAAAACTGAGATCTAGAGTTATAGGAATTCATATATTCCTGGAGAAGTACAACTGATATAATTACTTTGGGAAGCAGTCTGCCATGATCTCAATGTTGAAGTAGGCAGATCTTATAACCCTAGTTATATACTCAAGAGTACTGTGTACCAATGTGTGCAATAACACATGATTAACAATGTTCAGGATAGTACTGTTCAAAATTGTCCAAAAGTGTAAAGAACTCAAATGTCCATCAAAAGTAAAATATGTAAGTAAACTGTGGTGCACCCTTAGACTGGAATACTGTATGGCACTGAAAACGAACAAACTACATACACTCAACCACATGGATGAATATCCATGGGTTTTGAAAAATTAAGACCAAAAAAACCGTACATGTAATTTTATACATACATGTTAATAAAATTTAAAAGCAGTCACAACCAACACATTGTTCAGGAATAAATATATAAATAGGAAAATTTAGAAGCAAAGGAACTATAACCTGAAACAAGGCCATAAGTAGTAGTAGCATGACTACTAAAGAGGATTCTCTGACATTCAGTCTATTGTTCAGGTGATGGCTACATGGTTACTCACATCACCACCTTTTATTTAACCATGTTTCTAAATTCTGCTCAATACATATGTCACAAAAATATTAGACTCATTATTAGAAAATATCTCAGCTGTATAAGGTGGTATAAATAAAAATACAATGTTTACCTATGTATCCTATTACCCAACTTAAGAAAAACAATAGAAAATACCCAGTTGAAAGCTCATCTGCCCATTGCTCTCCTTCAGAAGTAGTCACTAAGCTGAATCTGTTTAAATTCAAGGCATTATGATAACATTCAAAGACGTATTTCAACCTAATTAACAAAAACAATGTAAAAATGCCAGGTATATTAATGACATGGTGACCACGGGCCTGACTTTCCGGTTCATCAAGGTATATCCTCTTTCAAGGATCTGTACTAAGTATCTACTCATTCAGCCCCATTACTGGACTTTAGATTTACGCTAGGTAACCACGGGCGGAAAATCTACTAATTATAACATAAAACAATGCTTACCTACATGTGTTTGTGCAGCAAAATGTAGTACTATATCTATTTTCTCTGTTTCAAAAAGTCGTTTCACAAAGTGAGAATCACATATGTCACCCTGTAGGAAAAAGCGGACATGAAAACACTAAGTGTCACTGAGTGCTCTCATTCACAAAAATCACTTTTACTACAGCATCTCTCCCTTCCCACCTCCCAGTTTAATAGCAAATATCTTCAAAGTTTAATCAGGTGGTCAAGAACATATAGTAATGGTGTGTTTCTCCAGCATTTCAATTCAAAATATTTCCCCAAGTACATGTGAAACAGTATTTTACTGAGTACCAATTACTACTAAGAACTGTGCTAGTTTTTTCATAACATTCTTGCCAACTTACAAGCAGAATATTAATAGGGAAAGTTTTAATGCTTTAGAAAAATCCTATGAAATAACCATTACTTAAATATATTTAAAGTAAATGTAACAACTGAAATGATATTTTGAAACTGTATTGGGGGCCGGCGCTGTGGTGTAAGGGGTATAGCTGCCGCCTGCAGTGCCAGCATCCCATATGGGCGCCGGTTCGAGACCTGGCTGCTCCACTTCCAATCCAGCTCTCTTCTATGGCCTGGGAAAGAAGCAGAAGATGTCCCAAGTGCTTGGGCCCCTGCACCCATGTGGGAGACCCAGAAGAAGCTCCTAGTTCCTGGCTTCAGATCGACCAAGCTCCGGCTGTTGCGGCCAACTGGGGAGTGAACCAGCAGATGGAAGACCTCTCTCTCTCTCTCCCTCTCTGCCTCTCCTTCTCTGTCTGTGTAACTCTGACTTTCAAATAAATAAATAAATCTTTTAAAAAAAGGAAACTGTATTTTCCACAATTAAGTAAAATATTTGTGCTTTTGATGTTTTTAAGCATTTAATTGCTTTACAAATACACCTTCTCAACAATCCTTTAGTAATGAACATACTTATACAGAAAGAATTATGAAATGGTTGCTTAATATGTTCTTTTAAATTTTATGGATACAAATAGAGTTATAGTGGTAGGTACCATAGCACAGTGAGCTAAGTCACTATGCTTGATACTGGCATTCCAAATCAGAGTGCCAGATGGAGTCCTGCTAGTCCACTCCTGACCCAGCTCCCCGCTGTGCCTGGAAAAGCAGTAGAAGATGGCCCAAGTGCTTCTGCTGCTACCCCTGAGGGAAACCAGGATGGAGCTCTTGGTTCCTGGCTTCGGCCTGGTTCAGCCCTGGATATTGCAGCCATCCACGTAGTAAATTAGCAGACCAGAAGATTTCTCTCTCTCTCTCTCTCTCTGTCTCTCTCTCTCTCTGGCTTTCAAATAAGTAAATAAATCTTTAAAAATAAAATTACCTGATCTTTCAAAAGGTCTTTGAAAATATGCCTTCCAAGGCCATATTACACAAGTTTATAAAGGAGAAAGATCTTATAAACTCTGCATGACTAAAGAGATGCTATATATGAATTCCATACCTGTATAAATTTGTAGTTCTGTTTGTTGGAAATGGTTTCAAGATTCTTCAAGCTTGCACAGTAATCCAGCTTAAGAGAGTATGGGAGCAGGAAGGTGGGACAACACAAAAAGTGATAACATTAGCTCTTCCCATAAAATACTAATTTATTTTAAAGATCATAGATGTTAATAATTACATAGAAGAACATATCATCTCTTGAAAATTTTAAGATCCTGACATCTTAAAAGCCAAAAACAAGTAACTTTGTTTCTTTGTCAGAATATACACAAAGAAACTTTTTATAAACTTCTACTCTAAAAAAAGTACCTGCCCAATTTTCCCTCCAGCCACTAGAGACTAGAAAGGTTTTTTTACAGAAAAGGAATTAGTTTGAAAACAAATGCAACATTACAAAATAAAGTAGCCCAAGACCAAAAAATGTGAGTTATCCCACTATATTAACTACTGAATTCAGAATGGGTGAAGGTTTTCTTTTGGTAAAAATACAGCATTTATAACTATTACTTTATAGAGTAGCATAATAAGTGAAAGTTTCAGAAGACTTTATATAAGATCAAATGCAGCATGAGCACATGGTTACACAGACCTCTACGTCACTAAAACCACTAAGTAAAAACGAAAATATAAACAGGATTCTAGTAGTTTTAAATATTTTAACAGAATTAAAATGCAATTTCAGTGCATGAAGCTCATTTTTGTAAAACTCACCTTGTCTAGATTTATTATCATATAATTTGGATAATCTTCTACTAAAGAGACAATCACATGTGATGCACTACAAAGAAAAGAAAATTATGTTGGTGGAAAATGTCAATCTTCCTAAATTCTACAGTGTTTTCCTAAACTATCAAATACTTGGAAATCATTCAAAGATAACTCTAAATTTTTCAGATACCAGAAACAATATAACTACACTATATACACACACACATACCTTCCCCAAACTTCGCAATATTTATAAGCAAAGTCTTATGCTCCCTTTAGTCTATGTAGAACAGAGAATGTACTGTTCTGGATATAAGGAGAAATATTTGTTTAATCAAATGATGCTGTTCACATGTGCCTCTCATGTGAGAGTCAAGCAGGATGGTAAGTACAATGGGTACCAGTCCGCACAACCATACTGAAACTATGTGCCTTTTCAGGAATTGCAGATGTAATTAAGCAAAAATTAGATGAGTATGAACATGGTCACTTGTCTATGCTTATAAAGTAATTTCTACAACTGCTTTCTCTTGGTAGGAGAATTTGATTGTATGAACCAGAATCCTGGTGGGGAGGAGGAGGGGACACAGAATCCAACGACTGAACCTAGGTTTCCCAGGCCAATACGATGGAAACCACCCTAAGTTATTTGGCCCTAGTGGCTCCTGGCTTCGGAGTAGCCTAGCAGGGCCTCACTCCATGAGATCATTGACCATAGTTTTGTCACTACAGACGTAAAACAACGGTCCCCCAGGAACAGGGGGAGACCTTGAGCAAATTATGAATGCAGTTTGTACTTGGAAGCCCTTTCACATCATTTTCTGGGACATACCCTGGCTGGACCACAGCTCTCACACAAGCACTACTTCATTTCCGTGTTCCACTCCTCGTTAAGTGAAACTTGGCTGCCTGGTACCCTTGGCCAAGTGACTGTCAGATTACAAGGGGTGATTTCACGTGCTAATGAGCAAGAACCTCCAATTCACTCTTCTTCCACTAGACACAGAGTTTCCTGAGGGCAGGGGGGTTTCCTGTTTATTAGTCACTCATACAGTCATTCCATTCAGCAATTACTGAGGACCTTCATAAAACGGGTCAGCCATTCTTCCACTCCTGGGTACGCACCAGTCTGCCTTCTAGGGAGTTTACAATCTAGAGTGGGAACACGGGCAGTAAGCAAGCAAACACAAATCCGCCATAGAATTTCAAGTGGGGCTCAGTGTGTTAGTTGGGAGGGGGCTATTTTAAAGAGTGGTTAGGTAAGGCTTCTGAAGGCAGTGATATGTGAGTAAAAACACGAATTGAGGCCAGCGCCACGGATCACTAGGCTAATCCTCCGTCTTGCGGCGCCAGCACACCGGGTTCTAGTCCCAGTCGGGGCACCGGATTCTGTCCCGGTTGCCCCCTTCCAGGCCAGCTCTCTGCTATGGCCAGGGAGTGCAGTGGAGGATGGCCCAAGTCCTTGGGCCCTGCACCCCACGGGAGACCAGGAGAAGCACCTGGCTTCTGCCATCAGATCAGCGGGGTGCGCTGGCCACAGTGCGCCAGCCTCGGCGGCCATTGGAGGGTGAACCAACGGCAAAGGAAGACCCTTCTCTCTCTCTCTCTCTCTCTCACTGTCCACTCTGCATACAAAAAAAAAAAAAAAAAAAAAAAAAAACATGAATTGAGGGGCGGAAACCGACCCGCAGTAAAGGCGAAGCAAAGGCTAGGGCCTCCGGACAAAAGCAAGAACTAGCCTAGTGTGTGCCAAGAACTCCAAGAGTTTTTGGGCGGCAGGTGTGGCAAACCGAGGGATCCGAGTGGGAAAGCAGGGCGTGAGCGCTCGAGTCTTTCCATCAGGGAAGCTTCTACCTCGGACGGAAGCCTGATGGAGCAAAACTTCACCCAGCAACTAGATCTGATTTCGTTCAGAAACACTGCCTCTGTGTGAGGAAGACCAAGCGTGCAAGCAGGATGGTCAAGCCGGAAGCTACGGCCGTGATCCAGGTGAGGAAGAGGAAGAGAGGCCGAGAAGTCCCCTTAGTGACAGCTTTGGAAGTGGACAGAGTTCGTGCTGACCAAATGAGTGTGAGAGAGAAAAGGACATCGCAAGTCTAGCACAGGTCCAAGCACCAAGACAGAGGACTCGTTATCAAGCCTGCTTGATAAATAAATAATACAAGCCCCATCTCAGTGCCCAAATCGTCCTCGTGATGGTAGGGGGCTCCGGGCTGGGAAGCTTATGTCTGGCGTGCGCACTCGGAGAGGTGCCAGGTGGCAAGGATCTGGGGCTAACCAGAATGGGACAGTGGCACAGCACTTCTGCATTGGGAGGGAGGCGTTTACAAGAGGTCGCAGTTTCAAAAGAACCCGTCATCGCAGGCCAGGGAGAGGAGAGAGGGAGGAGGATCCCGTTCGTGCATCAGGACCCCATGTCAGACCCCTCCCCCGCAAAAGCTGGACCCAAACTGCCAGTGGCAAGCAGAGCTCAGGAAAAGGTCGGGAGTTCCAGGGAGCCACTGCTCGGCCAGTGGCGCCGTTACCTACATGAAACCAGCACCCCCGGTCACCAGGACCCGTTTCGCAAAGCTGCAGGGCAGACCCAAAGGTTCCACCCAGCCCGCCGCCGACATCTCCCAGCTCGGCAAAGCTCAGCACCGTAAAGCGCTGGGTCCACCACGGAAAGGGAAGGTCCACCACGACTTTTTGCGACGGGCCTCCCTCCCGACGCGTCAACGGGGAAGTCACAGGCGGCTTCCGGAGAAGCGATCCCCGCCCACGGATGGGCTAGGCGGGGCCGCGCAGCGCCACTGCGCAGGCGCAGCTCTGCTCCGTGACCGTCCGGGCTGGGGAGAGCATGTGGGGTCACTGGGGCTCTGAATCTGGAAAGTTTTTCCGGCAAGTGTCGCCTCTATGAATAAGGCTCTAGAAGGCTAGAGTTGTGAATGAGCGTCTTCTTGTACTTGGGGCAGTTTTCTTTTTGCAGGGTGTGGAGATGGGAGGTTGCCGTTGCAAAATGAGCTTTCATAATGTGCTGTTGGTCTGTCAGCTCAGGCTGCTGGCAGTCATGACTCTTTCCTGGAGCCCACCTAGTATAGCCTGTCCTGTGACTTCCTCATTGCTCACGGTGCCCTAGCCTCCCACCCCTAGCTCCGCCGTCAGCTGGCCAAGCACACTAATCCCCCGCCCCCCGGAGTCTGGATCTCCCTTGCCCTCACTTCTTCAGTTCTCGGCTTGAATGTCATCCTACTAGAAACTCGTTCCTTCACAACCACAAGTCAAATAGAAAGCTCTACCCAGCCGGGCCAGACCGTGTTAGCCTTCTTTACTTTTACGCATAGCACTTCTGAACTATACCTTGATGTAATTGCTCCCACAGCTCCATGAAGTCTTCATTTTGTTTCCTTCTGTAACCCCAAGTCCCCAAGACCAGGCCTGGCACAGTATACACCAAACAATAAATATTGTAGAATAGAAGAACAAAATATCTTTTTTTTTCCACATGTGTGTTTCAGTAAAGCCTAGAAAGAATTAGAATGACGTCTATATGGATCGCTCATCTGTTACAACCCTTCTTGGTGGCAAAGTGGTCATATGTATGAAATCTTAAATATACATACTTACTGTATGACCCACAAATTCCACAATGTATAATGTAGATAATTATTTGTCGTTAAATTACTACTTGCTAATGAAAAACAGGCAATCTAAATGTGTATTATATTTTCTAAATTTTAAAACATAATAGACCTTTAAAAAGAATGTACCAACATGAAATGAGGACCAAAATAGATTGTGGTGTGTTCTTACTCTTTTTTCTGACCAGACTCCCAGCCTTCGACACGTCCCCAAGTTGACCCATGATTCCCAGGCAGGCCACAGGATGGGCACCTGATTTATCCTAGGGCTTTTGAAAGCCATTTATTGCGATTTTAAATTAGACCAAGATTCTAGTATGGCCAGTTTCCCTTCTTGAAGTCTGAGGTCCTACAAATTTGACTATTGTTGGTGACAATATTCTTGCAAATGAACCAGGGAACCAAAAAGCATCTCTTCAAGAGAGGAAAACTAACATGACACAATGGTTGAGCCTCTGTCTGCAATGCCGGCATCCCCTGTAAGGGATGATTCAAGGTTCAGATGCTCCACTTCCAACCCAGCTCCCTGTTAATGTGCCTGAGAAAGCCGTGAAAGATGGCCCAGGTGCTTGGGCCCCTGCCACCCACATGAGAGACCCAGATGGAGTTCCAGGCTCCTGGCTTCAGCCTTGCCCAGCCCCGGCCATTGGGGCCATTTGGGGAGTGAACCAGTATGTCTCTCTTTCTCTCTCTGTCTCTCCCTGTTAACTCTGCCTTTCAAGTAAAATAAAAAAGAGAGAAACAAAAATAATCAAGGGGAGGGTGGAAGCCAGATGTTGAGCGTGGTGGTTAAGCTGGCCATTTAGCCTATAGGTTAACCTAGTGGTTAAAGTTGAGCATTGAGCCCAGTGGATAAAATATGGTAGTGCTTAGGTTTGACATCTGAGCTGGGATTCCTGATTCCAGCTTCCCACTATTGCAGGCTATGGGGTGGGCGGTAGTGGCTCAAGGTATTGGCTTCTTGCTACCCATATGGGAAACCTGGATTGAGTTCCCACCTTGGGAAGTGAACTTGTGGATGGAAACTCTGTTTCTCTCTTTCTCTGTGGAAGGAAGGGAGAGAGGCAAGGAAGGAGAGAGGAGGGGTCTCATGGAGTTCCAGGCCTGTGTTCAGGTTTTCCTTCAGGACCAATTTTATTCCATCTTTGCACAATCAGGAGTGTAGGATTTAGGCTAGAGAAGGCCACAAGAACGTGTGCAGAGGATGAACCGGTTGACTCACTTGAGCTTGTTTTTCAGAGGATCTTTCAGGAAGCCTTATCTTACAACATGGCAGTCAGACGGGACCCCACACCACCACCACTGGCAAGGAAGCTTGCAAGAGATCAGTCTGAGTCAGATTTCTGAATGAAGATGTGCTTTGCTAGAGCAGCAAATGCCCCTTTGCTCTCCCTTTTCTACATCCGGGGAACTCCCCTAATCCTTGTATAAAAGCCCTGGCCAACTGTGGGGGCAGATTTCTTTAGGGAACTAGTCCTTCCCACTTTCTCTTTTATTTGTCAAAAGTAAATAAAGCTTTCTGTTCTGAGGAACTCTTGCTTCAGGCTGGTCACTTGGTGATACCTCAAGTGAAAAGACTCCAATTGAATAGCACTTGGTTTACAATTACCACTGTCCAAAGAAAACCTTTAGATAAAGTGAGCAGGGTTTGCTTGTGCAAAGAACAACTCCTGACCTGGGCAGCACTCAGAATCAGGAGAGGTTCAGAGCTCCGACCAACAACCTGGCAGGCAGTATTAATAGCCAAAAAGGAAGTGCCCTTCAGACACAGCTTGGTTAATTATTCCTCGTCAGCGAGATACTGAAACTGCCGAGTATATGATAGGAGGTACTCCTTCAAGAGTGCTTTTCTGAACAGTGAAGTCTGTTGTGAGAACTTACTTACATGTTATAAAATCTCATTGAATGAAAATAATCTATATCTGTTTATTCATGAAGTAATTTTGACCTCCTACTTACCTCAAGATGGGCATAGTTTCTGACCAACTGGAGCTTACAACACAGTGGAGGATTCACAAAAATTCGCATTTACGGTACCTCCTGGGCCCTGCCCTGCTAGGGAAGTAATGGAATCTCAGGCCGGACTTAAGATTTGAAAAAGGTTTCTTTTATCTTGGGAATGAGGAGTAAAGAAAGGGGAGGTGACATGAGGCTGAGTGGTAGGATAAGCATAAGTATTGCAGCCAGGAGGCTCTGCAAGTGATCCGGGCTAGATGAGAAGTTTGAGTGTTCAGCGAACTGACAGTGGTACGGGTGGGGATTTGTGCACTGCGGGCAACAGAGAGTGGCAAAGGGAAGTGAGACATCAAATTGGATTCCTGCATCTTTCCGTGGCTCTGAGGTAAAGATGGACTGTGGACAGGTAGAAATAAGACTAGACCGGGCTGGTTGTCACAGGCCGTGTAGGTGACGGCGTGAGTCGGACTGTGGCTGCCACTTTCTGCCATCACCAGAGGAGGGGTGAAAACATTTGTAATCGGACCTACAGGCTGTGAAGGCGTAAGGGGGTGGTTACAGAATTCCCAGATGTCTGATCTGCTGGGCGGTGCGAGTCACGAAGACAGGGAACCTAGGAGGAAAAACGCATTAGGGCATGGAAAGTGTCTGAGTCGCTGAAGTGGACGAGCCAGTGGGAGGCACCAAGGAGGAAAGTGAGCAAGAACGTGGTTCTCCCTTTGAGGGAGTTTCCCTCTCTGGACCAGAAATGGTCCTGTCAAGAGTTGCTCAGTTATCTATGACACCCACACGGCGCTCAAAGGCCTCACGCACAGGGGCCAGGGCGTCCGCGCATGCGCAATGACAGGACGCGCAGGAGCAACCAGGGCGATCACTTTGCCATAACCTGAAGCAACATCCTCCCGATTCTCCATTAAAAAAAGGCGGGAACTAGCCTAAAGGCTGGGGAGTGATGGGACGCGTGGATCTCCAAGTCCCGCCCTCTCCGAACCCTGATTGGTGGATATCCTTAGCTCTTGGCCAAGGGGATCGTGTCATTGGTTCTTAGTCTCCTAAGGCGGGGTCCGCCGCACCGGCTCCGTCTCCTCCCCGCTGCCGACGTGGGGCCGGCGGCCGCGGGCGGTTAGGGGCCGGGGTGGGTGCGGAGCGGGAGGTGGGGATGGGGCCGGTGCGGCTGCTGGCAGTAGCCCTCGCCTGCTGCTGGTGGCCGCAGGGCAGCCAGAGCAAGACCCTAAGGGGCAGCTTCAGCAGCGCCGCGGCCCGAGACGCTCAGGGCCAGCGCATCGGCCACTTCCAGTTCCACGGTAGGTCCGGGGGCGGGGAGAGGGAGGAAGGCGCGCGGGCCCGTCCTGCCTGCGGGGCCCGCGGGCCGCCCCTCCCCGCCTCCCGGCGGCGCCCAGCCCCTCCCTGCCACGTAGGGCCGGGCCGGCGCCCCGGCCGCCTCACCTGGGCTCCCGGCGGCGCCGCCGCCCTGCCCCGCCGCGGCCGCCCGGACTCTGGGACGCGTTCTTAGCCGAGCGCACCGCTGCCGCTGGCCAGGCCCCGGGCTGCCCCTGCGGCGATGAGGCTGGACCCAGTGTCCCTCTCCCCAGCCCCTCCGTGCAAACGGCTGCACAGACGTCTGCTCCGCGAGCCTGCCCCCAGGGTCCGTCGTGGGCACACTCCTGGCTCGGCCACACTGCAAACACGGACGTGCTGTCCTTAGGGAGAAGCCCGGGAACTTCGATTTCCTGGGGTCTGTGTGCTTCTAAGACCGACTCATCCAGACGGCAGCAGCAGGGTTCTAGAACCCAAGCAGAACACCGGAGCGTGTGGCCTCCATTCCTGCCGGGAAAGTGGCTACCGGGACAGGGTGCTGTTGACGGACGGCGCACCAGGAGGCCTAGAATCCGGCTGACAGATGCGTGTTGAGAGTGACCCGCTTCGTGATTCTGGCCCTTAGGGAACCAGAGCTGCCTTTGACTCTAGCGTTATGGTCTCCCTCAACAGTCAGTAGTTACATCTCGAATGAATGAATTTGGAGTTCATTCTTACTTTTTGCCTCATCAGGGTACATCCCGCAAAGTTAAATGTTTTTCTTGGTACTAATATTCTATTTCAAAGGATTATTTTCCTTGGTGAAGCGAGGATCTCTGGTTTATTGTCTTTTAAAGATGCAGCCAAGAAGATAAGAACGCTGGCCTGAAAAGAATTCATAGGAGAAGATAATAGAAACCGGAAGTGACTGGGGTGTGGGAAGGGAATTTGAAGTATTGGAAGTTGCAGAATTGATAGTATAAATAAAAGAAGGGAAACCAGTTTTTTTTTTCTTTTTAATCTGAAATTGTTAAAATAGAAAAGGAATGCAACTTAGTTTTCCAGAATCCCACGTGGACTATACCTTGGGTGAATGAAGAGGAAACACTAGACACAGTTTTATTCTGACTTTTTGTCAGCGTTTTCACTTTCATAATCAACTGACTGTCACAATACTGTATAGGCAGTGATAGTAATCTCACGGGAATAAGTGACGGAATCTGACAGTGTTGGGAAGTCCGGGGTGTATGGCAACCATGACATGGGTTATTCGAAATGCCCAGCGGAGAGACTTAGAGGCCCCTGGCAGTTCGTGATTACTACCAAACATTTAAGGATACTCCATAAAGTTTATGCGAGGCACTAGCATTGTGGCACAGTGGGTTAGGCTGCTGCATGCAACACTGGCATCCCATATCGGAGTGCTGGTTCAAGTCCCACCTACTCTGCGTCTGATCCAGCTTCCTGCTAATGTTCCTGGGAAGGCAGTCTAAGATGCTTCAGCCTGGCTCCTACATGGCTGTTGTGGTTGTTTGGGGAGTGAACCAGTAGGTGGAAGATTCTCTTCCTCTGTCTCGCGCTCTCTGTCCCCTCTCTTTGTCACTCAGCCTTTCAAATAAATAAATGAATCTTTTAAAAAAAAAAGTTTATGAGAAATAGAATTAAGTAAGTTTTTTGGGAGGCCTATGCTGTGGCATAGCGGGTAAAGCCATCACCTGCAATGCTGGCGCCCCATGTGGAAGCCAATTTGAAACCCAGCTGCTCTATTTCCGATCCAGCTCTCTGCTGTGGCCTGGGGAAGTAGTAGAAGATGACCCAAGTCTTTGGGCCCCTGCACCCATGTGGGAGACCCGGAAGAAGCTCCTGGCTTCAGATAGCCCCAGTTCTGGCTGTTGTGGCCATTTAGGGAGTGAACCAGTTGATGTAAAATCACTCTACCTCTGCCTCTCTGTAGTTCTGCCTTTCAAGTAAATAAATAAATAAATCTTTAAAAAATAAATATTTTGGTGCAAATTTTTTTCTTAATATTTTATTTACTTATTTGAGAGGTAGAGTTACAGACAGAGAGAGGGAGAGACAGAGAAAAAGATCTTCCACCTGCTGGTCCACTCCCCAAATGGCCACAATGCTGGAGCTGGACCCATCTGAAGCCAGGAGCTGGGACCTTATTCTGGGTCTTTCATGCAGGTGCAGGGGCCCAAGGCCTTGGGACATCTTCCACTGCTTTGTCAGCCCATAAGCAGGGAGCTGGATCAGAAGAGAAACAACCAGGACACAACTGGCACCCATATGAGATGCCAGCACCATAGGTGGAGGCTTAACCTACTGTGCCATAGAGTAGGCCTCTCTGTAAAAATTCATAAAACTCTGTGTACAGAGGAGAAACATACTAAATTCAGATTTCACAAGACAGATTGAGGATGTGGTGTTAGAAGTAAATTCTTCCTCATATATAGAATTATACTCATTTATATAACATACATATAGACCTATATATTTAGTTACTACCAACTTTCAGTGAATTCCAACTCAGTAAAATAATACTAAAACAATACTGAAATGATGAATTCTGACTCATATTCAATTTAAGATGTTAACGGAGTTTTAGAGTTGCTTTTAAGGCTGTTGATAATTGTGATCGATTTGTGTACGAGACTTAGGCTTTCTTTGTCATAGACTTTTAAATTCATTTAAAATGTTTAAGTAATTATTGTAATGAAAGAAAACAAATCAGAAGACAGAGAATTGAAAACAGAATCCCTTTCCCTGGAGACAACTACTCTTTGCTGCTTTTGATCTGGGCGTTAAACGTAGCTGTTGGGTGCAAGTAGGCCTGTACTGTTTATTCACAGTGTACATTGTTCTCAAAGTCCTTTTGTGAAAGTCACAGATATCAGATTTTGTTTCAGGTATAAAATGTCTTCCCCAAACCACATTTACTTAAACTTTTTTGCTATTACCTATACTTTTTTTATATTAAAAGTATAATAGTGGCAATGTTACATTATAAAACAAACTTTGGTAGGAAATGTTTATAGATTATTTCTGATAAACATAAAAGACATGAGTAGTTTCTGTAAAATGCAGCAGAAATTTTATTAGTGACCATCCAGATGATAGTTAGAGAATTGTTAACTGTCATCAGCTGAATTATAAAGAAACATACACATTAATTTGACTGATCACATGGTTTGCACTTGAATGTGATGGTCATTCTAACATGATTTACTTACTTGGATTTTTAAGAGAAATTGTGCTTAAAAATGTATTTATTTTCATTTTATTTGAAAGGCTGAGAGATCTTCGATCTACTGGTTCACTTCCCAGATGCCCACAGCAGCCAGGGCTGGACCCAGCTTAAGCAAGGAGCCCAGAATTCAGTCTAGGTCTCCGATAGGCATGGCAGGGACCCAAGTAATTGAGCCATCATTTCCTGCCTCCCAGGATGCACACTAGCAGGAAGCTTGATCAGAAGCGGAGGAGCTGGGAGTCCTATGATTTGGGATGTAGGTGTCCCCAGCAGCATCTTACTCACTGTGTCAAATGTCCACCCCAAAATCTGCCATTTAAATTCCCGTGTTGATAAGTAAGGTGTTGAATTGCCTTACCATCTCAGCTCCATACAAGATCAAACTCGCTGATGTTTTTTGTTTTGATATCAAGGTGACCATGCTCTCCTGTGTGTCAGAATCAACAACATAGCAGTAGCTGTAGGAAAAGAAGCTAAACTTTACCTGTTCCAAGCCCAGGAATGGCTGAAGCTGCAGGAAAGCAGTCATGATTACAGCTGTCATGAAAAATTATCCAAAGCCCAATTGACAAGTGAGTATATCCTTTCTTCTTTGACCATTAAATATATATATTTTTAATGTCAACGTATAGTGTAGTCCATTTGTGCATTCCAGTTTGTTCCATAATAGTATGTATTACACTTTGATAATACTTTGTCTAGTGTGTTCTATGCTGGATTTTAAGTACACTGTTTCAAAAGAATACTTTTCCCCCCCTTTATTCAAATTTTTTGGACAAAAAAAAAGTCCAGATCGTTTATGAAGGGGTCCTTTCCTTCATTCACGATTCTACACTTTGCATCTTTCATGCCAATATGCAGATACATTTGACCCAGTGGTGGTGTACAGTAGCCATAACATCTTCTAGCAATGAGCTAAATGCTAAACATATATCATCTCGGTTAATTGTGTGACTTAGCCCAAGTGATGCTGTTTCACTGGGACGTGAGACTCAGTGAAATGAGACAGACAAAGTGCTGAACCAGGACCACATCATTTGTGCACCTCTGGGTTTGCCTACATATACCATAACCTAGTGGCTTGAATCCTTGATCTCATTCTTGTCAACAGTGTTCCATGCACTAGGGTTTTAGCTATTCAGAGTGAATGCAAAGAACACGTACCATCTTACCCTTTGGAAGTTTAGTTGATTGTAGGAAATCTTGGCATTTTGGAGTATGTGTGAGATAATATGAGAGTTACTCCTTTCTCTTGTTGCCCCATTGTTCAGAGACTCACGTAGGCCGTGGAAGGCTCCACTTTTAGGAAAACACTCATATTTCTAGATGTTCAGTCTTATTCTTAGCAGCTGTTTGCTTCCTTCATAAGACTGTTAGAACAGGAATGAAAGTAGAGGGCCTGGATCCTTGCCACCCGCCCATCGTGGGGGCCCTTCCGCCAGCTTTGTGAGATGGTATCACAGAATGCTGAGTGACCTCAGAGAGACAATTACCTAGAGTTATTTACTTCAACCCTGAATTTCAGAACTCTGGGACGTTTGTGCAGATGCTATTTATCAGTTATCTTGTCCTTTCCACACCAATTTGCTCATCCAAGTGTTCTACGTATGTATAAAAGCTCAGGTCCTTTGGATCCCAGCTCTAATAATGTCCAAACTGAACCCACTGCCATTTGCATTCAAACCTGGTTCTCTTCCGTTGTTCCCTGTTTCAGGAACTGGCACCTCCATCCACCCAATTAACAAGCAAGAAGCCAAAGGAGACCTCTAACACTCCCCACTTTGACCTCTCTACCTACTTCCAGTCTATCAGTGGGTGTGAGATTTTATGTGTGAATGTCTCTTGAATTCATCTATTTTTCTTTTTCTCTAGCCTCCTGTATTTTCCCAAGCTGCTGTCATCTCTTTGTACTGTTACAATAGCCTCCTAGCTGCCCAGTCTATAGTCATGCCAGTTCCCTTCTGTAACGAGAATGTCCTTTGGAAACAGCATGATCACATGTTATACACAGCACACCCTTAAAACATGTGAGTGGTTTCTCAGCCAGCGCCGCGGCTCACTAGGCTAATCCTCTGCCTTGCGGCGCCGGCACACCGGGTTCTAGTCCCGGTCGGGGCACCAGATTCTGTCCAGGTTGTCCCTCTTCCAGGTCAGCTCTCTGCTGTGGCCCGGGAGTGCAGTGGAGGATGGCCCAAGTCCTTGGGCCCTGCACCTCATGGGAGACCAGGAGAAGCACCTGGCTCCTGCCATCGGATCAGCGTGGTGCACCAGCCACAGCGCACAGGCCACGGCGGCCATTGGAGGGTGAACCAATGGCAAAGGAAGACCTTTCTCTCTGTCTCTCTCACTGTCTACTCTGCCTGTCAAAAAAAAAAAAAAAAATTCTGAGTGGTTTCTCACTCCTGTTAGCATACAGCAGGCCTCCTGGACCTGAGCAACCAAGCCAGCACAGACTGGCTGCCGCTTGTCCCAGTCATGTCACAGCACTGCCCCCTCTCATTTCATTTTATTATTTATTTATTCCATATTTATTACTTATTTCATATTTATTATTTATTTTATGGGCCATTGCACATGTTCTCTGGCATCCTATTAAGGTAACGCCTAAGTCTTTATAGCTTCTGGCTTTCCTGCAAAGCCCTGATCACAGTTACTACTTTATATTATATTTATTTATTATAAAATCAATCAAGTAGAGCTACAGTAAGGCTCTTTTAGTCTGTTCATTGATTCATTCATTGAGTACTTGCATTATTTTGTGTACTATGCTAGGCACTGGTGAGCTGTATCCTTAAGGCTGGTTACGGGTGACAGCAATGTATCGGATCAGTGAGAATAAATGTGGAGTTGCAACTGTGATAAGTATGATGAGTGCTAAATAGATGACACTGTAGAATGAGGATTTTTGGTACTTTCGTGCTTAGTTATTTACTGATCATTTTAGGAAGAATAAGCATAGAACTCAGTGCTTGAGGGGTTTATTGGTTGGTAGGTTGCTTGTTTTTTGTTTGGCACCTCAAAGATGTTTTCTTTTTCCAATAAAATCTTGCAGGGCAGCTTTGAGTTGTAGTAATATTGGTTTGCCGTCTTGTATCGCATGGTCAGTGTTTTACCACATACTGTCTACACTTGCAAATATGTCATTTTGGCTTCAGTCACATTCCTGCATTCCCAGAGGTTCTGCGTGGGGAGCCAGAATGGTACAATAGGAAGGCCACTAAAGTAAGTCAGTGCCAGTGACCTGACAAGGGCTTGTTGTCTTGGAGCCTCAATTTTCTTCTTGGTGCAACAGGCAAGTTGTACTAAGTTTCTTCAGCTTCCTCATAGTCCTACAGTGCTGTGATTCTAAATAGAATTCTCTAGGATGCAGTCACTTATGGGTATGTGAGTATAACTTGATGAAACTTCTTGCTGCCATTGCTTTTATTATTTTCCCTCTCTTCTATTCTGTTGATTGCAAGGGTATTCTTTTGAATTAGGGAACAGAATATATCAATAAACAGAAATTTCAGTGAAATAAAGAGTTTTGGAGCTTGAAACCAAGTAATAAATACATATATAAATATACACACATATATAAATATACACTGTTTTCTATATATTTCACCAATTCTTTTTCCAATAACAAATTCCAAATGTTAAGTGTCGCTCCCCATCTTCGTGGGGGAACGACACTAAACCCTGCCTAGGCTTCATATCCGAGTCACGGCACCATTATGTCGCTCCCCATCTTTGTGGAGGAGCGACACAGGACCCTGCGCTGTTCTTTTGTCTGCTCGGCCCTCCCCGGGTTTGCTGCTGGTTCTTCCCAGGTTGGCTACTGTCCCTTCCACCTCCGTGGAAGGGCGGTTCCCCCTAGCCACTTTCCCCACTTCCGCAGGAGAGTGGCACACCGCCGGCCGGCTCTCTCGGGGGCTGCACAGGTGTTCCTTCAGATAGATGTTCCCGTTAGATGTTCCTGGTGCATGTTGTCTCTCTCCTCCTTTATAGTCCTCTTCCACCAATCCCAACTCTGCTACCCACACGCCGAGTACGCTGCTCTCCTCCAATCAGGAGCAGGTCCTACAGTTTATTGGTTGAACTGGAGGCAGCTGTGTAGAAGCTGTTTCTCCCTTCTCAGCGCCATATTGTGGGAGAGCAGATGCATAGAATAAGTCTTAATCCGAGTAACTTAGTCTAGTCCGAGTTGCTCCCCACATTAAGAACATCTCCTGTCTCCTTTATACATTAGTGGTCTTATTTATCTTATGCTACGATTTAGTAGCTTGGATGCGTTGAGACAAAAAGTATATTCCTAAATTAATGATGCTGTCATAGTGCCACAAGTATGCAAATCCTTGTAAGAAGTATACTTCCTGGCTGTTAATGAGACTAAGAATTCATAGGCCTTGACCTGTTTGTTAATGAACCCATTAACTGTGCCCCGCTCCTATGTATGGCCTTCCTGCTGCTGTGCACTCTGCAAAGATGAGCAGATTTGTAAAGTCCCTAGTGTCAAATGTTGTGTGACTCCCAAATTAATGTTTGAGAATTTCCTTTTCAGTCTTTGTTTCTGATGTCATAAAGCATCAATTTTTTGAAAAACCCTAAAAACTATAGTTTTTTTTTTTTAAAGATTTATTTTATTTATTTGAAAGACAGAGTTACAGAGAGAGGTAGAGACAGAGAGAGAGGTCTTCCATCCACTGGTTCACTCCCCAGATGGCTGCAACAGCCCGAGCTGCGCCAATCCGAAGCCAGGAGCCAGAAGCCTTTTCCGGGTCTCCCACCCGGGTGCAGGGGCCCAAGGACTCTGGCCATCTTCTACTGCTTTCCCAGGTCACAGCAGAGAGCTGGATCGGAAGAGGGGCAGCCAGGACTTGAACTGGTGCCCATATGGGATGCTGGCGCTTCAGGCCATGGCTTTAACAGTGCCATCCCCAAAACTATAGGTTTTTAGAACAAGCAAAGAAAACATTTAAAAGCACTAAAAATAATCTGTTTCTATCTAAGAAATATATAACAAGCAAATTCAGAGAGGTTTGCTGTCAGATTATGGGAGCTAAATGTGTATAGAAAACTTTTTGATATTTTTGCTTTACAATATATATATATATCATTTCTTTTGTATACTTGGTAAATTTTATAAATCATTTAAGGGTGATAGTATTATTTTGTGTGTGTTGGTTAGCAGTAATCATTTGCTTCTTTAATGTGATTGGGCAATTAGCAATTCAGCAGCATTTGCTGCAACTCAAGTTTGTTACTATTTGAGGTACTAATTACACCAGCACAGAATATGTGTGCTGTGCTGTAGTCTTTTGTCTCAAAAACAATGAATCCACAGTTTTGTCAAGAGGGTTGTTGAAAAAGACAGTGAAACAAAGACTGAAGGCTAGTACCACTTCCTGAAGCACACTTCTGTTTATGTTTTATGTAAATACACATAATTTAAGGTGCAACATGTGAAAGTGTATTGATGAAAATATAATGGTGACTTTTATAATATTTTTCTAAGAGAAAAAGTACAAATGATAAGACAGCAACACAGTAAAGACTTCAGATAATGAAGTCCCAGTTCAGTAATTGAAAATTGTACTTTTAAGCAGTCTTATTTCTGAACCGTTTATTGATTATGTATCAAATCTTTAAGACCTTCAGATAGTTAACAGAAACTATAGTCTTTGCTATACTTTCCCAGAAACTGTATATTAAATAATAATAATAATCTAAATGCCAGTGAACTTAACAATAGTCAATAAAAGCAATGTTGTGCTGGTGCTACTCTAATCATCTTGTTCAGTATAACTTTTTTGTTTTTTTGAAAGGAAGCATTACAGAGTGGGGGGAGAGAAAAAGAGAGATCGATTTTCTATCTGTGGGTTCGTTCCTCAAATAGCTACAACAGCTGGGATAGGGTCAGGACAAAGCCAAGAACCTGGAACTCCATCCAGATCTCCCATGTAGGTAGCAGAGGCCCAAGTAATTGGGCCATCCTTTCTGCTTTCCCAGATACATTAGCAGGGAGCTGGACTGGAAGTGGAGCAGCCACGACTCAAAGTGGCACCCATATGGAATGGTGGCATCTCAGGCAGGGCCTTAACCCGACTTCACTTAAGCCACGCCAGCCACCAGTTTAACTATGAATGAGTGAAATTCCTGAATGTAAAACCAAGGTCCACAAAATTTGAATCTAGATTGGATATCTTTGTATCTCATTCATAAAGATCCTATAAATAACATTCTTCCAATTTTATATTAGGAAAATTTTCACACACAGAGAAGAGTTAAAAGATGGTAACATTGTTAATACTTTGTTACATTTTCTGTTTGTATGAGTTTGTTTTGAATTGGACCCTATAAACATAATCTGTCGGTATTGTGAACAGTTTGCCCCTGTATGTCATACATCTTCTAAGAGTAAGGACATTTTTTTTCCATAAACTCAATACCATTATTATATGTAGTATTATACTTTCATTATGTCTTCTAAAGTCTATTCCATAAGCACATTTCCAATTACCTCAAGAAGGGTCTTTTTCATATAACAGTGTTTTTCTACAGTTGAGCAAATGGTCACCCCCTTTGCCAGCATGTTGTGGGAGCAGGCTCGCACTGGGAATTGGGCCAATTGTCATCTTGGGTTTTTTTATGGAATTAGACTGTCTCCACTCTGAGCCAGGCACGGCAAGTGTCTTCATTTTACTATTGAAGAAACAAATGTAGAGAGGATGTTGTGTACTTGCTGATTTGCAAGGCTAAAACTTGTTCTAATTCTACAGCTCTTTTCATTTTCCCTAGAGTTTGAGACACTGTATTCCCACAGCTTCATCACATTAGTCAGTGCCTCTTAAGCAGGATCCCATTTTAGATCTGAAGTATCATTTAGTATTTCTTAAAAGAGAGTGCTGTTGGCATTTTAGAAAGAAAGCGCTTTATTGTTGAGACTTACCTGGTATTATGTGAAGTTCAGCACAGCTCCCCTCCAAGTATGCTCACAGCCATTGTGACAACAAAACTGTTCCCACATGTTTTCAAGTGCACTGGTGGGAGCGAGATCACTCTGGATTGGAGTGACTGGACTTACTAGTTTAACCACCCTGTGTTAGAGAAAGGAAAAGGAGAGTCACAATAATTTAGCAAGTACTCTATGACTGAGAGCATGCAAGGTGGCTCATGCAGGTGGCTTAGTCCATGCATTAGCTCTTTCCTATACTACTTGCATTTTACAGATGAAGAAGATGGTATTGCTTCTGTAGTTTGCCCAAGGTCATAGCAGGTAGCCACTGAAGCCTGGATTCAGATAGAGATCTGTATGATACCAACATTTTTGAGTCCCCTTCCCCAACTACTCTGTCACACTGCCTTGTGTATAGGCCTTATCTAGTATAATAACCTTTATATTCCTGTAATTTCTCTATTTCTACTACTTTTGGTACATATTTAAAAAAAAAAACAGGAAAAGATTTTGGAAAATCTTTTCAGCGTATTTGTCATTCATAGTTTTTAGATAAGATTTTCTAAGTCGAATGTTCCACTGTAAATTTAACTGAAATAACTTTCAAAAATGTCACTGTGATTGTTGTACAGCATTGTCAATATGCTTACTGCCACAGACTGTACACTTACAAATGATGCAGCAATGATTTTTTGTGTTGCACATATTTTACCATAATGAAAAAAAAAACATTTAATGTTGCTAACCTACTTTGAAAACATTTAAAATTAAAACTCAAAATTTTCAGCAAAACAGTTCTACTCATTTGTAATGGTTCATAATATTTTGATGATAGTTCCTTTGGTTAAGATGCAGTATTTCTCTCTACTTTACAGTTTACCTGCCCTGGTCATGGTAGGATTTCTGAAGCAGTAAGAACTAAACAAAGGATTCCATCCTCAGATTGATTTTTGTCTCTGAAACAATGAGCACCTTTGAGGGTTTTGCTTTGAAAGATGCCATTTTCTTTCTCTTTAAAGTGACCATGAACCAGAGTGAACATAATATGACAGTGTCCCAGATTCCATCTCCACAAACGTGGCACGTGTTTTATGCAGACAAGTATACATGCCGAGTTGACGAGGAGAATTGGCAAGTGGAAGATATCCCATTTGAAATGGTGTTACTAAACCCAGATGCTGAAGGAAATCCGTTTGATCATTTTGGTGCTGGAGAATCTGGTAAGAAGTATTTAAATATATCCTAAATCCAGACAAAGATTTATGTACAAATATCTTCATGTTACATTTTTAGAATTCTGAATTAAAAGTAGCCAAGTGTCCAACAGAAGAACAAAAACATTCACAAAAGTAGGTTTCTTATTCCTCATGGTAATTGTGTGGTTTTTCATTTCCTCTATACATTGTAAATCTTTTTGCTGTTTTTCTAATACCTCTGCATTATTTTCATCAACAGGAAAATGTTAATAAATTGAACAGTCTAAATTTGTACCCCAATGAATGGTTATGTGAGATTGGAAACTGCACTACTTGTCTGGCTGTCCTGTCACTGGGTTTTTTGAACAAAGACAGGAATTCCTATCATTGAAGCTTGCAGCCAGTTAGGAATGATCAAAGTCCATGATGCTTTTGAGAATCAGATTTACTTCCTTAGAGTGTTTCATCAAGATTTTAGGTGACTGTGTCCTATCCCACTAAGTGATATTCCTAATCCCAACAGAAACAAATGTCTTCTTGTGATCATGATAAACTTATTATAAAGTGTAACAGATTTCTAAATTAGCCTGGGGACAGGAATTGTAGGTCATCTATCAAAGAAAAGTCCTGGGGCCAGCACTGTGGCTTAGCGGGTAAAGCTGCCGCCTGCTGTGTCTGCATCCCATATGGGCGCTGGTTCGAGTCCCAGCTGCTCCACTTCCAATCCAGCTCTCTGCTATGGCCTGGGAAAGCAATAGAAGATGGTCCAAGTCGTTGGGCCCCTGCTGCCCCATGGGAAACCTGGAAGAAGCTCCTGGCTCCTGGCTTCGGATCAGCACAGCTCTGGCCCTTGCAGCCAACTGGGGAGTGAACCGGCAGATAGAAGAGCTCTCTCTCTCTCTCTCTCTCTCTGCCTCTCCTTCTCTCTCTGTGTGACTCTGACTTTCAAGTAAATAAATAAATCTTTAAAAGAAATAAAAAGTCCTAGGGGTTTACCTCTTCATTACTTCACTGTTCTTTCGGACAAGAACAAATTCAGTTCTGTTGCACCTTACTGGCCTTGAAGGAAGGGAAACAGGAGGAAGGCCACTTTAGATTAAACCAAGTGTCAGGTTCAAAGTATAAATTTGTCACTTAGAAAAGCAATTCAACAAGCATGTGTTATAGATAATTTAATGTAAAAATAATAATTAACTAATTTATTATATAAAGGGATAAGCACTTAAAAATCCTTTGGGTTCAAAAAGTTTGTACAAGTGACAGAGCTTAAATAGTTTTTAAAGAGTTTTTTTTTTTTTTTTAATGGCTTATTTATTTATTTGAAAGGCAGAGTTACAGAGAAGCAGAGGCAAAAAAAGAGAGAGGTCTTCCACCCACTGATGTACTTCCCAGATGGCCGCAATGGCCGGAGCTGCGCTGATCTGAAGCCAGGAGCCAGGAGATTTTTCTGGCTCTCCCACGAAGGTGCAGGAGCCCAAGGAGTTGGGCCATCTTCTGCTGCCTTCCCAGGCCATAGCAGAGAGCTGGATTGGAAGTGGAGCATCCAGGACTTGAACTGGTGCCCAGATGGGATGCCAGCACTGCAGGTGGCAGCTTTACCCGCTACGCCACAGAGACAGCCCCTAATGAGTTAATTTTAAAAGTCCTTTCTGTTTGCAGAACCATAACATAAGCTACTTGAGATATTTTTGAATGCAGGTGAACTTAAAGTTGAATTTCACTAATGATAACCTTGGGTCAGTGTAGATCATTATTGGAAGTTAATTTAGTCCTGGCATATCTTTTATCTTTGTTTAAAAAGATGTTGACATTTTTATCTCACACACATATTTTGAAAAGGCATGGAGTAAGGCCGGCGCCGCGGCTCACTAGGCTAATCCTCCGCCTAGCGGCGCTGGCACACCGGGTTCTAGTCCCGGTCGGGGCGCCGGATTCTGTCCCGGTTGCCCCTCTTCCAGGCCAGCCCTCTGCTGTGGCCAGGGAGTGCAGTGGAGGATGGCCCAGGTGCTTGGGCCCTGCACCCCATGGGAGACCAGGAAAAGCACCTGGCTCCTGGCTCCTGCCATCGGATCAGCGCGGTGCGCCGGCCGCAGCGCACCGGCCGCGGCGGCCATTAGAGGGTGAACCAACGGCAAAAAGGAAGACCTTTCTCTCTGTCTCTCTCTCTCACTGTCCACTCTGCCTGTCAAAAAAAAAAAAAAAAAAGAAAAGGCATGGAGTAAACCAGGTCTACTGATGGCATTAGTTGGCTTGAATGGTTGGACTGAATTGCTTTCAAGATCCACTTTAACCATAAGACTTCATTATTTCATGTGACACTTGGCTAATTTTAGGACAGGTCAGAGCTCACTGTCACTCTATACTGCACCCTGCTGCTCCTAGCCAAGGCGACATCTACCAGCTTTCTCCTCTCTGCCCTCCTGGATAGGCGTTTGGCTCAAGAGATTTTATTTGTTGTGTGGATCCATGAGGCTCTGATCTGCTTTTCCTTGCCTCCTTGTCCAGGGTTCCATTCTTTGTCTCTTTGCTCATCCCTAGTTGAGCAACTAAAGTTTGACCGTATTAAACGATCATATTTTTGCCCATATCTTCTGGTGTTTTCCTCAACATCTCAGTTATGGCAAGCTTCTTTTAGGATTCAGGCCAGCTATTCTGATTTAATTCTTAGTTCTGACTCCTTCTGACCCATTCCTGATTTTATGACTAATTTTTTGCGACGGAAAGAGGGAGACAGAGATCTTCCATATGCTGATTTACTCCCCAAATGGCCACAACAACCAGTCTGGGCCAGGCTGAAGCTAAGAGCCAAGAGCCTCCATACTGGTTTCCCATAAGCACTTGGGCCGTCCTCTGCTGCCTTCCATGTGTATTAGCAGGGAGCTGGATGAGAACTTGCACTCTGATAATGGGATGCTGATGTGCAAGGGGTGGCTTAACCCTCTGTGCCACAAAGCCAGCCTATTATAACTGATTTGATTTAGATAGCTAAAAGCTATCTAATACTGAGATGGGAAGAGTTACATTGGTAACGTCACCAACAATATTTAAATGAGGGACAAAATCTCATTGTAATATGTATTTTCATTGGGCATGAAATTCTGTGAGGATTGATTGTGCCAGAAGTAACCAGTCTTCATCCTTTTTAAAGATCACATCATTGTATTGGTTAAGATACCTGAAAACCTTTGAGAGTAATTTTGCCTTGAAGTCTAAATCCGTGGTTCTCAACCCATCACTGCGTATGTAGCTGGAGTTTTTTTTTGTTTTTTTTTTTTTTAAGTCCAGATGTCCACCCCCAGTGACTTAGGTAGATTTGATTTCGAGTGGGAGCCAAGCATCGGCAGTCAATCAGAGCTCTGAAGTTGATTCTGAAGTGCAGAGACACTGGTCAAAAAATCCGTGTGCTGTGGAACATGGTAGTTTTAAAGAGGCTTCGGAGGGATTCTTCTACTCTGTTGCCTTGGGTATGGAATTTGTTTCCAGGGAATAATCTCCAATTAGTTCACTTTAGAAATTTTTGCAAGTTTGTCTAATTATCTGCTCTGAGTAGAGAAAATTGATTTGCTATGCTTCTTACTGAGAATTGACTGTTGCCATATATTGAAGAGGTTTGAATTAGAATAATGTGCTATAAATTGCAACAATGTTACATGTTATTCTGGTTAAATTTTATAATTTGTTTTCTTTCAAGCCAATTATATATTTTATTTCCACCAGACTTTGGTTAATCTTCTATTTTAGAGTTGGTCTAAATTAAAAAAAAAAAAGACAATAACAACAATGGAAAAAAAAACTAAGGCAAATTTGATGTTACTTGAGAGAGTACTGAATAGAATTATAATGTATTAAGATAGGATAAAATGAAACTGCCTTTAAAAAAGATTAGAATCCTTGTTAACTGTATTTGTGCTCTTCTCAGAAGCCAAACAAGTCCCCAGAATCCCGTGAGCATTATTTCCTAAAGGCATTCAGGCTGGTTTTCATTGGCACAGTATAATAGGCTCTACCGCACCTCCATCTCACTGTTGTCTCTTTCTCCTGCATGTCCCAAGATAATGAGTTGGCTCTCCCATTTAAAAGCTCAGGAAACATGTTACTGGTAACACACTGGGATGCTTTTGGCTTAAAGTCACAGGAAACCCTAATGCGATAGATATAGATAATGAGAAAATTATTTTACACAAGATGTTCTGGGGCTCTTCTAAGGTAGTTTGTTTAGCATCTCTCCACCCTGCTGTCCTCTGCCATTAGCTTTGTCCTTAGCTTAGCTCCCTTTAGTTTGCAACTCACTGGGGGTAGTTGTGGGTATCACGTCTCAAGTGACTTCAAAACTCAGTATCTTTTAAGAGTTAGGAAATGTTTCCCAGAAGCTCCTTGAGAAATTCACTGGTCAGAACTGGGTCACATACACTTGTATAGCGTTGTAAGAAGAATGTTAGCCAAAGGCGGTAGAAAGAGGACAAGGGTAGCCAATTCTGTCAAAAGAGTTGCTGGCAAGGATACTGAGGTTTGATTGATGGAGACCAATCCAGCTGTGTTGAGGCACTGGAAGGCTGGCGGCTACTGGGCCCTAAGATAACAAGAATTGTGGACAGGCACTACTGTCCCCAATGTTGCCCCACATGACCCAAGGACTCTTTCCCCTTTCCTGCCCTCTTTTCTCCCATCTGCCATCATTTAGCAGGGTTTGAATTTATTAAAGCTGACCTGCAAGTTTTCTTCTACTTAATTTTCCCAGTGCTGCTTCCTGTAAGCTTGCCTTGAAGTCTATACACTTCTTCATAAGTAGTCAGCAACTGTTGCATACACATTTAAGAGTGTTTTTCTTCTTTAGTGCATATTAAGTTTGAAGTAAGATTTAACATTTAGTGTCTACCTGTTTTAAAATTAGAGTTCAGGGGCCGGCGCTGTGGCATAGCGGGTAAAGCCACCACCTGCATCGCCGACATCCTGTGTGGGTGCCGGTTCTAGTCCCTGCTGTTCCACTTTCGATCCAGCTCTCTGCTATGGTCTGGGAAAGCAGTAGAGGATGGCCCAAGAAGCATGGGAGACCCAGAAGAAGCTCCTGGCTCTTGGCTTTGGTTCAGCCCGACTTCGGCTGTTGAGGCCATAATGGGAATGAACCAGCAGATGGAAGTCATTTCTCTATTTCCTTCTCTCTGTAACTCTGCCTCTCAAATAATCTTTTTAAAAAAATTACAGTTTAATTTCCAAGTGAGCAAACTACGTATTGCTTTCTTCTTATGAGGCTGGTGGCAAAATAAAAGTAAAATTGATAGCTGAAGCAGAACCACCATTTTATCTTTGAAGTATTTGTGGATAGAGTTAAAGTAAGAATCTTTAGTCTAAAATTCAGTGAACAAAAGGTAGGACAAATGTCCTAGTTCAATATGTTTTAATATGTTATCTCAATATAATGATTTTCTGTGTTGGTTATAATATTTAATTACCTTGGAAGATACATTTAGCTTTGAATAATCCTAAAACACTGTTGTTGGTGGGACCTGTCTTTCCAGGGTTCCTGCCTCCTTTACCCTTCTGACCCATTAGTCAATCATCTGAAGGTTTTCTTTCCATGGTAGATTTGTAACCTGGTGGAGGTTGAAGCTTTATCTTGCAATAGATATTCTGTAAACTGTTATTAAAAAAATTTAAATGAGCGCCAGGATTACTTAATGTTAAGAAGGAAAGATAAAAATTAAGATTCAAAACACAAAATAGCACAAGGAGTTGCACTGACCCACGCTTGCTTGTGTTTGTGTCTGTGTTCCCATCTTGTTCCAGTGCTATAATTATCTCAGGATTATGGTTCCATTATTCCTACAGCTAGAATAGTTTTCTATGTAAGGAGTTTACAAAGAAAGTATATCCCTAGTATTATTTGATCTCTTCCTGAAATCTGAATGCTTTTTTTTAACTAGTACAGGAAAAGTGAGCGGTCCATGTTTCTATACATAGAACAAGGGAGACACCCAGTGGCTGCAACACTTCCTGCTTTTTTTTAACCTTAACCATGCCAAAAACGTGGTTGAGGTAGAACTATTTATTGACTACTTTTCCCACAGTTTTTATCTTCTGCATTGCTTTTCCAAAACTATTTTCCACATTTTGGCAGTAGTCCTTCCCCTGCGTGTTAACTGGAGTTCTCCACAGCTGGGAAATTGGAGCCGGTTCAGTGTTCACTGCTGGAATGAAGGGATTGGAGGTTACCATTCATTCGTAGCCACTGCCTCTGCACTCCAGTGTTAGAGAAAGCTTAGAAGCACTAATATAAGGGACTGTCTTGAGATGTAACCAAGGAAATTTAAGCCTTAAAGTCAAAGCTAGCTTTCTGGCTTACTATAAAAAAATTTCTAGACAATGAATATGCAGTCAAAAGATTCCAGATAAAGCAGAAAAAGTGTTTTGCTTGAGATTACCTGAAGACTGCACTGAAAAGCTACTAATCGGAACAGGAGGCCCCTAAAATGGCAGGTGCTGTTTTTACCATCAGATCTGTACATTCTTACAGTGTTCGTATCTTTGCCAACCTACTCCCTTTGCTCAGTTGTAATTTCCGTTCACGAACAACAGACCTTGATCCCATCATGGTCTGGTTTCCCTCTTCTGGCCTGCCCTGCCACCTCTACGTGCTGTGTGGTCTCAGTTCCCACCATGGTTAGGCTAACTTATCTCTGAGTAGCAAGTGGTGTTGACCATTTGGATCCATAGCTGTCTGGTTAGGGATGAGCCAGCTGTGGAGTGGGATCACGTGGCTTCTGTGGACTTTCCTCTGTGGCAAGAACTATGGAAGGGAGCTCAGACAGTGGTAGGTGTCTTGAAGAGCTGACCAAATGGAAATTGAAGGTAAAGGGACATCCCAGAGTAGTAGTTGTCTCCCGTGAGCTGTCTCTGGGTCACCCTTAGGCTCACCGAAGTGGAGATGCTGGACTCCACTCACAGTTTCTGATTCAGTAGATCTGATGGAGGAGGGCCAAGAACTTGCATTTACAAGTCACCTAGTGATGCCGTGGCCCTGGGGATGCACTTGGAGAAACATTGTCGGGATACTGACGGAACTTCTTACAAAAGAAATCCACTGTGGGGGTAAAGTGTGTATCTGACAGAACATTCACATCATGGTTTTCATTTACTGCTTTCAAACAAAACTGATTTTATGTTGAGTCCTTAGGCTTCCCTGATCACTGTGCTTTTTTGTTTGTTTCACAAGATTGACTTTTTTCTTTTGTCTTTTTTTTTTTTTTTTTTTTTTTGACAGGCAGAGTGGACAGTGAGAGAGACAGAAAGGTCTTCCTTGTGCCGTTGGTTCACCCTCCAATGGCCGCTGCGGCTGGCACACCACGCTGATCTGATGGCAGGAGCCAGGTACTTATCCTGGTCTCCCATGGGGTGCAGGGCCCAAGCACTTGGGCCATCCTCCACTGTACTCCCTGGCCACAGCAGAGAGCTGGCCTGGAAGGGGGGCAACAGGGACAGAATCCGGTGCCCGGACCGGGACTAGAACCCGGTGTGCCGGCGCCGCAAGGCAGAGGATTAGCCTAGTGAGCCACGGTGCTGGCCTACAAGATTGACTTTAACTAGTTTGGTTTACTCTGCCTTCTTAGAGTTAAAATTTGTGCTCCAAAATGAAAATTGTTTCTGTTTTAATAATTTTTTGTTGCTGTTGTTTACAAAAGTAATTCTAGGACTCCAGTTGAAAAACAAGTAGAAATATATCGACAGGAAGATGTGAAAGCAACCCAACACTACAGCTGGCTGTGTTTTACTGAAGCAAACTCCCTCTCTTCTCTTCACAGGGTTACATGAGTTCTTTTTCCTCCTAGTCCTAGTGTACTTTGTGACTGCTTGCATTTATGCGCAGTCATTGTGGCAGGCTCTTAAGAAAGGAGGACCCATGCACATGATTCTAAAGGTGCTGACAACTGCACTGCTGTTGCAAGCTGGTTCAGCTGTAGCTAATTACATCCATTTCTCCAGGTAAGGCAAAACCACTACCACTGTGTTCATCGTTACATCTAATTAATCCTAATTAGTCCACCCAAATTATGCTTGCTTTGATTGTGAACAATTTTCCCCCTGTGTTTGTAATTTACACTAATACTGTCCTCGTCAATTCCTCAGTTACTCCAAAGATGGAATCGGGGTACCTTTTATGGGAAGCTTGGCAGAATGTGAGTATCTCTCTCAAAACGTTTTAAACATGAACTTACTCTATGCTTCTTGCTTGTTTCCTTTTTTTCTTAAATTATATTTTTGTCATAGTACAATTTTTCTGCACAAAGTTGGTTAGAATTCAGCTCAAAATAGGATTACAGGTTTAGTTTGCATCTGTTCTATTTAGTTTCTTTTTATTGATAGATAATGTGTGCGGCTCTTACTTTTTTAGAGCATATTTATATACTTTCTCATTTTATCCCTCAAAAAAAAAATGAAAAGTAAGTCTTTTCATCCTGCTTTGCATTAAAACTCTGGTCTCCTGGGGCAGGTGGTTGATTAGTGGTTAGGACACCTGCATCCCATCTTGCAATGCCTAGGTTTGAGTCCTGTCTCCATTTCTAATTCTGGTTTCCTGATAACGCTCTCCCTGGGAGGCAGCAGGTGATGGCTTGAGTGACATTTGGATCCCTATCACTCATGTGGGAGATCTGGATTGCATTCTTGGGTTGCAGCTTCAGCCCGGCCAGTCCTGGCTGTTACAGGCATTTGGGGAGCCAACCGGTAGATGGATGCTCTCCCTCTTTTTCTCTTTGTCTCTCTAAAAACAAAGAATCTGAGCTCAGTGACATGAAGCACATTCCCAGTGTCATCCACTGAGGTGGTGAACCAGACTCAGACCCAAAATTTATGCCTCCAGAGCTGAAGTTTTTTCCTCTATTTTATTGCATTTTCCATTACACAATTTTTCTCTGTTTCTGACCAAGACCTATAGCATATACTCATAATTGAGCTAACCTCAGATTTTTACTCTTCTGTTGATAATAGGAACTCTGATGGAGTAATTTTTAAGTTATATACGATAAGCACTAATCATCCTATAATCATGACATTTCAAAGTGAACTTCAGAGACATCAAGTTGTATGACATTCTTAAACCTGGAAAACTAATTAATTTTTTAATAAATTTATTTATTTATTTGCATTTCATGAGTACAACTTTAGGAATATAGTAATTCTTCCCACCATACCGCCTTTCCACTCCTGCTCCTTCTCCCTCTCCCATTCCCAGTCCCATTCTCCACTAAGATCCATTTTCTTTTTCTTTTCTTTCTTTTTTTTTTTTTTTTGGAAAGTAAAAAGAGTAGCAAAGTTTATTAGGGTAGGGACATCTGCAAGAACAGGATGGGCACCTCTCCAGACAGGACCTCTGACTGGGGGGAGGGGGAAACAAGGTTACATGGTTGAATAGAGAGACTACACCTGGCCAGACAGGCGGCGGCTCAGCAGATAGGCAGTCCGGTTGAGGCCGGGGGTTTTTAAGGAGATGGGTCTTTGTCTTCACACATCTCCTCCTAAAACAAAGGATTTTATGGCTGTAAATATTAAGAAGCTCCTATCTGAGTTTTCCCTTGAAGGTATCAGACAGGAGGAAGCCTAGCTGGCGCCATCCTGGGTTCAGAGGAAGGGAGAGCAGGACCCCCTAGAGAATGGGGATCTGGAGCAGGGTATTTGAAATGCAGATACTGGGCTGCATCTGGGAGATTGTGGAAGATTTGTCTGGCAGAAGGGGCGGGGACCTCCACCTGGCAGGTTATCAGGTAGAAGGGGGCAGGGCAGGATGCGAATGCCGGGCTGCCCCTGAAACATTATCGGGATGACTTTGAGATGCAGATGCATATGCTGGACATAGAAGTCTTCTCTTTAGGCCTGTCATACACACATAAGCTCATATCTAACTTCCTACCTAACATTCCCCCCTCAAGAGGCAATACTCAAAATTCTTCCTTGGGATTATGGATGGAGTTCCGTTTTCTGTAACTTCTTCGAAGCTGGCATGTGGGCATCAAGGAGGATTTAGGTATTTCCTCTTGCTATCTGCTAAGATCCATTTAGATTAACTTCATACACAGAAGACCAACCTAATACCAAGTAGAGTTCAACAGTTTGCACCAAAAAAAAACACAAAAACAAAAAAAAAAACCCAAACAACAAAAAAAATGTTCCTCAATAGTCGAAACAAGGGCTGTTCAAAGTCATTGCATCTTGAAGTTAATTTCACTTTTTTTTAGAAGCTAGATTAACTTTAATGAAGCACCCAAGAATGATACATCTTTTGGGAACATTTTGACATAGTTATAATACACTCTTTGAGGACTGAGGTCCTGCATGGGAAGTTAGTGCATAGTGAATCTTGTTGTTAATTTAACAATTAACACTCTTATTTTTGACGTCAGTTATCATCCAGCTCTTGATTTAAGCTGCCTAGGCTATGGAGGCCTTTTGAATCCACAAACTCCGTCAGTATTTAGACAAGGAAGTAGAAGCAAAGTGGAGGTTCTCTCTTCCCTTGAGAGAAAAGTACCTCCTTCTTTGATGACCATTTCTTTCCACCAAGGTCCTTCATGTAAGACATTGTTTGCCACAGTGTCTTGGCTTTCCATGCCTGAAATGCTCTAATGAGCTTTTCAGCCAGAATCCTGGAAAACTATTTAATATTTGTTCTAAAAAGCAGATTCTGAATATGAAAATATTCAGGATTTACTTTTCTGTAGATTTTGATACTTCTCCTCTAGCCTCCTCACTGTCTAATAGGATGTCTTGTGGTACTATTGTTGGTCATCTTAGGGCCCACTCCTCTGGGGCTTGCTGCCTGAAACTTCACGAACCTTTTGTTTTCCTTGTGAAGAGGAAATGTACAGTTCAATTCCTTGCCATGAACCAGGGGAGCTTATCCTCTCTGAACCATTTTTGGGAGCCCTGCCTCACCTCTTTTCTTTCAGACAACTTGTGGGTGTTTAATAGAATATGAATGTCAAAGCTGAACAGAGCCCTTAAAATCATTCAGGTCATGCATCTTAGATAAGGAAATTCAGGTCCAAAGAGGCATAGAACTCAGAGCCATAATCAAAGATTGTTGACTTTTTGGGAATATCTGCTGCATATAGAAATACTGTTTTATAGTATTGGGCATTTTCACTGAAGATTAAAAAGATTTTTTTTAACAACTGCAATAAGTCATTGTTGCTAGTTCTTGGTGGTTCCAACAACAAAAGGTTTTGTTAGTTAAGTGATTAAAATCCAAGACAGAATGGGAGTTTTGAGTCAACATATCTCTGAAAGGGTATAGCATTAGGTTTTTGGTTTGCAATTTTTGAATATAAAAATTATGTGCCACAGATCATTTTCTGTTTCTGTAAGAATATCCTATGTAAAAGAAGTAAAAGTTATAAACATCAAAATTATGGGTGGCACTTTGAAGGAAGTTTTTATTTTGTTAATTTGTGATCACAAGTTTATTCCAAAATCTACCTCAAACTACACAGATGATAGGAAAAAAAGTGATAAAACCCTTTTTAAAAAAATCGATAAATAGGAGCTTTAAAATAAAATACCCATTGAACTTGAAACATTTATAGGTGTTCTGGAAATGGTGAACTGTATACGGGCAGTTTTGGTGCATCCTTTCTAAAGCCTGCTACTCTGCTCTGCAGTGTGGGCGGCGGCCACCTGGTGGCACATCACACTAATGCATGGAGTGGAGTGGCTCATCTGTGCGCAGGGTCTGGCACTAAAGCCCACTTTATTGGTTTTTAGGGTGGGTGTGCATTTTCTGGTCTTGTTTCTCATTCATAGTTTCAGAATACAACCCAGAAAGTACAATGATAATATCCTTTGCGTTGCCGAAATTATATTTAAAATTGTTTCTTTCAATAAGCAGTAAATTACAGAAAATAAAATAATGTAGTTAGAAAAGCTAAGGAAAATAGCAAAGATATTTAAGGCTGGACTTGAAAGAGATGTGATATGGGCATGTCTGTATATTTTCAAATAGAAGAATTGCCATTTAAATGCTTTTATTAACATTTACAAGTCTTATGGCAAAATTTTAATTCTTTAAAATTGTACATGAAAATTTTAAATATGTTATCTCAAAAATGAAGGAAGGAAGGAGAGAGAGGAAGGGAGAGAGGAAGGGGAAATATCATTATATCCTTAGAATTATATCCACATCTGGCTAAAAAGCCCATGAGAGTATTTCAGACATGGAAAGCCAAGACACTGTGGCAAAAAATGACCTAAATGAAAGATCTCTGTGAGTGAGATCCCAGCAGAAAGAAGGTGCCATCAAAGAAGGAGGTACCTTTCTCTGAAGGGAGGAGAGAACTTCCACTTTGACTATGGCCTTGTCTAAATAAGATTGGAGTTGATGAACTCAAGAGGCTTCCATAGCCTTGGCAGCTCATGACAAGGGCCTAGGGTGATTACTGACGTCATAAATAAGAGTGTCAATTGTTAAACCAACAACAGGAGTCACTGTGCACTTGCTCCCCATATAAAACCTCTGTCCTTAATGTGTTGTACTATGAAAATTAACGGTAAAACTAGTCTTCAAATAGTACTTCATACTTTGTGTGTTTGTGTGGGTGCAAACTGTTGAAATCTTTACTTAGTATAGAGTTGATCTTCTGTATATAAAGATAATTAAAAATGAATCTTAATGAAGAATGGGATGGGAGAGAGAGTAGGAGAAGGGATGGTTTGCAGGTGGGAGGGTGGTTATGGGGGGGAAGAACTGCTATAATCCAAAAGTTGTACTTTTGAAATTTATAATTATTAAATAAAAGTTTTCTATAAAAAAGAATTATATCCACAAACTCCATTGAATCTGTTAAAAACTAATTAATATTAAAAATAAGTTGGGGAAAAATAAATAAAATTGTACCTGAACATCTCATTGGATTTCCTCAGCTTCTCTTTGGAAATGCCTATCTTTTTGTGGCTAAAAAAAGTGATATTCTCATCTCAATGCAAAAAAATACCAAATTATTTTTATTGCAAAGACTTGGTTGACTTTGGTTTTTAATTCCCTTTAGTTTTTGACATCGCTTCCCAAATTCAGATGTTATACCTGCTTCTGAGTCTGTGCATGGGCTGGACCATAGTCAGGATGAAGAAGTCTCAAAGCAGACCTCTCCAGTGGGATTCGACCCCTGCCTCCACTGGCATTGCTGTGTTTATTGTCCTGACACAGGTGAGCATTGATCACCCAGTGTTTCTGCTTAGTGAGAGTCAGAAATGCAAACTGGAACATACTGGGGACACATGAGGAATCTGGGTCGTTTTGAAGTAGGAATTTAAATGGTGATAGAGTAAATAGCTTTGTAAATCCTCTGTGTGCTGGGGCTGGCGCTGTGGCGCACTAGGTTAATCCTCTGCCTGCGGCACCGGCATCCCATTTGGGCACTGGTTCTAGTCCCGGTTGCTCCTCTTCCCATCCAGCTCTCTGCTGTGGCCTGGGAAAGCAGTAGAAGAAGGCCCAAGTGCTTGGGCCCTACACTCACATGGGAGACCGGGAAGAAGCACCTGGCTCCTGGCTTCAGATTGGCGCAGCGCCGGCTGTTACAGCCATTTGAGGAGTGAACCAACGGAAGGAAGACCTTTCTCTCTGTCTCTCTCTCTCACTGTATGTAACTACCTGTCAAATAAATAAATAAAATCTTTTAAAAAAAATCCTCTGTGTGCTAATATATGTACACTGCAGAATTTAATTGTAATTTGTCTGAATGTGAGCTTTCTAGCAGCCTTTTTTCTGAGAGACAGAGAGATTGTCCATTTACTGATTCTACTGGTTGCACTCCCCAAACACCCAGCTGGGCCTGGAGAAAGCTGAAGCTAGAAACTGGAAATTCAATCTAGGTCTTTCACATGGGTGACAGTGACTCAAATATTGGAGCCATCACCTGCCACCCCAGGATATGCCTTAACAGGAAGCTGGATCAGAATTGGAGCCTGGACTTGAAACCAGGCACTCTGACTAGGGATGTGAGCATCTCAAGTAGTACCATCACTGCTATGCCACGCACACGCTGTGCCAAGCACATACTGCCCACCAACTTTTTAAAGTATAATATAGTTAATTTTTTTTTTTTTTTTTGGACAGGCAGAGTGGACAGTGAGAGAGAGAGAGACAGAGAGAAAGGTCTTCCTTTGCTGTTGGTTCACCCTCCAATGGCCACTGTGGCCGGAGCGCTGCAGCTGGTGCACCGCGCTGATCCGAAGGCAGGAGCCAGGTGCTTCTCCTGGTCTCCCATGGGGTGCAGGGCCCAAGTACTTGGGCCATCCTCCACTGCCCTCCCTGGCCACAGCAGAGAGCTGGCCTGGAAGAGGGGCAACCAGGACAGAATCCGGTGCCCCGACCGGGACTAGAACCCGGTGTGCCGGGACTAGAACCCGGTGTGCCAGCACCGCAAGGTGCAGGATTAGCCTAGTGAGCCACGGCGCCGGCCAATATAGTTAATGTTGGGTTTGATTGGCATTTTCTGTTCAACAAGTGTCTTCTTGCATATTTGCTGGTATATGGTACTCAACATTGAATCAGGAATCAGTGAATTTGAGATTCGTCCATTGGCAAGGATCTTTAGAATTGTCTATACATAAAAGAATTTGAATCATTATGTGAGAGTAATTAAAAGACAAAATATGGAATAAAAAAGAATGGGATCTTGCTTTCAGAGCAAATACAGAAACAGATCTGGTCTTTTAGAAAGGTCCTCTCTGCCTTTTTTTCTCTTCCTTTATGGTGGTAGTGTTGACATAATTCTAGGATATCCGTATGCCTGTGTGCACTGGTTTTGTGAAAACAAAGAAGAAAGAAAGCTATAACCACAAAACTTTATATAGAGTTTGTGACCAGCATTAGCTGTAGCTGCAATTGCACCTGGGCTCTGTGAAGGACACTGTAATGAAAGAAATATTAATGAAGGTGCGGCAAGTGCTTTGTTTGTTTATATGCCTCTAGTGTTTGTTTAGTTCCATGGGTGCTAAGTGAAGTTAGACTACTTGAATTTGCATAATTGACTTGAGAAAACGACCATATCACAGGTAGTGATATTTAGAAAAAAAAAAAGTACAGGAAAGGGGCTAATGAAAAGAATTGAAATCAGAAGTGATTAAAATAAGCAAGAATCTAACTTAATGGTTTTGACTGAGGAATTGAGAGTAGTGTGAATATCACTTTAAACTCTCATTTCTCAATTCACAGCTCCTTTAAAAATTCAGCTCTCATTATCACTTCATTATAATTTTAATTCATTATCATAGATAAATACAAATTGAGATTATGACAATATACTATAGTAGAGCTTATGCACTTTTGGAAGAATACGTTAGACATAGCGAGGTCAAGGCATTTGAGAAAAACTACCAAAGACTACATGAATATATATATATACATATATATATGTGTATATATACATATATATATGTGTATATATATATATACATACACTAACATGTGTATGAAAATAGGCTCAAATATTTAAGGATGTGAATCATGGGAAATGGTAGTTCTAGAAGAGTGCTTCTTTGTTGTGGAGGTTACATTTAGAAACACAGGTGAAGGAGTCTGATGGGAATAATTTGGTAGAGGAAGGAGTAGCGTTTTCGGTCTTAGCAAATATTGATCCCAAGAAGAATCCTTCACGAGTACAGGATGACAAACGGGTTTACTTATTAAGCACACTAAGAGGAGAGAAATTTGGGTAGAAGATGTGAAAATGAAGAAAGGCGAAGTTGCTGCCCAGCACCATGAAGTTTAAGAATTGGATTTGACATTGACTTTGGATCTGAAGGCTTTGGATGTCACTGTGATGAGGGTGGGGTTGACAAAGGAAGCCCAAAGGGCTACACACATTTCTGCATGTTTGATGGTAAAAACATGACTGTAATTCAGTAAGGACAGAGGAAACATGGACACTGATATCTATTAAGTAACAGTAAACAGAACAGCTTAATGAAAACTTGCCAAGCAATGTGGGAGAAAAGGTCAACAAACAAGGAAGAGTAACAATGCCCTGGGCCCTTAGGGGGAATATTTATTTATTTATTTATTTTTTAATATTTATTTCAAAGGCACAATTGACAGAAAGGGAGAGACACAGAGAGAGGTCTTCCATTTGCTGATTCACTTCCCAAATGACCACAGAGGCCAGGGCCACGGCTGGGCCTGGCCAAGCCAGGAGCCTAAAACTCCATCCAGGTCTCCCAAGTGGGTGCAGGGCCTCAAGCACTTGGGCCATCTTCTGCTGCTTTCCTAGACGTATTAGCAGGGAGCTGGATTGGAAGTAGAGCAGCCAGGATTTGAACTGGAGCCCATCTGGGATGCTGGCATCACAGGCAGCAGTCCAGTCTGCTGTGCCACAGATGCCGGCCCCAGAAGGTGAATATTTAAAATACTGTCTCCTTTACCTAGAGAGGTTACCACAAAAAAGAGTGAGGTCTAAAGTCAGCCACTGTGGCTTGTTAGTTTCTGGATTACAAAAGCTATCTGAGATATTTGAAAGTTACCCTGAGATGGTAGGCTTGAATGCAGAATAGTTTGATTTCTAACCATGGTGTGGAACTGAAAAGCAGATGGATTTAGAAGAAGTATTAGTTGTTCTCTTAACCTTTTCAATTTAGCTTTATCCTTAGAGGTGTCTTATTTGAATTGTTAGCGCAGTAGCAGTTTTTAAAATCTTCAGAGTGTGGTCTCACTTGATAAAACTCCCTTTTCTCTAGCTTAGAGTATCAGAGCAAGGAAAAGACTGTGCCTGCACTTCTTAATTGACGGTGTTCATAGTCTGATAAGTCTTAGAGCCTCTTAGGAATGTGTGTGTCATGTTCAAGAGCACGTGCACAAAAGAGTTTTTTAAAAGTACTCTTATTGTAAGTGAATACGGATTTTGTTCTCTAAATGTGATATTGTTTTTTGCAGAGTGTTTTGCTGCTTTGGGAACAGTTTGAAGATACCGGTCATCATAGCTCCCATTCACACCACAACTTAGCAGGGATCCTTCTGATCGTTTTAAGAATTTGCCTGGCATTGTCATTAGGCTGTGGACTCTATCAGATCATCACAGTGGAGAGGAGCACACTCAAAAGGGAGTTCTACATCACATTTGCCAAAGTATGAGTTGGAGTGGAAATGGGGTGGAAGGGTGGACATGAGCTTCAGGCTGATTGCGTTGGGAAGTTAATAAGCAACTGCTGCTAGCCTTTCTTAAACTTCTCTTGTGCGCCAGGCACCACCCTGAGCCCTGTAAGTGCTCAAATCTAGTCCTCACCAGCTACATGATGTAGGCATTGTTAGCCCCATTTCACAGAACCCATGGAGCGGTGTTTTCCATGTAATCTTTGGCAGGTCAGTTTTGCCTCGATCATCATTTGGTTCTAGAGCAGAGTGCGGGTTGCCGCGTCTGCAGCTGTTGATTCCCAGGGAGTGAGGGAGTGCTGCTGTGAGAGGTGGGTGCTCTTCTGCAGTGCCAGCATTGTATGTGCGTCAGCCACCGCCCCCCCGTCCCCTGGGAGTGGGAGCAGGTTCACCTCCCCTTTCTGTGTCTTCCTCACACTGGAGAGATCCCAGAGCTAGTTAGATTCTTAAACTAAAGAAAGACGAGGGGGCAGGAGCAGTACAGTATGGAAGCCTCCCTCCTGGGAAGGTTCTGTGCATCTGGTACTCTGAGAAAATCCAGGTCGCTTCGCCTTGGCACCTGGGAGCAGGGTTCTGATCAGTCTCCCAGCCTGCCCTCAGAGTCCCGGGCCGTTCTGGGCAGCCGGGGCAGGAGGGCCAGATTCCTTCTGTCTCTAGCTGAGCTCCGCAAAGCTGCTGCTGTGACACCAGGAAGGAGCCTCGGGCCCAAACAGGCAAGAAAGTGCCATTTTGCTTTTGAATTTGGACAGGGACGGGAGTGCGTACTGTTTGATAACTTAGTGTGCTTGAGGTGGTTTTCCGGTTTTGGTTTGTTTAAAACAGTACCAAACTTTTTTCTGGAGCTTAAGAAAAGGTGGTTTTTTATGTTTTAACTTTCTGAATAGGGTCAAACATCCAAAAGTATTTAAAAAGTATCTCTCTGCCATCTGTCTACTCATTTCTTATCACTGCTGGGAGTTTCTGTTGTAGCCTGCTAGAGAATTCTTATTATGCCTATATATTTGCTTTTATTTTTATACAGATAGAAACATAGCATATTTTTCTACATCTTTTTTCCCTCAGAATCTTCCTTATTTACCAGACACCTCAATAGCTACTATTTCATTAACTTGTTTACTCAAATTTAATTTCGTAAAACAGAGTATGTTACCATCCCATGGTTCAAGAAAAACTTGAAAATGATATTTGAGAAGTGTCATGTAAATTGGTGCCCATTCTTGCCCACTCAGTTCCCTCTGTGCTACTCCTCAAACAGGTAGCCACTGTCAATCCATTATTTTGTGTTTTCTTGTAGCATCTCTTTGTGTGTGTGCATGCACATATGCGTGTGCATTCTTTTTTATTTTTACAATTATATTACGTATTTGCACCTTGCTCCTCTCACGTTATTAATCTGTCACTTGTGTTCATGTTTTATAGTATGTCAAAATGTGTGTTCCTAACAGATTTACAAATAAAAGTTTCTGAATACTCCAAAAAACCTCATTTGGTCAGAAACAAAGTATTAATGTCTCAGCAACAGCAAATTTATTTTTCCATTTTTTGCAAGCTCTACTCTGAAGGCCACTTGAGGTTATATTTATTAGTAATACACTTAATAACGTCTTTCTCTGCTACATCCTGAAAATAAAGGCACAGCTATACTTATTTGGCTTATTCTTGATTCGTTTCAGGGCTGTATCTTATGGTTTTTGTGCCATCCAAGTCTGGCATGCATTTCTGTCATTTTTAATGACTACCAAAGAGATAAGGTAAGTAATATATGTGATTACTTTTTTTAGGAAAACATAGTCTTTATTGGTAAAATATTAAAGTAGGAGGGGGACTGTCTGTGGAAGTTTTTGGAATTTTTGAAACAAAACTTAAGCTGAAGAGAATATAAATTAGAAGTTTAAAATATTTTAAAAAGTACTTAACATTTTGTGTATAAGCAAAATGATTGGAATTGATTTTGTTCTTATTTTTAGCCTATTGCAGAATACTGTTTTACAGCCAAATTATGTAATTTATAACACGGCTTTGCTAAGAAAAAGCAATTACAATCATTTTGCCATATAATCAAAAATGAAGACAGTCACAAAAAGCGGTTGAGCTGCTTTTGCAGGCTGAGCACACGAGGCCGCCACGTTGTGATTGCCTGCGTCCCTCCCTTCTCAGTGTCGGCTCCATCCCCGGAAGGGGGAGCTCAGCCGGGAGCCCTTGAGGAGCAGGGCAGTCTGTGCTGGAGCGCACAGACGCTGATGGAGCCTGAGCGGCAAGAGGGCAAACGGGAAGGTAGAAGGTTGTCTACAGAAGCAGAGAAGCGACTTGAGAGTTTCTGAAAGAGCTTTTAGGGTCCGCACAGCCGGGGGCAGGGGCATGCCTTATTCCTGTGACTGAGTCAGCCAGACCCTGGTTTCTCTTATTACTGAAACTGTGGTGCATGTACTCTTAGGAAAGAACGATTTAGCAGATTGTTCTTTTGCATTTCCCTTTGGCTTCTATAAACTCGTGAGCAGTTACAGTTTTCCTACTGATGGCTCCTTTGATGGCCCATACCCCCATGAAATGAAGGGTGGAGTCCTGGCCCTATGTAAAAAGTATATACGGGCTCCTGAGAAATTGAATATAATTCCTCTGTTTCTGTGTGCAGTAAAAGCATTTCCTTTCTTCTCTTTTCAGGTTATTACAATAGGTGTTATCCTTGGCCAGTCTGTTGCCATGGTTATCCTCTACAGACTCTTTCTCTCCCACAGTCTATACTGGGAAGTTTCTTCCCTTTCCTCAGTAACACTACCACTGACCGTATCGTCTGGACACAAAAGCCGCCCTCATTTCTGATACTTGATTTCTGTGGAAAAGAAAAGTGAAGGGGTTAAAAGAGTGCAATAAGGACCCAAATACAGTGACTTTTTTTTCATACATTTGGTATGAAAAATCGAATAGCAAAAGCAGAGCATGTTTCTGTATAACTGCATTTAAGCAGTACCAAAACTGAAAAAAGGTAATAACTGAAATGTTTTAAAATACATGTAAACAATAAACTTTCAGGAAATTCTGTTGTTATAAGGTGATTGAAGCAATTTCCATATGGAAATACACGTGAAACAGAATTATATGACATTTTGGTAAGGTACCCCTTGCAATGCCTCATCCTACATCCATAGCTAACTCAGGTTTGATAGTCTTGTAAAAAGTAATCAGTTAAATGATTACTTGCTTTTATATATCTAAACTGGTTCAGTTAGGAAATCAGTGTAATAGACTGATTTTAAAAACTGCTTCTTTTTTTCTTTAAGGAAAATGCATTTGAAAGAACTGAAAGTGAAATTACTTCAGGGAATGAATATAAAATATGTTCACAGTTAAATGGATGAGCTTTTGTTTTTCATGGGATGGGTTGTTCTTGTATATTTTTCTGTCTTTTGGGGCTCTAGTTCAGGTTTTAGCTTGATTAGCAAAGTTCTTTTGACAAATAGTTCCTGAAAAATAAAACTTAGAGATTTATTACATGGGTGGTAAAGAAAAGGAGTTTTAAAATTTAAGTACTTGGCTGAAGGGGCAAGCAGGTTTTTGTGTTTAAAAAGAAAGAAGGAAAAGGTACTGTGTGATATGGCACTAAAATTTTAATCCCGATATAATTCGTTTCTCTAACATTGAATCCCCAATCATAATTAAGCCGTATACAAGATTAAGTTAACAGAAGCATTTCACATAAATGTTGGTTTCAGTCTTCAACTACCCATGAATTCCTGCCCAAGGATGCTTAATCAGGATTAAATTTCCTATGAATAATTGAAAAACAAAATACTCACTGGATTTGCTATAATCCGTGTTGGCACTGGATTTTAAGTAGTTGCCATCTTGAATCCTTTGTAATAAAGCCATATTGGTGTGTGGGTGGGTGGGTGGGTGTGGGTGAGAGAGAAAGAGAGATGCCCCAGAAGGGAGAGAGGGAGAGAAAGAGAAATGCTCCATTACTTACCCACTATGAGTATACTCACTAAAATGTACTTTATCAAGTGCCTGATAAAAATTTGCCAAATGGGTGTCAATACCTATTGTGTGTGAATATCCCATTAATATAGTCACTGATTGGCAATCATTCCATTGCTGTTTGTCAAGTCGTTCAGGCCTTTTCATTTTTACCTCTGGCTTACTTAAAATTTTTTTTATCTATTTATTACATTTTTAAGCAAGAAGTAGTACTCTGATCTGGTAATTATACTTTTAAATACTTAAAATAATGTAGTACAATTTCAGAATATCTATGGCTTTGTCTTTGTTTTTCACTTCCATTTTGACTCACAGGAAATGAACAGCATTCTGCTTCAATTTAAAGGCAAAATACATGTGCAGAGGACTAGCAAAATGGGAAAGCAACGGCATTCAGCCTGCTCATTAAATCATCTCTCTAATAGTTTTTTGTAAATCATTTGGTCAACGAGAGCCAAAGATGAATACTTGGAAGTCTGAGATGGACTTCAGCTTACATGTTTGCTAGGTGGTCAGAACCATTAGCTTTACCCTGGCTCACCAGTACCCCAGTTCTTGTGTGTTGTGTTCAACCGAGGCAATTAATTAACCTACAAAGCAAAAAAAAAAAAAAAAAAAAAAAAAAAATGAAGCCTTTTCATAATTTGTGAAGTTGCAGCAATGAGAAGGAAATAACGTTCTGTTATTTTCCTCAGAGAACAGTCGCTGTCATCAACATACATGACATTTAATACTATGCATGCAGTTACGAAGCTTAAAACAGTATTTTGTTTACTTTAATTATATTTTAATTTATGGTTGAAATTGCTGATAATTTATTTTGTTACTCAAGAGCCATTGTTAAGTGAAGGAAAATAGTTGTTAATAAATGTAGTGCACTGTCTGTGACTGGCAATCAGGGACATGAGTTCCAGTTCCCGAGTCATGACACGACATCCATTGTGTTTCCACTGAGATTCAGCCCTGCAGACTGCAGAGACACGTGTATGCTGCGAACTCTAATTAAAGATTTTAAAATTTTCTACTTTCCTTTCTCTGTTAAATAATGCTTTTTAAAAATTTGTTTTTGCAATTTTTCTTAAGATAAATGGTCTGTGTAGTACTTGTTTTTCTTTACAAGTGTTTTTTTTTTTTTTTTCCCCTTTCCTTAAAAAGCCTGAAAACTGGTCAGCATGAATGCCTACCAAGCATCTGGCCTTTCCTCTTATCACTAAGTCCTCCTGCAAACACAGAAACTCCCATTGAACCGCATATAGCAGGGACTGATGATTCCTCTGGGGCAGGGGTGGGAAACGTCCAGCCCAATAAATCTATAACATGCTGATTTCTAAGTTGATAATTTTATATGGCTGCAAATGATTTTTTAGATACCTCAAAGGCCTTTGGCAAGAGAAAAGCTCCCCACCTCTGCAGGCAACCCAACTGTTGAGTTTTTTCTACTTTACTCTCATGATTTAATGAGCACACATTAGGTATGTATATTAATGAGATTGAGTGGCTATCTGTATTAGTCTTTCTGTTGCAACAACGGAATGCCTGATGCTGGGTATTTTATAAAGAAAAGATGTCTATTTAGCTCACAGTTCTGGAGAGTGAAAGTGCAAGATCAGACAGGCTCATGTGTTTGGCCTCTGTTGAGGGCCCCTCTGGCTATGGTCACAGCATAGAGAAGTAAAAAGGAGAACAAATATGTGTAGTAAGGGCCGAGCCCCTGGGGTATCCTCACTTTATAGCAACCAACTCACAGGAACCAACCCACTCTGCCAGCCCAGCATTTACATCTGCAGAGTGGTGCCCTACCTCTTTCACCAGGCCTCAGCGATTAGAGTCCCCACCAGTTTGCTGGGAACCATGCCTTCAGCCAGCGCCTGGACCTCTGGGAGGCATTCAAGCCACAGAACTGCCCGCGCTTAATGTTAGCTGATGATTTGAAGATTAAAACTGGAATTGTGCTGAAATCAGAAATGAGCTTGAATATCAGGACCTCAGCACACTTCAGTATTTGAATCTGGCTTTTGGCCAAACAGTATTTTTAGCAGGGAGAGTCAATCCAGGCAGAAGAGCTTGCTTTAGGGAGAATTTTCACAGTCTTTCAGTAAGCCAAGTCTAGTGAAAACAGAAGTTACACAAATCTAAGGTCAACTGTATAGCAATATGATTAGAACTTGTACATCACCTTGAACATGACTGCACATTCTATGGAAGATCTTTGGAAATCCGCATTATTTGTGAAACATTATGTTAAATAGCTTTTGTGGTATCAAATAATTGAGATTTTTTTTTTTTTGCGAATTGATAACATAGAAGAGCCAATACTGTTTTTTTTTCTTCCAATGTGAGTTTGTAAATTGAGACGAAGATAGTTTAATTTTTTGTATAAGATCTGAAAGCCAGTGGGGAAGCAGTGTCACCTGTGCTCTGGCAGTAGCTCTGTACGTAATCTTGCAGCTTCCACACTTGGGCAGCCGTCCTCACAGCATCGGGGGCATTGTGCCCGCTGCCGCAGGAGAGCACGAACCCTGGAGAAGTTGAAAGAAGCAGTTGTACCTACACCAGCCGTTCTCCACTGTGCAGCCAGGACAGCCTCTTAAGATAAGTCATCTGAATGCTGGGTGCACAGGAATTCTTTGTGCTTAATTTTTTTTTTTTTTACAAGGGTGAAGTTATTCCAAAATAAAAAGTTTAGGGGCCAACACAGTGGCGTAGTGGGTAAAACCACTGCCTGCATTGCCAGCATCCCATATGGGCGCTGTTTGAGTCCTGGCTGCTCCACTTCCAAATCAGCTCTCTGCTGTGGCTTGGGAAAGCAGCAGACGATGACCCAGGCCCTTGGGCCCCTGCACCCTCATGGGAGACCCAGAGAAAGTTCCTGGCTCCTGGCTTTGGATCGGCGCACCTCCGGCTGTTGCAGCCATCTGGGGAGTGAATGAGCGGATAGAAAACCTCTCTCTCTCTGCCTTTGCCTCTCTGTAATTCTGCGCCACGGCTCAATAGGCTAATCCTCCACCTAGCGGCGCCGGCACACCAGGTTCTAGTCCCAGTCAGGGTGCCAGATTCTGTCCCGGTTCCCCCTCTTCCAGGCCAGCTCTCTGCTATGGCCCAGGAGTGCAGTGGAGGATGGCCCAAGTCCTTGGGCCCTGCACCCCATGGGAGACCAGGAGAAGCACTTGGCTCCTGGCTTCGGATCAGCGTGGTGCGCCAGCCGCAGCGCGCCGGCCGCGATGGCCATTGGAGGGTGAACCAACGGCAAAAGGAAGACCTTTCTCTCTGTCTCTCTCTCTCTCACTATCCACTCTGCCTGTCAAAAAAAAAAAAAAAATTAAACAAGTTTAAAAATATAAATACGATCAAACTACTCCCCTGATAAAACTCCATTTGCCTCCCATTGCACTTAGAAAGGAAGTTCCACTCACTGCCATGGTCTGCAACATTTATACCACTGTACCATTCTTCCTACCACACAGTGGGCCTATTAGCCTTTCTTGATCAAACATTACCTGTCTCCTATCACTGCCTTAGAGCCTTGGCACGAGCCATTTCCTCTGCCTGGGATATTCTCTCCCTTGGCACAGCTGCATGGCTAAGTCTTCATCCTTCGGGTTCTCAGTTCAAACGTTTTTCAGAGGCCTGAGGCCATCTGTGGCAGACTTACGTGGTGCCAGTTCAGTAAAGCTAGTGATTTGTTACCCAGAATCCTCTTTCCTGCATAATTCCAGGACAGTGTGGGCCACAAGAAATGTTTGGTACAAGCTTTAGAAGGCAGCAGGAAAGGAGCAGCCAGATCCAGATTCTTTTTTAATTTCAAGGCCCAAGCAAGGCACGAGGCAGTGTTGTTGCAACTTCCCCGTGTTGTTGGCTCATATTGGCCTGTGGACAACGGACAGACCGGCATGCAGCAACCGCAGCTCCTGCCGAAGCACCTCCCCCACTTGCTCAAACTACTGGGCCAAGTGTGTGTGTTATTCCAAAAAAGGGTGCCAGCTTCTGCCGGACAATGCTGCCATTTGAGTTGGAGCATTAGAAACACCTGTGGCCGCTGTGGCCCTCTGGGGAGTGAACCAGCAGATGGAAGACCTCTCTGCCTCTGTCTTTCTGTAACTCTGCCTTTCAAATAATAAAATAAACATTAAAAAAAGAAAGGCAAGAAACAGACCTGCATGGGTTCCAGCCCATCCTCGTAAATGCTGCGCAGTCTCTATGGGTTCTTTGCACCCTAGCAGATCCCTTGCTTCCCCAATTTCACATCCATCTTCCCTTCCCAATGACTAGACACAAGAGAAACAGTCTCCTATAATCCCCATAATGTCTCTTATCCTAAAAACCAAAGGGGTGTTTAGGGGGTGGGAAGTGAATTACATCCCACTGGTCCTTTTTTGATCAGATACCATCTGGTAGACCATGCTATCTAGTGCTACTTTCCAGCCTAACTGCTCTGTCAGTTAGCCTCGTCTTCCTGTGTTATACTTAACTGCCTTGTCCTGTTTGTTGTCTCTCTCCTTAGAATACAAATTCTAAAAAAATGTGGTCATGTCTGTATTGTTCATTGCTGTATGCCTGTCAGCACTCAGAACATTCCCTCATGCACACTAAATGCTCAAAAATATTTTTGAGTGAATGAATGGAAGCAATTCTGAAAAAAAAAATACCATGTGTATACTCAGCAAGGCAGCATTACTTAAATAACAGAACTCGCCCTAGTAGCTTCAATAATGTTTTACCGATTTTTTGTTCAATTACTTGGAACTTGGAAGCTCATAAAAATCGGAAGTAGTCAAGTGCTCATCATAAAGTCTGATCTCTTGAACTTTCCCATGATGAGACCCGCCACAGAGGCGGTTTCCTGATAGTTCCTAGGCCACCACAGCTAGAAGCACCGATCTCAAAGAGAAGTTTGGAGTCCACTCGAGGAACGAATGTGAGCAACAGAAGCAGCCGGGAACAGGCAGGAAAACTGAAAACGTAAACGATTGGATCAAAGTAGCCTGGTGTCCTGTAGGGTGAGTGAAAACAGTCCTGTGTATCTCAGTAAACGTAGAACTTTATTGTTCACTATCAGTCACGACAGTTGGCCCTGCAATCAAGAAAAGATTGTTACAAATTGTGTTCAGCATCCTCAGAGAAAGGCACAGATGCATCATCATATTTTATTCTTGGTAAGTGGATGATAGACACACATTATTCACAACATAGAAGATTGGACACTATTGCAAATGCTCTCCCAACCCCTCATTTCCCTTCCCTCCATCCAACCTCTTAGGAGTTTAGTCTTTCTAGAGATGGCCTTGGGCCCATCTCTACATAAGTATGAAACAAATTACAGCATACCAGGCAGATTGTTTAGTAGTACACTGAACAGTTTATTTATTTATTTATTTTTTGGACAGGCAGAGTTAGACAGTGAGAGAGAGAGAGAGGTTTTCCTTTTTCCATTGGTTCACCCCCAAGTGGCCACTACGGCCAGTGTGTTCGGCCAACATGCTGCGCCGATCCGAAGCCAGGAGCCAGGTGCTTCTCCTGGTCTACCATGCAGGTGCAGGGCCTAAGCACTTGGGCCATCCTCCAGTGCACTCCCGGGCCACAGCAGAGAGCTGGACTGGAAGAGGAGCAACCGGGACAGAATCCGGTGCCCCAACTGGGACTAGAACACAGGATCCCGGCGCTGCAGGCAGAGGATTAGCCTAGTGAGCCATGGCGCCGGCAACAGTTTATTCTGCAGCCCTGCCTACAGAGTTGCCTTGTGCTTGTCATCTATTGCACATAACTCTGTTATATGGGTGTAGTTTAAAAAATTTTTTAACAGTTCTGATACTGGACATCATTGGTTTCTGGTCTTTGCTTTCATAGACAAAGCTGAAATTGAGGCTACGTAGTCAAGAATTTGCCTTTATTATTCCTCCAAGGATCCTGCATCCCCACCCCAGTTCCCAGGTGGACATCCTTGGAGTTTTCTAAGTGATAGGAGTGTCTTTGTTATTTGTGAAAAGCCCTAATAGCTGTGTTGTCAAGATGACTCAGGATGGAGGATGACCACCCCAGAGACAGCAACCAACCATCTGATTAGACAACTGGGACTTCAACTTACAAAATATCTTATCAACCCAACCTCTGGGGAACAGAGAAGGGCTGGAGATGGAGTTCAACCTTATGAACCATGATCCAATCAATCATGCCTATGTAATGAAACCTCAATAAAAAATCTGGACAATGAGGCTGAGTTTGAGCTTAGCTAGCTGGCAGTACTCTGTTGTCATACATCAGTGTTGCAGGAAGGCAACACAGAAACTTTGTGTTTGGGAAACTCTAGACCTTACCCTGTGCATGTTTCCTGTTGGCTATTCTGATTTGTATCCTTCGCTATAATAAACTGTTAACTACGTATAGCACTTTTCTGAATTCTGCAAATTGTTCTCACAAATTAACCAAGCTGAAGGGACTGGGGAGAACCCCTGAACTTGGAGCCAGTGGTCAGAAGTGAGGATGGCCCTAGAAATGTTAAATTTGTTGCTGGTGTCCCAGGTAAGGGCAGTCGTGTTGAAGATCGTGTCCTCAACCTGCAGCTTGACTTAACTCTAAGTAATTGGGGTCTCTTGGTGTACAAATATCCTTGTGCATTCTGATAATAACTTTCATCCCATTAAGAGTTTGAATTTGCATTTGTATTGTTCTTAATTTACATGCTTGAAAACCATTTTCCAGTTCTATCATCTGTCCATATCTTTTACTTACTTTTCTGTTGGGTTTGTTGTCTTTCTCATTGATTTGTTGAAGCTCTTTATAAAACAAATGGTTCAGGGGCCAGCATTGTGGCCTAGCAGGTTAAGCTACCACCTGTGATGCAGGCATCCAAAATGGGAGCCAATTCCAGTCCCAGCTGCTCCACTTCTGATCCAGCTGCCTGCTAATGCACCTGGGAAAGCACCGTAAAATGGCCACAGTGATTGGACCCCTGCAACCCCGTGGGAGACCTGGATGAAGCTCTTGACTCCTGACTTCAGCCTGGCCCAGCCCTGGCTTTGCGACCATTTGGGGTGTGAACCAGCAAACGGAAGTGCTCTCCCTCTCCCTCTCTCTCTTTAACTCTACCTTTCAAATAATAAACCTTTAAAAAATTATTCATTATGATAGGAGTTTAAAATGTGTTACTCAGTTTCTAATTTTCTTTTTTGTTACTGACTTTTTTCTTGCAGACTTTTAATACTGGTAAAATTATCGGGTTTTTTTCCTCTCTGTCTTCTGTGTTCCACCTGTCTCAGAGGTAGGAAAGCCTTACCTTGTAAAACTACAGTTAAATCCCCATATTTTCTTCTGGTAGTTTTATAACTGTATTTTTTATGTTTAAGTTTTTTATCCACCTAGAATTTGTTTTGCTGTTAAATTTGAACTAGCAATCCAACTTAATTTTTTTCAGATGGCTTCCCAGCTATTGCAATATCATATATTATATAATCTGTCTTTACTGATTTGTTGATAATAAATTTCCAGACTTTTAAGGGCATCAATGAACTGTAATCTAGTACCACACGGTAATTACTGTAGTTTTAAGAAGTTCCTTACTCTCTGCTAAGGATAATTTCCTGCTGGTATTCTTCATTTTTGTAATTTTTCCAATTACTCTTGCTAAGATTTTCATGAGAATCTTAGAGTCAGTTTTTTTCTGATTAAAAAAAACCTATTTAATATTTTTGTAAGGTGAATTACATTTCCATATCAGCTTAGGGAGATTTGATTTTCTTAACATGTTGAGTGTTCAACCCAGAGAGGGTAACTTCATCCCATTTATTCTTCAGCCAAGTACATGAGTTCTTTAAAAAGTCTGTGGGGAAAATGAAATGAAAAGATGCTTATTTTGGTGCAAAATATTTTTAAAACCATCATACGTTTTTCATAATATGTATTTTTCCATGAACTGTTTGAAGACCTCTAATATGAAACTGGTATGAAATATCTTTCTATTTTTATAATGTAAATATGTTTGTCAATCACTTTTTTTTAGATTTATTTTTATTTATTTGAAAAGCAGAGTTACAGAGAGAGAGGTTAAGACAGAGAGATCAATCTTCCATTCGTTGGTTCACTCCCCCAAATGGCCTCATCAGCAAGGGGTGTGCCAGGCTGAAACCAGGAGCCCAGAGCTTCTTCCAGGTTTCCCACACCGATGCAGGGGCCCAAGCACTTGGGCCATCTTCCTCTGCTTTCCCAGAAGCATCAGCAGGGAGCTGGATCGGAAGTGGAGCAGCTAAGTCTAACCGGCACCCATATAAGATGCCAATGTTACAGGCAGCAGCTTAATCAGCTATGCCACAATGTAGGTCTCTGTCAGTTACCTTTTAAAGGCTTCTTTATAGAGATCCTACAAATTTCTTGATGCTCCTGATATTTTCATGTTTCTTTCATTTTACCTTGTATTTGGGTATTGCTTTATGCATGGAGATTATTAATTTCTGTACCCTAATTTTCCTGCCCTTCACCTGAATTTTTCTAGGATTTGTAATACATTTCTCACTAGTTCTCTTATGTTTTATAGGTAAACAATCATGCTATCTACAAATAATGATCATTTTTATCTTTTCCTTTCCATTTTACACTTCTCACTTTTGTTCCTTAATCCTGGTACCTCCAGAACATTGTTAAATAGGTGTGATAAATGTATGTGCTGATAAGATTTCTACATTCTACACATAATGGTTCCAAGTAGACTTTGAAAGTTAAATATGTATTTTGTAATCCCTAAAAACATAAAAAGGGTATATAAACAGTTATGGTCAAAAACACAATAGGAGAAAGCAAGCATTTAGCTTAGTGGTTAAGAAGCCTGCATTCCACATCAGTATGCCTTTTTTTTTTAAATTTATTTGAAAGGCAGAGTTACAGAGGCAGAGGCAGAGAGAAAGAAAGGTCTTCCATCTGATGGTTCACTCACCAGATGGCTGCAATGACTGGAGCTGTGCCAGTCGAAGCCAGGAGCCAGGAGCTTCTTCTGGGTCTCCCACACAGGTGCAGGGGCTCAAAGACTTGGGCCATCTTCCACTGCTTTCCCAGACCATAGCAGAGAGCTGTATTGGAAATGGAGCAGCTGGGACTCGAACCGGTGCCCATATGGGATGCCAGCGCTGCAGGCAGTGGCTTTACCCGCTGTACCACAGCACCGGCTCCAAGAATGCCAAGAGTCCCAGCTCTGACTGCTAACTCCAGCTTCCTACCAAAACAGACCCTAGGAGCCAGTAGTGATGGCTTAAGTAACTGGCTTCCTGTCGCCCATATGGGAGACCTGGATTGAGTTTTTGGTATTCTAGGCTGGTCAAGCTGTAGCCATTGCAGGCATTTGGAAAATGAACTAGTGGCTAGTAGTGCGCTCTTGCTGTCTCTCTCTCTCTCTCTCTCTCTCTCTCTCTCTCTCTCTCCCTCCCTCTGACTCTCAAATAATTTTTAAAAAATACAATAGGAATCTTATGCTGGAATCATAAAAAAATGATCAAATAGCTCAAACAAAACTGAAAAAAAAAAACACAGGAAAGCAGGCAGAAAACAGATAAAATGGTAGGCCTAAATTAAAATGCATGCTTATATTAAATATAAATGTTCCAAACACACCACCAATGAAAAGAGATTGTCAGGATAGTGGTTTGTTTGTTTTTTTTTTTTTTTTTAATGATTTTACCATAGCCTGTCTGAAAGAAACTCACTTCAAGTATAATGGTAGAGAAATATACAAAATAGAATGAAGGAAAAAGATATATCTTAGCTTCTTCAGGCTGCTATAATAAAATACCTTAGACTGAGCAATTTATAAACAGCAGAAATGTACTGCTTATAGTTCTGGAAGTTGCGAAGTATAAAATTGAGGTGCCAGCAGACTCGGTGTCTGGCGAAGGCTTGTTCTGTACTGCAAAGATGGTGCTTTCCTGCTGCGTCTTCTCAAGGCAGAAGGAGCACAGGGGAGTCCCTTGAGCTTCTTCTATATGGTCCTTGGCTCAGTTCATGAGCGCTCAGTCCTCATAACTTACCCCTTCCAAGGTCCCACCTTCCAACACTATCACACTGGGTACCAAGTTCTACCATATGAATTTCAGGGACGTCAAAATTCAGATTATAACATGCTAACAATAATTACATAAAAACTTTAATATCTGTATTCCTTTAAAAGTAGACTTAAAGTAACCAAAATTAATAGGGATAGAGGAGCATTAAAAGGGTCCATCTACCCAGAAGGCATTACCACCATAAATGTGCACACCAAACAACAGACATTCAACCTACACGCAGCAAAAATCGACAGAACTGAAAGGAGAAATAGACACATCCTTAATTGTAGCTGGAGATGTCAACACTCTTCTCTCAGGATGTAACAGAACTGGTAGACATAAAATTAGCTGGAATACTGAGCAACCGGACAGCACTATCAACCAGCTGCATCTGGTTTAGATTTATGGATCATTCAGACTGACAGCAGCAGATTGTACTTTCTTTCCAGGTGCACATGAGCCATTCACTAAGATTATTTCCTGGATTGTAAACCATCACACATCTAAAGGAACTGAAATCACACAAAACATGTTCTCTGATCATAATCAGCAACAGAAAGATAATTGGAAAGCCTACAAAGATTTGAAAAATCAAACACTTTTAAAGCTTATCCATGGCTTGACAAATACATTTTGAACTGACTGAAAATGAAAATACAGCAAATCAAAATTTGTGAGGGGCACATAGAGTGTTTCTTAGCAGAAAACTTATAGCTTTAAATTCTTATATAGAAAAAAGAGAAAGATTGCATCATCCAACTTATGGAAACAAAAATTGAAAACCCCAAAACAAGTAGAAAGAAGGAAAAAATAAAGAAAGGTAAAAGCAAGTTTCAATGAAGTTGATTACAGAAAAATCAATAAGACCAAAAGTTTGCTCTTTCAAAAAATCAATAAAATTTATGTACTTTTAACAAAACTGGCAAAGGAAAAAAGAAGACACAAATTGTTGATACCAAGAATAAAACAGGATACTAGCTTCTGCAGACATTAACAGAACAATGAAGAAATACTGCAAAAAAAATCTCTACTAATATAAATAGGACAATTTAGATGAAATAACCAATTCCTTGACAATTATATGTCAATTAATATGGAGCTGAGACCCTCTCCTACTCACAAGCTAACTAGTTAATCTGTTACAACTAGCATCATGAGCTCCATGCTTCTTTGCATTGGTTATGCATATGTCCAAGGTCACATCCCAAGTTCATGGGGGCAGTACAGGCAAGACTACACCAGTGTCGCAAATGCACCCATTGAACACTGAACTTGGCAAAGTTCTTTATAACTTGCCTCCTTTAGAACTGGTTCTTTGTCAACATTATTTCATCCTTCTTACTGTGTACATAACCTTGAGATAGAGCAGTTGCGGCCTTGCACTTTTTGATGTACCCTTCAAGAACATGCAGGGATACATACAGCCCATGGTGAAATGCCTCTTCCAACATCACCAACTTTTAGAACCCACACAAGAAGAAATAAATATCCAAAACAGTCCTATAGTTATTAAGGAAATATAATTCTTGTTTATGGGTGGGGGGCACATCTATCCTTTCAGGAGAATTTTGTTCTATTTTCTTTTTAAAGATTTATTTGTTTTAAGAGTTAAGGGATCAGGAAGGGGAGACACAGAGAGAGAAAGACAGAGAGAGAGAGACCGCCCATCTTCTGGCTCACTCATGTGGCCTCAATGGTTAGGGCTGGGCCAGGAGCCAGAAGTTTCTTTTTTATTTTTATTTTATTTTATTTTTTGACAGGCAGAGTGGACAGTGAGAGAGAGAGAGAGAGAGAGACAGAGAGAAAGGTCTTCCTTTGCCGTTGGTTCACCCTCCAATAGCCGCTGCGGCCGGTGCGCTGCAGCCGCGCTGATCCGATGGCAGGAGCCAGGTGCTTCTCCTGGTCTCCCATGGGGTGCAGGGCCCAAGCACCTGGGCCATCCTCCACTGCACTCCCTGGCCACAGCAGAGAGATGGCCTGGAAGAGGGGCAACCAGGACAGAATCTGGCACCCCGACTGGGACTAGAACCCGGTGTGCCGGCGCCGCAAGGCGGAGGATTATCCTAGTGAGCCACGGCGCTGGCCAGGAGCCAGAAGTTTCATCCGGGTATCCCATGTGGGTGGCACTTGAGTCATCTGCTGCTCCTTTTCCCAGGCCATTAGCAGGGAGCTGGGTTGGAAGTGGGGCCACCAGGGCACAAACCAGTGCCCATACGTGATGCTGACATCCCAGGCAATAGCTTTAACTGCTACACCACAACACTGGCACCTAGAATTCTTGCTTAAAAGCTTTCAGAAATAGAAATCTACAAGTCCAGGTTATTTCACTGGTGAATTTTTTTTTTTATTTGACAGGTAGAGTTATAATCAGAGAGAGAGAGACAGAGAGAAAGGTCTTCCTTCCGTTGATTCACCTCCCAAATGGCCATCATGGCCGGCATGCTTTTCCGATCCGAAGCCAGGTGCCAGGTGCTTCCTCCTGGTCTCCCATGCGGGTGCAGGGCCCAAACACTTGAGCCATCCTCCACTGCCTTCCCGGGCCACAGCAGAGAGCTGGACTGGAAGAGGAGCAACTGGGACTAGAACCCGGCGCCCATATGGGATGCTGGCGCTGCAAGGCAGAGGATTAACCAAGCGAGCCACGGTGCCAGCCCTCACTGGTGAATTTTATCAAATTTTTATGAAGAAGAAATACTAGTCATTCTAAACAATCTATTTAAGAAGTGAAGGAGAAGAAAAAAATGCAAAGGCAATTCTGTGAAGAAATGAATGTCTTTTAAAAAATGGTGTTAGTTATTGGATATTAATATGCAAAACAAATAAACTTCATCCTAAATCTCACATCATACTCTACAAAGAACTAAAAATGTATCATAGATCTTTTTTTTTAACTTTTATTTAATGAATATAAATTTCCAAAGTACAGCTTATGGATTACAATGGCTTCCCCCCCATAACGTCCCTCCCACCCGGAACCCTCCCCTTTCCCACTCCCTCTCCCCTTCCATTCACATCAAGATTCATTTTCGATTATCTTAATATACAGAAGATCAGCTTAGTATACATTAAGTAAGGATTTCAACAGTTTGCTCCCACACAGAAACATAAAGTGAAAAATAATAGATGATTTTTTTTAAATGATGATGCAATCCGATCAGACCTATTGTCATGTTTAATCCCAGTGAGAGTCAAGTTGGGAATCGATAATTTCTTTTTTTTTTTTTTTTACAGAAGATCAGTTTAGTATACATTAAGTAAAGATTTCAATAGTTTGCACCCCCATAGAAACACAAAGTGAAAAATACTGTTTGAGTACTCGTTATAGCATTAAATCTCAATGTACAGCACACTAAGGACAACGATCCTACATGAAGAGTAAGCGCACAGTGACTCCTGTTGTTGACTTTACCAATTGACACTCCTGTCTATGGCATCAGTAATCTCCCTATGCTCCAGTCATGAGTTTCCAAGGCTATGGAAGCCCTCTGAGTTTTCCGACTCTTATCTTGTTTAGACAAGGTCATAGTCAAAGTGGAGGTTCTCTCCTCCCTTCAGAGAAAGGTACCTCCTTCTTTGAAGACCTGTTCTTTCCACTGGGATCTCACTCACAGAGATCTTTTTGCCAGAGTGTCTTGGCTTTCCATGCCTGAAATACTCTCATGGGCTTTTCAGCCAGATCCGAATGCCTTTAGGGCTGATTCTGAGGCCAGAGTGCTATTTAGGACATCTGCCATTCTATGAGTCTGCTGAGTATCTCACTTCCCATGTTGGATCACTCTCCCCTTTATTTATTCTATCGGTTAGTGTTAGCAGGTACTAGACTTGTTTATGTGCTCCCTTTGACTCTTAGTCCTTTCATTATGATCAATTGTGAACTGAAATTGATCACTTGGACTAGTGAGATGGCATTGGTACATGCCACCTTGATGGGATTGAATTGGAATCCCCTGGTATGTTTCTAACTCTACCATTTGGGGCAAGTCAGCTTGAGCATGTCCCAAATTATACATCTCTTCCCTCTCTTATTCCCACTCTTATGTTTAACAGGGATCACATAAAAATGTATCATAGATCTAACTGTAACACACAAAACTATAAATAGATAGGATGAGGTCTTTGTGACTTGAGGTTAGAAAAAGAATTCTCAGGGGCCAGTGCTGTGGCATAGCAGGTAAAGCCCCCACCTGCAGTGCCAGCATCCCATGTGGGTGCCAGTCCGAGTCCCGGCTGCTCCATTTCTGATCCAGCTCTCTGCTATGGCCTAGGAAAGCAGTGGAAGGTGGCCCAGGTCCTTGGGACCCTGTACCCACATGGGTGACCCAGAAGCTCCTGACTCCTGGCTCCTGGCTGTTGCAGCCATTTGGGGAATGAACCAGTGGATGGAAGACCTCTCTCTCTGCCTCTGCCTCTCTGCAACTCTGCCTTTCAAATAAATAAATAACTATTTTTTAAAAAATTCCTAGACATGAAAATCACAATCCACAAAAGAAAAATTGATAAAGTTGACTTCATCAAAAGTAACTTTTGCTCTGCAAAAGATACTGTTTTTTAAAATATTTTATTTATTTATTTGATAAGTAGAGTTACAAACAGTGAGAGAAACAGAGAGAAAGGTCCTCCCTCCATCGGTTCACTCCCTAAATGGCTGCAACGGCCTGAGCTGCACCAATTCAAAACCAGAAGCCAGGAGCTTCTTCCCGGTCTCCCACATGGGTGCAGGGGCCCAAGGACTTGGGCCATCCTCCACTGATTTCCCAGGCCATAGCAGAGAGCTGAATCATCCCATATGGGGTGCCGGCGCCGCAGGTGGAGGATTAACCTACTGTGCCATGGCACCGGCCCCAAAAGATACTGTTAAAAGAATGAATAGATATAAGCAACAGTTTGGGAGGAAATATTTGTGAATCACATATCCAAGAAATGACTGTATGAAAAGTATATGAGAAACTCTTAAAACCCTACAGCAAGAAGACAACCCACATTGTAATCCATAAACTGTACTTTGGAAATTTATATTTATTAAATAAAAGTTTAAAAAAAGACAACCCAATTAAAAAATGGGCCAAAGTCTTGAACAAGCATTTCACCAAAGAGTATGTACAGATAGCAAATTAGCACATGAAAAGGTAACATAATTAGCCTTTAGGGAAATGCAAATTCAAACTATGGTGAGTGTTGTCTCCCTGTCTTTCTACCTCTGAGCACAGCCATTACACACTGCTTGGTAGGCCTGCAATCCATAGCAGAGTTCCTGGGTCTGAGTCCTAGCTCCTCTGCTTCTGATCCAGCTTCCAACTAGTGCAGTTTGGGAGGCGGAAAATGCTGGATGAAGTACCTGAGTATCTGCCACCTACCTGGGAGACACAGAGTAGTGTTCTGGGCTCTGAACTTCAGCTTGGCGCAGCTCTGGATGTTGTAGGCATTTGGGGAGTGAGCCAGCAGATGGAAGATCTTTTTCTGTCCTTCTACCTTTCAAATAAAATGAAAACCAATACATTTTTAAAAATTTTAAATAAATGTGTTAAAATTCAAAGACGTGACATATGTTCTCCCTGATCAGCAACAACTAACTGAGCACCAAAGGGGAAACCTGTTGCAGTGAAATGGACACTATGAGAAACAGTGACTTGATCAGCTCTTGTCCTGACGGTTGATGTACAATGTAATACTTTATCCATTTTAGTATTTTTTTGTTCTAGTACCATTGGTTGAACTCTGTAATTAACACACAATTATTCTTAGGTGTTTAAATTTTAACTGAAAAGTGATCCCTGTTAGGAATTTGGAAAACATTATGTTGAGTGAAATAAGCCAATCCCAAAGGGACAAATACCACTTGTTCTCCTTGATAGGTGACAACTAACTGAGCACCAAAAAGGAAACCTGTTAAAGTGAAATGACACTATGAGAAACGGTGACTTGATCAGCCCTCACCCTGATTGTTGATGAGCAGCTTAATATGTTATCCCTCTTAGTATTTTTTTTGTTTGTTCTACTGAATACTTTTGGTTGAATACTGTAATCAATACACAGTTATTCTTAAGTGTTGAAACTTAACTGAAAAATGATCGCTGTTAAATATAAGAGTGGGAATAAGAGAGGGAAGAGATGTGCAATTCAGGACATGCTCAAGCTGACTTACCTCAAACGGTAGAGTTAGAAACATACCAGGGGATTCGAATTCAATCCCATCGAGGTGGCATGTACCAATGCCATCTCACTAGTCCCAGTGATCAATTTCTGTTCACAATTGATCGTAATGATAGGACTAAGAGCCAAATGGATCACATAAACAAGACTAGTGTCTGCAAATACTAGCTGATAGAATCAAAAAGGGAGAGAATGATCCAACATGGGAAGTGAGATACACAGCAGACCCATAGAATGGCAAATGTCCTAAATAGCACTCTGGCCTCATAATCAGCCCTAAAGGCATGCGGATCCGGCTGAAATGCCCATAGAGTATTTCAGGCATGGAAAGCCAAGACACTCTGGCAAAAAAAAAAAAAAAAAAAATAACCTAAATGAAAGATCTCCACGAGTGAGATCCCAGTGGAAAGAATGGGTCATCAAAGAAGGAGGTACCTTTCTCTGAAGGGAGGAGAGAACCTCCACTTTGACCATGGCCTTGTCTAAATATGATCAGAGTCAGTGAACTCAGGGGGCTTCCATAGCCTTTGCAGCTCATGACAAGAGCCTAGGTTGATTACTGATGCCATAAACAAGAGTGTCAATTTGTTAAGTCAACAACAGGAGTCACTGTGCACTTACTCCTCATGTAGGATCTCTGTCCTTAGTGTGCTGTACATTGAGATTTAATGCTATAACGAGTACTCAAACAGTATTTTTCACTGTGTTTCTATGTGGGTGCAAACTGTTGAAATCTTTACTTAATGTATACTAAACTGATCTTCTGTAAAAAAAAAAAAAGAAAAGAAAAGAAAAGAAATTATCAATTCCCAACTTGACTCTCACTGGGATTAAACATGACAATAGGTCTGATTGGATTTCATCATCATTTAAAAAATCATCTATTATTTTTCACTTTATGTTTCTGTGTGGGAGCAAACTGTTGAAATCTTTACTTAATGTATGCTAAACTGATCTTCTGTATATAAAGATAATTGAAAATGAATCTTGATGTGAATGGAAGGGGAGAGGGAGTGGGAAAGGGGAGGGTTCCGGGTGGGAGGGACGTTATGGGGGGGAAGCCATTGTAATCCATAAGCTGTACTTTGGAAATTTATATTCATTAAATAAAAGTTTTAAAAAAAGACATATACCATGTACATCGCTGTCACACAGTTCACAATGCAATTTGTTGTCACACAGCTTATGGGACATTTAGTTATCACCTCGTTTGTTATAAACCTACTTTGATACAATAAAGTCAGTTTATCATAATTTTTAGCATAAAATAACTTTTAAAAGTGGATGTTGGGCCGACGCCACGGCTCACTAGGCTAATCCTCCACCTTGTGGCGCCGGCACACCGGGTTCTAGTCCCAGTTGGGGCGCTGGATTCTGTCCCGGTTGCCCCTCTTCCAGTCCAGCTCTCTGCTGTGGCCAGGGAGTGCAGTGGAGGATGGCCCAAGTCCTTGGGCCCTGCACCCCATGGGAGACCAGGATAAGTACCTGGCTCCTGCCATCGGATCAGCGTGGTGCGCCAGCCACAGCGTGCCGGCCGCGGCGGCCATTGGAGGGTGAACCAACGGCAAAGGAAGACCTTCCTCTCTGTCTCTCTCTCTCTCACTGTCCACTCTGCCTGTCAAAAAAAAAAAAATTAAAAAAAAGTGGATGTTGGGTGTTATCAATTGCCTTTCAACAGCTGCCAATATGAAATATGAGGATATGATTTTTCTCTTTTGTTCTATAAATATTGAAAAATTTCTTGATGTCCAATGTGGTATTCAACGCATTTTTGAAAGTTTTCTCATCCCAAACTGATGACATTAAGAAAGTGGGCTGCTTACAAGGAATGCACGTTAGCAGCTTGGTGAATGGGATGTTCAGATTCACTCATGCCTGGCGATCATCCATGGGAGGACAAGACTCACGTGTGTTTTTCTAAGCAGGATATTTAAAATCAGCTGTGTTATTTTTAATTTTGCTTTCTACCTCAGTTACATTTCGGATTTATGGCCCGTAGATGCTCTAGAACGTGGCCGGTTAGGTGCGACCTGTGTGGAAGGCGTTACGATACACTGGAAAGAGCACGCACTTTGTGGCAGCATAGACCTGATTCCAAATGCTGGCTCTTCCGTTTTCCAAGGGTTTTCTCATCTGAACTCCGGTTCATTCAGCGCAGTGCGAGTCCAGCACAGAAAAGGGGCCTTCCAGGAGCGAGGGAGGAACAGCGCTCTCTGAGCGGAGGGTCTGTGGCTCCCAGCTCGGGATTCTGGCGCGATCACACACGGCACATGCGCCCCTCAGTGTGCACCTCGCCACCGGAAGGCCCAAAGGTGGTGTGAGAATTCCCGCGAACCTGAGGTACCTCCCAGCCTACCGGTTCCCGGAGATAATATTTCAGTGTCCGCGAGATGAGAGGTTTGTTCTAAATAATCATACACATGTGGTTAGCACAGAAAGTAGGTGTTACTGGACGACGTCCAGGACCCTAATTCACAAACCACTGCATTCCAGCTTACTCCCACATAAAACAAACTTTTAAATGTCCTAGCCTGTGAACCGTGTAGATCTTTCAGAGATTACTTTTTAAGACTTACCCAGAACTCGGTGTTTATAAAGGGTTTTTATTGTTTTGTTTATGTGCAGGGCCGGAGGAGGATGGATTTTTTTTTTTTTTAAGCACAAAGTAACTTCATCCCGGGTGCATCACAAATTGCTATAACTTATGTTTCTCTTATCAAACTAGTAGACCACAATGCACATCATTTCTTAAAGACATTGTGATTTTCGGAAATAAATGATATTTGATAGTTGTTCAAATGTGATGTCTCTAACAATCCTTTTAAACCCCTGTAAATTCCATCTTTGATTGTTCCGCAAACCATGTAGAGTTTATGGAGTTAACCTGCCAATTCCAAGAAGGAAAGCTTTCCTGACATAGTACAGTCAAGTTGTAAACACAGGGCAAAAACTGGACCATGGCCCCTCCCTAGCTTCCAGGGTGATGGGTCTCTGGCCTCTTGCAGCACCGCTTCCCCACCAGAGAGCGGTTCAGGGCCGGCGCTCAGCTTCCAGGAGCCAGCGCCCAGGGCCGGCGCGCCTCACTCCGCACGCCCTGCCCCGGCCTGGGAGACTCCGGCTTGTTCAAACCTGATGTTTCCCGCAGAGCTCCGGCCACTGAAAGTCTGCAAGGCCGCACTTCCCGCCGGTCGCCTTCGTGTTTTCAGCACTTCTGCCGTTCGTCGGTGTTGCTGGGTGTCTGGTTCTTGATGAGGCGCTCCACGTCTTGGATGTGTTGTCTGCAGCACTGGCTCTGATGAAAGCTAGAAAGGAACCAGGTTCATAACACAGAGCATTGCAAAGGGAGCCCTCCGGCAGGAGGCCGTACACAGTGGGCTGAGCTGACTCCCACGGTCTATCCGTGCACAAGGAACTGTTCATCTGATGGTTGCAAGCACGTCACAGAAGGTGTGCTTTCTGCTAGGAAATCCGTTCTTCAATGCGTGATTGTGTTTGAAGTGATTTATTACCATCTTTAGAGATAAAATGTGGATACTGTACAAGGGGTGTGGGAACCAAGGTATGAAACGGTGTGTTTTATGTAGAGGAGTAATCAGAAAATAATGAGTATGCATTCTGATGAGGGTAAAGTCACTGCAGTAGATTGAAAAGACTTGCTTTTATTGCAAGTTGAACCTGTGCAGAGCCGGACTCGGGCTATAATAAAGTGATGCGAGGTCCCTTTGCGTCTGATTTTATGAGCGCTTTATGTGTCACTGTGACTTTCCCCTTTATGCATTCAGGCTTTAGTTTTAATAGATTTCCTTTGAGTTTGGTTTGTTTTAATGAGGTGAGGCTTCAGGGCAGGAGAGTAAACACTGCATAATATCCCGCGTTATGAGAGTAGGGGCGGGGGCAAGGGAGGAGCCTTCTGAAGTCGGGATTGTCTCATTTTTCATTTACTAAGGACAGGCTTTTCATCTCCGTATATAAAGTGACTTGTTTCCTGGGTGATTTGCCTGTGCTTGACCTTTTCCATTAATTAGGCTTTTCGTTTATACTTTCTAGGAGCTTTGCCCACACAAGAAATAGTTTTCCTACTTTGGGATTTGCTTTCTTGTTTCGTATATAATTTTTTTTTTTACATTCAGAAATTTAAAGTCTGAATGAAATGTATGGAACCCCTTTGGTTTGCTGTCTCTGGTGTTCTCCAGTACGCCAAGATGATCTCATCATGTATGTTTTTTACTAATTCATGAGGGCCATTTTATTTAAACAATCAGTTCTTGAATCTATTTGGAATTTATTTGAATATAAAACAACAGTTCACATCTAAGATTATGCATTAGAATCACATGAGGAAAGAAAAACTCATGCCAAGGTTCCACCCCCGACTAAGCTATTGATAATCTCAGAGGACGGTTTCTGATAACTGCATTTTTTTAGAATTGTTGCAGGTGATCTGTGACAAACAACAAGAGTAAAAAAAAAAAAAGAAAACAAAAGCAACAACAACAAAAACTGTTACAGACACAGGTAGGCAGTCAACATTTTCTTTTTCTAAATTGTTCCCATCTATCCTACAAAGATGCTTTAGAAGAAGATTTTTTTTTTTTTGACATGCAGAGTGGATAGTGAGAGAGAGAGAGAGAGAGAGACAGAGATAAAGGTCTTCCTTTTGCTGTTGGTTCACCCTCCAATGGCCACCGTGGCCGGCGTGCTGCACTGATCCGATGGCAAGAGCCAGGTACTTATCCTGGTCTCCCATGGGGTGCAGGGCCCAAGCACTTGGGCCATCCTCCACTGCACTCCCTGGCCACAGCAGAGAGCTGGCCTGGAGGAGGGGCAACCGGGACAGAATCCGGTGCCCCAACCGGGACTAGAACCCAGTGTGCCGGCGGCGCAAGGCAGAGGATTATCCTAGTGAGCCGCAGCGCCGGCTAACATTTTTTTTTTAACTTTTTTTTTTTTTTTGATAGGCAGAGTGGACAGTGAGAGAAAGAGAGAAAGAGAGAGAGAGAGAAAGGCCTTCCTTTACCGTTGGTTCACCCTCCAATGACCGCCGCGGCCCCCGGTGGCTGGCACGCTGTGGCCGGTGTACCGCACTTCCAATGGCAGGAGCCAGGTACTTATCCTGGTCTCCCATAATGAATATAAATTTCCAAAGTTCAGCTATGGCTTACAATGGCTACCCCCCCCATAACTTCCCTCCCACCTGCAACCCTCCCCTTTCCCGCTCCCTCCCCCCTTCCATTCACATCAAGATTCATTTTCAGTTCTCTTTATATACAGAAGATCAGTTTAGCATATATTAAGTAAAGGTTTCAACAGTTTGCACCCACATAGAAACACAGTGAAAAATACTGTTTGAGTACTAGTTATAGCATTAAATCACAATGTACAGCACATTAATGACAGAGATCCTACATGAGGAGTAAGTGCACAGTGACTCCTGTTGTTGACTTAACAAATTGACCCTCTTGTTTATGGCATCAGTAATCACCCTAGGCTCTTGTCATGAGTTGCCAAGGCTGTGGAAGCCTTTTGAGTTCACTGACTCTGATCATATTTAGACAAGGTCGTAGTCAGAATGGAAGTTCTCTCCTCCCTTCAGAGAAAGGTACCTCCTTCTTTGATGACCTGTTCTTTCCACTGGGATCTCACTCAGGAAATCATTCATTTAGTTTTTTTTTTTTTTTTTTTTTGCCAGAGTGTCTTGGCTTTCCATGCCTAAAATACTCTATGGGATTTTCAGCCGGATCCAAATGCCTTAAGGGCTGATTCTGAGGCCAGAGTGCTATTTAGGACATCTGCCATTCTATGAGTCTGCTGTGTATGTCGCTTCCCATGTTGGATCATTCTCTCCCTTTTTGATTCTATCAGCTAGTATTTGCAGACACTAGTCTTGTTTATGTGATCCCTTTGGCTCTTAGTCCTATCATTATGATCAATTATGAACAGAAATTGATCACTTGGACTAGTGAGATGGCATTGGTACATGCCACCTTGATGGCATTGAATTGGAATCCCCTGGTATGTTTCTAACTCTACCATTTGAGGCAAGTCAGCTTGAGCATGTCCCGAATTGCACATCTCTTCCCTCTCTTATTCCCACTCTTACATTTAACAGCAATCACTTTTCAGTTAGTTTCAAAACTTAAGAATAACTGTGTATTGATTACAGTATTCAACCAAAAGTATTAAGTAGAACAAACAAACAAAAAATACTAAGAGGGATAACATATTAAGTTGTTCATCAACAGTCAGGGCAAGGGCTGATCAAGTCACTGTTTCTCATAGTGTTCATTTCACTTTAACAGGTTTCCTTTTTGGTGCTCGGTTAGTTGTCACTGATCAGGGAGAACATATGATATTTGTCCCTTTGGGATTGGCTTATTTCACTCAGCATAATGTTTTCCAAATTCCTAACAGGGATCACTTTTCAGTTAAAATTTAAACACCTAAGAATAATTGTGTGTTAATTACAGAGTTCAACCAATGGTACTAGAACAAAAAAAAATACTAACATGGATAAAGTATTACATTGTACATCAACAGTCAGGACAAGGGCTGATCAAGTCACTGTTTCTCATAGTGTCCATTTCACTTCAACAAGTTTCCCCTTTGGTGCTCAGTTAGTTGTCGCTGATCAGGGAGAACATATGATATTTGTCCCTTTGGGACTGGCTTAGTTCACTCAGCATGATGTTTTCCAGATTTCTCCGTCTTTTTGCAAATGACCGGGTTTCATTGTTTTTGACTGCTGTATAGTATTCTATAGAGTACATGTCCCATAATTTCTTTATCCAGTCTACTGTTGATGGGCATTTATGTTGATTCCAGGTCTTAGCTATTGTGAATTGAGCTGCAATAAACATTAAGGTGCAGACAGCTTTTTTATTTGCCAATTTAATTTCCTTTGGGTAAATTCCAAGGAGTGGGATGGCTGGATTGTATGGTAGGGTTATCTTCAGGTTTCTGAGGAATCTCCAGACTGACTTCCATAGTGTCTTGACCAGTTTGCATTCTCACCAACAGTGGGTTAGTGTCCCTTTTTCCCCACATCCTCGCCAGCATCTATTGTTGGTAGATTTCTGAATGTGAGCTATTCTAACTGGGGTGAGGTGAAACCTCATTGTGGTTTTGATTTGAATTTCCCTGATGGCTAGTGATCTTGAACATTGTTTCATGTGTCTATTGGCCATTTGGATTTCCTCTTTTGAAAAATGTCTATTGAGGTCCTTGGCCCATCTCTTAAGTGGGTTGTTTGTTTTGATGTTGTGGAGTTTCTTGATTTCTTTGTAGATTCTGGTTACCAACCCTTTATCTGTTGCATAGCTTGCAAATATTTTTTCCCATTCTATCGGTTGCCTCTTCACTTTCCTGACTGTATCTTTTGAAGTACAGAAACTTCTCAATTTGATGCAATCCCAAATGCTAATTTTGGCTTTGACTGCCTGTGCTTCTGGGGTCTTTTACAAGAAGTCTTTGCCAGTATCTATATCTTGCAGGGTTTCTCCAATGCTCTCTCATAATATGATGGTGTCGGGGCGTAGATTTAAGTCTTTAATCCATGTTGAGTGAATTTTTGTGTAAGGTGAAAGTTAGGGGTCTTGCTTCATGATTCTGCACGTGGAAATCCAATTTTCCCAGCACCATTTATTGAATAGACTGTCCTTACTCCAGGGATTGGTTTTGGATCCTTGATCAAATGTAAGTTGGCTGTAGATGTTTGGATTGATTTCTGGTGTTTCTATTCTGTTCCATTGATCTATCCATCTGTTTCTGTACCAGTACCATGCTGTTTTGATAACAACTGCCCTGTAGTATGTCCTGAAATCTGGTATTGTGATGCCTCCGGCTTTGTTTTTGTTGTACAAGATTGCTTTAGCTATTTGAGGTCTCCTGTGTCTCCATATGAATTTCAGCATCATTTTTATGAGATCTGAGAAGAAGGTCTTCGCTATCTTGATTGGTATTGCATTGAATGTATAAATTGCTTTTTGGAGAATGGACATTTTGATTATATGGATTTTCCAATCCATGAGCATGGAAGATTTTTCCATTTTTTGGTATCTTCTTCTATTTCTTTCTTTAAGGTTTTGTAATTCTCATCGTAGAGATCTTTAACGTCCTTGGTTAAGTTTATTCCAAGGTATTTGATTGTTTTTGTAGCTATTGTGAATGGGATTGATCTTAGTTCTTTCTCAGCTGTGGCATTGCCTGTGTATACAAAGGCTGTTGATTTTTGTGCATTGATTTTATACCCTGCTACTTTGCCAAACTCTTCTATGAGTTCCAATAGTCTCTTTGTAGAGTTCTTTGGGTCTCCTAAGTAAAGAATCATATCATCTGCAAAGAGGGATAGTTTGAGTTCTTCCTTCCCAATTTGTATCCCTTTAATGTCTTTTTCTTGCCTAATAGCTCTGGCTAAAACTTCCAGAACTATATTGAATAGCAGTGGTGAGAGTGGGCATCCCTGTCTGGTACCAGATCTCAGTGGAAATGCTTCCAACTTTTCCCCATTCAATAGGATGTTGGCCGTGGGTTTTTCATAAATTGCTTTGACTGTATTGCGGAATGTTCCTTCCATACCCAGTTTTCTTAGAGTTTTCATCATGAAAGGGTGTTGTATTTTATCAAATGCTTTCTCGACGTCTATTGAGATAATCATATGGCTTTTTTTCTGCAGTCTGTTAATGTGGTGTATCACATTGATTGTTTTGCACACATTGAACCATCCCTGCATGCCAGGGATAAATCCCACTTGTTCTGGGTGGATGATCTTTCTGATGTGTTGTTGCATTCTATTGGCCAAAATTTTATTGAGGATTTTTGCATCTATGTTCATCAGGGATATCAGTCTGTAATTCTCTTTCTATGCTGCATCTTTTTCCGGCTTAGGAATTAAGGTGATGCTGGCTTCATAGAAAGAATTTGGGAGGATTCCCTCTTTTTCAATTGTTCTGAATAGTTTGAGAAGAATTGGAGTCAGTTCTTCTTTAAATGTCTGGTAGAATTCAGCAGTGAATCCATCTGGTCCTGGGCTTTTCTTTGTTGGGAGGGCCTTTATTACTGTTGCAATTTCTGTCTCAGTTATGGGTCTGTTTAGGTTTTCAATGTCTTCCTGGTTCAATTTAGGTAGGTTGCATGTGTCCGGGAATCTATCCATTTCTGATAGGTTTCCCTGTTTGCTGGCATACAAGTCCTTGTAGTAATTTCTGATGATTCTTTTTATTTCTGTGGTGTCTGTTGTTATGTTTCTTTTTTCATCTCTGATTTTATTGATTTGGGTCTTTTCTCTTCTTTTTTTAGTTAGTTGGTCCAATGGGGTGTCAATTTTGTTGATTTTTTCAAAAAACCAGCTCCTCGTTTGGCTGATTTTTGTAATGTTTTTTTGGATTCAATCCTGTTGATTTCTTCTTTGATTTTAATTATTTCTCTTCTCCTACTAGATTTGGGTCTGGTTTGCTGCAGATTTTCTAGATCCTTGAGATGCATTGAAAGCTCATCTATTTGGTGCCTTTCCAATTTCTTGATGTAGGCACCTATTGCTATAAACTTTCCTCTTAACACTGCTTTTGCTGTATCCCATAAGTTTTGGTATGTTGTGCTGTTATCCTCATTAACTTCCAGAAAATTTTTGATTTTTGATTTCTCTTTTGATTTCTTCTATGACCCATTGTTCATTCAGGAGCATGTTGTTCAATCTCCATGTGTTTGCATATGCTCTAGGGATTCCTGAGTTGCTAATTTCCAACTTCATTCCTTTATGGCTAATGGCGGGCGCCGCTTTACATACGTAAAATGGCGCCTGCTCTTTGTCTTGTTCGGTTTTGTAAGGTGAGTGGAGACAGAGGCTAATGTCCAAGGTGGTTCCCCTTATTTATTCGTTTTTTTTCTCTCCTCCAGTCAGCCTGGTGAACTTTCCCCAGTGGGGCTTCAGGCCTTGTTCCCTCTGGGCTCTTTCTGCCTTTCCCCGCCAATGTCTTGGGTTACCGAGGTTTTAGTCTCACCTCCCCTTCCAGCGCTGGTGCACAGACTCTGTGGCTCAGCTCCCGCGGCTTGGCTTCCACATGGTGGGCGACCTTGCTCTCCCTGTAGCTCCTCCGTGTCACATCCACTAGATCCGGAAGAGTTTCCTCTGCAATTTTTTCCTGAGGCTAACTCCACTTTTATTAAATTATCTTTTCCCAGACTATCGGTGTGTGCCCTCACTATTCCGCCATCTTGGCTCCGCCCCAGAAGAACATTTAATAACATGAATGAAAATAGTGATGATAAAATGAGCACAAGTGAAAAACATAAATATAAGCTTCATTTTTTAAAGGATTTTATTTATTTATTTGAGAGAGAGATATACAGGCAGAGAGAGGGAGAGATAGAGAGAAAGGTCTTCCATCCACTCCTTCATTCCCCAAATGGCCATAACACCAGAGCTGCGCTGATCCGAAGCCAGGAGACTCCAGGCTTCCCACACCAGTGCAGGGGCCCAAGCACTCTGGACATCTTCTGCTGCTTTCCCAGGCCATAGCAGATTGCTGGATTAGAAGAAGAGCAGCTGAGACTAGAACAGGTGTCCATATGGGATTCCGGTCAGCACCACAGCCGGAAGCTTAGCCCGCTATACCAACAGCACCAGCACAATATAAGCCAATGCTCTGGGATTCCAATTTTATACCACAATAAATAGGACTATGTAAAACACTGAAAAAAGACATCCAAGTCTGAATGATGAATATCTCAGGATGGCAAAATTTAAAATTTTTGTTTATCATTTTCTGTATCTTCCGAATTCTCTACAGTTAACATATATTTCTCTTTACATTCAGGAAAAAATAGTTGTAAAAGGACTTTTTTTTTTTTTTTTTTTTGACAGGCAGAGTGGACAGTGAGAGAGAGAGACAGAGAGAGAAAGGTCTTCCTTTGCCGTTGGTTCACCCTCCAATGGCCGCCGCGGCCGGCGCGCTGCGGCCAGCGCACCGCGCTGATCCGATGGCAGGAGCCAGGAGCCAGGTGCTTCTCCTGGTCTCCCATGGGGTGCAGGGCCCAAGCACCTGGGCCATCCTCCACTGCACTCCCTGGCCACAGCAGAGGGCTGGCCTGGAAGAGGGGCAACCGGGACAGAATCCGGCGCCCCGACCGGGACTAGAACCCGGTGTGCCGGCGCCGCTAGGCGGAGGATTAGCCTAGTGAGCCGCGGCGCCGGCCGGACTTTCATTTTTTTTTAAAGCAAGGGTTACTTTCTAGTTATTTTTTAAAGGATTTATTTATTTATTTGAAAGGTAAAATGACAGAGAGAGAGACAGAGAGAGTGAGCCAGAATAACAGAGAGAGAGATATAGAGAGAGAGCATCCACCTGTTGGCTTACTCCCTAAATGCCCACAATAGCCAGGGTTGGGCTAGGCAAAACTCCAGCAGAGTCTCCCACATGGATGGCAGGGACCCAACTATTTGAGCTGCCTCAAGTGTGCTAGCAAGCACACTAGCAGGAAACTAGAATTGGATGTGAAACCAGGACTTGGGTCCAGGCACTGTGCTATGGGATGGCAGCATCCCAGGTGGCAAGTTAACTGCTCTATGGAGCCCAGTATTTGTTTTTTTAAGTGTTAATGTCACCTACTTTGGAAAAAATATCTAAAAGAGAAAGTGCAGTAGGCAATTTACTCATCACTTACAGAGTTCAAGGCAGTCGGCAAGTGCACAATATTTAACGGAATCTCTCAACAAACTTGAAGGAAATGAGTTCAAATATATTAAGCCATTTACCCACAGATAAACAGTGAAATGACAGAATTGGGAGTATGTCAGACTCTAAAACTGATTAGTGGCCATATCTACTCTCTTCTTTTTTTTGAGACAAACTTCAAGTGAAGCATTTTGTACTTCATAGAAGGCAGACATCCTGAGCTTCTCAACATTTCAAAAGATCTTTTGACAGACCTGCCAGGGTGCATGGACCTTGGAGAGAGGAGTGGGAGGGGAACCCCGCCTTCAGGAGGGATCTTCCACTGAGGCTGCTTGCAGGGTATGTGTGGGGAGGGAAAAGAAGTTAGTTCTCTCTCTGTCCCACTCCGATATGGGATGCTGGCATTAGAAGCAGCAGCTCAGCTCCCTGTACCATAATGCCAGGCCCTAATTATTTTGAAAGATTATTTACTCATTTATTTGAAAAGCAGAGAGATAGAGGGAGGGAAGAAAGAAGGAGAGACAGAGAGAGAGAGAGAGAGAGAGAGAGATTTTATCTGTTGGATCACCTGCCAAATACTTCAACAGCCAGGGCTGGGTCAGACTAAGGCCAAGATCCGGGAACTCAATCCAGGTCTCCTATGTGGATAGCAGGGATCCAAGTTGGGCCATTATCTGCTGCCTCCCATGAGCATTAACAGGAAGCTGGACCAGAAACAAAGGTGGGACTTGATCCCAGACACTCTAATATGGACGTGGGTATGCCAAGTGGCAATTTAACCCTCTGTGCTACAACACATGCCCCAGCAGTGTATTTAAAGCTGTAGCCAAAATCATCTTGAAAATAAGGAACAAGATGGGTCTTTTGTGACTTTAAGACTTACTATAAAGCTACAGTAATCAAAATTATATGGCTCTAATGGAAAGGTAGACAGATCGACAGGATAGAATAAAATCCAGCCATTGACCCACACTTACCTAGTCAATTCCCTTACATCAAAAGTGCCAAGACAATGAAATGGGGGAAAGGAAAGTCTTTGTACATTGGTGCTGGAATGACTGGATGAATGGATAGAAAAATAGTGACCCTTGACTCCTATAGCATACCACACCCAAAGAATCAATTTGAAAGGAATAAAAGACATAAGATATGCGAATCAGACTACAAAGCTTCTCAAAGAAAAATTTGTGACCTTTGGGTAGGCCAAAAATTTCTTTAGAAACAAAGAACATTTAAGCATCAAAGGAAGCTGATAAAGTAGACTTTATCAAAATTGAAACCTTTGCTTATCAAAAGATATCAAGAAGAAAATGAATGGCAAGCCACAGACTTGTAGGAAATATTTGCAATACAAATATCCACAAAAGGATTTTCAGCAGAATAGATAAAGAAATCTTAATAGATGAGAATAAAATGCAGCCCAACTTATAAGAAAAGGGCAGAAATCTTAAGCTGATGTTTCACACATACAAAAAAAATGCATGGATGACCAGTACACACATGGAAAGATGCTTAACATTGTTAGTTATCTGGGAAATATAAATCAAGACCAACATTTTGTGTTCCGCCATCGTCTTACAAGTTTTCAGTAAAGGTGTACGCTGGGCTGTGTTTCTTTCTGGAGCCAAATTCTCCTTCCAAGCAGAGATGGGTTCTTGTAGTTGTGAGGCCGAGGTCCCTGTTCTCTTGCTAGCTGTCAGCCTCAGGCCACTCTTAGCTCCCATGGGTTGCTCCGAGTTCCTTGCCGGGTGGCCTCACAGCTCCTCTCTCTCCCTGGCTGCTTACTTCTTCAGGTCCTGTGGGAGAATTGCCCTGACTTCCAGACCCTCTAAACAGCTCATTGGAGTGGATCGGGCTCACCCAGGTCCATCTCCCTCTTGATCAACTCCTTTTCGGTTAACTCGACCAATCAGGAGTTTAATTACGTCTGCAGACTCTTCGTCACATAGATAGCATGATCACCAGAGTGCTGTTCCATAATATTCACAGATCTTGAAGAGTGTGGATCATAAGAAGGTGTCTTAAAATACTGCCTGCTACAGGACTATGTCACAAATTGAAACAGATGCATGAAAAGGGATCGTTTCAATCAGGTAAATACTGAGTTCAGTCTTCAAGGTTCTGGGTTTGAAATGCCTGTGTGTCTTCTGCTTGGAAAATACTGTATTTGATGGCTTGCTACATGGTATGTTGGGGCTTTGATACACATTCCAAGTCAGCACAAATGTTCCCAAACCATTCTCCTCATAACTGTACTCATTCAATTGAACAAAAATAGTAATTGCATGAATGACAAAAGCATCTTAAAATTTTTTTATCATTACATTGTTAATGTAAAATTTCAACTTTATGAGCTTTATTTTTCCTTAGTTTTGAGTAAGAGGGGTCTTCAAAAAGTTCATTGAAATGTATACATTAAAAAATACTAATGCATGGATTTCAACATTTTGCCCCAAAATATATTTTAATTCCATTTCCCACCAACTTTTGAAGCACCCTCACATGTCCACACATATTGAGATAAGATAAAATTCTTTCCCATTATATATTGGCTGCTAAGCAGTGTGAGGTATGTGAAAGGTATATGCACAAACTAATCCTTTTACTGATTGCATCAGCAAGATACATTTATTTCCCATTACTTTCTGGATTCTCTGGCATCAGGACAGAAACAAAAACATCTTCTTTATGGCGTTTCGTAGGGGAAGTCTGTGTTATAGCTATACGATCACCCCACAAGGGGCAAACAGCTGCCAACTGAGAGCAGGCACTGCTCAAAGCTGTTCAGAGCACTGTGCCTACAAGAACAACATCAGACAAGATGGTAGATGGCTTCCTTTGCAGCCTGTTTGAACAGCATGCTCTCACTTCGAGATAACAATGTTCTGAAGAGTTTATTTAAGTCTACTAATGAATATTTCATCCCAGATGAAGAGAGCACACAAGGGAATGCTGCACAAACAGCCCTTCCATGAACTTGCTCACTCTGTGGTCAAGTGCTGTGTGTATCTGGAGAGCATGGGGCTGCATACTTGATAGCACTCAGCCCTTCCAATCACGGGTTTGCTGTCGCTGGTTCATTTTGCTGGTCCCGCGGAACAACTTGGTTCCAAAAATATGGTACATATGTGAGACGTCAAACTAGATGGGGCTTTATTTATTAAACGTCTAATTTATACAGTATAAAATCTCCCCTCCTGAAAACTTTCATTAGGCTGGAACTTTACATGGGATGTAAAATGAAAAGGTTTACAAGTAAGTATGTTTTGCGGTGTTCTATGATGATTTTAATTTATGAGTTTAAAAAAATCTTTGAAGTGTATCAGCCCCTACATGTTCACAGGATCTGGATGATCAGGACCTTCATTTGCATTTTTATATTTTCTTTAGCTCAAAATAGATTTGATTAAAAAACAAAATTTGGCACAAGATTAATCCACAATAGGATTTTATTGCTTCTGTTATTTAAAAAAAACAACAACAATGTTAAGCTTTGAGGTGTGATTAACTCATAAGTACAGCAGCCCCTTTTCAGATATGTCTCCTTTCATTTTCTTTTGTATTCATGCATTGGATCCCACATTTGTAGAATGGTGTCTTGGAAGTGCACAGCTTAGCTCACTCTTTTTGTATCAACCGAAAAACAGAATTCAGCACCATTTTCCTTTGGCAGATGGTGACAAATGAGTCCTCCTAGTTCCTAGGAGTGAGGTATAATGTATTACAAAAACTGTTAGGTTTGCCTAAACGTGTTTCCAGTAGACATTATAATTGTGAGAAATTTAAGGTTCAGGCTGAAATGCGAGACATAGCTGTCTCATGCAGCCTCAGGAATGTGTTCTTTAGGGGTCAGGTTTTGCTTTATTGGCCCTCCATCTTCACCCTAGTAATGACTCTAGAAATCAGCATGCTTCCTGTAGTGAGGAATCTATATGGAATATTGGTCTTTTTCTTAGAGTCTGTTTCAGTTGGAAGAGTTGAGATCAGAATGCTTGTTGGCTTAGCTTCCTGTAAGTGAACAATTACATTTCTCCTTTGACATGACTTCTGATTTTAAATTGTTAATCTGATTTTCTGTAACCTATGGCCGCAATTTAATATTACATGTACATAAGTAAAAAATTAAACAAGGTTCAAGACTGGAAAATAAGCTTGGTCTTTGGATTTATGATCTAAAGTAGGCATGTACCACAAAGACAAATTGTTAAAACCTGTAGTAAATCTGTAAAAAAGCTTGTGTCAGCCAAGTATTGGGTACATCTGTGAATATAATGTTCTCAACATACGCAGCTTTTATCTTATTTGCCTATGTTTATATGTGCAGCTTTGTATATGAGAAGGTTTCAAAAAGTCTGTGGAACATACAAAGAAGAAGGAAATTAAATCCCTACCTCTTGACATTAAAAAATAAAAGCAATGCAAGACGGATCAAATAGTTAACTATCAAACTGTTAGAAGAAAACACAGGGAGACACATCAAAATATTAGTGTAGGCAAATGAATTTTAGGATAAGACCCCAAAAGCTGGGGCAACAGAAGCAAACTAGATCAAACTCAAAAGCTTCTGCACAGCAAAGGAAACAGTCAGTAGAGTGAACAGACATTTGATAGAATGAGAGAAAATATTTGCAAGCTACTCATCTGACAAAGAATCAATACCCTGAATATATCAGAAACTTAAAATACTCAATTGCAAAAAACAAACAACAAAATCCAAAATCCACTTAAAAAATAAAAACAAACAAAAAATGGCAGGGCCGGCATTGTGGTCTCAGTTACTCCACTCCTGATCCAGCTCCCTGCTAATGCTCCTGGGAAAGCAGTGGAAGATGACCCAAGTAGTTGGGCCCCTGCACCCATGTGGGAGACCAGGCTCCTGGCTTTAGCCTGGCCCAGCTGATGCTATTGCAGCTGTTTGGGGAGTGAACCAGCAGATGGAATCCCCCCACCCCTCTATCTCCATAACTCTGCCTTTCAAATAAAAATAAGTAAATCTTTATTTAAAAAAAAATAGGCAATGGACTTGAATAGAGATTTCTCAAAAGACGAAATAAAAATAATCAAAAGTATATCACTGGCCATCAGGGAAATACAAATCCAAGCCACACTCAGATATCACCTCATCCCTGGTAGAATAGCTATTATCAAAAATGAAGAAAGTAAAAAATGCCCCTGGAGAGTGAACCAGCACTTTGTCTATCCATCTCCTCCAACCCCCTCTCTTTCTCTTTCAAATAAATAAAAAATAAATATTTTTTCAAAAGATAACCTGTGTATCCCACTCAATGAATTTATTGAATTTCTCTTTTACATGTGTATACAGCAGTATGTTCATATGTACATATGTAGACACATGTATACGTACACCATACACAGATTTTAAAATATTTTTGCACCAACATAAAGTTACCTTTAATTCCTTTTTTTTTCTTTTGATGAACTTCTCGAAGTCCCCTTGAAAATACAGATAAGATAAAGGATGAGTATAGAGAGAGCTATATGTGTATTAATTCACATATTTTTGTATCTGAGTTTATCTTAGTGAACTACATGGTCATTGATCTTTCAGAGTTCAAGAATCACTCTCGGGGCTGGTGCTGTGGCATAGCTGGTGAAGCCAGTGCCTGAGACACTGGCATCCCAGATGGGCGCTGGTTCATATTCCAGCTGCTGCACTTCCAATCCAGCTCCTGCTAATGGCCTGCAAAAATCTTGGGCACTTGCCATCCATGTGGAAGACCCAGAAGAAGCTCCTGGCTATCTAGAACCAGTGGATGGAGGAACTCTCTCTCTTCTCACATGTGCTCTCTCTCTCTCTCTCTCTCTCTTGCTCTCTCTCTCTCACTCTAACTCTGACTTTGCTATAAATAAATCTTTAATAAAAATCTTCATCAATTAGACAAGTTATTTAAATCTCCGTGTCTTCTTTGAAGAGAAAAGCGAGAAGAGCCCATTTAGGAAAGCATCATCTAACCCTAGACTGGCATTTAATTCCAACTTCCCCTGACCTGCTAAGTACAACTGATAATTGAGTTTCTCTTACTGATGAGGCATTGAATGTCCAAGCCTACTTTTTATATGATGACGCCATTGTAGGACATGCTTAAAATGCAAGACTAGATAATCACTACTGATTTAGTATCGCATGTTTCCCGTGAACAAAACAGGTGGCATGCACAAACAGAGAATATATCTGACGATTTGAGTATGGGAAAGACGAAAAGTCATTTTTGGACTTCAGACCCCAAATTGGAAAATATTAATATTATCGACATAATATATCACCAGCATTGCTAGAAGAGAATTTGAATGTCCCAGTAATGTTTTGAACTAGTTAGATGTAAAATATTGCAATTTAAATTTTTTCTTTAGGAAAAGAATATCTTTAAGATCATTTTCTTTGAGCAAGTTTAATTAAAATGGTAAGAACAACTGAAATATTACTGGTAATTAAAATGCATCGATGATCCATTATGAAATGTAGGTTTTTAAAATCTATTGATGCTTTGAGAACCATCATTCTCAATGTAGAAGTCAAATGTAAGATAGATGAGGTTAAATAAAAACACATAATTTTGACTTATATTAGAAGTTTCAACTTTGCAGTAGTTTGTCCTTAAATGTATGTGTTCCTAGCTCTGTCCACTGTGAGAACCAAGGAACAACCGTGTGCTCACAGTAGTGAGCATCTCTAGCACCCACAATGGCAGTTCCACCTGTCAGTTCTCACTCAAAGGATCTAGGACTCCTTGAAGAAATGGCTGATTACAGGTTTAGGGCAGAGAATATATAAAATGATGCTGGAGCATCTTGTCGGACAATAAAGAAGGCAGTCTAAGGTTACTACCATAGGTCTAATAGAGTTAGGAGCTAATTTGAACAGGTTCCAGTAGTGAAAGAAGCAGCAACTGGAGCACCTGTAAGAATAGTAACTGCAATGCATTGAAAGGCATCAAACACTGTTCTATACATTTCGTTCAGAATAATGTCCCCAAACCGATCACCTTTGAAAGAAATTAAATCGTGATTTTGAAAATTAATGAAGGGGCAAAGATCAAGTATTTACTCTGCCTTTTCTGTATAAATTATACCAGTAAATGAAAGGTGATTTCTCTAGGCAACTATTCCAGTTAATTAAAGAAGACAGGATGGGATCACAGACTATCAGTGTTTTTGCAACTCTAAGTAACAGGTGAATCTAGGCACTGAGCACCAATGTCTACTAACATTAAAAAAATAAAGAAAGAAAAATAACCAAGGATTGTTTGCCCCCTGATAGGACCACCTAGAAAGTGTGCTTCTTGAAGAATTGAGGAATACAACCTGAATTTGATCACGCCTCTAGATCAACGAACAATTTACCTGAAAAACAGATAACAGAGGAACAAGATTAACTTACCCTGGAATACAATCAGTAAAAGGTAGGATTTGTGAAATTCTACAGTAGAAAATAAGCTAGTTTGGGCAGCAACAGTAAAAATATTGCAGAAGGAAGAAGAGATAGAAGAACATAGAAAACCAAAATGAATCAACATCAGAGACTTAACAGATACAGCAACCAGGCAAAAAGAAATGGTCTTTGTTTGAATCCTGCTTTTTCAGTTTATAAAAACAGCTTTTGAAATAAAGGAGGTTAATGGAAATTTGAATTCTTAATAAAATATCAAAGATTTATTGTGGTTTTTAAAATGTGCTTTTAAAATGACTTAAGAGTCATTTTTAGAGGTCTATATTGAAATATTTATAGATGATATTATTATAAATATCTTTATGTCAGTCATATCAATATCATAATGAATAGCATTATGAAAAGGTAATCATGATGGATATTTGCTTCAACTTGATAAAAGAGGGTAAGGGCAGTAGATGGGAGTGTGGATGGTAGAGGTTAATCATTGGTAATGGTTGTTAGGGCTGAGCGATGGGTACCTGGGAGTTTACTGTACTATTCTATGCTGTATATTCAAAATTCTCCACAATCACCTTTTAAAAAATTTTAAATAGCCAGCGCCACGGCTCCCTAGGCTAATCCTCCGACTGCAGTGCCGGCACACCGGGTTCTAGTCCTGGTCGGGGCGCCGGATTCTGTCCCGGTTGCCCCTCTTTCAGGCCAGCTCTCTGCTGTGGGCAGGGAGTGCAGTGGAGGATGGCCCAAGTACTTGGGCCCTGCACCCCATGGGAGACCAGGATAAGTACCTGGCTCCTGCCTTCGGATCAGCGTGGTGCGCCGGCCGCAGTGCGCTGGCTGCGGCGGCCATTGGAGGGTGAACCAACGGCAAAGGAAGACCTTTCTCTCTGTCTCTCTCTCTCACTGTCCACTCTGCCTGTCAAAAAAAAATTTAAATAGAGCTGATACTGTGGGACAACAAGTTAAGTTACCATCTGCGATGTCCACATCCCATATACGAGCAGTGACTTGAGTCCTGGCTGCTCCATTTCTGATCAAGTTCCCTGTTAATGTGCACCCTAGGAGGCAGCAGGTGATGGCCCCAGAGCCTCGGGCTCTTGGCACCCATGTGGGAGCCCAGGATGGAATTCAGCCTGGTCCAGCCCTGGTCACTGCAGCCATTTGGGGAATGAACCAGCAGGTGAAAGATCTCTTTCTCTATCTGCTATTCTGCCTTCCAAATAAATAAAATAAAACTTTAAAATATACATTAAATTAATAATAATTAATATTATTTAATATTAATTATTAATATTAACCAACAGAAAGTAGTCTTTCAGAGACAATAATCCATAAACAGGTTTTTTTCAGGAGGAACAAGGAAATATGAGTTTATGTATATTTGTTTCATTTTCATCTTTTTGATTCCTGAAGTTATGACTAAAAGCACTTAAAACCTGTTATTAAATAATTTTATATATACTAAATAATACCCCTACATGACATTGTTTGGTTTTCCATGGTTTTGAGCTTTGTAAAAATGCTGTCATGTTGGATATGACTTTTTCCTGAATGGTTTTTTAACCCTGTCCAGCTACTGCTTATAAAGTCTGTGGCTTGTCACTGCTGCACAGTATTTCCCTGTGTGGCTGTATTACAACACATTTAACCAGCCTTCTGTCGATGGACGTCACATATTGTTAAGACACACAGTGAAGGGCAGGACAGCTATGTCACAGACACACATGCTCGATTTCACAAATGGTCCCAAACTATTTTCTACAGTGGTCCAACCAAATTAGACTCCAACCAGCACTTTATAATGATTTCTGTTGCTTCACCATTATTGTTCATATTTTTTCTAAAGCAGAAATAGAAATGGCATAAGACAAGGACCCTTTATATAAGTGGTTTTGCAGATGTGTTTTAAGTCATCTCTGATTTGCACAGATGAGTGCACCATTGTTTGTCAGGCAATGATATTTACATCTCTCCTCATTATTTCATTTTTCAAGTGTTCATTTTATCCTTCCCAACTACACTGGAAGATATTATCAGGGCCTGGAAGTAGGTATGATCTTTCTCACTTACCCAGTACCTGCTCTCCATTCTTTTGGTAATAGCGCCTCCAGTTCCCTCAAGGGCATTATCTCCTAGTGTTTTCTAAATTATGGCAGTATCAGTGGGGTTGGCTCCACTCATCTCCCTAGAGGTGCACAGGGCACAACCTTGGCCATTTGGGCACAGATTTGGAGGGGCACGTGACTCAGGTTCTGCCTTAATTTAACCCAATTTCAATGACTTCTACTGACTCAATTCAATGACTTCAATGACTCAATTTCATGACTTCTACTAAAAGCTTTTTTTTTTTTTTTCTCTTTTCTTCTGGGGCATCTGAACTAATAGGATGTATGTTTAGAGGTTCAAGAGGTCATCACATGACCACATGAGTGAAATCTACCTGGGTGTGTGTGGGGAGCAACTGGGAGCAACTCGGACTAGACTGTTACTGGAATTAAGACTTATTCTATACATCTGCTCTCCCACAATATGGCGCTGAGAAGGGAGAAACAGCTTCTACACAGCTGCCTCCAGTTCAACCAATAAACAGCAGGACCTGCTCCTGATTGGAGGAGAGCAGCGTACTCGGCGTGTGGGTAGCAGAGTTGGGATTGGTGGAAGAGGACTATAAAGGAGGAGAGAGACAACATGCACCAGGAACACCTGAGGAACATCTGAGCAGCCCCCGAGAGAGCCGGCCGGCGGTGTGCCGCTCCCCCGCGGAAGTGGGGAAAGTGGCAGGGGGAACCGCCCTTCCACGGAGGTGGAAGGGACGGTAGCCAACCCGGGAAGGACCAGCAGCAAACCCGGGGAGGGCCGAGCAGGCAAAAGAACAACGCAGGGTCCTGTGTCGTTCCTCCACGAAGACGGGGAGGGACATAATGGTGCCGTGACTCGGATATGAAGCCTAGGCAGGGTTCAGTGTCGCTCCTCCACGAAGACGGGGAGCGACAGGTGTGAGTCCAACATGGAAGAAAGTAGAACCCAAATAGGGAAGAGTAACTTTCTTCTCTCCCACCCTAATCCCTACTTATATATAATTTTTCAAGGAATATTTATACCCACCTATGTGAGGGTTAAAAACCCAGCTATGCCCATGCTATGTGAATACTTGTCTGTTTTGATTTTTATTCGAATGATCTTAATATAGGAAAATTATAGATTTAACCTCTAATCATTTTTAATATAGATACTTAGAAGTAAATGAATAATTTTCAAACTTCCTCAGAAGTTGGTAAAAGTATTTGTTTGGTAAGTTGCAAATATTAAATTAACGCTTTTATATTCTGTTACTCGGGATTCTTATAGAATATAGTGAGTGTAGATGTTCACACCTCGGTGAAATGATAAAGGAGAAAGGCTGGAGTAGGTTCTAATTTTGTAGGGCCTGAAGCTTATTCAACGTGGAGCATCCTCCTTAAGAAAACAAATGCGGCCGGCGCCACGGCTCACTAGGCTAATCCTCCGCCTTGCGGCACCGGCACACTGGGTTCTAGTCCCGGTCGGGGCGCCAGATTCTGTCCCGTTGCCCCTCTTCCAGGCTAGCTCTCTGCTGTGGCCAGGGAGTGCAGTAGAGGATGGCCCAAGTGCTTGGGCCCTGCACCCCATGGGAGACCAGGAGAAGCACCTGGCTCCTGGCTTCGGATCAGTGCGGTGTGCCAGCCACAGCGCACCGGGCACGGTGGCCATTGGAGGGTGAACCAACAGCAAAGGAAGACCTTTCTCTCTGTCTCTCTCACTGTCCACTCTGCCTGTCAAAAAAAAAAGAAAAAAAAGAAAGAAAAAAGAAAGGATGCCATTATGTGACCGGCTCAAAAGTAAATAAATAAATAAAAAAGAAAACAAATGCATAATCAAGTATATGGTCTTAGAAATGAGCGGTGCAAGCAAGGACTCTGAAACCTAAGATCCTGAGCTTGGTGGTGAGTCCGCCTCTGCAGGAAGGAGATGCACCTGTGTGTGTGAAAACCCAAGTTTTGGTTCAAGGAAGAGCATACAGGTTTAACCAACTTTGGAGAGAAATGAAAGCTGGCAAATAGAGGAAGGTGACAACTGCGTTACTAAATGGTTGATGGAAAGGCCAGTCCTTTTAGGAGCTAAAAGCTAAGAAGATTAAGCTTCATGACGATGTAGTTGGGAACTAAAGCAGATTTCTAAGAAGGAAAGTTGCATGGCTAGGTAAATATTTCTTGCCACTGGGTTTAAGATGACTTAACAGATAAATTTTTTAAAAAGGCGATGGGGCTTCTACAGATATTTCTAGCAAGAAATTATGATTTCGTGGACCAGGATGGAGATTGCAGAAACTATTAGGAGAGAAATAAAGCCAAGTCCAAGTGATTTTAAAAGGAATAGCCTAAATGCTTGGGAAAAAATTGGACTTGAAAGTCTGCAAACTTTCAAGACTGGAGAGCAAAAGATTGGCAATGGATTCATGTTTATATGTTTCTTTCTTTATCATTGTAGTGCGTTGGAGTTTAGGGTTTTGGAATTACTTTGTGCGGTCTTTTCATTGATGCACATTTAGTAACTAGCTAACATTCTTCTTCTCTGTGTTGCAGGATTTTAAGAAATCTTGAGATTGTCCCCAGATGAACTATTAAGGGAGCAAAGCTGTGTGGTCTCCTCCATGATAAACATTAGATCCCATTTCTATAGACTTCAGAAGAGGGATGGGACTGGAAACACAGTCAAGGGAAACGAAGCCAGCTTCTAGGTGAACAGGAGCTCTCGTAGTTTCCATGTTCCCAAAAGGAAATAATGGGGTGGCTTCAGCTCCCTTACAGTCCTCTTGGTGGGGAGATATGGCCCCAGAAGGAAGCAGAGGGAATTTTGGACAGTTCATCTCACCTACAAACCTGGATGGAAACAGGATTTCCCATCCTTTCTGAGCAGGTTTAAACACTGGAATGGCATCAATGACCAGGCATTTTCTCTTTTTTTGACAGGCAGAGTGGACAGTGAGAGAGAGAGACAGAGAGAGAAAGGTGTTCCTTTGCCGTTGGTTCACCCTCCAATGGCCGCTGCGGCCGGCACACCACGCCGATCTGAAGGCAGGAGCCAGGTACTTCTCCTGGTCTCCCATGGGGTGCAGGGACCAAGCACCTGGGCCATCCTCCACTGCACTCCCGGGCCACAGCAGAGAGCTGGCCTGGAAGAGGGGCAACCGGGACAGAATCCGGCGCCCCGACCGGGACTAGAACCCAGTGTGCCGGCGCTGCAAGGCGGAGGATTAGCCTAGTGAGCCGTGGCGCCGGCCCCAGGCATTTTCTTAGTAGTGACACTTGGAAAAGATGCAGAATTTTCCAATCATTTAAAAGTAATTCTATTCTAAAGGATTGAAGTAATCCAATTTTAGGGTCAAACTTTCCAGGGGAAAAAAAGGGCACAAACATTTTAAAATGTTATTTATTTATTTATTTTTATCTGAAAGGCAGAGTCCAAGAGATAGAGGAGGACAGAGTGATCTCCCATCTGAGGGTTCAGGCTCAAAATGCCTGCAACAGCCATGCAGCCAGGAACCTGGAACTACATCTGGGTCTCCCACATGGTGGCAGGGCCCCGAGTGCTTGCGCTATCACCTACTGCCTCCCAGGTCCACATTAGAAGGAAAGTGGAACAAAAGTGGGAGAAGAACTGAACTTAGACACTCTGCTAGGGGACGCGGGCGCTGTGAGCCTCAGCTCAGCTGCTGCACCCCAATGCCTGCCCCAGGCATAGAGATGTCTACGATCTACTCTTTTTCCATTCGGAAACCCAAACCAATGCTGGAAATATTGGCGAGATGGAGCATGTCACACCCCGCATCTACTCAAATGCCTTCAGTGGGGAGAGTGCCAACGCTAGAATCCTGAGTTCATTCGTCAGTTAAAGAAAACCCTGAGATATGAGCTGTTTCTATGGTAGGTTTTCGTCCCATCACTTCACGAGCAATAGCTGCTGACTAAGAGCAGGCAAGGAGGAATTCAGTGAAAGCCCAGCCCAATTCCTAATGGCCTGACTTTTGCTTTGCAATTAACCGAAAACAAACGAAGCAGGCAGCTTGGGAGAGGAGCGCTCATAAACCACAGTAACAGGAATCAGACCACTAGGGGGGATTGTTAAGCCATTTTGTGCAAAAAGAATGGCTCTTAACTTTTGAAAATGACTGTGGTTTCATTATTTTAAATTGCCATTAGTCAACTTGAAGTAGGCGCAGCGCAGCAGAACAGGAATTCAATCTTTGTAAGCAAACTCCTATCTCCACCTAAAGCGATCAAATGCCTGTAAACATCCCTTTCTTGTTTTAATTGCGAAAGGATTAATGCGGGCTTTGAAGTCGCGGCTGTTCCCACTACCTGCTTCCAGAAGCAGCTGTTCCCACAGCATCCCGGCAGGTGCAGCCCAGAAGCCCGGCCCTGCCCTTGTCGTGGAACGGGCGGTGTATTTGCAGAGTCCAGCGTGTGTTCAGTCTTGAATTAGTCAACTTGTTATCTAAGTGCTCCTAAACCCAAAGTCTAACAAGAAAATGGCAAAGAGGAATTCCCTTGCCATGATTAGAGAGGGGCCGTGAGAGGCCTCGCTAAATGAAGTCTTTTTTGCAGACAAAGAAATAAAACTCCAGATTAAAAAGAGAGAGAGAGACAGGGCTGAAATACACATGTGAGGAATTGTGTAAGCACAACACCAGTATCCCTACAATTGCTTCTCCAGAGGACAAGACATCTTGCTGGTAGCATGTTAATGATCATTTTCAAATCAGTGACTAGAAACCGGCTCCCTGGGCAGCCCGGCCAAGGCTTGCTGTCAATGCGTCCCCATGTAGAAGGCAGAGGAAGAAGAGACTGTGTTTGGAAAAGGGGAGAGAAGGGTCCCCAGGGTGGGGTGGGAGTGGGGGGCTGGAGAGGGCCCGTCCAAGAGGCTCACGATTGTTTCAGTCATTAAACATTGATATTTAATTTAAGCTTTGTAATCCCAGGCACTATTATTTGGGCCCAAGCAAAAAGGAAAGGAAAAAAAAAAAAGAAAATTAAATAAGTGTAATAAAAGAGCGAGGAGGGGCCGGCTGCTTTGGGCAGGGAAAGGTAATAAAAGGAGTCTTGATAACTGGCGGGCGGTGGAAGAGGCTCCCCCCAACCCCTGCCAAGGAGAATGTCACATTCTGTCCCCCATTTTCTCCCTCTTAAAGCATACTAAAAGGAAAATTCTTCACAGAATCTTAAAGAACTTTTTTGACACAACAGCTGCAAAATCTATTTTCTAAACAAAGATTTATACATATTTATATGAGCTTAATCCAGATTTTTTTTAATAAATCATCCTCAGAACTGCAGAGGTAAACTATATGTAAATACCTCAAGTAATAGGCTTGTAGTGCAAATCACATCATTTTATCTTCAATTTTGCATTCGTTTTTCTGGCTTAAAGGTGCATCAGAGATATGCATTTTAGCATATTCAGAACACGGGGCGTGAAATTAAATGTTTGACAGAGTGAGAAAAATATACAGACTTTGGAGATGCCTTAAAAATAGTAATTTATGCAGATCTGGAGGAGTGAAATCATTTGCAATGGAGTGACCCTCTCTCCAGGAATTTTGTGCTCAGTGTTCTTCCCTAATCTGCTGCTGTATCTCCATTTTTCATTGAACTGGCCGGTTTTCTGCGAAGCCGTCTTGTAGATAAGGGGAGTGCTAAAGAAGAAGAAAGAGAACGCTCGGTGGGTCCGTTTCCACTGCACTTTTACCCAAGGCAATGGGCAGAATTTAACGGATTCCTTCCAACATATGTTTTTGCCAGATAAGTAAACAGTGTGTGTCGGAAATGAAAAAGCATTTGCAATTTAATGACATTACAGCTCTTGGCTTAGGCTGGCGTGCTGCGAGGCGAAAAGCAGAAAAAGAGAGGAGAGTAGAAAGAGAAAAAGAACAAAGTTCATCTTCCCTTTTGTGCATTTTTATCAAGGAAAATATTACTTCTTTCCCCCTCTTGTTCTCTTTTTCTTTTTCGTCTTTTGGATTTTTTGTCTCACTCATTTACATTTTTTTTTCTTTTCTGCCTTTCTGTCCTCTGTTCACTTTTGCCTTTTTCTTGCATTGCCACTGACTCATTTCTTTTTTCTCTCCATTGTGCCTCCTTATTCATCTATTTTGGCCATTCAGTTTCACCTTAGAAGAAGCTGTTTATCCCACAATGTATCTTTTTTTCTGTGTTGTACTCCTAGCGCTGTAGCTCCCAGACAACAGGATTGTCGGAGGGATTAGAACGTTTCATTTCAAAGCACTACAAATCTGCTCTCTTGCCTTCAGTTCCTGCTCCTGCGTCCTCTGATACTTGTCATTTTATTTCACGTGCATCCTGGTCTTTAGTTTCACCCCGGGCAGCATAGCACCTTGATGTCTAACCGCTGGTTCTAACTGTCATTGCAGAGAGCGTGTTGGTACTGTGAGTTCTGGAGACTTGACCTTGAAGGACAGAACCAGTCTCTGACACCCTTAGTCAGGGCTGGACCAGTATGGACGGTGAACATAGTCCTGGGTCTGAATCGGGTCTCCCGCTGCCGGGAAGGGTGCCACCTAGGTGATGTTCGTCACCAGCCACCTGCCGGTGGAGAGGAGCTCCATACACGGTTACCACGTTTGCTGCTCTTTGCCTGTTAAATAGCGTGAGAGGGTGGTTAGTGAACTGTGTGCGTCTTTGAGTTTTAGGAGTGTGGCCTTGAGTGTGTACGCATGTGTTTGTGTGTGTGTGGACTTGACTGTGATCAGTGGATATAGCTGTGTGGAGTTACTCAAAGCAGTGTTGGTGGGTGAACACAGACATGTGGAAAGAGATGACTATCTTCCAGCTTTGGTTCGTCCTGAAATTCCAGAAGTAAAAACTGACTGGAAGAAGCAATATTTTCTCCCCACTTGTGTCCATCTCAATTTTATTTCTAGAATCGGTGCCTGCCACTTTCACAGGCAGGAATTTGCTTTTTCTCCAGGCTTTCCCAGTTGTTAGATAACTACCCTTGATCTTAGCCAAAAGGCCGAGAAGCCAGCCCAGTTAGCTAACTAACTGAGCCACCCCTCTTTGGAACAAGGAATGTCCCTGAGACCTTTTTATTTTTTCTGCCTTGAGTTGTCAATCTGTCAATCCAATCAGTGCCCAGAGAAACAACTTCCATCGTGAAGATTAGGAGTCACCATTGCCTTTTCATTCTGTTGTAAAACAAGTTAACGTATTTTCAGCATTGGTATGATGAACATTTGATTATTAGCACTCTAGATTTTTAACATAAATTCTGTTCTAAGAGCACACTTGAAAGCCACTGGTTAGATCCTAGGGTTAACCTGCAGGTTGAGCATAATTGAAAGGACCTGCTATCAAATTGCAAGTCCTATCACAGCAGTGCTGTACAGACTTTAAAAAGATGCTTAAATAAAATGCTCTTGTCTAAAGACATGTGCATGTTTTTACCATAAAATTACATCTTCCACATCTTCCAGATCCGGCACTTGGTAAGTAAAAAGAAAATCTATTTGGACATAAGGATGTGAAGTAGCTGGAGGTGGTAATTTAATCAACCAAGGATATATTTCAATGTTTTTCTGGTCTTCTAGGCATTAGCACTTTAAATTCATTATGTCTGTTTGACAGATATATGCAGCCTTAAGGATCTAAAAATGAAATCCTAGAAGTATAGCCTGCTAGAGGATATATATTGAACTTAAGAGATTAAAATGGTATAACCATTGCAACAGAATGGAACATATCGTGCTTCTCATTTTTTCCCCACTAAGCATGAGTATTTTGCAGATGTAAAATACAGCCTTGTCTAATTATAAAACCCGGCTCAAGAGCCAGAGCTTTCTAACTTTTATTACTGATGAAGTGGATATTAGAAAGAAAACGTTGGCTTCATGTAGAGGCTGAAGATGAAGAAGTCTTCCATTTGGGATTTTCTATATCAATAATTTATGAAGGAAAATAGTGCAAGTAGCTACATGATGCCTGCTCTGAGAGGCAAGCATCGTGCGTGCTCTTCCTATTGAAGGCAAATAACAAAAGAGTCAAATTATAAAGCAGGTCTTAACGTAGCTGGGACGTTAAATCTACTGTATCATTATGCCAATTTAGGAACGTTAATGATCTGTAATATTAATTCATCATCCTGAAAAATGGAAAGAGTTGCCATAATTAACTATATTAAGGCACAATTAGAAAGTCATCCACGCCGTTGTAAAGATTCTGGTGATGATAAGGGTGTTTGTTGTATCACAAACCTCTCTGACCATGTACATTTTGTATGTAAGCCTTGGTTACAAACAACCCCTCACTCCGAATTCAGATATGTCAAAAGAGCAGCCACCCACGGAGGCGGTGGCACCGGCTAGACGCCTTATCAGCCATTTCCATCACCGACTGCGGTTTAACACTTTCTCACAGGGAGAATCGGCTTTGAAAGAGGTACAACCTTTTAGCATATCTACTTTAATTCCTCACAGGGAAGCAAAAACAGGCTGTCTGCTGAAATTCACTATCTACTCCCCTAAGATTAGGGTCATCTTTGGAAGTCACGTTTCAAACTGCACAAAATGAATGTTTTGATGTTGTAAAATGGAGATCCTGTAACGTGGCTGCCTAAGCCCGAGTTGCCATCACCAGATGTCTGATAAGCCCTTAATTCTCCTCCCAACCTATTTGAAGTCTCCATTGTGGATGGGAGCCTGTAGGTCACAGACAATGTCAGGAGAAAGATAAAGGGGACCCTCCAAGGGTTGAGGCACAGCCACAAAAATAACAACCCATTTGACTTTCTAGCCCAAAGGACTCCCTTTGTCTTTGACTGCATAGACCATAAAGGGGCATGATAAGCCCCAAATTTCTTTATATCCACTGTTATACCTGATCTGTTGGACACATTTTTCCCCCTGCAAAGCAACACCTAATGTACCAAGGTGTCTATGCATGAAACATCCCATGGTGCACCTGTAATCGGAGACTGTCTTTACTGTACAAAGCTGTATTGCTGAGATAGGTGGGGACTGGCATACACTTGGATCTGAAATGAGTCTATGAGGAGAGGGGAAAAAAAGCTCATCACCACCTTGTTCTGGAGATTGATATTTGTAGAGATTTCTAAAGGACTCCTCTGTATATTGATATGTTCCAGTTTGGGTCATTAATCTTAAAACCCCATTGCAAATCCAAAAGCACACACAACACAGCATTCCTGAGCACTTGATAAAAATTTTCAAGGAGGAAGAAACTGCAATGTGTACCCTCTGCAGCTCTTGTCCCCACACAATACTCTGGCATAGCCCTCTATAGCAATACATGTATGCTAAACACTTTGATTTCTGCAATGTGCCACATGCCAGAAAAGACATGGCATGATAGGAGACATTTGACAATATCAGTCCCTCTGATTTGAGCAATGACATGAGGTGGAACACTGCAACCTTCCTATTCAACAGGAGCTGTCAACTTGTGCTCAGAGGAAAATCTTTGTTCATGTTCGGACCCAAGAGAGCAGAGAAGAACCACGTCCTCCCAGGGAATGCTGGAAGCTTAATGACCATTGTGGAAGAAGAAGCCCCTCCAAGGGTGGTGCTAGATAGAGAAATGGCAACAACCACCTCTCCGATGGGAGGGCCCCAAAGGACCTTTTCTTCCAATTGACTTTGCCAGAAGGAGAGAAGACCTTACATGACTTCTTGCATATGCAAATAAGTTGGCCAAACCCAACTCACCTTCTCTCCCACTCCTCTGGAGCAGTTATCATCAGAAGCCTGATGGAACCTTCCTCAGGGTGGAGGAAAGACAGTTTTCTCAACCAGTTTACAGCAACCCCAGCCCTGGCCTGCAAAGGACACCCTCTTGGCAAGTCTTCACCTGTAGGTGTCCAAGGGTCCAGCTGGATCCTGTCTATTTTGAGGTTACATCTAAGGATTCAAAATGGAGACAGATGTGAGATACGTTTCTGATGTTCTTGAGACACTTTCCGTTCTCTATTTATTAGCTGGAATCTTTATGAAAATATGTTGAAGAAGTAGTTCGGCTGCCCTTTATGTATTCACATTCACAAGAAAACACACATGTGGTGATCATTGTGGTAAAGTGGATTATGTCACAGCTTGGGATACCTGCATCCAACATGGTAGTGCTGGTTTGAGTCTCGGCTGCTTTACTACTAATGCTGCTGGGAAAGCAACAGAAGACAGCCCAAGTATTCGGGCTCCTGGCACCCACGTGGGAGATCAGGATGCAGTTCCAGGCTTCTGACTTGGGTCTGGCCCACCTCAGGCTGTTGTGGCCATTTGAGGAGTGAACCAGTGGATAGAAGATCTCTCTCCCTCTCTGTCACCCTGCCTTTCAAGCAAATAAATATTTTTTAAAAGCGACAACAAAAACATGTATGTTTTGTGAAACTCTTGGTAGGATCTTTGCTTTGAAAAGACAGAAGTAGGGGCTGGTATTGTGATGCAGTGGGTTAGGCTGTCATTTGCAAGGCTGGCATCCTATATGGAAGTACCAGCTAAGTCCTAGCTGCTCCACTTCAAATTCAACTCCCTATTAATGCACCTGGGAAAGCAGCAGAAAATGGCCCAAGTACTCAGTTCCCCGACACCTCGCAGAGGACTATGATGGAGTTCTTGCATCTGTCTTCAGCCTGGCTCAGACCTGGCTGTTGGAGGCATTTGAGGAGTGAAGCAGCAGATGGAAGAGCTCTCTGTTTCTCGCCTCTTTGATGTTCCACCTTGCAAGTAAATAAATGAATCCTTTTTTTTAAACAATACACAGCCAATTAATTTAAAAAAAAAAAAGAAAGAGAAGAAAAGACAAAAGTCAGTCTCTTAACCTAGCCATTCAGCATTTTGGAATCATCTTGGTAAAATTGGCTGGTGTACTCAGGCCTGGCGACTCTATTTGGAGCGGCTCTTCCTCTGTACTTAGGTGGATATTTCTCAATGCATTCAGCTATTGTGTAGTTCATATACGTCTTTGTTTGGTGAATCCTCTGATTGGCCAATGAATTCCTCAAAGGCAAAGGCCTTAGATCCTAATTCCCTTGTTGCACTGTGCACAGTGACTCCCTAGATTTTGAGTGAGTGGAGAGGAAGTTATTCAGAGAAAGGGGGTGTACAAAATGTGCTGCCTAGTCTGGATTGCTCTTCCTTCTTCCGTTTCATGTTGGTGTTTTGATATCTCCACAACCTTACAGAATCACTGAGACAAAGTCATATTTCTTGGCTGGTACCTGGCACACACAGTGTGCAGATGCGTGCATTTGGGCCTGAAGAACTTCCTGGGAATATTAGAAAGAGCTATTTCTTCCCCTTTCTTGGGAATGCATGGGCATATCACAGCATGTCTTTCAATGTTCACTGGCAACTGACGCATAGGTCTGGGAAGGAATGTAGGGATCATTGTCCAACTCCCTCATGAGAATACCAAGACTAAGAAAAGCCAATTAATCCTCTCTCTCTGTCTCTACCTCTCTCTGTAAATCTGTATTTCAAGTAAATAAATCTTTTTTAAAAAATCCAATTATCTGAAAATGAATCTTGATGTGAATGGAAGGGGAGAGGGAGCGGGAAAGGGGAGGGTTGCGGGTGGGAGGGAAGTTATGGGGGGGGACCATTGTAATCCATAAGCTGTACTTTGAAAATTTATATTCATTAAATAAAAGTTTAAAAAAAGATGAATATGGAAAAAAAATCCAATTATCTACCCAAAGTCACCATCTATCTGGGAAAAACATGACTGGAAGCCACAGCCTGTGTCCTACAATCTCATGCCTTCTTTCACAGTTTGTCTTTATAAAGAATTTTGATTTGTCACAATCAGAGTTTACTAGTAGTTTTTGTTTCTTTCTTTGCAATATTGAAAGATACAGAGAGAGACTAAGAGTGAGACAGACATATAGACCTCCTATCTACTGGTTCTCTCTTCAAAGGCCCTCAGCAGTTCAGGCTGGGCCAAGCAAAACCAGGAACCAGGAACTCAATCTTCCATGTGGGTGGCAAGGACTCAAGTACTTGAAGCATCCTGTGCTGCGTCCCATGGTGTGCATTAGTAGGAAGCCACAATCAGGAGAGGAGTCAGGACTGGAATCCAGACATTCTGACATTGGATATGGGTATCTCAAGTAGCATTTAACCACTGTGTTATGTGCTTGCTCTCTCTCCTTTATTTTTTGAGAGGTACACAAACACACGCACAGGAAGAGAGAGAGAGAGAGACCTACAGACAGACAGGAGCTCCCATCTGCTAGTTCACTCCTCAAATGCCTGCAATGGCCAGGACTGGGCTGGGAACTGGGAACTCAATCTAGGTCTTCCACCTGGGTGGCAGGAACTCAGCTACTTAAACCATTACCACTGTCTCCCAAGGTCTGCACTGAATTGTGGCCCCCAACAGATGTGGAAGTCCTAAGTCCTAGTACCCATGAATGTGTTCTTGTTTGGAAATATGGTCATTGCAGATGATGGAGTCAATATGAAGTCATAAAAATGGGATCTGGTTCTCTATGACTGCACCCAAAAGAAAATGGGGGGAAGGGGACATTTGGTCCCCGAAGCATGCAAACAACCAAGAGTGTGCAAAGGGGCACAGGCAGAACCCCATGTGAAGGTGGAGATTGGAAGAGCAGAGACTCCCAGGAGAAGCTGGGCAAGAGTCATGAACGGATTCCTTCTCGCAGCACTCAGAAGGCACGGCCTCTGCTGACTGCTGAATTTCAGACTCGCAGCCTCCCAAGCTACCTGATGACACGTTGCCATAAGCCACTCGGTGTGGTGTGTGGTGCTCTGCTTCCGAGTTTCTAGGAAAGGAACACACAGCTGCCCAACAGCATATGGAGTGTGCATTTTCTTCTGCGAGCTACTTTGTGTGCTTCTGTTGCTGTTTGGTTGGTGCTGGTTGAGAGTAGTTTTGAGATCACCAGCCTAAATGTACTTGGAGAGAGGCACTTGATGATCCTAAGCAGAAATGAAATTCGTTAGCCTTGGTTTGCAATGATTCCAAGTCCACTCTCCAGGAATTCTTTGAATTTTCAGTTTCATTTCATCTTTGTTCCTAAATGTAATTTAGTTAGTACCCCCTAGAATGTGTCCCTATACTGGACTTATAACTTACAGACTCTCTGTGTGTGAGTTACTCGGTACATCTAGTGATCTCTACATGGTTTTTTGTTTGAAAGTGCTAGAAAAGTCTTCGTGTGCACATAGTAGGAGCGTTGTAAATATTGAACGAATGGTTAATGCAGGATACATGCATGCAGACAACAAGTGAAGAGGCTTTGTGGCAGCTTTGAGCTCCTTCTATTCTGTTAGGGTGTAGCAGAAAATAGTTTCGTTTTTTTCCTGTTGTTTCCTAGATTGTTCCGGGATTAGAGTGAAAGTTATTATTTAACTGTGTTAAACAGAAAGCTTATCAGCTAAATATCATGAAAAAACTTTGACACTTACATGTGCTTTGGGAAGTAAAGAGTGAGATAGAAGGCGTATATAATTCTATACTTTCTAACACCAAGTAGAAAATTATAAAAGAGAAGCTACTATGTTTACTGGATTCAAAGATCTAAAAAGGCGAAATTACATGTGCTACTCAGAGAGGTTTACATGAGACTGCCTGAGGCTGCTGGGGTGGACACCCTTCCAACAGGCGAGACTTGAGTCGGTGCCTGTGCAAGGTGGTTCGCCCTGCCAGAACAATTGCCTTCCAGGGACAGTGTCTGTTTCGGTCTATCAGGGCTTCAATAATGGAATATCACTGACTGTGAGGCTCAAACAGCACAAATGTGTTTCTCATGGCTCTGCAGGTGGAGAAGTCTGAGACCAAGGGGCTGGCCCTGTGATGTGTGGGGATCTGGTGCCTGGGGAGTGCGTGTTTCCTGGCCCACAGGTGGCCATCTTGCAATAACCTCACATGGAGGGGAGAGAGACTGTCTGTCTTGGGTGTCTGCCTGCTGCAAATACAATCACCGTGAGGAATTATGTTTACCATATGAATTTTTGAGGGGACACAAAAATTCAATTCATAGCAGCATTTTTCGGGACTTCATATACTGTAACCCAGTATGACAATTCAACATCAACTAGCCAAGTGGAAAGACGAAACTGCATGTAGACATACAAATGTTGGAACCACTAACGCCTTACTTACTCGTCTTTCAAGAAAATTAGCACATCTTGCTGGAGTTTACAGTTCCTATACTTGCTTAGAACATTTCTCAGGGTTTTATTTAATTGAAAGGTATCCTATTAAATTGAAATTAGCCTCTGACCAGCGTGCTGCAAAACTTTGCTCTAGGCCAAATCCAAAAAGCATGAGCAAATGACACAGACAAGCCCTGCAGGAGTCTCGGGCTCCTGGCCTGCAAACTCCCCTCCCCAAGTCCTTCATCTATCATGCACCCCTCCCACGTGCTGGGCTCCAGCCCACCTCAGGGCCTTCCCAGATGTTCTGGCTCAGGTGCCCACCTGGGATTGCCAGATAAAATACTGGATGTCCAGTTAAATTTGAATTTCAGAGAAACAACAAGTACCTTTTTTTTTTTCAGCAGAAATGTGAGGATATTTCAAGAAGTTCATGGAAAATAGAATTGAAATGCAAGTTTATTTGGATGTAAAAAAGTTTAAAAACCCATACAGCGTTTTTTCATAATATACATTTTCTATGAATTTTTTGAAGACCACTTGTAAGTCCCAATATTGCAAACTTATATTAAAAAAATTCATTGTGTATCTACCCCCTAACTGCATTCATCCCCTAACTGCATCAGGTTCATTCTTTTTTTTTTATTTTAACTAGTTTATTATTTTTATTTGGAAGGCAGAGAAATAGGATGAGAGAGAGAGAGAGAGAGAGAGAGAGAGCGATAACTGAAACAGAAGGAGATCTTCCATCCACTGATTCCCTGCCCAGTTGCCAACAATAGCCAGGACTGAGCCTGGCTGAAACCAGGAACAAGGAACACATCCTGAGTTTCCAACAGGGTAGCAGAAAGCCAACCACCTGAGCCAATCCCGCTGCCTCCTGGAGTGTGCGTTGGCAGGTAGCTGACGCTGGAAGTAGAGTCAGGACTGCAAAAGAGAATGCAGGCATCTAAAACTGAACTAAAAGCCAGCTCCTCAGGTTCACTGTCTACAAGGTTTAAATGTCACTTCCTCAAATAGGTCTCTCTGAAGGCCAACCTAAAGTAGATTATTCTGTTACTCTTCAGGGCACCGTGTTGGTCTCTTCCTTCATCTCACCCATATCAAAGTGTAACCGTGTTTTCATTTTTGTGTTTGTTTAATTCAAGTCTGTCTTCCCTGAGAAAGCAAGCATCCTCTTTGGTTTGCTGTGCTAATACCTAGGGTCTAACACTTATTAGATACTCAATATGTATTTGTTCATTAAATGGAGGAAGGAAGGAAGGAAGGAAGGAAGGAAGGAAGGAAGGAAGGAAGGAAGGAAGGAAGGAAGGAAGGAAGAGAAAACCTTGTGAGAAAAGTTTCTTTTCTTATTTTATTTCTGGTTAATTTATTTGGAGAATACCTAATTAATTAAACAGACTTACAAAGAAAATTCCTCAGGAAGTTAACGGATTCTTCACAGAATATGTTGAGGGAGTGTTGAAGTTCCTAGGTTCATGCAGCCTGTGATCATGTGTCACAAAGTGGCTGTTCAAAGAATTAAATATTTTCCATAGCTTTGTCTAATTTAAATAATTTTGTCATAGATCTGATACTTGGTTCTAAAGTAGAATTCTAAAGTTTTATTAGCTACAATGCAGTTGTTAAAAATAGTCAAATTGAAGCAAACAGAATTCTTATCCATTAATTGGAGAATGAGCTGCAAATAATTCATTCATTTGGACTTATAAACCTATCTAGCACATGACAAAATGTCACAGCAGTATTAAAAAAGAAATGCTTGTAATATTGTATGGGCTTCTCTGCAATTGTTAAGAACTTAAAGTGGTTTATATTTTCAGAGAAAATAATAACTTCAGGTTCATACATAACAAAAACACAGAAGAGTTTTTTGAACTGCTTATAGCTCCAGCAATATGAACATTTTCTTTTATATTTTTAATTTTTTAAAATTAACAGCAGAGAGAGAGAAAGATTTGTCATTATGTTTTTTAAAAAAATTATTTTATTTATTTGAAAGAGTTACAGAAAGAAAGAGAGGTCTTGCCTCCACTGGTTCACTCCCCAAATGACCACAGCAGCTGGAGATGAGCTGATGTGAAGCCACGAGCCAGGAACTTCCTCCAGGTTGTCCATGTGGGTGCAGGGGCCCAAGCACTTGGGCCATCTTCTTGGGCCTGCTTTCCCAGAGAGCTGGATCAGAAGTGGAACAGCTGGGACTTGAACCAGCGCCTATATGGGATGCCAGCACTTCAGGCCATGGCTTTAACCTGCTGCGTCACAGCACCAGCCACTGTTTTGTTTTCCAAATGCCTGCAGCAACGAGGGCAGGGGCAGGTTGAAACCAGGAGCCAAAAATCAACCCCTGTGAGTGGTAAGAATCCAGCTACCTGAGCCATAACCAGCTGTATACAGGTTATGCAGTGGCAGGAAACTACATATGAAGCAGATCTGGGACTTGAACCCAGGTACTCTGATATGGGAAGCAGGTGTTCCAAGCAATAGCTTAACTACTACACCAAAGCCCATCCTGCAATATGAATATTTCCCAACGGAGACCCCAGGATTCAATCCTGACTTATGTGTAGGTTTTTTTCCCCCTACTGAAGTGATCCATTACTAAATGTCAGATTCCTGTTATTCCTCCAAGAACTATTCCAAAATAGACCAGCTAGGATTGAATCAGCCCAAATGAGAGGAAGAGAATGGCTGGACAACAGCTTAGACAAGATATTGGCATGAGTTTAATGGCTCAGCTTTACTTCTTTTTAGCTTTGTAGCAATGTGACTAGAGTTATAAACCACTTATTCTTCAAATGTTGTAATTCTACACATCCCCCCCCCCCTTTTTAAAGATTAATTTTATTTAAAAGACAGAGTTACAGAGAGCGATAGAGGGGGAGAGAGAGAGATAGATAGAGAGAGAGAGAGAGTCTTCCATCTGCTTGTTCACTCTCCAAATGGCTGGAACAGCTGGAGCTGAGCTGATCAAAGTTGGGAGCCAGGAGCTTCTTTTGGGTCTCCCACGCATGTGCAGGGGCCCAAGGACTTGGGCCATCTTCCACTGCTTTCCCAGGCCATAGCAGAGAGCTGGATCAGAACTGGAGCAGCCAGGAATCCAACTGGTGCCCCTATGGGATACCAGCACTGCAGAACAAGGCTTTAACATGCTGTGCCACAGCACCAGCACCACCACCCCCCCTTTTTAAAATGCTAAAGCCAACTGTCACATAAACAATAATCCCCCACCTTGGTCCATTTTCACAGGAAAATGACCCTGTCATTAATTATACCTATTTTATAGTGTTTAAAATCACAAATCTACAATGAATGATGGAAATACTTATATCTAAAATCTCCGAACACCTTCACTCCAACTTTCTGACTTGGCTGTCAATGTAACACTTTGAGGGAATTTAAAAAGGAAAAATTGTAAAGGCATGTCATATATTAATGGCTAAAGTTAGTTACACACTCTTTTTTCTATACTTATTTAATAGAAAACAGTACTTACAGGGCAGGAGACACAGCAACACAGGCTATTAAGGTTAGCTTGTGGGCTGGCGCCTAGACTCAATAGGCTAACCCTCCGCCTGCGGCGCCGGCACACCGGGTTCAAGTCCCGGTCGGGGTGCCGGATTCTGTCCCAGTTGCCCCTCCTCCAGGCTAGCTCTCTGCTGTGGCCAGGGAGTGCAGTGGAGGATGGCCCAAGTGCTTGGGCCCTGCACCCCATGGGAGACCAGGAGAAGTACCTGGCTCCTGCCTACAGATCAGCGCAGTGCGCTGGCCACAGCGCGCTGGCCGCGGCGGCCATTGGAGGGTGAACCAACGCCAAAGGAAGACCTTTCTCTCTGTCTCTCTCTCTCACTGTCCACTCTGCCTGTCAAAAAAAAAATTAAAAAAAAAAAAAGGTTAGCTTGTGTTCAGAACACAGTCTGTAGTCCATATGTAAAATCCCAAACCTGTACTTTTATCTGCTATTCTTCTGTCTTAGATATGGCAGAATGTGAGATTTTTCCAAATATTCATCCAAAATGCACATCACAGTAAAAGGTGGTAGTGGTGCAGGTTTTATTCCCTGAATATCTGGTTCAAAATTCCAACAAATTGAAGTAATTGCATCCACTTCCTCAGCCAAAGCTATCTGGTTTGCTTGTGTATTGCCTTGTTTCCCCTTCCAGAAATGATTTTCAGAGTCTCCAGGGTTTTATAACTGATCATTTATGGTTTGTAGACCAAATAAGAAACCCAACCATGAATAGAGGCAAAAAAACAATCTTTCTGACTATATTTTTCACAATTTAACCCCATTTGGCCTTTTATAAAATAACCGCCTACTTTGTGAGGTGTTCTGGAAGGCTTATGCCTTCCACAGTGGCTCCAGACTCCTGAAAACACCGACTGGGGCCTGCTTCCCACTGGAATGCTGACACCGCCCAGCCTGCTGGTGTCTGGGTTCCTGTCTTTGTCATGACAACAAGCTGCTCTAGGCCCAAGTTTCCATGTGTTTTTTCTCTTTGCAGAAGACAAATGGAAGTTTTCTTTCAGCGATGGTAGCACCATGAAAGACACATCCTTGGAGCTTAGCTTTGTAACTTTTTATTTATCCAGCTTCCTGCTAACTGCACCTGGGAAAGCAGTGAATGATGGCCTAAGCACTTGGCTTCCTGCCACCCACATGGGAGACCTAGACAGAGTTCCCAGCTCTTGTCTTCTGTCTGGCCCAGCCCGGCTGTTGTGGGTGTTTGGGGGAGTGAATCAGCGGATGAAAGATCTCCCACTCTCTCTCTCTTCCTCCCTGCTCTGTGTCACTCTGCTTCTTGAATAAATAAATGAATAAATATTTTTAAATCAATTTTCTTTTTATTTCTTTTATTTCTGGGTTGGTTCACCAAAGGATCAAATTAGATGAAGACTTTGGTAGACTTAAATGTGATTTACAAAAAATCAGTAGCTGCGGTGCTTCCCATATAAGAAACTCAAGAAGGGCTGTGTGTGACAGTGGGGGTGGAGATGAACTTTCTATCCATGAACTTTCTATCCATACCGGGCTGCATTTAGCAGACACAAACTTGCTTGGAGAAAAGCCTTTAATCTCTTGGGGAGGAGGCCTTGTTTTTCTTTGCAAATTAGCAAATGGATGTCATGTGACTGGTGGTATTTTTTTTTTTTTTTGCTGAAATTAAACGGTTGCTTGCAACATGAATATGTGCTAATGTCTGTGTTTTAAATTCATTTCATTAAAGGTACATTCATAGGGTTCAAAACAGACAGACAATGTATGGCATGCAATGCAAGGTCCCGTTCCTGCCCTCTCCCCTCTTTCCCCAAACTCTTGCCTATGTTTCTCCTATTTTATTCCAGATCTTTGAAGAATTTGTTTTATACTTGAAAAATAATGTCAGCCCCTTTCAAAATACACACAGGTGAAAAGAAATCAGAACCAAACTGTAAGTAATAGAAACTGTTGGTCAGATCTTTGAGTTTCCTGATTCTCAGTTCCTTTGCCTAGCTCTAATATTTCAGACTCTGAAGTTGAAATTCTTCGTTAAAATATTTAAAATTATCGGCACAGCTATGTGAACGTCGAGTCATTCATTTGCAAGGAGAAGTGAACCGAGTAAAGTTGACTTTTTGTTTGGAAAGGTTTGAAGTGGGCTTTCCTCACTAGGTGGTGCTCATGGGCCTCGAGGCCCAGGAGCCCGTTGCCCGACCATTGCCATCTGCAGGTGTGCAGTTCATCAGTTAGGATGCAGTTGCTATGGAGACCTCCAAGATCACACAGAGAGCAAGGCCTCCATATTATCTCTCCTTAAAAGGAGGATTGCTCTACTCGTGTGTCTGCTGCGCACTATATAGGACCTTCCAAGTGGAGTAGATGCTGTGATTTCCTCTTTAGCCTGGGAGATGTGTTATGTAAGATTTGTGACCAGGCGAGATGGGTCATGGCAAATGTACTTTGACCTGGGGGAAAAAATCCTGGGAAAATTGATTAAAAAAAGATTTATTCATTTATTTATTCAAGAGGCAGAGTGACACAGAGGGGGGAGGAAAAAAGAGAGAGAGAGAGAGATCTTTTATCCACTGATTCACTCCACCAAATACCCACAACAGCCGGGCTGGGCCAGACAGAAGACAAGAGCTGGGAACTCTGTCTAGGTCTCCCATGTGGGTGGCAGGAAGCCAAGTGCTTGGGCCACCATTCACTGTTTTCCCAGGTGCAGCTGGCAGGAAGCTGGATCAGAAGCAGAGCAGCCAGGAATGAAACCAACACTCTAATGGAATGTGGGCATCCCGGGCAGTGGCTGAACCCACTGCACTGGGTTGTAGTGACTGCCCCTGGAAAACTGCTTTGTTTTATAAAGAAGTTACCTATGGCACATGAATAGTTTGGAAGATGCCCTTACCCTCTCTTGTGGACCTTCATGTCATTCTAATACCGAAAAGCTTTTAAATATCTTCCCCAGGCATCAGCACGGGCTCTGTGCTGCAAAGGGGTCTACGTGCTTTATCCACGCTCATCCTTGGACCCTGCATGTGAGGAATAGATCATTACAGGCATGATGAGATTATGACCTAGACATTTCCAGTTCCCCACTCAAAGCTATCAGAAAGTCAAGATGTCCAACAGGCAATAGGGGAGGACACAGTTCAAGCCAGGAAAGAGGAAATATGGCGGTTAATTTTTTGAGGTAGACTCGATCTTGAAAACCTTAATTGTTCATGCTCTAATTCACCAGGCAGTTATTGCTCTCCTACTATTTGCCTTGCACTGTGCTGGTTGCTGTGGATGCCAAGATGGATTGGACTAAGTCTATGTGTCAAACCTGATGGGAAAATGAACTTCCATCCAGAATCCTCATCTCACAGAAACTCCTGGAGCTCCACTCCACGTGTCTCTATGCACCAACTTCCTTGATGTTCCTCATCTGTAGCAAAACCGTTTCTCAAGGTTGCCACTTGGAGAATAACTTCTTACTCAAGCGATTTTCTTGAGTCACCTCCTACTTTGTATTTGTAACTTGTGATCAGGTTTACTGGGGACAACTTCAAGTCCATGTCCACTTGAGGTCACTTGATCAGAATGATTTCCAGCTCTTAAAAATGATGAGTCCTGGGCCTTTTTTTTTTTTTTTTTTTTTTTGACAGGTAAAGTTATAGACAGAGACAGAGAAAAAGGTCTTCCTTCTGTTGGTTCACTCCCCAAATGGCTGCTACGGCCGGCGCTGCACCAATCCAAAGCCAGGAGCCAGGTGCTTCCTCCTGGTCTCCCATGCGGGTGCAGGGCCCAAGTACCTGGGCCATCCTCCACTGCACTCCCGGACCACAGCAGAGAGCTGGACTGGAAGAGGAGCAACCAGGACTAGAACCCGGTGCCCATATGGGATGCTGGTGCCATGGTGCCAGCCCTGAGTCCTGGGCCTTTTGCACACCCAGGGTGGCCTCAAGTTGCCTTGATGGAAAGACTGTTTTTACCTGGCAAAGCAAAGCTTGTCACAGAAGACCCTTTGGGAGTCGTGATGCAAGCAGATTGGGGGGGTGTACTCGCCAGCTTTTCGTTTCCATAACAAGAGAGCTGAGGCAGGCTACCTTGTTTAGAGTCTCGGGACATGGCACCTGCCTCTGCTCAGTCCTGGGAAAGACATTTTTGCAATTATGGTGGGTGGCAGTGGTAGGGGCATTTGTCGGGACAGGGGATTGCATCTCAAATCTGGGGAGAGAGAGGTTGGGTGGAGCCAACCCAGGCTTTTGTTTTTTTTATTATTTTTTTATTTTTTATTTTTTGACAGGCAGAGTGGACAGTGAGAGAGAGAGAGACAGAGAGAAAGGTCTTCCTTTGCCGTTGGTTCACCCTCCAATGGCCGCCACGGCCAGCGCGATGCGGCCGGCGCACCGCGCTGATCCGATGGCAGGAGCCAGGAGCCAGGTGCTTTTCCTGGTCTCCCATGGGATGCAGGGCCCAAGCACCTGGGTCATCCTCCACTGCACTCCCGGGCCACAGCAGAGGGCTGGCCTGGAAGAGGGGCAACCGGGACAGAATCCGGCGCCCCGACCGGGACTAGAACCCGGTGTGCCGGCGCCGCTAGGCGGAGGATTAGCCTAGTGAGCCGCGGGGCCGGCCCGCCAACCCAGGCTTTTGTAACAGCTCTCTCACAAGAACTACCAAGGAATCCCAGAGATCTACCTGCCAAGGGCACACCCGCAGTGACCTAAGGGCTTCTTAGGCGCCACCTGCCAGAGATTCTACCACCTCTCAACAGCACCACCCTGTGGACCAACGCTTCAATCACAGTGGATGCTTGGGAGACAAGCAAATCACTGGGGGAAGTGGGCGTTTAACCTAGTGGTTAGGCTCAGCTCTGGCTCCTGACTCCAGATTCCTGCCACTGCAGATGCTGGGAGGCAACGGTGATGGCTTAAGTACTTGGGTTGCTGTCAATCACTTGGGAGACCTGGATCGTGTGTCTGGCTCCTGGCTTTGGCTCCAGCCCAGCCCCAGCTGCTCTTGCTGTCCTACTCTCACAGATAAATAATCAAACAATTTAAAACCTACCCGAACCATAGCAGAGGGCATTGGCTAGTGCTCGGGGGCTGCTCGGATGACAGGTATCCGGGGGGGAAAATGCTAATAGGGGAAAGCCCCCAACTGTGCCCACTTATGGCCACTATAGAGGTGATGGCTTGCACCTCTGATTTCTAGAAATGATGCTGACACACACAGGGCTCAGAATACTGTTCGCTAGTGGAAAATAATTGTTTAAGAAAGAAAGAAAAAAGAAAGCCCAACATCTTCAACCTCCTGGTGTTGCCTTGCTTATGAAGTTTTGTGTCTTTTTTTGGTGTGTGTGTGTGTGTGTGTCCGTAGTGCTTCCCAGGCAAGTGGGAGGAGAGTGAGGAAAGGCAGGGAGGAAGCGTTCTCTGCTCAAATGGCTCCAAGCAAGATTCTCACCCATGTTCATGGTATGTGAGGTTACCTATGCCCGATCCTGAAACTCCACGGGCATAAGGAGAGCACTTACCTTCTGCAGGGCCTCTGAGCTGCAGGGACACAGAGGAGGGAAGACACTAGCAGCTTTGATATTGTATTTAAGCCAAGAAAGCCTCTTTAAGACTAGATACTCACATTCTGATGAGAACTAAAACACAAAAGGAAATCAGGAAAGTTCCCTGAAGCTTCTTCCCCATGCCTGGTGTATACCACACCCCACTCCAGTGTGGGTCAGCCTAAATACGAAGGGGGCAGGGCCACACAGTTCTAAACAGGCACATGGCAATGATAACTTAGGTAATAATGCACGTGTGCCTGCACTCGCTTCAGCCCCCTCTACTGCTCTATAGCTGGGTCTCCTAGCTGTGCTCCAGAGTCCTTGTGCGTGTTGAATAGAACACTCTCTCCCTTCACATGATTTTCCCCAGCATTTCTCCTTCTTTAATGATCCTTCTTTGGGATTTGCTCAGTTTGGGCACCCGTTCACACCAGGTAAATCCCCTTTATAATCTAGCACTCCGGTTACCCACATGGGTTATCGCAAGTAAAGTGGATCACATGGCTACCTTACAGCAGTTATTACCTTTGGTCACCAAACTCCAAATGGTATCATAATTAGTATTTATGGAGGCTGGCAAGTCAGGTGTAGTGGTGATAATTATAGTGACAGGGAGATGCAAGAGGGATCTGGAACAATTCCTGACCCTAGGGATCTGGAACAATTCCTGTACCCAGGAAGCGTACAACTACAGAGGAAGAAAACACCAGCATTTTAAGAACAGAAGCAGGAGCAGTCTCAGGCTGTGACAGAGGACACTGGAAGTCCCAGGAGCTCTGAGGAAGACACAGTCATCCAGGAAGATGCCAGCAAAGGCAGGAAGACTTGACCTGGGCATCAAAGACAGACACAAACCTCGGAAGGACTGGAGGAACCGCTCCAGGTGGATGAATGCTGTGGCTGGACTGGCTTTTCGTGGAGTCTGCTGCAACTGTGGGGAAGAATGGGTGATAAGCTGGAAATGTGAACCGAGGCCAGCGCGTGGAAGGAAACTAAGGCGCTTGGACTTTATCCTGGTGGTAATGAAGAGATAATGAAGATTTCTAATTAAGGGTTTGGCATGATTAGATGGTGTTTTGGAGAGATTACTGTGGCAGCAGTGAATTTGAGAGGAAGAAACAAGTAGGCGATTAGTTAGGATGCTGTTCTAATCAGCCAGGCTTGAAGCAGCAGCAGTCCAGCGCAATGAGCATAGAAAGGAAGAGTGGGGTGTGGGGGGTGGTGCAGGGGACGCTGCAGAGAGCCTCGTGGGACGTGGGCATGCGAGACAGAAGAGAAGTGACTGTTAGGACCACCAGCCGAGAGGGGCATCAGGAGCAGGTGCCTCTGGGTGGTAAAGGGGAGATTAGGGTATTGGGCTTTCTGGGCTTCCCAGTGACTCCAAAGCATCCAAGTGCAATGCCCATCAGGCAGATGGAGAGGCAAGACTGAGGTTTTGAAGGGCAGCAAGGCGAGGGTCTTAGACCTCCCTGTCTTTCACAAGCCAATCTGACTTGTTTCCAGTGAAAGAACTGAAACGCAGTGCCTAAGCAATTATGGTAGAATGTGTGTATTTTTGGATATGTCCCTACATATCAACAGGAAGGAAGAATCCAGGTCACTCTTTGAATATTTTAAACTTCTGGAAAAATGACTTATTAATAAATCACCTAAACATTTCAAATGAATATTTTTAAATCCGAATTTCCCAGATAACATTCCCAAATGTTTAAATTTCTTCCTTCAGGGAGGCTCAGCCTTAGTGTCTAATAGAGTTCAATTACAGAGTCATTTCCATGTAGAGTATGGCGAAGATTTTGCTATCTACACGAAGCTCTGTAACTCTGCAGGACTCCAGATGAATAGGACAAGAGCCCTCAAAATCCTTGTAGGCCCTTTGCCTAATTCTCTCATGCAAATTAGAGGGAAGAGAGGTTTCCAGATCTCATTTATCAGAAAAGTGCATCCTGCTAGCAAACGGAAGCAGCAAGAAGAGGGGTGCATGTCCTTTACAGCGTGCTGGACACTTGGTGGCACATGGCCACTTGCAGTTCCACCAGACTGAATGCCAACTGACACTTCGCTTCAAAGAGCGGAACTCTGTGCATCAGAATGGGGACAGGATAGCAGTAAAATAGCTGTGGACTTCATCATTGCACAGACTCAACTCTGCTACCAAAAACCTCCCCACGTGAGCCAGATCTGCGTGGACACTGAGGTTTGCAATAAAATTCGAAAAAACAAATGAGCTGGTCAAATGAGTTATCTGAAAATCAAGGGGCAAACCTTTTTTTCACCTGAAAACCATAAATTGGTAAAATATTTGCCTCGAGATCAAGAAGAAAGAGTCTTCTTAGTCATGTATAGTCCCTGGAATTTTGAACATGGAGGTCTGGAGGGCAGGAGCTGTGGCTGTCACGGGTATTATAGCTACCATGTCTGGTTGTCATTTGGCTTTAAGGATCTCACAGATCAATCCACGGTCATTGATTACGTTGGCAAAGCCACTTGCCTTCATCTAGAGGCAGGCAATGCTGGCAGCTCCAGGAGCCTGTGTCAGCACCTCAAACCGTTTCCAACGGTGGTGATGGGAGTTTCTCTCCTACAGAAGATCTACCTGAAGCCCAAGCCCAACCCTCCAGGAACCTGGAAGGGGAAACAGAATTCTTTGGTATCGCCAGCAGGATCTGCTCATTTTCTTGCTCCCAACCCCTCCTTACTCAATATTCAAATTTCTCAATTCTATCCCTTATATTGAAACCATTAACAAAGAATCCACTGACAAAAAAATCTGCTTTATTTGTGATCAGAACTTGTTAAACATGAAGAAGTTAACGAAACCAGCCAGCCAGACTGCCTCCGCTGGATCCACTGGGGAGCAGCTCCTTCCTCCTGTGCCCTCCAGAGATAATAGTTTATCAGTTTTGAATGCAAAATGGTGTGATTAGGTGACTCTTAAGATTCCTCCTAGGCCGGCGCCACGGCTCACTAGGCTAATCCTCTGACTAGCGGCGCCCACACACCAGGTTCTAGTCCCGGTCAGGGCGCCGGATTCTGTCCCGGTTGCCCCTCTTCCAGGCCAGCTCTCTGCTGTGGCCCGGGAGTGCAGTGGAGAATGGCCCAGGTGCTTGGGCCCTGCACCCCATGGGAGACCAGGAAAAGCACCTGGCTCCTGGCTCCTGCCATCGGATCAGCGCGGTGCGCCGGCCGCAGCGCGCCAGCCGCGGCGGCCATTGGAGAGTGAACCAATGGCAAAGGAAGACCTTTCTCTCTGTCTCTTTCTCTCTCTCACTGTCCACTCTGCCTGTCAAAAAAAAAAAAAAAAAAAAGATTCCTCCTAACTCTGAGATCCTAAATGTCAATATACTCTTTTTTTTAAGATTTATTTATTTATTTGAAAGTCAGAGTTACATGCAGAGAGAAGGAAAGGCATAGAGAGAGAGAGAGAGAGGTCTTCCATCTGCTGGTTCACTCCCCAATTGGCCTCAATGGCCAGAGCTATACTGATCTGAAGCCAGGAGCCAGGAGCTTCTTCCAGGTCTCCCACATGAGTGCAGGGGCCCAAGGACTTGGGCCATCTTCTACTGCTTTCCCAGGCCATAGCAGAGAGTTGGATCAGAAATGGAGCAGCCAGGACTCGAACTGGCACCCATATGGGATGCTGGCACTGCAGGAGGTGGCTTTACCTGCTATGCCACAGCGTGGGCCCCTCAGTATATTCTTGCACTCAGCCTCATTCCACGGATCTGCCACTCAGCTGCCTCAGGCCCCAGGAACAACCTCAGTCCTTGATTTGGGGATGTCCCTTGTAGTAAAGGGCTGCTGGTTGCTTTAAGGCTTGAAAGAGAAGGAAACACATTTCATTAAATTTTTACTGAGTTAGCCCTACATTTTCTATTTTAAGTTATTTCCTTGAGAAGGATAGAGAGAGAGAGAGAGGGAGGGAGAGAGAGAGAGGGAGAGAGAGAGAGAGACAAAGAGAGAGTGCTCCATCTTCTGATTCCCTGTCCAAATGCTCACATTGGCTGGGGCTTGTCTGGCCTGAAGCTGGGAGCTGGGGACACAACCTAGGACTTTCTCTAATTCAATCATTTGATCCATTACCTGCTATCTCCTAGGGTCTGCATTAGCAGGAAGCTGGAGTCAGGAGTCGGAATCTGTAATGAACCAGATACTCCAAAAGGGACCCAGATGTCTTAACCAGCATGTTAGCTACCAGGCTAAACACCCTCCCTAATTCCACATTTTCTGGTGTACCTAAGTTTTAACTTTCTCCATATCTAAATAATAACTTTTTGATTTTGAAATCAAGGTTCTTGTGCCTGTATATGTTGTTGGTGGTTAATTCCTAATCAACATACAAGAAGATATTGTGTAAAGGCATCTTGTCTTAGCTAACTCACTGTTACCAAAGTTGAGAGTTTGGTCTGAGTTTCCGTTCATCCAAAAAAAAAAAAAAAATACAAAGGTCAAAAAATAATCTTTTTTCAGCCATTCTCAGTTGCAAGTAAATTCAGAATTTCTCTTATTAATATGTTGCCCTTTATTATGTGTCAGAAATAGCAATGGTGGAGGGCCAGTATGTGATCTTGATGTATGGCTTTACTGCTCTTTCTACTAACTGCTGAATTATTATCATCTCACAAGAATTACACCTGAAAGGGAAGAATGCGTTTTTAAATCGCATGGTTCCCAATGAATAACCTTTGCTAAAGTGATTAGTAATTTCTGCAAGTGTCGAGCTTGAAAATGCTCAATTCCAAGGATCCATAACCTTTCATTCTGCCTCTGCCATCAACACACACTACACGGGAAACACAAGGAAAATGTCTCCAATGCATGGAAAGCTTCCCATTTGATCAGATTTCAGGGAAAAAGAAAAAAAATCCTGGGGGTGGGGGGAGAGGGGAACTGGGGGTGGAGTGGGAGGAGACACTGTTGAACACTGAAATTAACAAAACTTATTTCTCTAGTGGTGCCTTTATATGTTAACTGCATGATTGCCGCTCGGGCAAATTTAACTTCAGGAAGTGACTTAGGCTTTGGGAAGAATAGGCCACACTATTTCATCAAATGCAGCAAAAACAAATTACCTCAGACTCAGGAACCCTGAGACCACTTTTGTAAAGCGTGCTCTGCTTGAAGGGGAAGGAAATTACTTTCTCAGGAACCGTGATGGCAGAGCGGGGCGGGCAGCCTCTTCACCCCGGCTACGTGGCCCTTGTGTGGGGACCTTATCGGTGCCAGTTGGCAGTGCCTGGGCACACCCTACTTGTACCTGACTTCATCCTAGGGCTATGAAGTAGACGCTTTTTTGTCTTGTTTCTGGTGAAGACAAGGCTGGCTTTAACATCTGTTCTTATGTGCCCAGGAAGAACCAGGTTTTGTCAAAATCAGCTCCAGGCCTGAGTTGAAGATGGGTTCTGAGATGACACAGTGGATATCAGTGGTTCTGGGAGTCCACTCTCATTCCACCTTCGAATGATTAGAATAGCCCACACTGGGCTGTTTTGTCTCCCTGCTTTCCAGCTGGCACCTCCCTTGGCTCGGAGACACAGGAGCCGCCCTGCACCCTCCTGTCTCTTGCTCTTCTGGTCTTTAGTTGGAAACTTGCCTGAGCCCAGTGGGCAGGGCAAGGGCAGAATGCTATGACTGGCTCTCTGGATCCAAACCCCAGTTCCGACACCTATAGATGTGTCTAGGGACTTTATTCTCTGTGCCTAGGTTTTCCCATCTGTAAATGCGACTCAGTCATTCATTGCTACAAATGTGCATTGAGTCCTGTAGAAACAGAGGTGAACAAAACATAGACAATCTGCTATCTTGGAGTTTCCGCCATAGTAGACAGAAAGGCAGTAGGGAGACAAATTTAGCATGTGTTAGACATAATGAGTGCAATGAAGAAAATTAAATAGAGCGACGAGAGGACAGCTTAGTGGGTGCACAGCGAAGGCCTCTCTGAGGAAGCAACAGGATGACCAGCAGCCACCACTGTCCATCTGAGAAGAGTGCTCCATGCAGAGGGAGCAGCATGTGTTCAAGTTTGAAGAGGCCAGCACAGTTGGAGCATCTGCATTCCCAGGCAAGCAGGAGAGTGGACACAGTCAGGCCAGGGAGGACTTGGTGGGCCAGGATATGTTGTTCTGAATATAATGGAGGTTCCTGAAATATTCTCAGTGGGGGAATGATGTGACCTGATGGACATCGACTATGCTTTGTGGAGAATGAATTGAGGCAGGGCAAGAATAAAAGGTAGGGGTGTGTGGAGGGGAAAGCATTTGGTCTTGCAGTTAAGATGCTTATGTCCTGTATTGAATGTCCAAGTTCAAGTCCCAGCTTCGGCTCCCAGGGCCACTTTCCTGCCAGTGCAGAACCTGGGAGGCAGCAGGAGAAAGCTCTAGCTGTTGGGCACCTGCCTGCCAACAATGTGGGCGCCTTAGACTGAGTTCCCAGATCCTGTCTTCAGCCCACCTGGCCACTGTGGGCTTTGGGGAGAGAAAACCAGCAGGTAGAATCTCTCTCTCTCTCTCTCTCTCTCTTTCTCTCTCCTATGAATTTTTAAAACATGGGAGCAGAGGGACTCTGTCACAGGCTGACACTGTGACCCAGGTAAGAGGAGAGAGGAGCTGGGAGAAGTGGAGAGATGCTGGGTGTGTTTGGAGGGAACAGCCAAGGGTAATTGTTAATGGATTGGATTTGGGATGAAAAGAATGGATGACATCTAGCACTTGGACTTGAACAACCATATATGAGGGTGATAGCCTCATGGACAGAGATGAGAGGGACTGGAGAAAGAGCAGGTCCAAGTCAAGGTAGGGGCCAATGTCTAGTCAACAGAATCGAAGGCTCTGTTTTGGCCACGAAGCTGGAGATGTGCACACCAAGAGAGATGGCAGGCAGAGCATTAGATGAGCGAGATGAGTACTGGGGAAATGCCAGGGCTAGTGATTGGAACTACAGGGATATGTGTGGCATTTAGAGCTGTGAGACTACATGGGATCTGCTGGACAGGGATCGCAGGAGATTAGAAAACGCAGTGCAGGTCGAAGGGAGGAGGAGAGGCAGCTACAGAGACTGAGAAGGGCAAATAGAGAGACAGGAAAAACACCAGAAGGGTGTGGTGCCCGAGAAGAGTCTCAAGGAGGGAGAGTGCAGTATGCAAAGCATGGCAGAGAGCTGAAGAATCCCAGGGCTGGTGCGAGTCAGCTGGTAATCCTGAGAGGAGCCGCTGAGGAGTGGTGAGGACAAGGCTGGTCTGCAGCAGGCTCAAGCAGCGGCTGAGTCAGGTTTTGTGGGACCTGAAGTCTCTACAGCTAAATGACTCTCTTCAAGAAAACTACTGTGGGGGCAGGTGTTTAGCCAAGTGAGTAAGACACTGGCTAAGATGCCTGATTCCACATCGGAGTGCCTCGGCTCCATACCCAGTTCTGGCTCCTGGCTCCTGGCTCCAGCTTCCCGCTAATGCACATCCTGCTGGCTCAAGTGGTTGGGTCTTTGCCACCCACAGGAACTGAATTCCTTGCTCCGGGCTTCAGCCTGGCCCAGCCCTTGCCATTGCTAGCATTTGGGGAGTGAACAGCAGTTGGGAACTCCCTGTGGGTCAATCTCTCTCTCCCTCTCTCTCTCTGCCTCTCAAATAAATCAATAAATGTTTAAAACAAAGGATGCAGAACTAATACAAAATTAAGTGTAATTTGAATATCTATATAGAATGAGAAAAGAAATGGCAAAATAAATAAAATTTTAAACTCTGGCACATGCACAACAAAATATAGAAAAGCAATATTTTTATTAACTAACTTCAGATGCAGCTTTACAATATTTTTCCTAATTTTTGTCTGCATACTTTTTGGTCAATTCTTGTTTTTAAGATTTATTTTTTTTGAAAGGCAGAGAGATAAAGAGTGAGAGATAGAAAGATACAGAGAGAAATCTTCCATCTGCTGGTTCACTCTGCAAATAGCCACAACAGCTGGGGTTGGGCCAGGCCAAAGCAAGGAGCCAAGAGCTTCTTCTGGGTCTCCCACGTGGGTACAAAGACCCAAGGACTTGGGCCATCTTCCTCTGTTTTCTTGGGCCCATCAGCAGGGAGCTGGATCAGAAGTGGGGCAGCCAGGGCTCAAAGCAGAGCCCACATGGGATGTCAGTGTTGCAAGTGGCGACTTAACCCACTATGCCACAATGCCAGCACCAGTCAATTCTTTATATGACAATACTTTTACAATATTTTGAACAAAAAGAATAAAAATAATTTTGTCTTTCCTCTAGCACAGGTGTGAAAATATTGTGTTTTTCTTGTTGACGGTTCAGAAAAATTTGTTTTAGCTTTGGTAATGTCATGTAAATATGGAAGATGAATTTGGGAAACCCTCTGCCAAGTTTCTTTCACATAAGAGCTCTAAGGATGCAGGATATTTCAAATTTTCTTGAATAGTGACTAGCCTTAAATCCTCTTTGAATTGGTTATACTGATTAAGTAGTTATTAATGTTTTCATTGTAGCACTGTATTATAAGTTAGGATTGTATTATAAGTTAGAATGTATAAAACATGTGATTTCATGTATAGTAATATCTGCCATTTGCAGAACACATTAATGCCCCACAAATTCCGAAATTCTGATAAATTGCATTTTTATTCAGTTTCTATCAAAAACAATGATACATTTAAAATCAGTATGTTATGTTATCAAGCCAAGAACTTATATTTCAGCAATGTGACAACAAGAACTGACTTTTATTCACTAACAACTTTATATCTAACACAAAATACAGCATGTCTGTCTAGCTTCTGGCTTCACACATGTAGGCTTATTTCACACTATTGTGACAGGTCCCCTATTTTTATATAATGACTCGTCAGTCAGAAATGTGATGATTCTTGGAAGCCATTATCATTCATATAGGTAGCATTAATTTTTTACTCAAGTGACTCTAAACCATATAAATGTATTCCACTAAAAGCAGACAGAATATATCATCAAACTTTCTGTGGCCAGATCCCCAAAATGTCCTTAGTCACCTCAATGCCATGTGATGCAATGAAGTATGACAGAAGGGAAGAGATAGTAGTCTTAACCAATTGTGGTTAAAATTTCTTACTTTTACCTGTTTTGTAAAAATATGAGTCTGTGAGCCCATTGCTAAGCCCCTATCCCTTCTCTGCCAGGGCGCTGGCAGAGTTCTGTGTTTGAGAGGAGCCCTAAAGTTCTTTGGCTCACATTAAATCTGTCTCTGGGTTTTTTTTCTTTCATTTTTAAAAATTAATTAGTTAATTTTTTATTTATATAAGGTGAACAAATTTCATACATACAGATTTAGGAGCACAGTGATACTTCTCATCCTGCCCTCGCTCCCAACCACACTCCCACCCATCCTACTCCTTCTTTTCTTATTCTCTCTTTTAATTTTTATAATGACATGCTTTCAGTTTATTTTATGATCATGATTTTAACCCTCCACTAACTAAAGAATTCAACAAATAGTAGGACGAAAAACACACTGTTCCTCAACAGTAAAGACAAGAGCTATAAACAATAATCAATTCTCAAAACGTCAATTTCACTCATATACACTACATTTTTTTGGTACTCTATTAGTTATCACAGATCACTTAAAATATATGGTATCTGTCTTTGGGGACTGGCTTATTTCACTAAGTATAAAGATTTTTAGTTGCATCCATTTTGTTGCAAAAGACAGGATTTCATTCTTTTTATGGCTGAGTAAAATTCCATAGTTTATATATACCACATTTTCTTTATACAATCATCAATTGATGGACATCTGGGTTGATTTCCTATCTTAGATATTGTGAATTGAGCTGCAATAAACATGGAGATACAGAAAACTCTTTCATATGTTGATTTCATTTCATTTGGGTAAATTCCTAGGAGTGGGATTGGTGGGTCATATGTAGATCTATTTTAAGCTTTGGCCATTTGAATTTCATTTTTTGAAAAATGTCTGTTCAAGTGCATTGCTCATTTTTTGACTGAATCGTTTGTTTTGTTGTTGTTGAGTTTCTTGAGCTCTTTATATTAATCCTTTATCAGTTGCATAATTTGCAAACATTTTCTCCCATTCTGTTGGTTACCTCTTCACTTGGTTGAGTGTTTCCTTTGCAGTACAGAAGCATACCAACTTGATGAAACCCCATTTGTCTATTTTTGCTTTGATTGCCTCTGTTTCTGAGGTCTTTTCCAAGAAGTCTTTGCCTATGCCGGTGTCTTACAGAGTTTCTTCAATGTTCTCCTCTAGTAATTTGATGGTATCAGGTCATAAATTTAGATCCCTGACCTATTTTAAGTTGATTTTTGTATAAGGTGTAAGGTAGGAGTCTTGTTTCATACTCCTACATGTGGAGATCCAATTTTCCCAGCACCACTTGTTGAAAAGACTGTCCTTTCTCCAGGAATTGATTTTAGCTCCTTTGTCAAAAAAATTTATTGGTTGTACATGCGTGGATTGATTTCTGGGATTTCTATTCTGTTCCATTGGTCTACATGTCTTTTTTTGTGCCAGTACTGGGCTGTTTTGATAACTAACCTGTAGTATGTCTTGAAATCTGGTATTATGATGCCTTTGGCTTTGATTTTGTTGTTTAAAATGGCTTTAGCTATTCAGGGTCTCTTGTGATTCCATATGAATTTTAGCATCATTTTTCCTAGACCTAAGAAGAATGCTGTTAGTATGCCCCTGAGTTTAACAGAAAGTAGGAATTGAGAAAGTAAAGGTAACAAATGTAATTAACTCTTTAGAAGCACTCCAAGTTTGGTTGTATATGCCACAAACCAAATAGCTCCTGGAGGTACTATCTATAATATACATTACTGCCCAGTCACTTGTGGCAGCTGTGGCATTGGCAAGAGGATGGTTAAAGGCAAGTTTTTTACAGGAATGATATTAAAAATATTTGACAGCCTGGATCAATCTGAACACTCACTCAAAAGAATGGACACTGAGTGTTAGGCCACATTGATAAGTTCTGGTTGACTCCTAAACCTTGTTTCAGGGAAGTAAGAGAGTAGAGGTAGTGGTAATACATTTGGAAATGAAACAAGAATAAGAAATTGATGAAAATTGTCAGGAGGGGCTATTGTTGAGTCACACTCCTTGAAGACATGAAGAATGGGTGGCTGGCACTGTGGCATAGTGGGTAAGGCCACCGCCTGCAGTGCTGGCATCCCATATAGGCTCTGGTTTGAGTTCTGGCTGCTCCCCTTCTGATCCAGCTCTCTGCTATGGCCTGGGAAAGCAGTAGAAGATGGCTCAAGTGTTTGGGCCCTTGCACCTGTGTGGGAGACTGGAAGAAGCTACTGGCTCCTGGCTTTGGATTGGCACAGCTCCAGCCATTGCAGCCATTTGGGGAGTGAACCGGTGGGTGGAAGACCTCTCTCTCTCTCTGTAACTATGCCTTTCAAATAAATTTATAAATCTTTAAAAACTAAAAGAAGAAGAAGGAATGGAACTCAGAGGTAAGTGAAGGGGTATGCCTTGAATGATCTCAAGGTAATTCCCCCTTTGCTACAGAAACAAATGGGAGACAGGTGCATGGTGTGTCCAGGATAAGATCTGATTCACATGGGTAGCCCACCTGTGATTATTCTAAGAGGAAACCACTGGGGCTGTTATGTGTAGGCTCCTTGTCTTCATATCTGGTTATTTGATCAAACACTAGTCCCTGTGTTGTGAAAGTGTTTGGTAGAGGTTGTAACTTTAAAGGCAATTCCCCCCACCCACCCATAATGTGGTTGGGCCTCATTCAAACATTTGCAAGTCTGAAGGGCCAACACTGAGATTTCCTAGAAAGGAAATTCTGCTCCAAGACCAAAGCATCAACTGCTGCGTGAACCTCCAGCCTGCCTGCTGATGCTACAAATTTTAGACTTGTCACCCCCACACCATGCAAGCCACTTCCTTTACATAAATTAATTACATAAATTGTGTGTACATATACATATATTTATTCATATGGAAATATTTGCATATATATATATATATATGCATGTTCCATATGGCTAGAGTTCACTGCCTTCACAGGTATAATCCAGCATACAACTTAATAAGAATGTAGAAACCTGCACTACTCCCCACTACCACCAGGGGGCTTGACTAGAGAGTCAGAACCAATCTGTTTCAACCAAAGCCTGTGAAACCGCTGACAAAGTTAGGAAAGTCTGCTTTGATATCCTGTGGGACCAGACACTTGTGGTCTTGTCACACACTTGAGTTTGGTTTCTCGTCATTTTTCATTGTGAACTGTCTTACACACTGCAACATGTTTAGCAACCTCCCTGTCCTCCAGCCATCACCAAATGTTCCCTGTGTGGCAGAACTGTCTGAGAACCATGAGAACCACTGTGCTACACTATGTGCCTGCTGTCCTTGGGTTGACTTTTGCCCACTGTGAATTGTGGTCCACGATGTTTTGCTCTTCTTCTTTTTTTTTTTTTTTTTTTTTTTTTTTTTTTGGTTTTTCCTCTTTGAGGCTTGGCTTTCATCTCTGCTGGAAGTTATGCAACTGTACAGGAATCATGGTATCCCTCGCCCTCTTTGTAACCCAGTTCTGATGCAGGTCCTCGCCCTGCAGCCAGAGCCCTCAGCATGTGCTAGAATACTCCACTCCTGGAGAATGGACCCTGATAAGAGCCAGTGTGGGGGCCGGCATTGCGGCTCAGAGGGTTAATGCCCTGGCCTGAAGCACCGGTTTCCAATATGGGCACCGGTTCGAGACCTGGCTGCTCCACTTCTGATCCAGCTCTCTGCTATGGCCTGGGAAAGCAGTAGAAGATGGCCCAAGTCCTGGGGCCCCTGAACCCGTGTGGGAGACCTGAAAGAAGTTCCTGGCTCCTGGCTTCAGATCGGCACAGCTCCGGCTGTTGCAGCCAATTGGGGAGTGAGCCATTAGATGGAAGACCTCTCTCTCTCTCTCTCCCTCTCTCTCTCTCTCTCTCTCTGCCTCTCCTCTCTGTGTAACTCTGACTTTCAAATAAATAAAATAAATCTTAAAAAAAAGAGCCATTGTGCCCACAGAACCCTAAGGAGTGAGGAGGAGTTAAGTGTAAAGCCCTCAACTAGTGGATTATTAGAACTAAAGAGTAAAAAGTTGTTGAAACTTGAAATCATGTCTTTAACTCAAATGATGAAAGCAAGTTTTTAAAGATATATTTGTGTATTGGAAGGCAGAGTAACAGAGAGTGAGAGAGAAAGAGAGGGAGAGGGAGGGAGATAGAGATCTCCAATCTCCATCCACCGATTCATTCCCTAAATGTCTGCAACAGTCAGGGCTTGACAAATTCAAAGCTAGGAGCCAGGAACAACTCCTGGTCTCTCACGTGGGTGGTAGGGACCCAAGCACTTGGGCCATCTTCCACAGCTTTCCCAGGTGCATTAGCAGGAAATGGAATGGAATCAGAGCAGCTACGACTTGGACCAGCCCATCTATATGGGATGCCTTTGTTACAAGCAGGGCTTAATTCACTTCGCTGCTACACCAGCCTCTAAGCAGAGTGCATGTGTAATAAACTGGTCACTCCCAGGAGTGGTGCAGCTTGAGAACAAAATTTAAGAAGCATGTAACAGAAGAATGGTTAAAATGAAGACAAAGAAGGATAGCAATGTCTGGGGGCAGCGTGTCGGAACCTCTAGAAGTGTAAGAGGCCATCAGGTGCAAAGTGAGATAAAGTGAGATACCATCTCACACTCACCAGAACAGCCAAAGTAACAAGTCGGTGAGCATGTGGAGAAGTTGAAGCCTTCACACACTGCTGGTGGAAATGTAACATGATGCAGCCATTGTGGAAAATGGTTCAGTCATTCTTCAGATGGTTAAACATGGCATTGCTTTATGACCCAGCAATGGCACTCCTAGGTACATACTCAAGACTATTGCAACTATATGTCCACACAAGAACTTGTACATACATATTCATGGAAATACTATTTACAGCTGTCATAGCATGGAGACAACCCCAGTATCCATCAACCTATGAATGGAAAAACAAAATGTGGTCTATGCACACAAAGGAATATTGTTCGGCTGTTAAAAAGGAGTAGCATCTCCAGCATGGCTGAACCTAAAAGGCAGTAGGCTAAGTGAAAGAAACCACCACAAAGGCCCCAGTTCCTATGATTCCATTTCTAGAAAATGTGCAGGCAAATCCATAGAAACAGACATAGAGCAGTTGCCAGGGACTGAGGGAGGAGGGGGTTGAAACTGATGGCTAAGAAGCATGGAATTTCATTTTGAGGTTTCAGAAATGTGGAATCAAAGGTGATTGTTGCACAACTTTGTCAATATTCTATAAACAAATTTTTTGTAGTTCACTTTAGTGAACTGTATGTACACTTTTAAATGATTTTCATGTTCTGTGAATTATATGTCAGCTTTGTAAAAAGAGAAGCAGCAACAGCACCGTAGAATTGGAAGTGTTCCTGGGAATCACGTGACCCAAACTTTAAGTTTTATAGTTGAGAAGCGTTGAGAGTATTTTCCAAGAAATTATAAACAAGTTTGCAGTGGATTTCTATTTTCTTAGAACTCAAAGAGTTTTGAGCAGGATAGCTGGCATGCAAAACAGTATGGTCCCCAGAACAGGGGGAGACAGACTGCATCTGTAGAGTCATCATTTGAATCAACAAGTGTTTGTTGAGGACCTACTATGTGCAGGTCCTTTTGCAGGAGCTGAGGGTACACCAAGAACTACACAGACCCCAAAGAGCCCTGCCTCCATGAGTGCTTCCTAGACAGCAGCTTCGGAAAGCTGTGTTGTCGACCCGCTGCACATTTAGAAATCACCACCAGCTTTTATAAGGAATGCTTGAATGAACTGAGCATTTTCCCCTTTAGAAAGAGCAGATTGAGGGAGAACATGATAACTGCCTTCAAAGGCTGTTTGGAAGGGAGAGTCGTTTCATTCTTCACTGCTCCCAAGAGCAGAGCTCGCATTTAAGGGTAAACGTTACAGAGAGGTGGATTTGAGCTCCGTGAACGGACAGAAGAAAATTCGCACCCTTGCATACTGTCTCAGTAGCAGGCATTCTGCTGGGTATTTTCGCTGATCTTATCCCAGTCAATCCTCACAATATCCCTACGAGGTGCCATGATTAGCCCTATTTCTCCAGAAGAGGAAATGGAGGCTTAGCAAGGTGATGGAACTACCTCAAGTTCACGCAGCTGCACACCAGGCCATAGTGAACGTCCGAGCTTGCCCTGGCTGGCTCCAGGCTCCCGCTGCAGCGCTGAGCTGTCCTCTCTACCTTAACGTTTCCCACAGTGTGCTCTTTTGGAGAAGGGAAACTTGTATGGGATGTATAAGTGGGGCCAGCAAGCCAAACCATCTTTCTAGAAAGACACGATTTGACCTGACACACTGTAACACCTACTTGGGCTCTCCAGCAACTTTCTAAAGAGCATTAAAGAGGTAAAATGAAATTCATAATAATCTGCAAGGTGTGTGACCCAGGTGAGCTGTGGGATGTACGGCATCCAGGACAGTCCCCTCGACTGTGCTGTCGACCAGGTGCACAGCCTGATGGTCTGATGGGTGCACAGCCTGGGGGTCTTCATGCAGCTTAAGACCCAATCCGTAACCCCTACCCCAAAACCCACATTTCCTCTATGCAAGGAAAGCTCTGCTCCCTCGTTTATACTGCACATTTTATGTGCTCAGTCATCCAACAGAAATGTATTGGGTTCCTTCTGTGTGCCAGGCAATGCTCTAGGCATTAGAGATAAAGCAGTGAACACGGTGAACAAAAATCCCTACTGTATGTGCTTGCTTTGCTGATTGCATTGAACAAACAGAGACAAAATATACGTTATTTTTGAAAGTGAGAAGAGCTTGGAGAAAAATAAAAGGGGACCACAGAATCCTGGGGAATCTGGAGGTTGCGATTTTCAATAGGTCATCACTGTGAAGGTGGTGTCTCAGCATCAGTTTCGAGGAAGCGAGGTCACGAGTCCCACAGAGCTGGGGAAAGAGAAATTGAGTGAGAGAAGACAAGGACAAATGCCCAGAACGGGCAGTGTGCTTGGTGGGCGTTCAGTAGTGGGGAGACGAAGGCAGGAAGCTGCGGGACAATTCTGATTGCGTAGGGCTTGTGGAGCATTGTAAAGATGTGATTCTACTCTGAGTAATACGGGAAGTCATTTCGGGTCAGACTCTGTGCTGTGATGAGAACAGGCAGAAAGGAGCAAGTGTGCCTACAGGGAGGCCACCCTGGGAAGCTCTGATGGGCAGGATGGTCCCCCTAAGATGTCCACACCCTAATTCTGCAAATCTGTGCCCAGGTGCGTTCCATGAGGGAAGAGGCTTATTGGGGAGTCGGCCCTTAGCCTAGCACTTCAGATGCCTGCGTCTCTTAAGGAATACCTGGGTTGGATTTCTGGGTCTGGCTCTGGCTCTGGCTCCTGACTGCAGCTTCCTGTTAATGCAGACCCTGATGGCTCAAGGAAGTGGGTTCCTCTATCATGTGGGAGACCTGGATTATGTTCCGGGTTCTTGGCTTCAGCCTCAGGTCAGTTCTAGGTGATGCAAGCCTTGGGGAGTAAACCAAAAAATGGAGCGCCTCTCTCTCTCTCTCTCTCTCTCTCTCTCTCTCTCTCTGTGTGTGTGTGTGTGTGTGTCTGTGTATGTCTACTTCCTTCTATTTCCATCTCTCTGATTCTTAAATAAATAAATGCGTGTTTACAGAAGAAAAAGAGGGTTTGAGGAGATACCAAATGTTGTAGACTTCAACCTGGGGACGTTGTCCTGAGTTGTCATTGAAAGCAGAGCGTTTTCTGTCACTGGAGTCAAAGGGAGACGGCAGAAGAAGTCCAGGAGCTGAAACGTGTAAGAGGGACTTGATTCCCTCATGTTTTCTGGAACTGGATTTTACCAGAAATCTGAGGAAAAGTGTAAGTGGACTCTCCCCCACACCCCTCCCCCCAGAACCTGCAGAGAGTTGACAGCTTGATTTCCATTTGTGGTACCCTATGCTGGTGTCCTAGTTGAATTCCCGTGACTGCTGACCTATAGAACTGTGAGATAATGCTATGCTGTTATTATATTTGGCTCCCAAACTCTACAGGATTTTAACTCTCCAAGTCTAAAGTTAATGGTACTAAGGGGGTGAAAATGTAAGCCAATTATAGTGTCTAGGAAGTAGGTCCAGTGGGAAGTACTTTGGTCAGTAAAGGCATACCCCTAGAAGGCAGTTCTTACAAGGGGCTGGTTGTGAAAGCCTAAGTTGGACCCAGCTGTTATCTCTGCTTCCTGGTTCACCATGTAACCCTTCCTCCCCACACATTCTGCCCTTCCCATCCTCCAGACACCCCAGACATCCAAGCACTAGGGCTGCCTGATCTTGGACCTGAAGCTCAAGACTATGAGCCTAAATAAACCTCTTTTCTTTTCTTTAACTTTTATTTAGTAAATATAAATTTCCAAAGTACAGTTTATGGATTACAATGGCTTCCCTCCCATCTCCCGTTTCATTTCCCATTCCATTCACATCAAGATTCATTTTCTATCTTTATATACAGAAGATCGATTTAGTATATATTAAGTAAAGCTTTCATCAGTTTGCACCCACACAGAACATAAAGTGTAAAATACTGTTTCAGTACTAGTTATAGCATTAATTCACATTGGACAACACATTAAGGACAGAGATCCTACATGAGGAGTAAGTACACAGTGACTCCTGTTGTTGACTTAACAATTTGACACTCTTTATGGCGTCAGTAATCTCCTTAGGCTCTAGTCATGAGTTGCCAATACTATGGAAGCCTTTTGAGTTCACTGACTTCAATCTTATTTAGACAAGGTCATAGTCAAAGTGGAAGTTCTCCCTCCCTTCAGAGAAAGGTACCTCCTTCTTTGATGGCCCGTTCTTTCTACTGGGATTTCACTCCCAGAGATCTTTCATTTAGGTGTTTGGTTTTTTTTTTTTTTTTTTTTTTTTTTTTTTGCCAAAGTGTCTTGGTTTTCCATGCCTAAAATATTCTCATGGGTGCTTCAGCCAGATCCAAATGCCTTAAGGGCTGATTCTGAGGCCAGAGTTCTGTTTAGGACATCTGCCATTCTATGAGTCTGCTGTGTATCCCACTTCCCATGATGGATCATTCTCTCCATTTTTTATTCTATCAGCTAGTATTCACAGACACTAGTCTTGTTTATGTGATCCCTTTGACTCTTAGACCTATCAATATGACCAATTGTGAACTGAAATTGATCACTTGGACTAGTGAGATGGCATTGGTACATGCCACCTTGATGGGATTGTATTGGAATCCCCTGGCATGATTCTAACTCCACCATTTGGGGCAAGTCAGCTTGAGCATGTCCCAAATTGTACATCTCCTCCCTCTCTTATTCCCACTCTTATATTTAACAGGGATCACTTTTCAGTTAAAATTTAAACACCTAAAATTAATTGTGTGTTAATTACAGAGTTCAACCAATAGTATTAACTAGAACAAAAAAAATACTAAAAGGGATAAAGTATTAAATTGTACACTAACAGTTGGGACAAGGGCTAGTCAAGTCACGGTTTCTCATAGTGTCCCTTTCACTTCAACAGGTTTCCTTTTTTTTTTTTTTTTGACAGGCAGAGTGGATAGTGAGAGAGAGAGACAAGAGACAGAGAGAAAGGTCTTCCTTTGCCATTGGTTCACCCTCCAATGGCCGTCACGGCTGGCACACCATGCTGATCCAAAGGCAGGAGCCAGGTGCTTCTCCTGGTCTCCCACACGGGTGCAGGGCCCAAGGGCTTGGGCCATTCTCCACTGCACTCCCAGGCCATAGCAGAGAACTGGCCTGGAAGAAGGGCAACTGGGACAGAATCCGGTGCCCCAACCGGGATTAGAACTTGGTGTGCGGGTGTGCTGGTGCTGTAAGCGGAGGATTAGCCTATTGAGCCACAGCGCTGGCCAGGTTTCCTTTTTTGTGCTTAGTTAGTTGTCGCCGATCAGGGAGAACATATGATATTTGTCCCTTTGGGACTGGCTTAGTTCACTCAGCATGATGTTTTCCAGATTCCTCCATTTTGTTGCAAATGACTGGGTTTCATTGTTTTTGACTGCTGTATAGTATTCTATAGAGTACATGTCCCATAATTTCTTTATCCAGTCTACTGTTGATGGGCATTTATGTTGATTCCAGGTCTTAGCTATTGTGAATTGAGCTGCAATAAACATTAAGGTGCAGACAGCTTTTTTGTTTGCCAATCTAATGTCCTTTGGGTAAATTCCAAGGAGTGGGATGGCTGGGTTGTATGGTAGGGTTATATTCAGGTTTCTGAGGAATCTCTTTTCTTCATAAATAGCTTCTATTGATCTTCTCATTATAGTAACAAGAATGTAATACCAATAATAAAAAAGAGGTTGTTTTAATTTGTTCACAATATGTGGTGGTTTGTTAGGGCAGCAATAGAAAATAGAGAGGGGGCTGTGCTGTGGCACAGAGGGTTAAGCCACGGCCTGCAGTGCCAGCATCCCATATGGGCACTGGTTCAAGTCCTGGCTGCTCCACTTCTGATCCAGCTCCTTGCTAATGTGGCTGGGAAAGCAGAAGAAATTGGCCCAAGTGCTTGGGCTCTAGAATCTATGTGGGAGTCCCAGAAAAAGCTCCTGGCTCCTGGTTTCAGCCTGGCCCAGCCTTGGATGCTGTGACCATTTGGGGAATGAATCAACAGATGGAAGATTTCTCTCCTCTCCTCTCCTCTCCTCTCCTCTCCTCTCCTCTCCTCTCCTCTCCTCTCCTCTCCTCTCCTCTCCTCTTCTCTCCTCTTCCTCTGTAACTACTTTTCAAATCAATCAATCAGTCTTTGAAAAAAACTGAATAGAGAGGTTTAATAATTCAGGTAAAAGATGATAATGCCTTGGACTCCGGATATAATTTGAAATTAGATTCTAGGGGATTTCCTGGTGGGTAAAATGTGGGGTCTTAGGGAAAGAGATGTGTCAAAGATGACCTCAAATTTTTTTGCTCTAAAAACTGGAAAGAGCAGAGTTGTCATTTACTATGTTGAGAAAGCTCATGGGAGAAGTAAGTCTGGCTGGGAATATGGGGAGTTTAGCTGCCTATAATGCATCCAATGGAAATGTCTAAGAGGTGGTTTGATACATAAGTGTAGCTGTCAGAAAAGAGATTGAGACTACAGAAATCAACTTGAGAATACCACCATGTAGATGGTTGTGGTAAGCAGAATTCTAACCTTACTCCCAACAGTATTGGCCCTTTTCAAATTTCTTGCATAAAACCATGAGACCTACAGGCAAATATGATGGTTTTACTCCTTTCGCTATGGTGCAGTGCATAGTAAAAGGCATTTTGCAGGTGTAATTAAGGCTATTATTTTAGTTAGCTTGGGTCAGTATAACAAAAATCACATAGACTGGGTGGCTTAAACAAGAGAAATTTATTTTCTCACACTTCTGAAAACTGGGTGTCTAAGTTCTGGGTTGCAATGTGGTCAGATTCTGCTAAGGGCTGTCTTCCTGGCATGCAAATGGTCACATTCTCAATGTGTCCTCACATGGCAGAGAGAGAGGGAGAAAGAGGTTGTACACCAACGTCCTGGCTTCTCTTCTTGTAACATCCTTAACCCAACACAAAGATCCACATAACATTAATTTCTTCTCAAAGGTCCCATCTCCAAATACCATTATATTGTGACTTCAACACATGAAACATTCAGAACAAAGTTACTATCAGTTGGCTTTGAGTAAATCAAAGGAGGTAATTCAAGTGAACCTGACCTAATCCCACAAGTCCTTTAAATCTAGCTCTATGGGACAGAGACAAAGAAAAGAGAATTTGAAGCAAAAGAATGCTCTCCATTGCTGGCATTGAAGTTGGAGGAGGGAGACCTTGGCAGAGGCCTTATAGCAAGGAATATGGGCAGCCTGTAGGAGCTGAGAGGTGCTCCCAGAGGCCAGCTAGCAGGAAAACAGAGATCTCGTTCCTATAACCACAAGGAGCTCCAACATTCCTATAACAGAGATTGACTGAAGACAGTGGTTCCAGGAGGAGCAAGTGACGTCTACGGCAAAGATGGCTGCTAGGTCAGGTCACATGCTAGCATCTACAAAAAAAACAAAACCTCCAAGAAGGCAAGTGATTTATCCAAGGCAACCTAAATGGAAATTTTCAAAACTGATCTTTTTGGTATCTGGTATTTTTTAACAATTTATCAGACTCAAAATCAAGGTATTTTAGCTTTATTTATTTGTCAAGATAAACACATAAAAGTTGGTTACAGCATGAAAATACTACAATGATCTGACCAGACGCTACTTTCACAGGCCCGAATAATTGCTGTCAATCTGGGTGTGTCCCAGAGTCATCAAGAGAATATTCTGGAATACAGTTACCTTAGCACTGGTCTTAGGAGACTAAATCAGAAGGTAGTCAGAGAGGTGTGAGTGTCTTCAATTGTTAAGAAGCCATCGTGATCCTGATGTTTTTCAGGGCTGAAAAAAATCATCCCCAAACCTTTCTTATCTTCTGGGTTCAGAGAGAGAATAGCAATTTTGGATAGGGGAGGCTCCCTACATAGTTCTTAGGCTTTTACGGAGAATGAATGAATCCTAGATTTCCTGGGAAACAAAGAGGAGTAGGAATTAATGCTGTTTTAGAGGAATTCTCTGTGCCCCTTTGTGCCTCTCTGTTTACCAAAGTGCTGGAGAAGTGTCTTCATACTGTCAAGCAAATAAGTGACTTCTTATACTTCAGGAAGAAATAGACTTGATGCTCACCAATCCTCTTTTCTTTCTCTTGGCACACAAGTAAATTATATTTCCTGGCATTCCTTGTAATTAAACTGGCATGTTGGCCGGAGGAACATAGGCTAAACTACAAAACCTACCATTTCCAGGCCTGGTCATAAAACACCCTGTCAGCAGCACGGGCTATCATCGCTGTCAATCAACTGAAAGGCGAGAATCCAGAAGGCCCCCGGTGATGGCCTAGCAGCAACATGGAAGAAGTCTAGATTCCGAGTCACTGCTTAGAGGGGAGTCACGCTTTGCCTTAGACTGTACATGCATGAGAAATAAATTCTAGTGTGTTGAGCCACTGAGATTTGGAGGTTGTTCATCATAGCAGTTCACATTAATTACCCCAACTAAAACAGGTTCCTCTTGTAGCGTGTTTTCAATGACCTATTTCCTTCCCCTCCTTATATGCCCAACAGGATATGGACAAGAAAGACAAGATATGACTCCAGAGGATTTATGAGTTAATCAGGTATTTAAGAGCTAGGATTTAGGCTTCTTTGAAGTAGATCTTGCATTCAGATTAGAAGTGACGGAAAAATGTGTTGGGAGTGTGTAGTTAGATCAGAAGAGAAGAGAAAGCTTGGTGTGATTAAAGTTATAAGTATTTCCAGTTGTTAGTAGGCCCAAAAGGTGTCAGAGGACACTCCAAACGAGGATGGAGGAAATTATTATAGATAGTGATTGAGGGCCCAAGTCTGAGTTAGCGTTTGAGGAAAGAGAGGAGGCTGTACTGATGCACAGACAAATAAATCATCTTTGTCTCTCACACAATTTTGCTGTCACAGACAAATACAGAATGACTATTTTTTTCTGTTTTAAGAAAGTTTTTATTTCTTTATTTGAGAGGTAGACAGAACTTCCATCTGCTGGTTCACTCCTCAAATACCCACAATGGCTCTGGGCTGAGGGCTGAAACCAGGAGCTGGGAGCTCAATTCATTTCTCCCACTTGGGTGGCAGGAACCCAATCACTTGAGCCATGATCACTGCCTCCCAGGATCTGCATTAGCAGGCGGTTGGAATCCCAGGGTGTTAGGTCACATTGATGGGATTTTGTTGACTCTCAGACCTAGTTTTAGGGAAGTAAAAGAGTAAAGAGTAGAGGTAGTTATATTACACTTGGAAATGGAACAATAAAGAAGGAGAAATCAATGATGATAGTCAAGAGGGACTATTGTTGAGTTACACTCCTTGAAGACAAGAAGGAATGGGGGGCTGGCCCTGTGGCATAGTGGGTAAGGCCACTGCCTGCAGTGCCGGCATCCCATATGGGCACTGGTTCTAGTCCCTGCTGCTCCTCTTCCAGTACAACTCTCTGCTATGGCCTGGGAAAGTAGTAGAAGATGGCCCAAGCACTTGGGCCCCTGTACCCGCATTGGGGACTTGGAGGAAGCTTCTGGATCCTGGCTTTGGATCAACCTAGCTCCGGCCATTGCAGTCATTTGGGGAGTGAACCAGCCGGTGGAAGACCTTTCTCTCTGTCTCTCATTCTCACTGTCTGTAACTTTACCTCTCAAAGAAATAAATAAAATCTTAAAAAAAAAAAAAAGAGCCAGTGGATGCCTGTGATGTCTACTAAGGCTGACAGAGAAACATATGTCAAGCTGGAATCTCCATCAGCCTGGATGAACACAGTCCATGCTAACCCATGTTACAGTGATGTGTTGAGTTACAGGACCTTGGGCTCTTAGGTTTTCTTGCAGCTTCTGCTTGCTCATAATGTCTGCTAAATCTATATTGCCAGTTACAAAGACACATGATTGGCAGTAACATGGGTAATCTGAAACTTTACAGTAATATCGGGAGATAATTGCAGCGTGGTGGTTGAAATTGGAGAAGACTGAATGAACTCCTGTCTTTCTTGATCAAACTTGACAAGAGGTTGGAGAAAGAGGACCTAGGAAAGGCGAATGCGGAGGATCCAGTGAATCATGGAAAAACAGAGTGAGTGTGGTGCCCTGGCAAACAGGTCGTGTTTCCAGGAGGAGAGAGTGCTCAGGCGTGGTCAGGGTAGATGGGAGTTACCATTGGACTTAGCGGCGGTCACTAGGAACTTGGCCTTGAGCAGGTTTACTGGAGTGGTGCTGAGGAAGGAGGGTACATCCTCACGGGAGAGCGGTGAGGAGAGAAGCAAATGGAGAATTAGAGACAGAGAACACACACATCTTTTCTTTTTAAAGGTATTCGTTATGAAGGAGGTCTGAGCAGCAGAATCATACCTGCAGTAGGGGAAATGGAGTCAGAGAGCTATTTTTTCTCTGTTTCAAAGAGGGAACAGCATGTTGTGTTGAAAAGAACCATTCAGTAGTAGGGAGGGGCAACTGTAGGAGAAACGTGAGAAATTTTTCTGGAGCCATGTCCTTGAGTTTGTCACATGCAAGTATGTACATACAAGTCACCCTGAAGACTCCCAGCTTTGAACAACAAACACTGATGATGTCTTGGCTCTGTGGGCCTGGAGCCCAGGGCACCTTGATATTAGCACCTCCAAACTCAGGGTCTCCCCCACAGCTGCAGTCAAGGTGTCAGTGACCCACTTCCATGCCACTCACTCTGAGTTGGCGGCCTTGGGTCCTTGTTGGCTCCTGCCCAGACATAGCAGTTTGCTGCCACGTGGGCCTCTCCCTAGAGGGTCTCACAAAACAGCAGCTGGCTTCCATCAGAGCCCCAATCAAGACAAAGGGAGTGGGGAGGCAGAGGTCACTGTTTGCAAAACTTCACGTGGGAAATGACAGCACTTTGTCATATTCTGTCACAAATGGGCCGCTAGGTCTAGCCCACACCTATGGGAGGGATTTTTCAAAAAGGCATGAATAGCAGGAGTTGGGCTCATGGGAAGTCATCCCAGAGACAGCCAGAGAAGGGGTAGGGTCTAGGGCACAGCAGAGAAGCTGACGCTGGGAGCAGGGATTGCGTCTCTGCCGTCACGGGAAAGAAGGCAGCATTGTGGGTACGGAGAGGACAGGAGGTGGATGACTGTGTGGAAGTGGAGGTATTGGCCTATTAGCACCAAGTGCCTTGGAGAATGGCCAGATTTAATGCTAGGAACCAGGGCTCATTTTGCTTTGTTCCTCTATTGCAGCCTTCATGATAGCCAGAAGCATCCTAAATTCAGCACAAGTCTTTAACCAGGAGGCGTCTGAGGCATCACACCAGGGTTAACTAACACTTTTACTGATCTGGGCTAGCAAAGGGGCCAGGAGGGGGAGATGCAGAGGGAAGGGAGGGGAGGTTGTCTTCGTTAGCTGGGCTTTCATGCCTGAGGTCTCCCACTTTTCCAAAGTCAAACTAAGCCCGAAGACTTGGACTTTGAACATTGATGGCTGAAGGGAAAAGACGTTCCCATGGTTTGTTTTGTTCAAGCAGACAACTAAGACAAACTCTCCCCCGACCCCAGAGTGTCCCAGACTCATCTGGCTGCAGATGCATTGGATTGGATGGATTTTCAGCTCCTGGACACAGCCAGGCATCGTAAAGCTCCCGTTTGGATTTTCAAGGATGTCAGGGAAAAATCTGATGGGTAATTTGCAGAAGGGTACAGTATCTGTGGTGTTGGGGGCAGCAAGGGGGCAGGAATCTGCTCTTTAATATTTGCACAATCGGCGACCCTGGGACAGCTCCACCCCCCCCACCCCCCCATTGCAAGTATTTGGAAGATGGAAAGCAAACCTGGGAAATGGCTTCCAGGAGGCGCCATTCACACAGAATACAGTGCGAGGATGCTTCCTGGTACAAAATGAGAGTTCTGGCAGCTCAGTTTTTAGGAGCTCAACCCCATACGCAAGAGACTTGGGGTTCTCTGCCTCATAGCCAGGAAGTTTCTCCCCAGTGCTTCCCCTCCAACTCTGCCTCCCATCTTTTTAAAGATTTATTTATTTATTTATTTGAAAGACAGAGTTAGAGGGAGAGGTAGAGACAGAGAGAGGTCTTCCAACTACTGGTTCACTCCCCAGATGGCTGCAACAGCCGGAGTTGTGCTAATCCGAAGCCAGGAGCCAAGAGCTTCAAGTTCTCCCATGCAGGTGCAGGGGCCCAAGCACTTGGGCCATCTTCTACTGCTTTCCCAGGCCATAGCAGAGAGCTGGATCGGAAGTGGAGCAACTGGTACTCAAACCGATGTTCATATGGGATGCTGGCACTGAAGGTGGAGACTTTACCTGCTACATCACAGCGCCGACCCCAGCCTCTCATTTTATACTGCAGGATCTCAGGTATCTTCTTGCCCATTCCTGGCCATCTCAAGAGGGCATTTCCCCAGCGCAGGGCTCACCTTTAGCCAACAGGACCACCCAGAATTCTCCAGACTTCCTCCCAGACTTGTCCTGGAGCAGCCAGCCCTGGTTCTTGGTGGTTCTTAATGGTTCTTAGTGCAGAGGGAAGAGTTCCCAGTTACAGACAGGAGGGGTCTTTATAGTCCAATAAGACTGGCCATTTGGCCCACAGGGCTTGAGTTTCCACTTGGGATGCCCACATCCCATGTCTGAATTCCTGCTTCAAGTCCTAGCGTTGCTTCCCCTACAGTTTCCTGCTAAAGCAAACCCTTGGCGTCAGCAGCTGATGGCTCAAGTGTTGAGTCCCTGCCGCCCATGTCGGTGACCTGCTTCTGGCTTTGGCCTGGCCCACCCCTGGCGGTTGCAGGCATTTGGGGTGTAAACCTGATGATGGAAGCACCAGAGCTCTCTCCCCTCCGTCTTCCATAAAAATGGAAGTGTTTTAAAAATTAAATTCTAAAAAGTAATTCTAAGTCATGGGGAAGGCCGGCCAAGACCTAGGCTAGGATCAGCGAGTAAACACCTTCAGGTTCCCAGGGAACACTTTTCGAGAAAAGTCTTGGGCCACGTGATCAGAAACGGAACTTGGGCTCAACGTTGCCCCCCAGATTGTAGCAGGAAGACAAACCCCTGCTCGTTATCCCCAGGGCAGCGTTTCAGTGGCCTTGGCCAAACACTAGGGGAAAGAAAAGAAAGCTCTCCAGGATCTCGGTCCGGGCGCAGCTCTGTAGTCTGCGAAGCGCTTCCCGCATAGCCAGCGCGGCTCTGCGTCCCGCTGGGATATTGTCCCGGGAGCCCCGCACTCAAAGCGCTGGGGAGCTGACTTTACTGCAGCGCAGACTCGGGGGGACCGGGAGCGAAGGTCGCAACCGTGGGTAGGAGAGGGGCACTGGCATTTTCGCAGCAGTGAGGGTCCGAGGGCTGCAGAAGAGGCGTTAAGAACCCAGGAACTCTGGATTCGGGGTCGTCCCGGAGGCCCTGGGCCACAGGCACGCCATGCCTCCGCCTCCTGGCTGAGACTCCTGGCTGCGCTGGGGCTGTGAGCACCTGACACAGTCCTGGCCCAGGCCGATCCCCTGGTGCGTGTTCCAGAGGAGAGAGATGGACCCGGAGGCCATGCACGGGTAGGGCAGTTAGTTGATGCTGAGGGGCCTACAGAACGCTTAGCGTTGCCAGTTCCAAAAGACGCTGTGTTTTGGGGAAACAGCGGCGACTATTCCGAGCGCACCGCGAGGGCTTTGGAAGTACAATGGGAAGGTGATTATTCCCCTGCGGCCTGCCAGCGCGGTCTCCTCCCCGGCATCCGAGGCTTGACGTTCCTTTTCCCGCAGGTGGGTCACGACCTCCGCCGCTGCGCACGGAAGACACACCCAGGGGTGCTTAGTTTTGAGCAGCGACTGGTCGGTGTCCCAGCCTTGGGGAGTGGAGAGAACACCCACGACCCCAGCCCCGGGCTCCAGATTTCCAAAGTCTGCCTCTGCATCTCAGAGGCCGACGCAGCTCTCTCTAGAGAGAAGGGACTTGCCCAAAAACCCGGGGAAGTGGCTGTGCGCGGACCTGTGCCACCCGCGGCGCGCTCCGGCACCCACGCAGGGTGCGTGCACCCGGCTGGGGGCGCACAGAGACAGCGAGGGAAGGGGCGGGGATCCTCAATCCCGCCAGTATCGCTCTGCAGCTCCAGTCCCCCATGCTCCAGGAGAGGTTAAGGGCGCGGGCGGGCGCAGCAGCCTGCGGCTCATGTTTATTCACGCGGCTTTCCACCGCCGGGTTCCGACACATGCTAATCAGCTGCTCTAACTACCGACTCCAGTCTAGGCGTGTAGGAGAAAACCTAGTCTCCGAAAAGCAAGTACAGAAATCCTGGCGAGGGGAGAGCAAAGAAGCCTTGGTCTGGGGCAAAGTAGTTGGCGTCTTTGTCCCTCCAGCTCTCTGCGCGGTTTTGTGCAGCCCGGGTGCTGCCCAGGAGGGCTGGGGGGCCCTTACGAAGAGGGTTGCTTTATGCCCCCAATCTCGCCACTGGAGCTGGGGCAAAGCTCCCTGGAGCTGTGCTAAGAATCTACCAGGGTGCATATTACCGTTCTCGGAAGGAAAGATTCTCTCGCTGGCTAGCACAGCTAGCAGGAAGATTTATCCAAACGGGGATTTATTTCCTAAATAGGCCCCCATTTATATCTATTCTTAAATAGATAAGTTTCGGCCTGCACAAAATTCGTTTTCCACTGTGGGCGTGCAAGGGTTAAATTCGTGGTGGGGAGAGCCTGGCCCGGATTTCTGAGACTCCTCGCGCTAACCTGGCTCAGCCCCAGAGGGGGTGGTCGCCGGGACTCGCCCAAGGTGGGGAGGCCCGCAGGACGCTCCCTGGCTTCCGGCTCCCTGCTTTCCACGAGGATCCCAAGCCCGAGTGCTCCAGAGCGTCTCTGGCTCCCTAGTCCCCACTCCCTTCGCGCCCCCGCCTTCCCAGCCGCGCCAGCCTCCCCTCCAGGGCTGAAGGGGGAGGGGTTCTGCCCAGAGGTCAGGGTTGGGCTGGGCATTGGGGCAGTCTGAACCGAGAGTGGCCCCGCTCGCCGGCGCCTTGGCCAGGTGAATGTGGAGCGTCGCTAAGGCTGAGTTCCAGTCTCTTTCTCCTTCTCCGTGGGCGTCCTCTTCTTTCTCGATCCACTCCCGCCCCACGCTTCCTCCTGTTTGGCTCCGCACCCACTTGTCCTAGGCTACCCCCAAGCCGCCTCCTGTCCCAGGCTCCACGTGCGCACTCTCGCTGCTCCTCGCTCCGCAGTCTCTGCGGGCAGAGAGACGCCACCTGGGCGCCCACTCGGATCGTCCAACCAAAATTTCAGCTGCGTGGGAGGCGCGAGGGAGAGAGCTGGCGCTAGTGTGTGTGGTGTAGCAGTCCCAAGCGCACACCACTGCCCTGGCTCCTGATGAGAGCCCGCTTGGCGACGACTTCCAAATCCGGGTTTTACCGCACGAGCGATCAATAAACCGGGGTCCCCCCCTCCAAACCTGGTGCATGCGTGCGTGTGGTGCTGCGTGCGTCCGCGAGGGAGCCTCGGATACGAAATGCACGCGGGGCAAACGGAGAAGATGCTGGGAGGCGGCCCTGAACTCCGTGGCCGACCTGTGGGATGGGAGTGCGGGGTGGGGGCGGAACGGACTGGGGTAGCACGCGCACGGACGAGGGGGTGACACTGCACAAAGTCTGACCCTTGCCTCCCGAGTTCCAGAGAGCCGGAGTGAACAGCCTCTCCTCTGCAGAGGATTTCTTCTAGCTCCCGGACCTGACGCAGAGGTGACGCGGCCAAGTCCAGGCCAGCCGTGAGAAAAGCCTCGCCGGGTCTGAGTGATCCCCGGGGGTGCGGCTGCTTCCGGGACCTCACGCTTCCTGCGAACCACCAACCACCCAGGAGGCACCCCGGTAGGGTGTATGTCGGCACAATGGTAGGGGTAGTGTGGTGGAGCGAGGAGGACAGCGCTCGAGTGAAATTGACAAACCGCCGATCTCATTCCTTGAAGAGAGTGTGAAGACATCCCCGTAATTTCCCTTAAGAAATCTGGTTTTACTGGTCGATCTCAATAGAATTCTTTGCCTAGGGGCTCGAAATGAGTAATAGGCCGTGCGCCTCCAAGTCTTCGGCTAATATGATAATAAATACGTTCAAAGAGAGCAACGGGGTGTTTACAATTAGTACCTAAACTTCCTCTGTTCATCAAAAAGTCCCTAAATAACCCAGCCCCCAATCAAGCGAGGAGCCCAGAGGAGGTGGGAATCTGGTGGGGACGACTTCTAAATGTATCAAACAGCCAAAGCCGCTTTTATTTCCTGCAGTCGAGTGCAAAGGATGGGGCGCGCGCGGCGAGGCCCATGAAGTCCACCTGACTCCGCGTGCCTTGCGGGGCTGGGGGCGGGGGGCCGACCGCAGCGCAGGCAGCCGGGCTCGTAGCCTTGCGGGTGCCGCTTCCCGGCTCTGCTCCGAGGCGGTGGCCGAAGGCCCTGCGGCCGCCCTGACCCTGAAAACCCAACCCGAAGAGTCCCTGCGTCCCCACACACACTCATCGCCCTGACTCGCCGTGAGTTTTATCTCCTCCAGGAACCTCTGCGAGGCTGCACCCGCGTAGAGCTCTCCGCAAGTTTTCGAAATTTGTCCATTTCGAGGAATTTGCATTTTCCAAGTGCAGCCGAAACCGCGCAGGCTCGGATTACGCTTGAAAATATGCAGGGCTTCCTCGCGGCCATGGTCACTGCTGCTTTTAAAGGGGGAAGAAGGGGAGGGAGAGCGCGGCTCTGGCAGTCTGGGGGTCCCCCCTTGTGGTCACAGTCCAGAAGCCTGCTCTTCGCCAGCCGTCGGGGCTGTACTGGGCGGTTGCTGACCCGCGTTCCCCCGGAGCCTTTGCGCGTTCTCGGGGACGCGCCAGCTGGGCCGTCGATAATTCGTATTATTCCTTCGAGTCAGGGGCAGGCTGTCAACCCCTGGGAAGTTCGACGGCCGGGTGGCCCGGGCAGGCCTGGCGGTCAACCATGGAAAATAAAACAACAGATGTTGCTGGCGGCGAAGGCCCCTGTGGACGCCCTCAGAGCGGGGCAGGGCCGCCCCTGACGCGCGCTGGTTCGCGCCCTGCCTCTGCTTGCAGTTCAGCCCGGAGGTTCCCGCTCCCTCGGGGTTCAGTTCAGGATTTTCAGGAAGCGGCATGGGAGCTGGCGGGGGGTGGGGGGAGTAAAGGGCAGGCGTTCGAGGGGACACGCGGAGGGGTGACTGTGTTCTCAAGAACGGGATGTGTACGTCGTTTCGACGCAGCCGGTGGGGAGGGGGCTCCCTCCGTCTCTCCATCCTGGCCTTTGTAGTGGATTTAGCCGTGAGGAGCGGGATGGATTGGGGGGGGGGAGGCAAGCGGGGCGCCCCGAGTTGCTCGGGGCTTGTTGGGTCTACTCGTCTTTCCTAGCAGTTCAGGTAGGCTGAAGGCAAACCCCAAAGCAAGGTGGCTGCGAGCATCCGTCAGCACCTGCACCCCCAGATAAGGGAGGTGGGAACGAAAGGCGACAACTGCCTGGGGGCAGTCCCTGGGAGTCCCTCCTCCAAGCGGGAGGCGTGGGTTCCCCCATTACATTGCATTTATTCATTCATTCCACAACTACTGCTGGGCACCTACCATGTGCCAGACTTGGTATTAGACTCTCAAAAACGCAGGATACACGGAGCCTCAGGATTGGCTCCTTGGAAAGCTTCAAGGTCAGAGAGGAACAGCCAGACTGGGTGCTGCTCGAATGCCAGCGCTGGGCAAGTGGACACAGGGAGCGTAACTTCTGCATAACTTTGACTTCTCCTTGCCTTTTTTCCCCCTTTTTGCAAGCAGCAAAGGACTATTAATTAGAAGAATAATTACTGCTACCCCATATTATCCTGACCTGTTCAATTTCTATCTTCTGCAGACAATGCTAATAATGGCAATTATTGCTTCTATAAACACGCGAGGCAGCACTCTTCCCCTGCTAGTGTGTGTGTGTGTTTAAAGAATATATATAAAAAGTTCGCCCACTCATTTGCATAGCTTCATCTTTACCTTTTCCCATTCAGCCCTTGCAAAAAGCATATCTATTCAAAGCCCTTGCAAAAGCATATCTATTCAAAGGGCATTTAGTCCATTTCTTTCTTGGCCGGTAAACCTATTCATCAATTGTTCTGCCTTGTAGATCGCATTCTAATGCTAATCTAGCGTGTTAAATATCTTTTTGTTCCGCTTTCACCGTTTTGTCATTCAGTTTATCCAGTTTTGGTCACCCATTTTATTTATTTATGCGCCTGCTCCTATTCAGGGGCTCATGTATTTTTTATTATGTTGTTTCACTGTCACGCAGTGTCAACTTAGTCTATTCAATGCGGGCTACTTGAAGACCGGAGGGACAAAGCGTGTACACATTGCACCGCTATTCATTCCGGCCAGCTGGATGGGCTGAAAAAAAAACCTTGTGAAAAGAAACGCCTCACAACGGACACAGAAGAAGTGCACAATGCTAACAGTTTTCCAAATACCGCTGATTGGTTTCCTCACAATGAGGAGAAAGCCGCCGCTTTTTCTTAGCTGCACTTCAACAAACAACACTCTCACAAAACCTCCCAACCCTGCGTTTTGTTCGCGGACAAAACCTCCTCGACTGTCTAAACGCTCCCACTGAAGGACAAAAAAGAGAGAGAGAGAGAGAGAATAAAAAAAGCTCTTTTCACTACCCCCCTCCTTTCCCCCCCCTTTTTTTTTCCTGCAAGAGAGAAAAAAAGAAGAGAGGAGGGGGATTGTCAGTGAATTAATAATATCAGTCTTTTAAAAGAAGAGGGCTGACCTTTGAGATGCACTGGGCTGAGGGAGAAAGGACGGGGGAGAGATTAATAAAGTTTGGCCGGCGCGCTCTGTGGCTGCGCCGGACCGTGGGCGCGGACACTCCGGGCGGGCCACTCGCGGGCCACTGCGCTCCCCGCGCCGAGCTGCGTTCTGATTGGCTGGCGCGCCGGGCCTCGCTCGGCCGGGGGAGCCCGGGAGCTCCCCGTGCGCCCTAGCTCTGCGCCCTGTGCGCCGACAGCCGCGAGCTTGGGGGTGGGAGGGGGCGTCCCGCCGAGCTGTCCCAGTTTCTCAGGGGGTTAGGGGGGCGGGGGCGGGGGTGGGGGGAGACTGAGCAAATCGTCCCCAACGAGGCGGCGGCCGGCTCTCCCGCTGCCCCCTCGCGCGGCGGCATCGCGCGCCTCCCTTGCCCGACCAACTTCCACCTGTTTGCGCGCAGCCTCGCTCCTGGCCCGGGAGGCTTTTAGGCAATCGCTACTACCCCAGCACTGAGTGGCTTTTTGTAAACCTTAGAACACAGAAAAGACAATGGAAGACAAAAATGAGGAAGGGAAAGGAGGAAGGAGAGAGAGAGAGGGAGAGAGGGAGGCGAGGGGGAGAGACGGCCGGCCGGCCAGCAGCGGCTCTTTGCTTGTTCCCAGCGCTGCAGTTTGTGGGTCACTTGCGCACTTATCCCCGGCCCCTTCCCCACGCCCTCTCGCCCCGACCCCAGGCCAGACTGCTGCACAAGCCCAACTTGGCGGGAGACCCTCTCCGGGTGCAAAGCCCACCTACTCGTGCGCAAGGCCGCGGGCATCCCCCGGCCGCACAGCCTGCGGGCGACGTGACCCCGGCGCCCACCGCCTCCCGGGCCCATCTTTCCAGTCCTCGGCCCCTTCCTCCACCCTCCGCCGCGCCTCTCGCGAAGAACGCGGGTCTTTGGTGGGGGGGAGGTGGGGGCGGCGAACGGGGGCGGGGACCAGAGAGGCTAGAAGGCCCAAGGAGGGAAGTGCAGATTTAGGGCTGGGGTGATTTGCAGCGAGCCGCAGGAAGTTCCGTGTAGAGAAGTGATGGGCGGCTACAAAAGGAAAGACAAGCCCTGAAAGGATTTAATTAACCGTGTCAGGGATAATTACCCCTGGACAGTCCAAATTAGTTTTGCATAATCGCTCAGAACCATATGAATTAACTTATAATATTGCAAAGAGCTCGGGGAATAACAGGAGAGGGATCGTTTTAATTAGTGAATCAGGGTCAAGCCAGCAGAGCCTATTTCTCACATTTCCAAAACTTTTCATGGTTTTTAAAATATGATTCCGTAGGGGGAAAACAATCAGTTTAAAGACTCGGGTAGCTCCTAAAGACGCGCAGCTCTGAGATCGCCTCTGCCTCCGAGGAAAGCAGTGTTAAGATGGGCACTTTTATCTTCAGCGTTTCCATCTCATTGGTGGGGGCCAGGCAATCTCCCTACAGCGTGTGTGTGTGTATTTTTTTTTTTTTTTCTGATTTCTTCCTCGGTGCCCTGTTGTTTCTTGTCTAGCACTAAAATCTTTTATGATGTGCAACTCTCCTCTTTGGAAACTTGTCTGGCCCCGGAAATGCAACCGTCTATAACAAGAGTGCGTTACACTGTATTTTCCTGTTATTAGCATGAAGAAGAAAGCCTTGGAGAGGTCAGAAGTTGTACATGGCTGGTAGCAGTGATCGCCTTCCCCCAATAAAACCATAAGGTGCAAACAAGGAATACCCCGAAGATACCTGAACAAATTACACCAATTTAAGTGGCCAGGCTCTCCTGCTAACAAGATAAAGTGGTCAGGCAACTTTCTCCTCCGAAAATGTTACTGGAAACTGGTCAAATGCTTTGAACCGTCTGGATGTTTTCAATGGGCTCTGTTCTGGTTCATGAATGCCTTTTTTTTTTTTTTTTTAAAGATAATACAAGTACTTGGGTTTTTTTTTTTTTTTATCTTCTTTCCTATTCACGATTAAAAATGTGATAAATCAGCCTTTTGGCTCTGAATAACAATGGCTTGATTTAGATTTCCTAGTAAATCTATTCAAAAGTGAAACAAAGGCTGTCTTTGGAGGATACCTTACACTTCACCTGGACCAGGCACATAAGGGCAATTCAGATAAAAATCTTGTTAGGAACTCAACAAGAAATAGAGGATTTTTTCTCTTTTCCCTGGTTCAGGCTTTATTTAAACTCTTTGTTCAAAAAAAATGAACGGAGTGATAGTCGGATTCTAATTTACAGATGGAGTTCAGACGTCTACTATTAAATTAGAAGATCACACAAGAAAAGCATTTATACATAAAGGTTAAAACCAATATTTAAACTTTTTAAAACTTTATATTACATGAAGCCAAAATGAAACTAAATACATGTTAGCCAACTTCATTCACAAACATTAGTCAAAATATATACATTTAAAAAGAAACGAAAAGCTATAATTGAGGAAGTTTTTTTTCCCTAAAGATGCGTTTTTATCATAATTTGCAAATGAATTGCAGGTGAGCTAAAAAAAAAATCAGGGAGGGAACTCCAAAACACATTAAAACAGTTCAAGTGGGGGAAGAAATGCTAGCTGAAAATGAGAGATCTGTCAAAAACAATCCAGTTTTGCTAAATAATAAATATATAATTACCACTCAGACAAAAAAGTCTGATTTAATCTTAGATAAAATTGCGACTCCGAAATCGTTCCGCAATCTTTAAAAGTTAACTCTTAACATCTGCTCAAAATGCTTTTGAGTCTAAAACCGACTCAAATCTAGGGCAACGAAAATAACACATTTGCCAAGACTCAATGGTTTCACCGACATATACACATTTACAACCCGAAGGTGGACTCAGCCGAAAGGGCGGAAAAAGGAGTGGAGCCTTTTCCCCTGTTGGTAAATCCGAGCCCGTGGACTCTGGGCGAATTTTCTATTAGTTTTTTCTTTAAAGGGAGAAAATCCAATGGACAACTTTGATCTCACTTGGTATCTGGTCGGCGTTTCTCGCTCGCGGGGAAGAGCGTTCGCTCCGATTTGCATACGGCCTGATAAACAAAAGCACCCGCGGTCCGCTCCCGTACCAAAGGCCAGACTGGAGCGGGCCACCGGTCACGGACGGACCCGGTCTGGGGGCCCTGCTCCAGGGAGCAGAGCTCTGCAAAGTTCACGCGGCGCAACGAGGGAGCGAGTGCTCCGAGGCATCCCTGGCGCGCACGCCAGCCATTTCCGACTCCGCGCTCGGGAGCGAGGGCAGGACACACACCGCGGGCCGGGGAGCCAGAGTGAGAAACACGCACGAAATCGACCAGGCAACTCCCAGCACACCAAACGGGCAAGCCCAGCATGTCAGAGAAGTCACTCCTGCACCCCCGTGGGTCCAAAACGCAACAGGTTCCGAAGTGCAAAGCCAACACCAGCTGCAGCCAGGCCCAACAGCCCTGTCTCCGGGGGGCTGCGGGAAGCGCGGGTCTGCCACGATCCCGGTACCCACACGCGCCCTCGCCCGCGCACTCGCGCGCCGACCGGCCCTCGGCCTCCGCCTGGCACCTGTCCACCCACACCCGCCCCGCCGCCCGGGGCGCGGGGCCGCCGGCTCGTACCTATACATATGTACACGCGGGCACAGCGGTCCTGCGAGGCGGCCCGCGGGGTCATAGAGCGGCGGCGTAGGCCGCGGGGTAAGGGTCCAGCTGGGGCTTGCCCATGCCCGGCAGCAGGATGTAGGCGAGCGGCGGCTGCAGCCCGGGGCTGGGCCACGCGCTGCAGTTGCACGGGATCATGTAGCCCGGGTTGCCCGGGCTGGGGTGCGAGTGCGTGTGCCCCCCGGCGGCCGCGGCCGCCGCTGCAGCAGCCGCCGCCGCCCCGTGGAAGGCTCCGGCGCCCGCGGTCGGGTAGCCCAGCGACGACGCGTACGGGAGGCCGGACGACGACGACGAGATCTCTGCCATCTTGGAGCCCAGGTCGAGCAGCGAGTAGGGGCTGCCCGCGGCGGCGGCGGCGGCGGCAGCGGCGGCCGCGGCGGCCGACTGCGGGAAGAAGACGCGCGCGGCAGCGGCGGCGGCGGCGGCGGCCGCCTTCTCGGGGTTGGCGAGCAGCGACTCCGGCACCAGGCCGCCGCCCGCGCCCGCGTGCAGCCCGGCGCCCGCCTTGAGCGCCGGGTGCTCGGCGTCGGCCACGCCGCCCAGGCCGTAGGGCACAGGGAAGGCGAACTTGTCCTTTTTGAGCAGCGTCTTGGGCTTGCGCCGCGGCCGGTACTTGTAGTCGGGGTGCTCTTTCATGTGCATGGCGCGCAGGCGCTTGGCCTCGTCGATGAACGGCCGCTTCTCCGCCTCGGTGAGCAGCTTCCACTCGGCGCCCAGCCGCTTGCTGATCTCCGAGTTGTGCATCTTGGGGTTCTCCTGGGCCATCTTGCGCCGCTGGGCCCGCGACCACACCATGAAAGCGTTCATGGGCCGCTTGACGTGGTCCACCGGCTTGGACATGCTCTCGCCGTGCCGCGGCTGCACCGCGCCGCCGCCGCCCGGGCCCTCGCCCCCGGCCCGCAGGAAATCAATGTTGGCCGCGCGCGGGACGCCGCTCCCGCCCGGGAGGAGGGGGCCGGGGCCCCGGCCTGGGGCCGCGTCGCGCAGCCGGCTTCCCTGAGGTCTCCGGCCGGGACACTGTTGTAAGTTCTCCGGGGCGCCCCCGGCCCGCGGGGGCAGTTGGCCTCTTGCTCCCTTTCCGTCCTTCCTCTCCGGCGACGTCGGCTCGCGAGGTGCCCGCAGGGAGCCGCTGCCTCCCCTCTCTCAAGTGCAAAGCGGCCGCGAAAGTTGCGTCGAAGGGACTGCACCCAGTGGAGCCGAGGAGCCCGCCGCCGCGTGCAGCCAAGTGCCAAAGGGGGCTCTCGGCGGCTGGAGTGTTTGGGTTCTCCTCGGTGACTTTCTCATTTGACAGAAGCTGATGGGGGTGGGGGGAGGAGGGGAGGTGGCCCCAGAGGAGGAAGAGGAGGGGGAGGCGGAGGAGGGTCCGGGCGCGCCACGGGAACGCACAGCGCAGCAATGGATATAAATACAAATACAGCCGCACGAGCGGGTCTTCTCCGACCCGGGCATGCAGGGCGCGCTGATGGGAATCGCCCCCCACCCCGAGCAGCTGGGGTTTTGGGAGTGGGGGGTTGCAGAGGAGTTGTCCCTCCTCCCCGCCAGCGCCTGCCTCGCGAGTCTTCCTCTCCGGCCACTGGACAGGAGAGGTGAGGAAAGGAGGCTGGATGAGGCCGGAGCTAGCCCAGGGTCACCCGGCCTCAGAGGAAACTCTCCCGGCTCTCCGAGGCGCCGCGTCTTCCCGTCCGCGGGGCCATGCTGGCTCCGCGCGCTGCAGGCCGACTCGGGCTCCGGGATGAGGCCGGCGTGGAAGGCGGCGCGCCGGGCCCGGCCTGGGCCGCGTCCCCTCCTCCCTTGCTCTCGGTCGCCGCCGGGCACTTGCAACTAAGTTCGCTCAAGTTTCCTGCGCCGGCGCCGCCGCGCCCCTCTGTCGGCGCGCTCGTCTCGGAGCGTGCGCCCGCCGGTGCGCCGCGCCCGGGGCCCCTCTCTCTCTCTTCGTTCTCCGGCCGCAGCCCAGCAGGCCGAGGTGCTGGAGGAGAGGATTTAAGCAAAACGCGCCATCACCTCAGTTCGCAGGTCTGTGCTGAGGCTGCTCCCGCCTTCCCCACTCCGGCAGCGCAAGTGGGGCCGTTCCCGGCCCGGGCCGCCGCGCTGGCGCTCTGCGGGCGGCTGGAGCTCTCTGCTCCGGCTCAGGTGAGTGTCGCTACCTGCGTGTGTGCCCGCCCGCAGCCGGCGCTGGGTGTGCATGTCCAGCCGCGGCTGAGTGTGTGTATATCTGGGGGCATGCGGAGGAGGTGGAGCCGGGGCCTGCAGGAGGGAGGAGGGACCAGCAGAGCCTCCTCCCGCTCCCACACCCCCAGGACCTCGGATTAACAGGATCCCCTCCGCCCCCGCCCCCCTCCCAGTACTCCTCCTCCCACCCCTTTTCGCTGGCGAGCAGGTTGAGGCGAGTGGAGAGTCCGGAGCGCGCCGCGGAGTCTGCGCACTGTTTGGCGTTGGCTACCCCTGGTGTCCTCCCTGGCTACCCTGGCCGGCGCGCGCTGCTGCACCGGTCGCGGTTCTGGGATGGAGGAGGAGGCTCGCCGGCTACGGAGGAAGAGGGTTAAGCCCGGGGAAGGGGGGACGCACCCCTGACAGGCTTTGAAAATTGTTCCCAACAGCCATGGGCTCGCCTTCTTTGGAGGACCGGGTGGTGACTGGCAACAGATGCTTCCCGCATTTTCTCGCGCTGGCGCTGGTGTCCAGTCCGAGGGAGTGGAGTGGAAATGGCCCAGGAGGGACTGAGTATCCTCTTGGCAACCCTCGGGAGAGGAGCTAGCCCAGGCTGGGTGTGTGCGCCCTTGACAGGCTACCCAGCCCTTTCTAAACAATCTGTTTTGTGTGTGTGTGTGTGTGTGTGTGTGTTTTGTTTTGTTTCACTCCTGGTCGCCAGAGTCATCTCTATGCTGATGTCTTTAAGGTACAGTTTGCTTACAATATCTCACTTAAATGCAGAGGTACCGTGCAAGTGTTTAACATCAGTGAGTTATAAATTGTTTCTCTGAAAGAAGGAAGCAACATATATCACTCACTCTAAACTGGAATTTTTTTATGCTGTTAAGCACCATTTTCTTAGTAGTTAGAGCACTTTTTTTTCTTTATAGGATTGACACGGTGCAAAAATCAAGCAGAGTGATTTTGTTTGCCTATTTTTTTCTCTTGGTCTGCTGAACACTTAGGCAAGGTGGCCTGCTCTTGGTGGTGGTGGTGGGGGGAGCGCTTGCTTGCCTTTTTTTCTTTGGCAGCTTGGATCTGACCTCACCGTGTGGTGTGTACAAGTAGGAACTCGTACCACCCTTAAATCCTTAAGTCTTCGTGCGATTTGTGGTGGATTCGCACGCATACATGGACACAAGGCATTGATTGTAATTAGAGACTTCGGAACTGTTTTAAGGCCTTCAGATTTATTGACTTAGGCTTTTTTTTCTCATTTTAATCAAAAATAGTGATTGCTCTTTTAAATTTTAGTTGTGCGAAGTCACAGAAATGTTAGTCAACAGTGGCATATGGAAGCTTATGTTTTTCTTAAGATGTCGCACTTACACATGCTTGTTTTGTATCAGTTATGTTCTAGTGTCGCTAAAACAATTGGAGTGATTTCTCTAGAACCATACTCCTTAACAGGCTGTGTAAAGACACTCTTGTCATTCACAGACTCTGGGTGGAGCAATGTTAAAACACTAGCAGGTGTAATTACATAGACTAGCATGTTAAATATACTGTTTTGTGATGATAAACTACAAAATTATCATCCCCGAGCTTTTAACCTACTAACTTGTATAATAGGTTTGAGACAAACATGTTATACACCATCGCCCAAAGAACATATGCATAGGTATGCAGGATATGAAAACTGTTATTCACTAAACATTGAGAATAAAGTTGAGTCTAATTGTGAAAATTATCTTGATCTAGCAAGAAGGATAAAGATTAAGAAAGTTTGTTTTAGATTGGTGAGTGACATTATCTTATGTTCTTTTCAAATTTGTTTCAAAATCTGCAATCCATGATAACACAGGAAAGAAACGTTTGTATGTTTGATTGAAAAGCATGTTCATATAGAGGTGCAATGTCGTATGAAAACCAGGTATGTGAAGTTCTTCGGGTATAGTTTCTCCAGTGCCAGGCGTGCAACATTGCCTGTTTAGAGATTGTAAATGGACTTGAATCTTCTCAAGCCTGAGAATGTTGAGCTGTGAAAAACAAAAGTGTCAGATGGAAAATGTCTGTCTGTGTGCTGTATGTTCCTCAAATAAAATTTCATCCATTTCAACATAGGAGAGATTTGGTTTTCAGTTTTGGTTTTTGGGGAATCAATATTCTAAACCCTTCACAACCAAGGAGAGCACTCAGGATAAGTGGTTCGTTGAAGGAAGACAGGGTGGCATCTCTGTACCTAACCAACCTTCACGTCCCTGGCCTGAATGTGGCTGGGCATTTAACACAGTCCATTTTCCCAGCCATTTTCATTCGTATGTACCAAAGTGTAAATTCACTTTTTAAATTTTCTCCTGGAAGGCATCCTCAAAAAGTTGATGGAAAGTATCTGTTCTGAAGAAAATATGCAGGGATTTCAAAAATTCTTTGCACTGAAATTAACTTATCTCTTAATTCCATTTCCCATGAAGTTTTTGAAGTACTCCTGTAAGTAGTGTTTGAATTACTTGAGTGTTAGCTTTTTGCTCTTGTGTGGTTTTGCCCTAAAGATGAAAAATACCAGGCTATAGGAAATGGTCTGTGTAGGTCAGAAGTGAAGGAAAAACAAATCGAAAGAGAATTCCAAGTTTGATGGGTTCTATCTTGTCCACTTTTGATGGTAAACCCCAGAGAACAGTCTGATTTGATCGGTAGAATCTGTCTGTTTCTGTTTTCCCTGTGGCCATGGTAACAGGTGATATGACAAAAGCATCCAGTCAGAAACTCAGAAGCTCTCAGAAAAAGTTCGTGGAAATTCACTTTCTTCCTGTCCTCCTTAAATCACCGCCAGTAGATGGTCTCCTTTCAATTCTCAAACTTTCACTAGGAGGCAGCAGTGAGGTGGCTGGGAATTAAAGTTCCTTGGCAACACCAGACCGACTGGCTGGCTTCTCTTTCTTTCTTTCCCTGCCATGAAAGGAGAGAGAATTTGGGTCTCAAAGTGAACGCGATCATTTTCTTCCAACTTTTAAGCCTCTGTCTTGTGGAATTTTCACCCAAATGGCTCACTGGTGGAATTTTCTGGAAGCATGGAGGCGAAGGCAAACCACTGGGGTCTTGAGGTGACCAGATGGCAGTGATGGGCAGTGAACGTGATGCCCTCCAGGTGCAGAAGCCAAAAAATCACACCCGGGACACTGAGAGCCAGCGACCGTGGTGAAAGGACGTTGGGGTTCTGGAGGTTCTTAATGAAGTGCAGTGAAAGAATTCGTAAGCCGCCGTACCTGCATAGAAAAGCAACACAGCCTGTTTGTCCTGTTAAGAAGGAAATGAGCAAATGTGGCAACAGTCAGTCTTGGGCTTTTGTCAGCTCTCTAGTCCTATTCCTGTCGGTCCTCTAGGGAGGAGAGATCCCAGACAGACAGGGGGGTCTACATAGAGCCCTTGAGACAAGAGGAGGCGTGGCAGGAGCCAACAGCTGCCAAAGCAGCCCTTCACTGCTACATTTTCCTCCAGTGAGATTCTCGGCCCTTTATCCTCACAGCTTCTGCATACTTGCAAACTGAGAGTATAGACATCAACTATGGAGAACCCCTCTTGCCTCTTTAGTGGTGCTCAAGCAGGCCAGCATTTTCATTCTTTATTTTCTTTTTAATTTATTTTAATCTACTTAGAGAGAGAGAGTGAGTCTTCCATCTGCTGGTTCACTCCTCAAATGCCTGCAACAGCCAGGGCTGAGTCAGGCCAAATCCAGGAGCCAGGAACTCCCTCTGTGGCTCCTAATTGGTGGCAGGCACTGCCTCATAGTGTGTCTTAGCAGAAAGCTAGATCAGAAGCTGAGAAGCCAGGACTCAAACTGGCACTTAGAATATGGGATAAAGGCATCCCAAGCAACGGCTCCTTCCACTGTACCATGACACCTGCCCCCAGGCTGGTGTTTTGAAGAAGAGCTTTACCTAGATGGCAGAGCAAGAAAAACAAAACAAAAAGCCCCCCTCTCACCTTTCACCACTACCCCACCACCACCACCAAACAAAACAAACACCTAGGGGAAAAAGGACAATACAGATAATCCAAGATGGACAACACTACACAGGACCCTCTTCAGATCCCAAGAGTCCTATAGAAGCAATGGAGAGCTTTAATTCTTCTAGGGTAATTGCTTTGTTTAAAAAATTGTTGAAAGTGGGAATGAGTTTGCCTTGAAGAAAACCAGAAATGAATGGGGAGGGTTGCAGCATGAGCGTATCATGTACTTGGGTGATGAAAAACCCATCAACCTTATGCAGTTTTCAAACAAGGTGCCTGGGTTCTGTTAGGGTGAGGTTTCTTGTGAGTTTAATCTCCCCAGGTGCTCTGTTTTTGTTTGTTTATTTTATGTATTTATTTTTTTGGAGAAAGAACAATCCTGGGACAGGGACGCCTTTTAATATCACAGCAGGGCAGTGGATAAGCCATGCTTAGGTTTTTTAAAAAGAATTATCAATTTATTTTGAAGTTACAGAGGGAGGGCAAGAGACAGCGAGTGATCTTCCATCCACTAGTTCACTCCCCAGATAGCTGGGCCAGGCCAAACCCAGGAGCCAGGAGCTTCATCTGGGTCTCCCACATGGGTGGCAGGGGCACAGGCAATTGAACCGTCCTCTGCTGCTTTTTTTCCAAGCCGTGGGCAGGGAGCTGGATTGGAAGTGGAGTAGCCTGTCTTCCCCTCCCGCGTCTACATTGCTGAGCCCTGTTTCTGTCCAGGGCTGGTCTGCTGGCCAGCTCCTTTGCTGAGAGTTTGGCTTCTTTGCTATCAGTTACTGAATGCTTAAAGATGCCACATGTTTTATATCCATTGCCCTAATTAGCTTTTAGAAAAATCCTAGGAACTAAGAGTTGCTATCTCCAATTTACAGACTGGGGAATGGAGAGAGCAGATGAGAAAGGAACCTGCCCCGGGTCCCCCCACCCCCCACCCACCCTACGCGGGAGAGTGGGAATTTGAAGCAAGCCCAGGTAGTAGAAGGCTCAGCAGGTTCCGGGGCAGGTTCTCAAGTCCGCCTCCTTCCTCAAGCTTTCTGTGACTCACCGAGGGTGTGTGCAGTGGCAATCTCCTTAAGGCGTTCCAAAGCCACAGCAGCAGTAGCCCGGCGTGAAGGGGCAGCCTCTCCACGGTCCTCCTGGGCTGCTCTGCTGCCGGGTGTCCCCCGGCTCTGTGGTCAGCACAGGTTTGTCTCCACTGCTGTCCGCTATCCCTCACTCCCTCAGCCTGGGGTAAGCCACTCACTGCCTTTCCCTGATAGCCAAGGGCTGCTAGAGGACTCTCCTAACGTTGTTACGTCATCTCAGACTTTCCGGCCATCAGTTGTCCACCCTTCTTCTCTCCTTCCCCCAATTTCTGCCTTTCTTTTGTGAACCCCAAGCCCACAGATGTTTTCATCACAGTGCCTGGGTCATGATAGACTTATACTTGGCTCATCAGTGACCCACTTTTATTTAGTTATATTTAATAACGTACATCTAGGAATATAGCACTCAGATAAAAGGTGCTGGTAAAACTCTGTCTAACTAAATGATCTTCCCAAAAGATTATTTAGCTGTCCCCTCTAATCCAATGAAACCATTTTTGTTCCATTTTTTTATATAGGTTTTCATTTAGAGAGATCCTCTTAAAAGTATGTTTTTATTTCACTTTTTTTTTTTAAAGATTTATTTGTTTATTTGAAAGAGTTACAGAGAGGGAGAGAGGGAAAGAGATCAATTGATCTTCTATCTGCTGGTTCATTCCCCAAATGGCTGCAATCACCGGGGCTGGGCCAGGCTGAAGCCAGGAGCCAGGGGCTCCATCTGGGTCTCGCACATGGGTGACAGGGCCCAAGCACTTGGGTCATCTTCTATTGCTATCCGAGGTGCACTAGCAGGGAGCTGGATTGGAAGTGGAGCAGCCAAGGCTAGAACAGGCATCCATATGGGATGCCAGTGTTGTAGGCGGCAGCTCAACCCTCCACCTCAATGTCGGCTTTCCATCCCTTCTTTAAGTGAAAACCTTTATACACAGTCTTGATGTGAACTTGTCTCATTTAATTTTATGGTTTGGATTCAACAATATTACTGCACATCACTGTCGTTTATTTATTCGTCTTATCTGCTATCTAATATTCCACTTTGTAAACATACCGCAGTTTATTGCTTACTCGCCTGTTGGTAAGCAAGTGGGTCGTTTCTAGTTTTCAACCATTGCAAACTGGCTGCTATGGACAATTCCTGTTCTTATCTATTGCTGTCTGTGCCCACAAGTAGAAAACTCACTTCATGCTGTACTCTTTCCAAGCGGGTCCACCTATATTTCAGTTCACTTTTGATCTTTTTTGCAGGCATTTAGAGAGCTTTTCTTAAATTATGTTTTGTCCTGAGATCCTTATCTAAGAAAGAGTTGATCATATAGGTACTTATTTATCCACTACCAGAATCCATCGGAAAGTTTTGTAGATAGTTTAAGGCTTGGTTTAGTTCCATTTGAGATCCATATATTGAAAACGTTGCCTATCTATGCTGCACACGGGTGCCAACTTCGCCCTAAGTAAAATTCATGTGACTTGGTTTCTGAACTGTTTTGCTTCATATTTTTCAGTTTTTGCACCAATATTGCTCTATCTCAGTTCAGGTATGTTAGCTCTTATTCAAAACTGGGCTATTGTTGGCCTTTGCATTTCCATGTAACTTTTAGAACAGATTTTAAGATTCTAAAAATTCTTTAAAAGCCCTTTGTAAATCCTTTTAATTAAGATTGCTATAGCTCTCTAGAACAATTTAGGGAGAATTGACATCTTTACAGTTTTTGTACTTTTTAAAACAGATTTCTTTATTTGAAAGGCAGAATACAGAGAGAGAGGGAGAGGGAGAGAGAGGGAGAGAGAGGGAGAGAGAGGGAGAGAGAGAGAGGGAGAGAGAGGGAGAGAGAGAGAGGGAGAGAGAGGGAGTGAAAAAGAGAATCTTCCATCTACTGGTTCACTCCCCAATGGCTGCAATAGCTAAGGCTTGGCCAGGCTGAAGTCAGGGGCCTGGAATTCCATCCTGGTCTCCCACAAGATTTGCAAGGACCCAAGTACTCAGGCCATCTTCTGCTGCCTTCCTAGGCACATTAATGGAACAGCCAGGAGTTGCTTAACCCACTGCGCCGCAATGCAGCCCCATTGTTAACACTTCTAACTCGTGAACCTAATGTCCCTCCATTAATTTTGCTGGCTAATTTCAGTAATATCTCAGTTTTCTACATGTTTATTATTACAGTTCCTACATTCTTCTTACAGTTCCTACCGTCTTCCCTTGTACCGCCTCTGGAAAGGGTAACTGTGTGCCGTGACCTCAGTGCCCCGTGTGTTGAGGACAGGCCAAGCCCTCTGTCATTCGTGAGGTCCATACTCAAATGAGAATGTTTGTAGTGCTCCCTTTCTTTGGAGGCAGGGCAAAATAGCACATGAGCAAATGCCGCAATTCCTTCTGGTTGTTGTTACTGGAATGTAATAAGAGGACACGAGGCAGGAGTTCTGCAGTATTAAAGAATGGTGATCAGTCAGATAGCGATCTGCCTGTAATCAGTCCAGCTGCCTGCAAAGTTGACTCACGACCTCAGTGGACTTATCACCCCGGGTATTTGCAGAGCCACATTGTATTTCCATGTTGTGCGTGTGCACTGAAGTGTTTCTGTATACTAACTTCCTAGTTGACATGTCCTTTTGTTCATTATCAGCCTCCAATTTCACATTCCAGTCAGTTGTCAGGAGTGGCCAGACGACCATCATATGCATGCCTGCGGCTCTGCTGTTCAATGCACTTTTAAAACAATGTCTGCCGTTCCTGCGTGGACATCGTCTGCTGGCAGGTACACCTATCGCTGTCAAACAAAGCCCCCTGTTGACAAAATTTGTCTGCGTTTATTTACTTGACATGAAAGGGGGCTTTCCTTGCATCACAGGGCTTGCTTTTTAAGGAAATTCTGCCTTTACCTTTGGGACACACAGGAGTTAAAGAGGCTGGCTACAGCCTGATGACAAGATACTGTCTGAGGGATTTATTAATAAGAGTTTGCAGTTGCTTTTGCTATAAACCTTTTCTGTCACATTCCAAGAAGCTGGGTTGACTCCGTCCTGCTTTGTGCCTCCCCATACCTGGATCAGCTATCTTAGTGCGGGCTGTTGGCTACAGCTGTTAACCCCCATGTGTTTCCTCACTTAACTATAAACATGCCACAGGCAGGGACCATATCGTGTTGATCGATATATCTCAGCACCTAGCGAGGCTCCTGGCATCAAGTGAGTACTTGATAAATTGTTGCTGAATGAATGAATCAGTCACGTGCTCTGAGCCTGAGCATGCACAGTCAAGGAGAAAGAAGGGGTTGAGGCTTTAACCTCATGATTCAGATACAGGATTATCAAGGTAATCTTAATTAATTAATTAATTAGTCTTAATGAAGCCTAGCGTAGTGCTGGAGACAGATGTCTTAAATAATGTTTTTGATACCCCAAGTACAACTCCCACATTCCTACCTTCCATCATCAGAATGTTTCAATTAGGATCTATCCCACATTCTCCCCTTGAACAATTTGGCCCCTTATTTAATTCCTTGTTTTTAAATTGCAATTGAGAACATGTCTGTAACAAAGACAACAGCAGATTTTAAGTTGCAAGTGTAGAAGTTGTTTAGCCTCTGTTTTTTAAGTTTCTTCTCTGTAAAGTGCAATTTATAATTGAATTAAAACATGATATATACTTTTATAAAATGAATGGAATACTTAAAGACTAGTTATTTGGTCTGGAGTTGTGGCACAGTGGGTTAAGCCGCTGCCTGCAATTCTGGCATCCCATGTAGGCACCGGTTCCAGTCCCAGCTGCTCCACTTCCAGTCCAGCTCCCTGCCAATGCACCTGGGAAGGCATCAGAAGCTGGTCCAAGTGTTTGGGGCCCTGCCACCCACCTGGGAGCCTGGATGGATGCATTCTAAAAAGGTCACATTCTTTTTCTGTCAATGTTCTTACTGTGAATGATGTAACAACTTTTACTCTAAGAATTCCCTGGATCTGGAACAGTGAATCTTCAGAAGGTGTATCAATTAGTCCCTTCCCAAAAGCTTCATTTGATCACAAAACAGGGTTTTGAGACATGGGCAGCTGAATGGTGACTTAAATATTGTGTTAAACTTCTGCTATGGACTGAATCACGTCTACCCCCAAATTCATATGCTGAAGCCTTAGCTACCAGTATGGCTGCATTTGGAGACGGGACATTTAAGGAAACAACTGAGATGAAGTGGGATCATATGGTGGGGCCCTGATCCAATGAGTGTTCTTAAAGAGACAGAGAGAGAGAGAGAGAGAGAGAGAGAGATGCACACACACAAAACTAACAGACACCAGACAGCATGTCTCTCTGTTCACACTCTGAAGAAAGGCCACGTGCACACGCACAGAGCAGCCCTCACCAGAAATCAAGCCCTGTGACACCTTGATCTTGGGCTGTCCAACCTCCAGAACTATGAGAAAATAAATCTCTGCTGTTTAAACCACCTGGTCTGTGGTATTTTGTTAATAACAACTTGGGTTAACTAATTTAATTTCTAACTGTTTGATATTTTACACTGACTATTTTTTCATTACTTTTATCACACAAAAAGCTAATAATTGTAACTCCCACCCATTGATAACTGCTCCTAATCACTCCAAATATAAAGGTTTTCATTCTGGAGCAGATACTTCCTTTGTCATCCTCAATTAATGCTGGTTCCTTTTAGAAGTACAGAGGAACTTATTGGCAAAAAATGTGAGCTTTAGTCCTTTTTCTTTTACCAGCTTTTTCCAGCTGCTGAAGTGGATTGAACTGAGGAGCGTAATCTGGGAGCCATAGGCAGGGAGCTTTGAGGAAGACCGACTGATGCTTAACCATTTGAGTCAGATTGTGTGTCACCATAGGCTTTTCATTGGCTGCTCCATGGCTGTGCTCCATGGCTGCAGACTTTGTGGTAGATTAAAGACTGAGGCAGTTTTTGTTTCTCCCTCATTGATAACTGAGGTCTAGTAATTCAACCCTTGAATCTGGGTTGGCCTTAGTGACTTGCATGACCAATCTCATACATAAGGGTCACTCTGAGACTAGGGCATAAGAAGCTTTGCAGCTTCTTCCCTGGGTCTCTTGGTCTCTGGGAGGCTTGAACTGCTGTGGCAGAACGGCAATGACTCTGAGAGTACTTATTTTAGAGAAACACTGTGAAATGTAGTGCAATGGATTCAAGCCTCCTGGCCATCCCTGCCAAGATGCGAGGCATGAGCACAATGCATCTTGGCTCCTCCAAAGTGGCTCATCTGCCAGCAGCACATCACCCAGCACCCTCTGCTGTAACACATGGGACAGAAGAATCACCCTGCTGAGCCCTGCCCAACTCATGACATAAATTTCTTGTATTAAACCACTGAATTTTAGGATAGTTTTTATACAGCTCTAGATAACTAGAGATCTTTCATCTGGATATCAGGATCCAGAGCTATTATAATTAACCAAACAAGCCAATCTATTCGCAAGTTTACTATGTTAAAGATTCCTTAGTTCCTTTTAACCCTGAAGAGTCAGATGTCTATATCAAATACAAGTGGAAAAGTTTGTGGGAAGAGATTTCTCTCAGTACAAAGAAAATGGCCTGCTGGATGCAGGGATTCTGTAGTTTGGGGGTCATCTGTTTCTGAAATTTGACAATTTGTTGGGGGAAAAAGGAGAAGAGATAGCCAGGAGCCCTCTGCATGGCTAGGACCATGCTATGGTAATCCTTTGTGGTTCCCAGTAATGACCCTTAATTTTCAACCCTGAAAAATAATTAGCTGCTTTTAGTCACTGCCTAGAAAAAGTGTTCTGTTTTCTAGATTTCCTAGGTGTAGCCAGTCAAGCTCAAGCTTTTGTTTTCCACAAGAAAAGTGACAAACTTTCCATGCATGTATGTCAGTTTTCATCTGTGTGATTATAGCTTAAGGGAAATTCTTGAAAAGCTAAATCATCCAAATTTATGGTATATTATCTCAATGAAAAAGAAAAACACACCTAAATATAATATATTGTATTCCTTGGTAATATTGGGTAATTGTTGGTAGGATTCAGGAGTCATTCAACTTACTCTTGCTTTTGAAGCTATGTTGAGGATTGCATTTTTAAGTTTTTGAACTCTTAATTTTAGTTTTTAAATTTTTGAAGTACATGTGGATTGAGTTTCTTCACTTGACTCAGAAAATAATCTGTTATTTGACTTCGGGCCAATTGTGCATCGAATGATACTGTGAAAGAAAAGTGAAGAACAGAAGCAGAAGACATGGTTAGAGGATCCAACACTTGACCAGAATCTCACGTGTAACAGTGTGCTTCCCTGACGTTTGTTTGATGGGGTTCCATCCTCTGTGCTTTAGCCATGGGCTTTTTGCTTTCATCTCCTTTTGAGAATATGTTGCTTAAGGAAACTATTAGTAATGTCTGCAGAGATGGATTAATAAATTCCATTGCTGACTGGACTCTACTCAATCTGATGAATCAGTGGTTTTGTGGTTTCTGAAATCAACAGAGCCCATCAATTAAAATACATGCTGCAATTAATGTTTTAATTATGCACACTCTGAAGAGGACACTACCACAGAGAATAAGCAGCATGTGTTTAAAAAGGCAGGTAGGAACAGCACATATAAGGAACACTGAACTGGGAATCGGTTGCGCTATCTCCACATTCCATATTTGCTTCATAACCGTTGCCAGCGTAACCTGTGGAGCCTCAGTCTGCACATGTGGGAAATGTGATAATAATAATACCTCTCCTAACGAATGCCTAAGGTTGTGAAGATCAGAATGAAATGAGGCAATGCAAATAGATGGTAAAATGTTACTTTTCAGATAAAACATCTGTTAGCTCGCCAAAACCAGAATAGAGACAGAGGTGAACCTGGTAGTCCTGGGGCCGGGGGGCAGATGGCTGGACCTGAGGACTGGGTGTGAGGGTTCTCTTGGATGGAACTGGCCAGAACTGTTACTGCTATCTTTTTCCCTCAGGATATTTGTTTCTAGTTTAGGTCACATTGTCGGGATTGTATACTCTGCCTCCTCCACATTCACTTTCATTCTCAACACCCTTCCCTTTCGCTGGTTCCAGGGTATTGATTGTCAGCTGTTAGAGTGAATGGTCCTGTCATGGGAGTAAGCGTTACTGCCTCTTTATTAACATATAATTTCATCGCATGCAATTCACCCTCTTAAGGCGTATAATTCAATTGTTTTGGCATATCCACCAAACTGGATAATTTTCACTGTGATCAAGTTTGGAACTTTTTTATTCCTACACAAAAGAAGCCCATACCTTTTGGCAGCTACTCCCCAGTATCCTCCAGCTGTGCCCCCTCCACTCAGCCCCGGGCAACCACTAATCTGCTTCTGTTTCTGTGGATTTGCCTGTCCTGGAGATTTCACACAAACGCAACTCAGCTACGCAATGTGTGGTCTTTGGCAAGAGGCTTCTTTCACTCAGCACAGTGCTTTCAGGGTTCATCCGTGTTGTAGCCTGCACCAATGGTTTGTTCAGTTTGATTGGTGAATAATATTCCATTGTGTGAAATGCATATTTTATTTGTCCAATCATGAAGTGATGGCCATTTGTAATGCTTCCACAATTTGGCTGTGATGAATGATGTGGTAATGACCATTCATGAAGAAATTTATTTTGATTTTGATTTTCTCAGGTATATGCCTAGGAGTACAATTGCTTTGTGATAGGGTAACTCTGTGTTGAACATTTAGATGAACTCTTTATTTGTAAAATGACAAGGATAATAGCTGTCTTGGCTAACCAATGAACTATTTTCTAAAGCAATTGTGTCTATGTAAATGGCTATCAGCAGTGTTTGCAGATTCCAATTTTTCCACATTCCCACTGGATTGCAGTTCTACACATACATGCTCATATAAACTTATTATAAAGCTTGGCTTACATGATGATGAAGGTCAAGAAGTCCCCCTGTTTGTCATCTGCAAGCTAGAGAACCAGGAAAGTCAATGTTGTTCAGTCTGAGTGCAAAGACCTGAGAACCAAAGAGTCAATGGGTGAATCCCAGTTCGCGTCTGAAGACCTGAGAATGAGGAGCAGCCACATCTTAGGGCTGCCGAAGGTCCCAGCTGAGAGAGGGGGGATTTGCCTTTCCGTCACCGCCCTTGTGCTTTATTTGGGCCCTCAACAGATTGGATGATGCCCACCCACATTGCTGAGGACAATCTTCTGTACTCAGGGTGCTGATTCAGTGCCAGTCTCTTCTGGACGTAGTCTCACAGACTCATCTAGAAATTCTGTGTCACTGGCTCTCTAGCTGTCCCTTAGCCCGGTCATGTTGATTGATAAAATTAGCCGCAGCATTCAGTAACACTTGCTATTACATATTTTTTTTAATCCTAACCATCCTACTTTGTGAGAAGTATCTCATTGTGGTTTTGATTTGTGTTTACATGGTACGGAATGCTGTTGAGCTTTTTCTTGTGCTGTGGGATCTGTGTACCTTCTTCAGAGGAATGTCTTTTAGATTCTTTGTTCATTGTAATTGAGTTATTTATCTTCACTCTTGAGTTGTAAGAGTTCTTTTTGGAATAGAATTTCCATGTTAACTTTAGGATCAGGCTGTCAATATTTATTAAAAGCCAGCTGGGGTTTTCATACCTATCTCGTTTTCATATGTTAAATCAATTCAAAAAATATTGCCATCCTAGAAATATTGTGTTATTTGAAACATGAAAATAGGATATATTTTCATTTATTTAGGTCTTCTTTCATTCTTCCAATCGTGTTTTATAGTTTCAGTGTATAAGTTCTGTATTTATCTTGTTAAGTTTATTCTTAAGTATCTTATTTGGTATTTTTGTAAATGTGATTTTTTAAATTTCATTTTTGTGTTATTAATGTATAGAAATATGATAGACTTTTTACATTGATCCTACAACCTTGCTGAATTTTAAATTAAAATTAAAATTGAATTACAAATAAATTTAAAAATTACAATAATTTTTAAACACTCATGGTTTTAGTGGGTTCCTTAGGATTTCCTGTATCCAAGTTCATGTCATCTTTTAAAGCACAGAGGTTGTGATAGAGAAGTAGCGAGCTCCCATCTGCTAGTTCACGCCCCAAATGCCTATAATGTCCTCCAGCTGGGGCTGAAGCTGGGCGCTAGGAGCTCCATCCAGGTCTCCAGTAGGAATCCAACCACTTGAGCCAACACTGCTGCCTCCTAGGGTCCACATAAGCAGGAAGCTGGAATCAAGAGTCAGATATAGGAATCAAGCCTAGGCACTCCAATATAGGACATGAACATCTGGATTGGTGGCTTAACCAGTAGGCCAAAGAGGAAAAAAAAAAAAGCACTTAACTTTATTACTAGTTACTTATGTTGAGATTCACAGAGATTTCTTTGACTAGAATTAAAGATTAGCCTTAGGAGCCTATTTATCCTCTAATAAAATAAAATAAAGGAAAGGATTTGGGGTTGTTAGAGAATGTTTTGGGGAGGCCATCATTTGTACTAACCAAACCAGAATGGAGTTAATCAAACAAAATACAAAATGATCCAGTTTTCTCATACACAGAAGATTCATGGTAATCAATCAAAAGGGTCATCTACCTAAGTCAGCATAAGGAAATAACCATGTGTTAGCCCTGTATGACAATTAACTTTGAAATGACTCTAGGAAAAGTCAGTTAGATCTTTAAACTGATTTTTTGTCATTTTTGTTCTTAAAATATTTTTGGAATTATTTAGTTTCATTTTATTTGAAAGTGGAGAGAGAGAGAGAGAGAATCAGAATCTTCCATCCACTGATTCACTCTTATGTTATCATAAAACCCAAGAGTCTGGAATTCAATCAGTGTCTCCTACGTGGGTGGCAGGAACTCAAGTATTTGAGCCAGTATTTGCTACCTACAAGGTGCGTTAGCAGGAGGGTAGATTGGAAGCTGAAGTAGCCAGAACTTGAACCAGATATTCCAATATGGCATGCAGGCATTCCAAGCTGGGACCACAATGCCCACCCTCTTTTGTTTGTTTGTTTGTTTTTCACAGACTTGAAGTTACTGGTAGGTAAAGAGATATGGGTCAAGTAATGGAAGATAATGGCTACTTAATGAAGGTTGATTTATGCATGCCCTTCTTGTTGATTGTCAATCTGCATTGAGGACTGTAGCTCTTGTCTGTCTGGCAAAAGAGGCACCTTCTTCAAAGGACAATGCACACCTTCCCTCTAGGCTGAAAGAGAACTCCTCATCCATCTGCTGAGTCTTAATAGTCTGTATTTGGAGGTTATTTTGGGTGGGATATTCTGATCCCTTTCAGAGAAAGTTCAGAGAGGTTAGAGAAACAATGAACCCTAAGCAAATGGTGAACCCGTTTCTAACATTACGCAAGTTTGATGAATATTGCAGGTACATTCAGTGGAAATTAATGGTCTGTATCAGCAGTGACATCACATCAATGTTGCTTTGCTCAGAGTGTGTCAACATTAAGCAGATAAATTTTACTCCTTTCTTTCTAATATTGATGACTTTTACTTGTTTTTCCTAATTGCTCTGGCTAAAACCTTCAGTATGTAATGTTGAACAAAAGTTTTCAGTGGTTCACTGTTAGGTATGATATTACCTCTGTGTATTTCATAGATGCCCTTTGTCAGGTTGAGAAAGTTATCTTCTACATCTAGTTTATTTGTATTTTTTTTCAAAATGGTGATGAAATGTTGAATTTTGTCATTATTTTCTGCTTCTATTGAGATAATCATGTGGCTTTTCTCTTTTATTCTGTTGACATGATGTATTAAATCGATTGCAGAGCCAACCTTGCATTCCTGGACAAATCTCAAATGGTCATCCTTTTTGTGTGTGACGAGATTCAATTTTTCCAATGTTTTGTGGAAGGCTTTTGTGTGTCAAGTCATAAAAAAAATAGGTCTACAGTCTTCTCTTCTTGTGATGTCTTTGGTTTGGTGTCAGGGTAATACTGGCCTCATTACAACAAGTTGGAATGTAGGTTCTCCTCTTCTGTTTTTTTTGAAGATTGAAAAATTGGTGTTAATTCTTTGTTACATTTTTGGTGGAATTCAATGGTGAGAAAATTTTCACCTAGGTTTTTCTTTGTAGGAAATTTTAAAATCATGGTGTTATTAAATTTTATGTATTCCCTTGGTGTTATTGAGTGAGATTAATAGTTAAATTGGTGAACCTTGAGTAAAGCAAGTTGCCCTCCACAAGGTGGATGGGCTTCATGAAATCACCTGAAGGCCTGAGTAGAACCAAAAGATTAGCTTCTTGAGCAAGAGGAACATTTTCTCGCAGCGTCTTCAGAGTCTTCCTGCTCTATTGCTCTCTTGGGTTGCCAGTGTGCTGGACTACACTGCAGACTTGGGGTTTGCCAACCTCCATAGTCCTTATGATAAGTCTTCTCTCTATACATACACACATCCTCCTGTTTTGACAGTTTATATCTTTCTGAGACTTTCTCCAATTCATCTATGTTGTCTAATTTGCTGACAACAATTTTCATGATTTTCCTTTAAATTATTTTACATTTTATAATCTATTACTAACATTAAGTTGACAGTAATTATCTTTTTAAGATATATGTATTTATTTATTTGAAAGAAACAGATTAAGGGAGAGAGAGATCAACCATTTGGATTCACTCCCCTAATGGTCCTATTAGTTAGGGTTATGCCAGGATGAAGCCAGGAGACTGGAACTCATCCAGGTCTCCCGTATGGGTGGCAGGGGCCCAAGCACTTGGGCCTTCCTCTGTTGCTTTCGCAGGCAAATTAACAGGAAGCTGGATCAGAAGTGGAGCACTCTGATTCAGGATGCCAGCATCACAAGCAACCACTTAACCCTTGCGCCACACTGCTGCCCCACCAGGAGTAATTTTTTCTTTTTTTCTTTATTTTTGTAGTTTTAGCCTTCTATTTTTTCTCCTTAATCAGTTTTGTTGATCTTGGAAACTGACTTTTGGCTATGTTGATAGTATCTGTTATTTCGTAGCCTCTATTTCAATAATTTACCTTTTTAATTGGATTTCCTCTCTTGAGATTATGTTTCTTACCTTTTCTGGTGTCTTAAGGTAGAAAGTTGGGTTATTGGTTTGACACCTTCTTAATATGGGATTTTAAAGCTGTACATCTCTCTAAGCGTAATTTTAACTGTAGGTAATGTTTTTGTATATCCTGTTTTCATTTTTCTGTATTGTAGAGTATATTCTAATCTCTTCTGCAAGCTCTTATTTAGGAGCATGTTGCTTAACTTCCACTTTTTTGTGTGTGTGAATTTCCAAAATTTCCTTTGGTTACTGATTCCCAATTTTGCTTCCTGTGGGCTGAGAGCAAACTTTATATGGTTTTAATCCTGTACATTTTATTGTGGTTTGGTTTTATGACCTAATATATGTTTTATCCTGGAGAATGTTTCAAGTGCACCTGAGATTAACATGTTCTCTGCTGTTATAAGTGTAATGTTCTATAGATGTCTATTATATGAGAGAGAGAGAGAGTGAGAGAAGAAGGAAGAGGAGGGGGTGGGATGGGGAGAGGGAGAAGGAGGAGGAGGAAAGAGTGCAAGAGAGCTCCCATCTGCAAGTTCACTCCCCAAATGCCCCCAAACAGCCAGAGCTGGGCCAGACTGAAGCTGGGAACTCAATCTAGGTCCTCTATATGGGTTACATGGAGACGCAACTACTTGAGCCGTCATCGGCTGCCTCTCAAGGTGCACAACAGGAAGAAGCTGGAATCAGCACATGGAACCAGAACTTGAACGTAGGCACTTTGATATGGGATGTGGGTACCCAAGCCAGCAGCTTAACTGCTAGGTTAGATGCTCTCCCTGAACATATTTGTAATAGCTGCTTTGACGTCTCTGTTTGCCGAATCTGAATCGAGAGCCTTTCACGGGGAATTTCTGTTGCCTGCTTCCCCCTCCTCCCAGCCGTACGTATGAATATGCTTTTCTGCTTCTTTGTATGCCTTATAAATTTATTGTTGAAAATTGAACACTTCGGATAATGTGTTGTAGCAACGCTGGCTGCTGATTCTTCACCTCTTCTTTGGGAACTGTTGTTGCTTCTTTGTTTATGACTTGGCAGGACTACGTTTGTGAAATTTATTTTACCTGCAGCGTGAAGTTTCTGATACCACTCCTCTGAGAACACAACTTTGGCAGGCACACAGTCAGCCTGGGATGCACTGATTTCAGCCCTGTCTCTTTCCCTGATCCTCTGCTAAGCTGTTTCCTTCTGTTGGTATCACATCCAGATGCTAAAGTCTACTGTTTGCTGGCTGATAGCTCAATTGTTTTTGACAAACCTGGAGGCTGTGTGCTAACTGGGAGGAAGGAAAGGGAAGGGTAGTGCAGTTGTAGTTGTGCACATCTACCTCCACGGCTGAGTAAATCATTCAGACATTTCCAATTAATGGGGAGAGAGATTAGAAAAATAAGAAGTAAAAGAGAGGACAGTTCCCATGGCATGGAAAAATGCAGAGAGGAAACACCGATCTTATTATATGGGACAGGGAATTCTGCTTGCAGATTAAAAATAATATGAATGCATGTATTGAGAATTAACTCAAGAAGGAATATTTGCCTGTGAAAAGTTGACATATAATTTATAAATGCTACAATAACCTAAATTATTAGTTAGTGCAATTATTTTCTTGGAGCTTATGTAATTTATCAGTGTCCTTGGAATTATAAGGAATCCACAAGGATACTATTCCAAAATTAGAGCTAGATTTTAAATCTACCTCTGCTCATTTGTTCATTGTGCTTAAAGCATATTGTAAACATCAAGGAACTATGTGATTTAAAACATTATTGAGCTTCTTCACTTAAAAAAGAGAAAGATAGATTTAATTTGGTAATCTGTAATCATATTTTTCAAACCTGAAAATCCTACTATACTAAATGATACAGTTGAGGTAATAATTCTTTCATTAATTCAGCAAATGTTTATTGACTGTCTACTGTCTGAAGTTCTGTGTTAGGGACAGTGACTATTCTAGACGTAATTTCTGCCCCCATGGAAGAGACAGATGTTTAGATACATGGGGTGCTATGGAAATGTAGGTCAAGATTTGCTAACCAACCTTGATTGAATGAAGAAAATTGAAAATCAAGGAAGATTTTTCTGAAGAAATGAAACTGATGCTTGTTTTAGTTTGCTCCTGTTGCTATAATCAAATTCCACAGACTGGGCAACTTAGAAATAAGAGAAATTTATTTCTTAGAGTTCTGAAGGCTGGGAAGTGCAAATTCATGGTGCTGCAAGATCTGGCATCTGGTGAGGGCTCACTCTCTGCTGTTAAGATGGTGCCCTATTGCTGTGCTCATGCGAGGCAGGGGGGTGAAAGGGCCAAAGGGACAAGCTTGCTCCCTCCAGCCCTTCTATGAAGGCAGGAACCCCATCAAGAATGATGGAGCCCACTTTCCAAAGGCCCACCTCTGAATACCAATACCTAGGGGTTTAGTTTCCAATATGAGAATTTTGGAGGGGTACCTCCATTCAAAACATAGCAATGCTGAAACCTGAAGGATTAACTGGAAAGAGAGTCGAATAGGGAGTAGTGTGGGAAGAAAGTTCTAGAAAGTGAAAACACATTCAAAGCCCTTAGGGACAAGATGTTTGAGAAAGTCATAGATATGTAGTACAGAAAGAATTCAGGGTAGAAAAATGAATAGAAGTGAGGTTGGAAGGGAAGGAAAAGAGATCATAGAGTTGCCTATGTCAGCTGCTCCTGAGACTGGTACTTCACGTAAGGACAATAGCCAGTTCTCCAAGTTTAATCAGATTTGCCTTTAAAAAGATGCCTCTGGTGACAACGGAGGTCCCGCAAGTATCCAGATGGGTGTGGAAGGATGATAAGAAAAGGATGTTGGAAAGATTTATAGAAAAATTGCCAATAATTTGGATGGAGGAAGTTAATTAAATAGTGAATTAATTAAGATTATGTGCTTAAAATGATTTAATACAACTTATGAAAGTGCTTACAGCTTAACTGGACACAATGTATTTACATGCTTTCTAAAACAAAAACAAAGCAAAATAATAATTTTAAACCTAGCAGTCAGGAGTAAGAATAGTTCTTGAAATGAAATCCCCAAATTCCTGTTCTTTTGGGAAGGGATGGCAAATTTGCAAAATTAAGGCATATTTATGATTATCACAAGAACAAAGGAGCAAGAAAACCATTTGCAGAGATTTTTTTTTCAGAATAATATAGTTTTTTTAGATCTCAACTTACATTCTAAGGTATGTAAGAAACACAACTCTCCTTTGTTTTCTGTGAATGAACTTAATCTTGTCTCTGATCCAGCCAGGTTGGCAGATTATTTACCATCAGGTGTTCTGAGGGTCTTTTAAAATCTGGAGGATCGTCTAGGGCACTGTTCAACCATTTCAAGCCTCTTTGGTTTTCATGCTGTGTCTACACTTAGGAGTTCCGTGAAGGATGGAAGCTGGGTACCTGTCCTTTCAGGAAATCAGAAACCACACTAGGTTTTTCACATAGAAGGGACTTGGTACAGAATTTGTTGCACAGGTGATGAAGGAGTCAGAGTTAACAAGGTCAAGAAGTAAAGAGTGATACTAAATACAGGGAGCCAGTACCAGCCCTAGTACTAGAAAAACCAGTGATAGGTGGAGTGAGGGACTGGGATGCATTGAAGCAGGGTGTCCTGGGGCTCAGACCTGGAAGCAACCTAAAGATGAGATCAGAGTCAAAGAAGGCTGACAAGCTTGGATATATGAAAGCAAGACCTGACCTCAGGAGGAGAAGCCACAAAAAGGAGAACGAGTTTTGAGTTCCAAGGATGGCTTAAAGAGCAGGTTGGGTGTAGCAGTAAGGAATTGGCCAAATAACTCAGGACTAAGCCAGGAACAGGGAGAAGGTACTCAGCTTAGCCAAAGGGCCCTGGAAAAGATCAGGGAGAAATAGGGAAACTTGGATTTTTTTCCTCTTTGCTTGGCCTTCGTGTCACCTAAAATTATAAATTTAATTAGAGGAGGGGGGATGCACTGTCTACAAACCATGTGTAGCTTAATGAGCGTTTGGGAATTAGAAAGCATTTTTAAAAAATTGTATTGTGTACATCCAGAGGAAAGCGCCGTGTCGCAGGGCTTGGGGGCGTGCAGCAGGATTCCCATGGCATGAGGTACAGGGGGTGTCTGATGTGCAGAATGTTCACAGCCTCCCCCATGGAGAGAGCTTTGTGTTGTGCTTGATTAGAGAATGCGACGGCACATCTGGCTGTCGATGAGAATGGCTTGGAAGCTTTTGGCTTCTCTGCAAAGTATTGTGAGAAATCCTGCTGCCATATGTAATAAGTTTTGTTATGATAATTGTGACATCTGAACCAATTATCTTTCTTGTAGTTTTCTACATGGGTACATGTTTGCTTCTTTGCATGTTAAATACCTAAAAGTTTAGGACCAAAAAAACCAGATGTGTCTACTCAAACCATTGTTCACTTTTTCTAGCATCTAGAAGGGTCCACTTAGCCTCATCTCTTTCCAGTCCTTTAACTTGAAGCTTAGGCAACTTACTTTTGCCAGGAGGTTAGCTCAGTTCCAGAATCTATGACCAATCCCTTTCTCAGGATGGCAGATATTAAAAGCTATTTTATTTTTGCTTGTGATTCTACACTGATTTTGATTTTCAGTGACAATTATAGCATAATAATAAAATAACCATCTATTATTAACAGTAAGTTTGTGGGGCCAGTGCCATGGTGCAGTAGGTTAATCCTCTGCCTGAGGTGCCAGCATCCCATATGGGTGCCAGTTCAAGACCCGGCTGCTCCACTTTGGATCCAGCTCTCTTCTGTGGCCTGGGAAAGCAGTAGAAGATGGCCCAAGTGCTTGGGCCCCTGCACCCACGTGGGAGACCAGGAAGGAGCACCTGGCTCCTGGCTTCAGATTGACACAGCTCCGGCCATTGTGGCCATTTGGGGAGTGAACCAATGGAAGAAAGACCTTTCTCTCTGTCTCTCCCTTTCACTGTCTGCAACTCTAACTCTCAAATAAAATAAATTTAAAAATCTTAAAAAAATCAGTAAGTTTGTTTCCCATGCCCCCAACAACTCCACACGTTGAAACCCTAATCTCTAATGTGATGATATTTGGAGATAGGGCTTTTGGGAGATAATTAGATCTGGATGAAGTCACGAGGGTGGGATTAGTGCCTGTATAAAAAGAGACCAGTTTGATTGCTCTCTGCCCTGTAATCATACAGCAAGAAGGTGTCCATCTATAAGCGGGAAGAAAACACTAACTCCGGGCACAGACTCCGGCAGCACCTAGGTCTTGGATTTCTCAGCCTCCAGACCTGTAAAGAATTGATGTGTGCTGTTTAGGCCCCCTGATCTATAATATTTTGTTAAAGCAGCCCGAGCTAAGACACTGCCACATGCTGATCAGAAGTATAACTCATCATGGATTCCACTGAAGGAAAGCACACCAAGATGTTTTCCTTTATTGCATTGCAGAGTAATGAAGGGTGAGAAGAGAAAAGATTTTTAAAATGTATTAGACAGGCTTTGTAAAGTGAACTTCCCCAAAATAACTTCCTTTGACAGTCCCATGAGTTCTAGTAATGGCTATCTGCAGATCTTTGTTATTCCCAAGAACTTTCTCTATGAATCGAAACCCAGCTTCTCCCCTAAAGCCAGGCCTGCTATTTTGAGTAAGGTAAGGTGTGTTTCTTTTTCTTCTTTAGCAAGAAGAGAATAGGTCAGTGTTGTGGCACGGTGGATTAAGCCACTGCTTATGATGCCAGCATCCCATGTCTGAGTGCTGGTTTGAGTCCCAGCTACTTGACTCTTGATCCAGCTTCCTGCTAATATTCCTGGGAAGGCAATGAAATATGGCCTAAATGCTTTAGCCCCTGCCACCCATGTTGGAGAACAGGATGGAGTTCCTGGCTCCTGGCTTCCGCCTGGTCCAGATCTGGCTATTACAGACATTTAGGGGATGAACCAGTGGATGGAAGATTTCTCCCTTTCTCTCTCTCTCTCTCTTTCTCTCTCCCCCCCATTCTTCCTCTCAAATAAATAAATGTTTTTAAGAGAAAATGATAATTCACTTATTAATGACAAAGTAGCAGTTGTAATTTATTTCTACTTATTTTAGGGCATGTATATTAGCATTATTATATGTAATTGAGAGAAAGTTGTGAGATCTGTGCTGAAAGTGGAATTTGAATTAGCTTGTTTAATTCTCATAACTGCTCTAGTGAGTATATACCCTTTTTTAAATATTTATTTCATATATTTGAAAGAAAAAGTAAAAGACATACACACGTACACACACCAAGAGAGTGGGGTGGGGGCGGGGGAGAGAGAGAGAAAGAGAGAGAGATCTTCTATCCACTGGTTTACTCCCCAAATGGTTGCAGTGGTCTGGGTCAGGCCAAAGCCAGGAGCCTGGAACTTTATCCAAGTCTGCCACAAGGGTGGCCAAAGTCCAAGTACTTGGGCTGTCTTCCATTGCCTTCCCAGGCACATTAGCAGGGAGACAGATTGGAAGTGGAGCAGCTGGACTCCACTGGCGCTCATATGGTATGCCAATGTTGCAGACAATGGCTTAAGCCACTGTACCACAATGCTGGCTCCAGGAGTACATACTCTTTCTTGTTTATCCATTTGCTTCTTTATTATTTCCTTTTTCATTTTAAGCATAAAGAGATACAGATTTGAGAGCTTTCAAAAATTTTAAGAGATAGGAAGATATTCATGGTTCATATACATATGAACCATACATATGATATATGTTTATATATCCTAGCTCTAATTTCACCAGAGTCTTGGCAATGAGATAATGAGCTACAATACTTATTCTTTTTTTAATGAAAAGATTACTTTTTTAATGTACAAAAGATGTATTTACAAGTTATTCCTGTTTTAAGTCCTTTGACAGAACAGTTGGTCAGGGTTCAGACATACAGACAGACTCTTAGGGTACAAGCAAACAACGAATGGGGAGATGCTCCTTTTTCCTGGCACATACTTCTCTATGTAGGTGACATCAGGCCTTAGATAGGGAACCTGATGACCCTTTCTTCCTAGTGAGTGCACACAGGATCTCAGAAACAGAAGGTATAGTTGTCCACATCGCCATGCCTTAGCTTTGAATGTCACCCAAAGGCCTATGTGTTAAAGGCTTGGTGCCCAGGGTGGTAGAACCTCTCTTTGGAAGGTAGGTCTAGTCGGAGATCCTTGGGTCACAGGGTAGTTCCCATGAGCTCTCTTGGGTTCTCACCAGAGGGTTTGGGTTCACCTACTCTGCTTCCTGGCTTACCACGTGGTCCTTCACGTGTATGTCTTCTGCCATCTGCTGTGGGCCCATGTCTATATCACGCTGCTTGGACTTTGAAACTATAAATGTGTGAGCTAAAAAGATTTTTTCTAATTTTTTTTTACTTTATTAAAATACTGAGTTTATTTCACATGTATATTTGTCTCCCCACCGTTTCCATGTCCGACCACTGCTACTACTGTGTCCTAGCAGAACATTCCACATATACTTAAAACCAAGCAAAAGGCGAAGTTCCATCTATAAAAACAAAACAGGCACTTTAGACAACACATTCTTGGCAATGGACCCTGGACAACGTTTATCAAACATGGTAGGAAAAGTTCTCACTCTGCATTATAAAAAGGACAGCCAGGTATCAGCTGTTACAGAAATGAAATAAGATGGAAAACTTTAACAAACTGTTTAAACTACTTTTGTTTTTACTTACTTACTTATTTTTTTTATTTGACAGGTAGAGTTATAGACAGAGAGAGAGAGACAGAGAGAAAGGTCTTCCTTCTGTTGGTTCACCCCAAAAATGGCTGCCACGGCCGGTGCTGCGCCGATCCAAAGCCAGGAGCCGGGTGCTTCTTCCTGGTCTCCCATGCGGGTGCAGGGCCCAAGCACTTGGGTCGTCCTCCACTACCTTCCCGAGCCACAGCAGAGAGCTGGACCGGAGAAGGAGTAACCAGGACTAGAACCCAGCGCCCACATGGGATGGCGGCGCTGCAGACAGAGGATTAACCAAGTGAGCCACGGCTCCAATCCATAAACTGCTTTCTTAAAGAGACTTCATTCACTGCCACAGATCTTCAATAGCCTCCTGGTCCGTCATCTGGGAGAATTCTTCACATAATGGATGAAATTGACTTCCACTTTGGGAAGAGAACCACCTTTTTCTATCCTTGCTTGCATTTTTGCTTTAATGTCTTCTACAGAACTAAGTCTTTTTGGCATTTGAGGAGTATTTTTTCCTGTTTTTTTTTTTTTTTTTTTTTAAGTATTCTCGATCTTTTGATCTTGGCGTTGATGGTTTTGAGTCTTTCCCATTCTGGTTTGATTCTTGTGCATTTTTGGCTGAGGTATCTCATATGGATTTCTTCACTGGAGCTTTTTCTTCAGTTTCCTCCTCATCAAAATCGTCTTTACAAATTTGCTGCCTTGGGTATTTCAAAAACTAATTCACATATTTAGCATCACATGGTAAACATCACAACTTTCTTTAATGTACTCTATGGCTACCACCCTGAGGTCTTAAAAAACATTAACACAGACCTAATGCTGCTATGCCATAAGGGATGATGTTTATAGCCACACCATGCACATGGGCTGTTGTGTGGAGGGTTACCTGGAAGGCTAGAATGAGAATTAGTAGGCCAGGGACAGAGCCATCTCACATTCTATCCACGAAGGTTCAGGGTGATTCTTTAGAAACTGTATAGGTGTATGTGGGCAAGCCACAGGTAGGAACACCTAGTGAAGGGGTTAAACTTTAACCTTGTAGCTAATATGTGTTCTCCTTGTTCATTCAGCTCTTGAGTTCATTGCCAACAAGTTGTCTGGGGAGAAGCGTGGTTGTTCAGAAGCTAGTTGGCACAGTTGCAAAGCTGGAGGCATGCCAGAAACCCATTCTATGGTGATGCTGAGGGGAGACTCTGAGCGTGGTTGGAGAAGCGGCCGCCACATTTGCCCTTGTGCTTCTGTCCCCCTAATGATGACCCCAAAATGGTCACCTGCCCCACACTTCCTGCCAGCACTATTGGGTTCTGTGTCTATCTTGAAAGATTCTCAAAAGCATTGATTAGGGGGCTGGCATTGTGGTGCCGTGAGTTAAGCTGCACCTGTGACACTGGCATCCTATGTGGGCACTGGTTTTGGTCCTGGCTGCTCCACTTCCTATCTAGCTCCTTGCTAATGGCGTGGGAAGAGCAGAGGAGGGTAGCCTAGGTGTTTGGGCCCCTGCCACCCTTGTGGGAGACCCAGATGAAGCTCCTGGTTCCTGTCTTCCACCTGGGCCAGCCCTGGCCATTGAGGCCATTTGGGAGTGAACCAACTGATGGAAGATCTCTCTCTTTCTGTCTTCTCTTTCTCTAACTCTGCCTTTCAAGTAGATAAATAAATACTTTTTTTTTTTAACAAAAAAGAGCATTGATTGGGGCTGCTGCTGTGGCATAGTGGGTAAAGCAGCCACCTGCGGTGCCGGCATCCCATATGGGCGCCGGTTCGAGTCCCGGCTGCTCTACCTCCAATCCAGCTCTCTGCTATGGCCTGGGGAAGCAATAGAATATGGCCCAAGTCCTTGGGCCCCTGTACCCACGTGGGAGACCTGGAAGAAACTCCTGACTCCTGGCTTCGGATTGGCACAGCTCCAGCTGTTGCCGCCAATTGGGGAGTGAACCAGCGGATGGAAGACCTATCTGTCTCTGCCCCCCCCCCCCCCGTGTGTGTGTAACTCTGACTTTCAAATAAATAGAAAAAGAGCATTGATTATTGTTTTAGCTTTCATTCTTGTTATGAAAATCTTTAAATTTAAACAAAAACAGAGATAATAGTATGATGAACCCATCACCCAGCTTCAGTAATTATCAACATTCTATCATCTTTCTTTTTTTTTAGAAAAAAAAAATCTTACTTTTTTTCTATTCTACCTTAAAACAAGCCCAAGAGAGCATGTAATTTCACTAGTCATACTTCAGGATGTATCTCCAATGGACATAGGCTTGTTTTCCCCCCAGATGATCTGCATATTTGGGCACATCCAACAAGATTAATAATTATTATTCAGTATAATCTGATTTCAAGTCTATATACACTTTTTTCCTCAAAAGATATTTTTCTTAAACTTCTCAAACCAGAATCCAAACAAGCCCCACTCATTTTCTATAATTGCTATGTCTCTTGACCTAAACAGCTTCTTCCTTGCTTTTAATTGCTTCTTTATTTTAACGTTGCTTATTTCTGAGTGGGTTGTTTAGAGAGAATTGGGGCTGGAGATGCAAATCCAGTAGATTGATGAAATAAATGAGTTCTTTTCTTATTATGTATTTTGTATCATTAAATATATATGAAATAAAATTATTTTTCCTTGTTATTGTGCCCTTGGACAACATGAGAATTCCCACTTCAAGTAGACTTCAATTACTATTGCTGTATTAATTTTTGTTTGCTTTTTGCACCCTTGAGTGGGCATGAACCATGCTCTATTAATTTTGAAACCCAACAATAGCTACTTGTAAGATTTTTTTTTTTTTTTTTGCTTTCTACAAACAAGTTCTGGTATGGTGGATTAGATACATTTTCAAGTTTATAACCTTTTTCTCAATTTCCATGTAGGTCTGTTTTTAAAAAAATCATAAGCTGACGCTGTGGCATAGTAGGTCAAGCCTCTGCCTGTAACACCAGCATCCCGTATGGGCACCGGTTTGAGTTCCAGCTGCTCCTCTTCCAATCCTGCTCTCTGCTAATGGCCTGGGAAGGCAGTGGAAGATGGCTGAAGTGCTTGGGCCTCTACACCCATGTGGGATACCTAGAAGAAGCTCCTAGCTTCTTGCCCCTAGTTCCTGGCTTCAGATCAGTTCAGCTCTGGCTGTTGTGGCCATTTGGGTAGTGAACCAGTGAATGGAAGACCTTTCTTTCCATCTCTCCCACTCTCTGTCTGTTACCCTGCCTCTCAAATAAATAAATCTTTTAAAAATTATATACAGTTTAATCTTGTTATATATTACATTTTGCTATATTAGCTCTGACTTTTATGTTTTCCTAATTTTATGACACTGAATTCTCTCTTTAGATTTTCAGCAAATGAGAATGCAAAGCAAAGGTCTCTTAAACACCACACGTATAAATATATCAAATGGAACTCCCACTGAACTAATAATGTATTTGGGTTTGATATGAAGAAATGAAGTTCTTTAGGAGTCATTTGTATATGGTTATAGAACATGCCTATCATCTGCAGAGCCCAAAATCTGGGGCCAGCATTGTGATGAAATGTGTTAAAGCACTACCTGCAATGCTGGCATCCCATATGGGTGCCAGTTCAAGTCCTAGCTGCTCCATTTCTGATCCAATGTTGCAGTGGATTCGTTCTGAGATGGGGAGTGTGGTGAGGGCAAGAGGTGCGGAGTCACCACACAGACCCCGGGAGCCGGGTGAAAGCAGGCCAGAGGTGAGCAGCCTGCAGACTCATTTATTTCGGTTAGTACAGCAGCTTAAATAGCCAAGGCAGTCAATCCGGTCAAGGTGTGGTCTATGCCCTAACCAATCACAGCCTGTTGCCAGGCAGATTCTGAAGCCATTCAATCACAGCCTGTTGCCAGGCAGTTTCCTTTGCCAGCAGCCATCTTGGTATGGCCTTCTCATTCCACCACAATCCAACTCCCTGCTAATGCAACTGGGAAAGCAGTGGAAGATGGCCCAAGTCCTTGGGCCCCTGCACCCACGTGGGAGACCAGGAAGAAGCTCCTGGCTCCTGCCATTCAACCAGGCCCAGTCCTGGACATTTTGGCCATTTGGGGAGTGAACCAGTGGATGGAGGATCTCTCTATCTCTCTCTCCCTCTCTCTCTCTGAAACTCTGCCTTTCAAATAAATAATTCTTTTTTAAAAAAATCCTCTCTTGCCAACTCTTCACCACTGTCAAGCAAGCATGACTGTTTTTATTCCAGTGCCTATTATGTATGTGTACCCTCACTTTCATAGCCAGGATCTATCTCTAATGCAGTTAGTATTTATTTTATTTCATCTGAGAAGTTTTCAGGCCACAGACTTTCCCTTCTATGATAAGCAGTGACATTATCCAGCAAAGTAATGAACACAACACAACAGCTGGGATGTTGGACTTCCGCACAGTTGGCCTTCATTAGGTCAAACTGAATCGAACAAGCGACACTAGTGTGTATCCTGTGTATTTGCTGCGAGGAAAGCACATGTCAAGCATGTCTGAACTTTGCTGTGTACAGGGAATAAAGCAGGGAGAGGGAAGTGCGATTGAGAAGCATCTCTCTCTGGAGTTCTCTTCTCTACCTGTTCTCCACACGTTTCTGGTCTGTTTGGGCAAAGGGATTTAACCTGCATCCAAGCAAGGGCAGTGCTATTGAAAACTGACGAAATGCTGTTTGTGACAAATGCATTCATCCTGTGGGAGAGGGCCAAGGGGAGGACGTGAATAAGGGAGGGCTGAGAAGCAAAACAGAGAAGGCCCAAGAGAGACTACATGGGAATAACGAGAAATCCAGTGAAGGGCAAGAAATCCATTGGAGACAAGGAACGTGGGGGACAGCGGGGCCCAAGCACTGTGTTGCTGAGTTTTAGGAGGAGTGACTTAAACACCCCTTGACAAAGTTGAGAAATTGCAAATGTTAGGTTTGAATAAAAGGCGATTTTTGCTAAAATCAGAGCAGGCATTCCTCTATCTTGTTCTATTTTAAAGGTCACTGTGTTAGCACACCTTTTCACTATTCTACTTTAAAGAATGTCCGCTAGCATTTTCATTGGTTACAAGGGCATTTAGTTTCACAGATATTTATAAATGTAGACTTGACCAGCTTTTATAATTACCATTCAGACCAAATAATTTACAGAAACTTAAAAGTTAAAAAGTTAAAGTGAAATAAAACAAAATACTACAAGTGCCTTTTCACTGTTTCACGTTATACTCATGCATCTCTGCCTTTTGTTAGACACACACACGCGCACGCATGTACCCTAGTGTACAGGTGAATCATTTTCATACTTGCTAATGTTATCTTACAGTCTTGGAATTGTGTCCATGAACTGTATTGAACCTGTTAAAAACTAGTTGAAAATGGCCAGCGCCATGGCTCACTAGGCTAATCCTCCGCCTTGCTGCACTGGCATACCGGGTTCTAGTCCCGGTCGGGACGCCGGATTCTGTCCTGGTTGCCCCTCTTCCAGGCCAGCTCTCTGCTGTGGTCCGGGAGTGCAGTGGAGGATGGCCCAAGTGCTTGGTCCTTGCACCCCATGGGAGACCAGGAGAAGCACCTGGCTCCTGCCATCGGATCAGCGCAGTGCACCAGCCGCAGCGCACCAGCCACGGTGGCCATTGGAGGGTGAACCAACGGCAAAGGAAGACCTTTCTCTCTGTCTCTCTCTCTCACTGTCCACTCTGCCTGTCAAAAACAAAAACAAAAACAAAAACAAAAACAAACAAACAAAAAAAACTGGTTGAAAATGAAAAAAATGAAAAATAAAAAGCTTCATTTTGCACTGTTTTAAAGAATGTAGGTTATTATTTAGAAATCTTCTCTTCTTTAGGTATAATCCATGGTTTCTTCTTTATGTAAAAGCTACATAATAATTTATATAAATTACAAGTTAGATTTGAACATTTTAAACTTAACCAAGGCTATACAGTTCAGTTATGCATTCTTGAGCTATTCATAAGCCAGTTTCCAATACTCTTGTGTTATAGAAGGATTAAATTAAAGCTTTGCAGTAGATTAGGTTTCATTGTGTTATTGTATTTACACATCGGGTTGGTCTATCATGCATTTCCTTCATACTATCTTATAAACTGATTAGGACATAACTCCTTCTCTATTGTGTTCGTTAAGAGCCCACCAAGTATGGATTTAAGAAGCAAAATTAAATACCCAATATCCCTGGCTTAGAAAATCATTGGTTCTCAATTGCTGCATTGTAATTCTGTCTATAGATCTACCCACCTACATTGAGCTTTAAAAAGAAAATGCAATTAAATACACAGATTGCCATGAACAAGGAATTGTATTTGACCAATGGTAATGAGTAAACTTCCCCCAATCCTGACCCTAGATAGACCCATCTTTGAGCTTTACTGTGGAAAGACTTGGATGATATGCTTATGTCTTAATGCAATACGTAATATATAAGAATATTCACAGATCAGTTGACGTTTATTTCGGCTTTAAGAAGCTGAGCCTTTGTGTCCTAAAATTATAGGCACATAATCCTTGAATCTGCTGTGTGGCAAAAAAAAAAAAAAAAAAAAAAAAAAAGAGGTTGAGCATGCTCTTTTTGTTTGCTGAAGACTCAATATGCAATATGAGAGCTAAATGTTTAGTTTTTTATTAAGCAATAAATGTCATTCACATGATAATAGCCTTTACCAGTTAGCAGCCTCTGGCTTTCCTGTTTAAGAAATACAGACTAGATGAACTGGTTAAATCCAGCAACAGGTAAGGGGCTTTGACAGCTCCTCCTGCCCTGTTGAGGACTTGTCTGTATCTACCAGACCGAGCTCACACACCAGCTGAGAGCTGCCTGTGCACAGAAATGGGCACCGGTGAAGGTTTGGGTGTGTAGGAAAATACGCGTGTGAATTGGCTGGATTTTTACCAGTCCTGGGTGTTTTCATTTGCAAGCAATGAGAAGGGAGAGTTCAAGTGGTGGGTGTCTGGCCTCCCTCCTTGGGGCTTCTAGCCCCTTGGATAATTTCCCTCATGACCTCTCCTCTGTTACTTGGTGAACTACTGCAAATGGGCAAGGGCCCCTTTTCTGTGACCCAGTGACAGACACTTCTAGGTGCTCATGAAATGTTTATTAAAGAAATGAGGGAGTGAATAAATGAGATGGGTCTGGCCTAAAATATTCTTTGATCCTCAGCTGTGAACTGCACAGGCCAAGCCTGGCAGAGGTCAGGCTCGTGATAAGTGCTTATAAACTATACTTGTGCCTGATTGACTGATGGGCATATCCAGAAACGATCAGACGATGCTTGAAGTCTCCTCATTTGTAGATTGGAAAATAGACTTGGATTTAACTTGCTTTTGTCCTCTATGACTTCAACCATCCAAATATAATTGTTGCAAGGATGTTTCAGGCTCTGTCTCCTGTTTGAAGAGTCTTCGGAAAGTTCATGTAAAATGAATATTATGGCAAAGCTATGCATGGATTTCCAATATTTTGGTACCAAAATAAGCTTATCTTTTAATGTCATTTTCCGTGAACTTTTTGAATAGCCTCATACACTTAACATTCTTAGAAAAGAAATATTGGAGTGAAAATATGGTCCATATTAATGTTTAATGCTGGGAAATATGATGTGTGTTGAAAGATGTAGAAGGAGGGTTGCAGACTTAGTAATAAATGACCCACCATGTTTTATTTCTTCTCAGTCTTTTTGGTTTCTTCTCTCTCCCTCATTTCCTTTCCCTCCTATCTCTTGTCAGCTATGGGACTCCTCTACCTATGAAAATGTGCCCTGGACCATGGCTTCTACCATCCCTGTAATTGTTCCACATGAAAAGCCTCTGTAAGTATTATAAACAAGTAGCATTTCCATTCACCACTAGACCCAAAGCTTCTTGAGTAGCAAGGATGTAAATTTATTTTAACCTTAAACCTAAAGTATAATTTTTGTGTGTGGGAAACCAGCAGTAGGAGACTGGTGTGATTAGGAGATACATTTCAATTAATTCTTCTACCAACACCGTATCTCTTTTGCATCAGAACCTTTTATACTGTTAAAATTAACAATTATGCAGCTGATGGCTGGCTAAATCCACCAGGGGATGCAGAGAGAGCCACAGATAACACGACACGTATAAATCATTCAGGAGAACAATTCATGAAAGAAAAGTTATCTGTGTTTGGGATGACATTGGAAGAGCTAAATAGAAGTCAATTTGAAGAAGGGACATTTAGTCCCATTGTCCAGCTTGTCTTTTTCTTTTTTTTTTTTAATTGTGTCATAATATACATTTTTAAAACTAATTATCCATTAGCGGCAAGATAAATGTCTCTGCTTGTGCTATGGCAAGAGTGGCCGCAGTGGTGAAAGATGATTGCACGGGGCAGCGCTTGTCGAGAGAGCTGTTCCCAGATAAGGTGGAACTGTTCTTCAGCGGGATGCAGTGAAGGGTGACAGGCAAGGCTGTGCTGACCAAGCAGAACTGCAGACCTGCCGATTTCGGTCTGCAGATGGGGTACAGAGGCAAAGGGGTTCAGGTCATTGTCCAGGAGTGATGTGTCACCAAACCACTTAGCTAGCAAAGTACCTCCAAATCGAGAAACCCATAAAACTGGATCCTAGCCAACATCAAACACTATTTTCAGGGTCCTCCCACACCAAACTGTTCTGGAAGCATCTCTCCAAGTGGTTTCATCAATCAATCTTCAGTCACCATAAAAGATGTCTATACCAGGGTGTTTTATAAATGTATTGTTACTGATGCAAAGAAAATATCTATTCATACTTGCATTCTGCAATACATTGGAACTTACTTGGACCAATTGCCACACACTACAGTCTTACAAGTGCTGTTTCATTGAAATTGTTATTTAAATTTCTTGAAAAATAATGTAACAAAAAGTCCTTTTCTCTTGCTCCCTTTAGAATGTTTTGGAAGTATCTATTATAACCCAAGTCAATAAAATGCCTTGACTTTACTCATAAAAGTTTTCAAGTTTTCTACTTGAAAAGAAATTAGGAAGAAGAAAATAAAACAATCCTGCCACCTCATATAAACTACTGTTGATAGTCTTTATGAACTCCTAGTCTCTTTTTGTGCACATATGCATTTTTTACTTCAATAAAAATTAGTGTGGCGTATTAGGTTAAGCCTCCGCCTGTAGTGCCGCCATCCCATATGGGTGCTCATTCGAGCCCCGCCTGCTCCTCCTCTGATTCAGTTCCCTGCTAATGGCCTGGAGAAACAGTGGAAGATGGCCCAAGTATTCATGCCCTTGCACCCACATGGGAGACCTGGAAGAAGTTCCTGGCTCCTGGCTTCAGATTGGTCCATCTCCAGCCATTGTGGCCATTTGGGGAGTGAACCAGAGGCTGGAAAACCTCTCTATGTCTCTCCCTTTCTGTGTCTAACTCTGCTTCTCATATAAGTTAATAAATCTTCTAAAAATTTTTTAAAAAATTATTGAATGTCTCATATGTCCAAGGAGGAAATCAGTGGTAGATAAGAACAAATCTTAGGATCACACTGTAATGAGATTTGTATCTTTCCCCCAAGTAAACACTAAGGTAACTATACTTTGCCCTATTTTGCAATGTATTTTTTAAAGATTTTTTTTATTTATTTGAAAGAGTTACAGAGAGAAGGAGAGACAGAGAGAGAAGGAGAGACAGAGAGACAGAGACAGAGAGGTCTTCCATCCACTGGTTCACTCCCCAATGGGCTGCAATGGCTGGAGCTGTGCCAATTCGAAGCCAGAAGCCAGGAGCTTCCTCCAGTCTCCCACATGGGTGCAGGGGCCCAAGGACTTGGGCCATCTTCCACTGCTTTCCCAGGCCATAGCAGAGAGCTGGACCGGAAGTGGAGCAGCTGGGACTAGAACTGGCACCCATATGGGAGGCACTGCAGGTGGTGGCTTTACCGGCTGTGCCACAGCGCTGGCCCCACAATATATTTTTAAAATATGATCCTTAAACCTGCATATGAATGGGCTGTACTTTCCAGATTGCAATGTATTTATGTTGTGTATTTATGTCTGTTGAATATTCTGCTGGGAGTGGGCATTCATTCTGGTGGTTAGGTCGCCTGCATCTCACAGACGAGCACATGAATTTAATTCCCTCCTCTGGTTACTGACTCCAGCTTCTTGCTAATGCGGACCCTGGCAGCATCAGCAGTGGCTCAAGTACTTGTGCTTTTGCCAACCCCGTGGGAGACCTGGATTGATTCCTGGCTCCTAACCTTGGCCCTGACCTAGCCCTAGCTGTTGTGAGCATTTGGGGTGGGAACCGGTGCATGGGAGCTCTGTCTGTTTGTATGTATTTATGTCTCTTCGTCTCACAAATAAACTTAATAAAATAAAAACAACGCTGTATCAAAAATATATTGAATAAATGTTTACACAATATTTTGAAAGCATTTATAATTAAATTCTTAGAAAAAATTTCTGAACTACTAAATCAAATCATATCTTTAAGAATACTTATACATATTGCTAAATGATTTAAAAATTGTCAACTTATACCAACTTTCATTGTATTCATTTTCTTGTTTCTTCAAAAACACTGCTTTGTAATTTTAAATTCATTTGGATAACTGTGTGAGCAAATATGCAATATTTAATTATTGGCAAAGTTAATGATTTTTAAAGATTATTTATTTATTTGAAAGTCAGAGTTACACAGAGAGAGAAGGAGAGGCAGAGAGAGAGAGAGGTTTTCCATCCACTGGTTCACTCCCCAGATGGCCACAATGGCTGGAGCTGCACCGATCCGAAGCCAGGAGCCAGGAGCTTCTTCTTGGTCTCCTACACAAGGGCAGGGGCCCAAGGACTTCTACTGCTTTCCCAGGCCATAGCAGAGAGCTGGGTCGGAAGTAGAGCAGCTGGGACTTGATCCAGAAGCCATCTGGGATGCCGGCACTGCAGATGGCAGCTTTGCCCACTACGCCACAGCAGCGGCCCAAAGTTCATGTTTTAATATGCTTATTGGCCATTTGTATTATGTATGATTGGAGTATTCTTGTCTTTGCCCAATTTTTATGCTGTGGGGTTCAACTTTCATTGATGAACTGACAGGTTTTTCACAGTAATGCTTTCTCTTGTTTTGATTCTATTTTATGTCTCCATTCCCTTGTTCTAACCATAAGTAGAATTTTTATTTGATTTCAATCTTTAATTGAAATTGTTACGTATAACTTTTTATTGCTGAATTGCGCACCTAAGATGGTTCAGTGGTCACTTTAATATCATAAGATTTTTACTACAATCTTTTATTGAGGCCACAGTGCTTCCCATATCTATAATTTTGCTGTTGAAAAGAATAAATGGTATTCTGAATCTTTAGGTATGTCTTCCAAAAGCAGTCATCCTTTTCTCTGAATATCAAGTCCAAAGTAAAGGTTTGTGTTTTTCCCTGATAATATGAATCACCCAGTAAATTCTGCTTCCCAGGATTTGGACAGAAAAACTTCTCATATAAAGAAGAAGCTCAATAAATGTTGTTGGATGAATGGGTAATCCTTAATTTATCTCATGCCATTGTAATAATAATTAATATCTTTCACTGCACCACTACCACACAGCTAATATTTACTGCCACTTGCCATGTGCCAGAGACTCACCCTTTGGAGGCTTTGTCCAATCCCAGGAGCTCTGTGATGGAACATGGTTGTCCTTGGAACAGCTTCGCAAGATCCAATTCTGCCAGGGTTATAGATGCTTTCTCTCAGACACATCATGGGTGTTCCTTTTTCTGCAATTGTTTATAAGTTTCAGGGTTGTGACAGACCCTATAATTAATCAGTTTAATTTCCCTCCAACTTTCTTGTTCACAGAATCCTGATATTAGACGGAACACAATGTGCTAACCTCAGTATTTCCTTTCTTTACCTCCTTTGCAGGTGGTGCCGTCAATTCTGGCCGGTGAGGATATCAGCTGGAAATCTCTAGGCAGCTTTTGGTTCCAGATGGCTCGATGCTGGCGGCTCCCTTCCTCTTCCTACTCCTTTCTTCCTTCCTTCTTTGATCTTAGATGTGATGTCTTCGTGAGGACAGCAGTCTCATGGCCATGCAGAAAGGGTCCTGAGTTGCGAATACTCATTGAGTTGTAGAGCCAGTTTTGTATTTATCAATTTTTTGGACTTTATGGAGAAAGACACATGCCTGTTTTTAAACTCACTAGTCTTTCTTTATTTTTTTTTAAAAAAAGGATTTATTTTGTTTTATTTGTGAGGCAGAATGACAGAGAAAGAGAGAGACAGAGAGAGAGACAGAGAGAGAGAGAGAGTCAGAGAGAGAGAGACAGAGAGACAGATATCTTCCATCCCCTTGTTCACTCCCCAAAAATAGCTGCAACAGCTGGGGTTAGCCAGACTGAGGCTTTATTTTTTTAAAATTAGCTTTTGGTTAATTATATGTGTGTGTGTGAGAGAGAGAGAGAGAGAGGAAGTGAGCAAGTGAGAGACAGCACTCTCATTACTGGGTCGCTCCACAAATGCTTGCAACAACCAAGATTGAAAGGGGCAAAGCCAGGACGTGGAAATGCAATCCAGATCTCCCACATGGGTGTCAGCAACCCGACTACTTGAGCCATCACGTGTGGCTCTCAGGGTCTGCATTAGCCGAAGTCAGGGGCTAAGGCAGGGTATCGAATCCAGACATTCTGACGTGGGATGCGGGTATCCCAACAGCCTTTTTTTTTTTTTTTTTAAGATTTTATCTATTTATTTGAGAAGTAGAGTTACAGACAGTGAGAGGGAGAGACAGAAAGGTCTTCCACCTGCTGGCTCACTCCCCAAATGCCCGCAATGGCCAGAGCTGGGCTGATCCGAAGCCAGGAGCCAGGAGCATCTTCCAGGTCTCCCATGTGGGTGCAGGGGCGCAAGCACTTGGGCCATCTTCTACTGCTTTCCCAGGCCATTGCAGAGAGCCGGACTGGAAGAGGAGCAGCCAGGACTAGAACTGGCACCATAGGCGGGGGATTAACAGACTGCATCACAGCGCCTGCTCCCCAACAGCCTCTTAACCACTAGGCCAAACACTCCTCCCATCATTCTAGAGAGCAGTTTTATTTATTACTGTGGAAGGAAAACCAATCCTGGATTTTCCCCAGGGTGGGAGGAGAAGGTGGCGTGTGATGGTGTTGGGGAACCAGGCTTATTCCCTGGTGATTATGGGAATTCCTTACTTTGACACAGTGGCACAAAGGCCATACAACCCTCTTCCTCATAATGTCATAGGAGATCTTGGCTGTCAACATTCCCTATTGCCCTAGGAGGGCATTTAGCTGGTGCCGTCCAGGTTCAAAGAGGAAAGTGGGTATGGCGTCCCTTTGTTTCTCACAACAAGGAAGTTGATGAATGGCTGCTTAGTGGCAGGGTTATAATTTGGGCCCAGTCTTATATTCTAGACAGGTATGTTCTTTACAGAGCTGCATAGACAGTTTTCCTGTATATTCTTACATTTTGAAATTATACAATCCCCTGTGTGGCAAAGTGCTTAGTCGGGCTCTCAGACCGGTCATTCAGTTGCTTTGATCATAGCAATCCTGAGAAATGCTTGTTTTCAGTTTGTTCTCTGTGATAACAAAGCAGAAACCTGGGCTTTGAGCAGGTTTTGTGCCTCTGAATGCTTTCACATTTGAAAAAAACCTTCAAAACAAGAAGTTTACTAGAACGATGGATAAGCTGGAAACTATCCTGCTACCTTTATTTTAGGGGTTGTTAGCCAAAGGTGGGCAGTTTTCTAACATTCAAACGTGCTCTCAGAATGAAACACCCAATGTAGGGCCAAGGGGCTGGCTGTTTTTTTTGGAGAGTTATTACGACTGTAATTCTATCTGTTTCAACACTTATTGACCATGACCATGCCTGGAAAGTTATGAAAACCTTTCTTTGAAGATTTTGTGTTTTTTTTTTTTTTAAACAAAGGTAATAGATAATGTGGGGAGCAATCCGGACTGGACTAAGTTACTGGAATTAAGACTTATTCTATGCATCTGCTCTCCCACAATATGGCGCTGGGAGAGAAGTAAACAGCTTCCGCACAGCTGCCTCCAGTTCAACCAATTAACTGTAGGACTTGCTCCTGATTGGAGAGCAGCATACTCAGCCGAGTTGGGATTGGTGGAGGAGGACTATAAAGGAGGAGAGAGACGGCACGCACCAGAAACATCTATGGGGAACATCTAAGGGAACCCGTGCAGCCCCCCAGAGAGCCGGCCGGCGGTGTGCCGCTCCCCTGCGGAAGTGGGGAATGCGGCCAGGGGGAACTGCCCTTCCACGGAGGTGGAAGGGATAGTAGCCAACCCGGGAAGAACCAGCAGCAAACCCGGGGAGGGCCGAGCAGACGAAAGAACAGCGCAGGGTCCTGTGTCGTTCCTCCACGAAGAGGGGGAGCGACATAATGGTGTCGTGACTCGGATAGGAAACCTAGCACGGATAGGAAACTTAGGACGGATAGCAAACTTAGGAGGGAAGAAACGGGAAGAAACGGGAAGAATTGGGAAAATACCGGAGAGAGAGACTAGCAAACAGCCTAGGGAAAAGCCGGACGAAAAAGGAGCCGGAAGAAGCTATTGAAAGCCTAGGCATAGACTCAGATACGGACTACGGGGGGAAGCTGGGAGAAATCTCTAAGGTCGAAAGCGAAAGTTAAAGCTAGAACAAACAGACTCGGACGCGGACTGTGGGGAGAGGCCAGGAGAAATGAGGGAGGAGTATTGTTGGAGGAAAGTTTGGGGAAACATACCGGGTAGAGAAAAATGTTAGGGAAAATGAAGCCGCGAGTGCAGGCCGAGGCGGAAACGAAAGCCACTTTGGGATTCTCAAGTTAGCCCGGGAATAGGGGGCGAAAAGTTAAAACCAGAAGCTGAGACGCAAGCCAGATTGGGATCCGTCTGATTAGCCCGGGGAGCAAAGGACGGAAAGCCAAACCGTGGGGCGGAGACGTACGCTGGGTTGAATTCGCCAGGCTAGCCCGGGGAACTTGGATTGAATGCTAGTGGTGGAGACGCAAGCTACGCTGTGTTACTCGCGGAAGCCGCCGCGTGCAGAGAGAGCACGGGGCGTGAATAGATAGGGAACGCTGGCGTAGGCCGTGGTTCAGACGCGAAAGGGTTAAGCGTGGAGACCGCGGACCGCGCAAAGCCGGGAAGCCGCGCAGAGAGGCGCGCGGGCTGAAGCGGCGCAGAGCCGGGAACCCGCCGGCGGGGCGAGGTGCCGGAAAGCCGCAGGGATAAGAGAAACAGAAGTTTGGAAGTGAAGTAAAAGAGAAATGGGAATGCTGGAAGATAGAAGTGAAATGGGAGAGGTAGGAATGCCCGGAGATAGAGAAATAGAGAAAAATAAGGCCTCCCCTCAACATGCCAATTAGGAGGCTTGGATTCGGTCTGCCTGATTTAAGGCGGTAAGCGCCAGCAAAGCTCGACCAGAGTATGAGCTGCAGGTCACCGAAGATAGGCACAAACCAACACTAATAAGTCTCCCCCACAATACGGCAATGAGAAGGCTTGGATTCGGTTTGCCTGATAGGTTTTGTAAACACCTGCAGGCAGTTCTAGCAGAGCAGAGCATGCGCTGCAGGGCACCGAACACAGGCACGCATCAGCGCCTAAAAACCTCCTCACAACATGGCGAAGAGAGGACCCGGATTCGGTTTGCCTGATAGGACTTGTAAGAGCCTGTGGCAACTCTAGCAAGTAGAGCAGAGTGTGTCCGCGGGACACCGAAGACAGGCGCGTATCAACGCCAAAAAATAAAAAGAAAGGGGGATCTGTGGGGAGCAATCCGGACTGGACTAAGTTACTGGAATTAAGACTTATTCTATGCATCTGCTCTCCCACAATATGGCGCTGGGAGAGAAGTAAACAGCTTCCGCACAGCTGCCTCCAGTTCAACCAATTAACTGTAGGACTTGCTCCTGATTGGAGAGCAGCATACTCAGCCGAGTTGGGATTGGTGGAGGAGGACTATAAAGGAGGAGAGAGACGGCACGCACCAGAAACATCTATGGGGAACATCTAAGGGAACCCGTGCAGCCCCCCAGAGAGCCGGCCGGCAGTGTGCCGCTCCCCTGCGGAAGTGGGGAATGCGGCCAGGGGGAACTGCCCTTCCACGGAGGTGGAAGGGATAGTAGCCAACCCGGGAAGAACCAGCAGCAAACCCGGGGAGGGCCGAGCAGACGAAAGAACAGCGCAGGGTCCTGTGTCGTTCCTCCACGAAGAGGGGGAGCGACAGATAAAACTGCCTAAGTTTTCTGAGACGTTCGACCTGAAATATTCTCAAATTATTGAATTATTCTCACGCATCGTCAGTTCTACCAAAGGATTTGGTCCGAATGTCATTTGCCACTTCGTTCTCTCCTGAGAGTGAAAGCCTTGGGGAAAAAAACCATGAAGGGCTAAAGTTAGGCTGGAAAATGCGCCTTGAGTTATATTGTGGTCATAAACATAGACTGTCAGGAGACAATGTTTATTACTGCTCCTCCTTTTTTGGTTCTGCAAGATCTCCTGAGTAGGCAGGGCAAGAGAACCTAGCTCCTACGAGAAAGTTCTTATGAGAAATTGATAAAATGCAAAAACTAAAACACAAGGAAGATGGCTTGAAATTCAAAATAACTACTAAGATATGTTTAAGAGACAAAAAGATGATACGGAAGATGTTTGAAGTGAAAAATAAATTGATACTTGCATACAGTGCGTGCAAAAGGAAAATAAAAAAAGATGCCCACAAAAGAGGTCTTAAAGAAATGTGAAAAGCCCTGGAGATGAAATGTCATATAAATATTGCTAGTCAGTTATAATCAACCATGGCAAAGCCATATGTTCTGTGCCTGAAAGAACTGACAGAGGCAAAACGACCGACTCAGCATCGGATAAAGGGAAGTGGGGAAAAGAGCATTTATTAATTGTGGAAAAAACTGAAGGAGGGGCTAGTATTTAGGACAGCTGAGGGAACGTGCCAGGGAATCGTGGCTGGCATGAAAATGTTGAGAAAGTAGAGTAAACGTTAGGTCGAAAAGCCTGGAACACAGATTTCCTCCTTGGAGTTAGGCTGACATTAAATAAAAAAAGAATTCTATGGAACAGTGATAATCAAAGTCAGTAAGACGGAGAAAAAAAAAAAGCACCCAGCTTATGCACCTCAAGAATAGCACCTGGGACAGGTAAAGGAACACCGATGAAATTGTTGATAGCATCCCTAGAGGCTCAGTCTGCTGTCATCCCCTGCCTGCTGCATAAACCCATCCCCCCTTGTCTGTCCCACTGTGTCCGTCCTGTCTTCTCCCAAGCAGGCAGAGCCATGGAGCCCATCCCTGCTCAGGGCTCTGTGTCAAGCTCTGTCCCTCCATCCTGAATACACATCTCCTCTTCAGTTCATCTTCTACGTCTCATCTACTCAAACGTCTCAGATCACGCTCTTCACTATCACCGTGTTTAACGGTATTTACACGCTGGGAACTATGCACCTTGCAGGCACAGCAACGAAACAGCACCCAGGAATCCTTGCCCTCTGGGAGCTCTTGTTAGTGAGGGGAGGGGAGGGCGACATCCACTGAATAAATACATCAACTAATAATTGTGGACCGTTGCTAATCTCTCCTGTAATTTTTTAAAATTTTTATTTATTTGACAGGTAGAGTTATAGACAGTGAGAGAGAGAGAGACAGAGAGATCTTCCATCCGTTGGTTCACCCCCCAAATGGCTGCTACAACCGGAGCTGTGCCGATCCGAAGCCAGGATCCAAGAGCTTCCTCCTGGTCTCCCATGGGGTGCAGGGCCCAAGCACTTGGGCCATCCTCCACTGCCCTCCCGGGCCTCAGCAGAGAGCTGGACTGGAAGAGGAGCAACCGGGAAAGAATACGGCACCCTGACCAGGACTAGACCCCGGTGTGCCGGTGCCGCAGGTGGAGGATTAGCCAAGTGAGCCACGGTGCCAGCCCCTTTCTCCTGTATTAACTCTCTGTGGCTTCCGAAAAACAAGTTCCTGTAAACGGGGCCACTTGACAATAGAAATGTTTTCTCTCCCAGTTCTGGGGGTCAAGACGTCTGGATCCAGGAGCCACAGGGCCCCAGATCTTTTGAGATTCTTGTGGAGACTCTTTCTCCACCTCTCTTTGGAAGTGGAGTAGCCGGGACTCAAACTGGTGTCCATATGGGATATCAGCACTGCAGGAGGCGGCTTCACCCACTACGCCACAGCGCCAGCCCCATCTGCTTCTCTCTTAGAGGGACACTTGTCATGGGACTTAGAGTCCAACCAGATAATCCAGAATGATCTCATTTCAAGCTCTTTAACTTTATTTCAAAGAACCCTTTTCCTATAATACTTTATCCATGTTAGTATTTTTTTTTTGTTTTAGTACTATTGGTTGAACTCTGTAATTAACACACAATTATTCTTAGGTGTTTAAATTTTAACTGAAAAGTGATCCCTGTTAAATATAAGAGTGGGAATAAGAGAGGGAGGAGATGTACAATTTGGGACATGCTCAATTGGACTTGCCCCAAATGGTGGAGTTAGAAACGTGCCAGGGGATTCCAATACAATCTTATCAAGGTGGCATGTACCAATGCCATCTCACTAGTCCAAGTATTCAATTTCAGTTCACAATTGATCACACTGATAGGTCTAAGAGTCAAAGGGATCACACAAACAAGACTAGTGTCTGCTAATACTAACTGATAGAATCAAAAAGGGAGAGAACAATCCATCATGGGAAGCAGGATGCACAGCAGACTCATAGAATGGCAGATGTCCTAAACAGCACTCTGGCCTCAGAATCAGCCCTTAAGGCATGCGGATCTGGCTGAAGAGCCCATGAGAGTATTTTAGGCATGGAAAGCCAAGACACTCTGGAAAAAAAAAAAGACCTAAATGAAAGATCTCCGTGAGTGAGATCCCAGTGGAAAGAACAAGGCCATCAAAGAAGGAGGTACCTTTCTTTGAAGGGAGGAGAGAACTTCCACTTTGACTATGACCCTGTCAGAATAAGATCGAAGTCAGAGAACTCAAAAGGCTTCCATAGCTTTGGCAACTCATGACTAGAGCCTAGGGAGATTACTGACACCATAAACAAGAGTGTCAAATTGTTAAGTCAACAACAGGAGTCACTGTGTACTTACTTCTCATGTGAGATCTGTCCTTAATGTGTTGTCCAGTGTGAAGTAATGCTATAACTAGTACTGAAACAGTATTTTACACTTTGTGTTTCTGTGTGAGTGCAAACTGATGAAATCTTTACGTAATATATACTAAATCGATCTTCTGTATATAAAGATAATTGAAAGTGAATTTTGATGTGAGTGAAATGGGAGAGAGAGCGGGAGATGGGAGGGATGCGAGTGGGAGGGAAGTTATGGGGGGGGGGAAGCCATTGTAATCCATAAACTGTATTTGGAAATTTATATTTACTAAATAAAAAAAAAAAAAAAACCTTTTCCAAAAAGGTCACCTTCCCAGATCCCAGGGATTTAAAGTAGATGTCTTGGGAGGAGGGTTGAATTTTTTGACCTTCCATATCCATTTCCAATTTTTTAAGTATGTATTTCTTTGAGAGGCAGAGAAACAGAAAAATTATGGGTAGGGGAGAGAGAGCTCCCATCCTCTGGATCATTCCCCAAATACCTGCAATAACTTGGGCTAGGCCAGGCCAAGGCCAGCAGCCAAAAATTCAATCCAGATTTTCCACGTGAGTGGCAGGAACCCAGTTACTTGAGACTGCACCATTGCATCCCATGGCCTGCATTAGCAGGAAGCCGGAGTCAGGAGAAGTGCCAGGACTCGAACTCAGGTAATCTGCTGTAGGATCTTAAGTGCTGGGCCAAAGGCCCACCCCCATCATTACTTTTTTACAGCACAAAATCCGTATCTCTCTGTTGCTCCTCTATGGACCTGGCACCTCACAGCAGCAGGTTGGAAGCCCCAGAAGCACCCAGGAGCCTCAGCTGATGCCACCTGCTCACATAACCCCTCACGCACGACCCCAGAAAATATGCAAGGGGTCATGATCAAAATGATTATGTATTTGTGGCTCACAGGTTTGCCTTCTGTCTGCTCGTTCCTCGTGGGAATGTCAGTGCCACCAGAACACTTACTTATTTATTATTACTTACTTAGAAAACAGTTAAGATGGACGTCAGGAGTGTAAGACTTAAACTCCGCAGGTGGCTCCCAGGTTCTGAACCCAAGTGGCCCCACACTCCTCATGGTCTATATCTACGTATGGTTCAGTGAAAGACTCACTTCAGGAGTGTAGCCCCAGAGCGCGACAACAGCTCATTCTACTGAAATGTCTTCAGTGAGGCTTAGCAGGCGCCATCTCCTTAGCCGGGAAGGGGATTAACGCCCTGCAGGAAACATTTCCACAGAATCAAAGAAAGAAGTTCTGAGCGGCCCCAACTCCACCCACAATTAATTCATCATTTTATCTGACTCTTCAGTTTAGTTTTACTCTCTGTCAGTAGCTCCTGAAATGTGGTCCCAAATCAGAGCCATTGACAGCACCTGGGAACTCTTAGAAAGTTAGAAATGCAGACGCCAGGGACCAGTCCCAGACCTGCTGCATCCAGGGAGCAGGAGGAAGCCGGGTGTCACGTTGAACAAGCCCTCTGGGTGTTTCTTATTTCTGATGAGTGTGAAAGCCACTGCTCCAGGTGACTTTTACGGCCCCAACCACTGGTCCTCATGTTTGGCTTTGGGTCCATCTGTTCTTGGGGTGCTAGGGAGCCTCTTCCTGTGGCAGGCCCTCTTTCTTTCTCCAATAGAGACTTGGAAACATTTTTTCATAGTTGTATATGAATATATATAACATATTTATGCAAAATAAAGAAGAAAACACTGGGTACATTATAAAATGCCATCCATGATAACTCAATTTAGACGATCTGTATTCTTTTCTATACATTTAGAAAAATTTAATAAGTACTATTTTTAAAGATTCATTTATTTGAAAGGCAGAGTTAGAGAGAGAGAGAGAGGTCTTCCATTGACTGGTTCACTCCCCAAATGACTGCAATGGCCAGAGCTGTGTCAATCCTAAACCAGAGGCCTGGAGCTTCTTCCAGGTCTCCCACGCAGGTTCAGGGGCCCAAGCACTTGGATCATCTTCTATTGCTTTCTTTTTTTTTTTTTTTTTTTTTTTTTTTTGACAGGCAGAGTGGACAGTGAGAGAGAGACAGAGAGAAAGGTCTTCCTTTTTTGCCGTTGGTTCACCCTCCAATGGCCGCCGCTGCAGCCGGCGCACCGCGCTGATCCTGGCAGGAGCCAGGAGCCAGGTGCTTTTCCTGGTCTCCCATGGGGTGCAGGGCCCAAGCACCTGGGCCATCCTCCACTGCACTCCCTGGCCATAGCAGAGAGCTGGCCTGGAAGAGGGGCAACCGGGACAGAATCCGGCGCCCCAACCGGGACTCGAACCCGGTGTGCCGGCACCGCAAGGTGGAGGATTAGCCTATTGAGCCACGGCGCCGGCTCTCTTCTATTGCTTTCTTAGGCCAGCAGCAGAGAGCTGGATCAGAAGTAGAGCAGCCAGGACTTGAACTGGCACCAATACAGGATGCCGGCACTGCAGGCGGTGGCTTTACCCACTGTGCCACAGCACCAGCCCCAATAAATACTATTTTTAAAATAAAGGTATTTCTCTCTGCACCACAATGTAATTGATCTGAAGGTGCTCCTTTCTCGAGCTTCCATAGAACATTCCTAGCATTCAAGAAGCCTACATTGGACTCTCATATTTCACAGTGTAGACCATGGAAAACTCCCCAGCTCTAACTGCAAAAACTGACATAGAAACGCTAGAAGAAAAGGTTTTTACCATGTCATTAAAATGCTTCATTGGGTGGGCAATTAGCCTAGCAGTTAGGATGCTGGTTAGGACACCTTTGTCCCACAGCAGAGTACCCACCTGGGTTTGACCCCTCGCTCTGGCTCCTGTCTCTAGCTTCCTGTTAATCCAGACCCTCGGAGGCAGTGGTAATGGTTTCAGGTAGTTGGGTTCCTGCCACTTCCCTGGGAGACCTGGATTGAGTTCTTGCTAAATCCCATCGTTGCCTCATTAACAGGGAACACCATGGCACAACCACGTAGGAAGGTTTGTTCAGGAGATGCATTCAAGAAACATGTGCATTAGAAACAGTGCCCATGACTGTTGCATTGCTGACTCACAGCCCAGACACAGTACTAAGAAGTGGGAAGAACGATGCCAGGCTCTAGCTATGACTGGCAAAGAAGCAGCCATCACTCATATTACCCAGAAGATGGGATGCTTGGATATTTGGGGGATTTGGACAATATTCTCGTTTTGTCTTGATTTGTCACAATCAAGGGATGGCCTTGACTGACCCTGATAGTCTGTGAAATGGTGATGTACGCGGTGGCCTGGCTATGAGTGGTAGGCCAGCTCACAGCAACGCTGGAGACTAACAGTACCAGGCCTACTTCCTACTAACAGGGGCTGCTTTTCACTGTTTTAAGAGGAGCTCATCCAAAATGCTACCAGTTCCCTGTTTCTCAGTAATTAGCAATGTGTCTGTTTATTCATCCAACAGATATTTATTGAGGACTTCTTACATGCTGAAGTTGTAATAGGAATCAAAATGACAAGGACCTTCATGAAAGAGACAGCGTGGGTAGGAAGAGGAAAACACATTAATTTTTAAAAACCCGTATATTTAATTAAAAGCTGGGATAGCTATTATGAAGGGAAAAAGCAGAGTTCTCAGAAGGTGTAACCACAGAGCTAATGTAATCTAAAGAGCTAATGATGTTTAAATGGAAATGAAAAGGCTAGGGGACAGTTAACTGGGTGAGGAATGTAGGGGTGGAAGTTGGTAAAGGCATCAGGGTATGTGGTCCCCTGCAAGGGTGCTGAGGCAGAGAGATTTGGAGAAACCAAATGAGGCCGGTACGGCTGATTCCCTGCTCATCTCAAACCTATTTCCAAGTCCCCTCTTGCACAGAACAACATTTAACAGTCAGCCTTCTAAACAGGAACTGTAAGAACCCAGTGGGGTGTTTAAAAGCCAATTGACTTTTGCTGAACAAAGCTGTATAATGGTTTGTAAGCAATAACACAGCTTCCGGAGGGGACTGTCAGGGAGTTCTTCGAAAACTGAGTGCTCCAATTTCAACCTAGAACTCGAGGCTTTCACCCTGAGCCCTTGGCCCATTCCTTCTTCTAGACTCTCGGTTCTTTATTCCTTCTTGTATTCAGTTCCTCTTCACGTTCTCTCCTGTTCCCTTTACCATCTTGGCACTTAGTAGGTTTCATTGGCTTAGCCAACATCTACGGAGCGTTATGCCCAGTGGTCCTGCATGCAAGCAAACTCTAAGAAGGTTCGCCTCTGCCCTTGGGACTGCTAGACTTGTTGCCAGAATCTGACCCAGTATCCTAAAAAACAAATGCAACCAAACTCTGTGACCTCTATCTCAAATGACTCACCATAAATTTCTGTATTGCTTCTTCCATGACCAAATCATCTTTGTTTTATGTTTCAGAGTCTAAGAAACTACTTTAAATGGTATTTTGATTTTTTATAATAAAGTTTGAAGATTACAAGATGGTATTACTGTTGTTAAAATCAAATGGCTTAATTGTAATCCCATTTATAATTGGTGTTTTCACCTAGGGGTATTCGAAAATGAGGTGCCTTTCCTTTTATCTTTCCAATGGCGGCCCCTTGTAATGCTGGTGTGAGCACAAGACCAGGAATTAGGAACTCTTCACTCGGCCCCTGACTCACCAGGTTACCCAACTTAACCTCGCCATTTCTTCATCTGTGAAATGGGGATAATAATACTTACCTCCCTCTCCGGGGTGTCATGAGTATTAATTAGTGTTTGTCAAGTACTTTGAGATCTTCAGATGAAAGGCCCCGTGGAAGCCCAGTGTACAGTATCATTATGTAAAGCTGCCACACCTCCCACTTTCTCCTGAACACTGATCACCAATTACAGCCAGCCCTAAATGGGGGGAATGCTGTATTCAGGCACGACAAGGCAAGTTTTATTGGTCCATTAGGACATGCCTATTTGAGGGAATTAGTTTTGTGAAAATGGTTATTATGCCAAGGACTTTTATTTTAGGCAGTTGCTGCTCTTAATAGTTAATGGTTAAATATGAAGCCATTTGGAGGGCCCGGTTTCACATTCCGATTGGGAAGACAGGCCTTCCCGGCCATGCCGTTGACTTCTAAAGAAGCTGAGGCATGTGGTGTGGGAGCACTTACTACCCACAACATGAAATTATATTTATATGGAAGGCTGATTCTGGTTTCTGAGAAACCAGCTGGAGAGTGAAGACAATGCTACTCACCTCATTAAGAAAGGAAGAAGCGACTCCCACAGAGAGGTTTTCTGGATTCCAATTTCAAAGGATTTGTAACTTGCAAAGACAGTACTTCTCTCATTGGAGCCACATTTCATACATGGAAGCAAACTATACCGATGTCTGCCACCTCTTTCTGAGAACTCTTTCATGGGTCATTGTTGATGACCCTGGGTTTGAGAATTTGTGGACAATTGTCCAACTTCAGAAAGTGGCAGAACTTGCCAGCTGTGCTATTTCAGGGATAAAGCAGCCTTAACTTATACTGTTCCAGGTTTGGTTTTTAACCTACTGTCAGATTTCACATTTTTCTGGCTCAAAAATTATTGCTTATTTCCTCTTTAGGAAGCAAGATACGAGCTATGTGAGTATATTTCAAACTTAATCTTCGTTGTTAACATGCTAAAGATTTTATCTGAAAGTCAGGCGATGAATTCATATTTTCATGACTACAATTTTTTTGAAGATTTATTTATTTTAAAGGCAGTGTTATAGACAGAGGAAAGACAGAGAGCGAGTGAGAGAGATCTCCTATCCGCTGGTTCACTTCCCACATGACCACAATGGCCAGGGCTGGGCCAGTCTGAAGCCAGGAACCAGGAGCTTTATCCAAGGCTCCCATGTGGCTACAGGGGCCCAAGCACTTGGGCCACCTTCCACTGCTTTCCCAGGCCATAGTAGGGAGTTGGATCGGAAGTGGAGCAACTGGGATGTGAACTGGCACCCATTTGGGTCGCTGGCATCACAGGCAGTGGATTAACCTGCTGGGCCACAAATGCTGGCTCGCACAGATCACAAATTCCTTTTTAAAAATCCAAAATATATCTATAAAGAATCAATTTCTTGAACCATTGCAGAATTCTGTTTTTAAAAATTTGTCTGAAAGGCAAGACAGAAAAAGATGGAGTGAGAGTATTTTATCAAGTTTTTTATACAGTTCACAAACTATTTTCATGGAGATTGCAATGAACTCATATCATGTTTACAAATATTTTATGACCTTGTTTAGATTCATGCCTACTGTGATAATTTGAGTGTGAAAGAAGTTAAACCACCATTGTTTTACCCATGAAAGCAGATCCAAAAGCAAATTTGTTGTGCGTACAATGGAAACACTTTCTCTACCCAAGTGAAGTCTAACGTTGTCCAGGGCCTGAGAAACCAGTTCGTGGTATTGTTGGCATCCAAAGAACATGGCAATTACACATGATTTTTATCTATTAACATATTTAGCAGTTGCTCTTTAACACTTAGACTCCATTATCCTGACCATAATTTTGTTCTGTTTGCTTATTAAAACACACACATATCTTTTTGAAAAATCACAGATTTAAATGATCTAATGAGCTCTCTTGTGTTTACTTTGTTACTTTAAAAATATTTTCATTAACACTGAAATCATGTATTCAATCAACAAACACCACTGCATGAAGAATGCCATTGTCTCTGACAATGGGTGGGAGTGGAGAAAGACCACGACAAGGAATTGTTGTGTAGTATGACATAGGCAAAAATCTTATTCATTCTGTTCAATTCTGGGGTGAGCAGATGTTAGAACTGTCGGTGCTCTATAGCAATTTCCTGGGAAGATAGTGTTAAGGTGTAAAAAGAAAGAGGTGGGGTACAGCAGGCCGGAGGAGGGTGCGAAGAAATGGAGAGGCAGACGCAGTGCCAGGTGGGGAGGTGCAGAGTGGGAGGAGGGCGTGACTCTGATCCAAAATGGCCTCAGAGTGCATGCTGAGTAAGTCCCACTTCATCCCACACATGGCCGGCCAGGCATCACTGGGGGATTTTGGTGGTAGTCTGTAGCCAGATCTAGGTGTAGGGAGGTCAACCAGGGAGCCGTTCTCCTTCAGAACCACCAAAAACCACAAACAAGAGCTAAAACCCTTTATTTATTTGCAAAGAGTTGAACCCAAAGGCAAACTAGTCCTGATTTCCTGCACACCCCAACTAACATTAAAAAAATTCTCTTAAAAAAAGTTCCCTTCCAGTGTTTATCCAAATCAGAGCAAACACCAATACGAATTCTTAGGTATTTTCCTCCTTTCATCCACCCAAAGCAACCCATTATAGTCACGGCTCCACATCTTGCTTCTTTTTTGAGATTTCTGTTTAGAAAGGGGGTGCTGGGGGTCTTGGTTTGTGCACGGCCCCTTGTTGATGCTGAGGGGCAAATGGAGGCAGATGGAAGGCACTGGCCCAGGGGGTGGATGGAAGCCTGGAAGCAGAAGCGCAGTTCAGAAGTAACAGAAGGGCAGAGGAAGACCTCCTTTCCATCAGGGAAAGTCACAGTATAATTGGGATGATACTTCCAAAATATTCAACCCCTGTGTTTTCTCTTCCTGGTAGGTCAAGTTTCACCGTTGCAGCCTCCAGAGTAGGAGGGGGTAGGTATAGCCAAGGAGAGGAGGCGGAGGTGGGCTAGGGCAAAGTTGGCTGGGGCCAGGGAGAGTAAGGGGGAGAAGTATAGACACAAAGTGACTTCTGCCCGACTCCTCCCAGGGTGACAGAGGCAGGCCTGGGCTCGGTTCCTGGAGTGTCCCTTAGTCAACTACTCTATAGGGAGAGGAAAGCACCCCAAATTCTCTAGGGGGTCTATGGAGAGGTGCACAGGGTGGATGATGGAGTGGGCAAGGTTCCTAGAAGGTCATAGGAAGGGGTGTGACAGGCTCCTGACCTTGACATCTCCTGGGTGAACTTTCTAAAACAAAGGGCAGTGGGGGGCTGGGCTGTGTCTCAGCACTACCACGGCATCCCCAAGGCAGAGGTGGGCTTGCAACCTCCAACAGGTAGGACCACTAGGCCTAGGCAGGGCCAACTGAGATTCCAGAGCCAACAGTGGACCAGGGTCAGGACGAGGCCCCTCACTGATAGACCCTGTCACCTTGCTGAACCTCAGGCAGGAGCAGAGAGGGACAGGAAATCTCACAAACTGTTCCCTTACCCAAAGAGACCAAGTTATCTTAAACATATGCCTAAATTAGTGGGTTAGGCTGGGTTGATTATTTTGCTGACAATGAGGAGCACACAATCACAGTGGTGAGGAAGAAAGAGAGTTTTTTTGTATATCCAGCTGGTATATTCACACCTCCATTATGCTATTATTTACTTTTTTGTAGTATATCAGATATCAGATTTCACACTTTTCTCAAGGCTAGTGCATTTGAAAACAGCTAAGAGAAGTTGAGCCACAACTCAGAAAAATACTGTAATGACACGCAGGTCTGAGCAGAACTGTTTTACAGAACTGATTACAGTATGTTTATTAGCCCCATTTTTCTGAAGGTGGGGATTGGGAAGACTTATCAGTGACAGAGCCAGTGGCGGGACTAGTTCTGGAACCACCGCTCAGGAGGGCCAGCCTTCTCCTTTGAGGACCATTCTCTCCCACTTATCACTTGTGGTGGCTTTGATCTACTTGTCTATCTCTGTGAAAGCACAGAGCAACTCATTTCATTAATAGGGCTTTGTTGAGCAGGTGTTTGCTCAGAATCTAAGTTGGCCCACCGACACCTGCTGCATCCCATATCAGAGTCCCTAGGCCTGAGGATCGGCCTTGCCTGCAACCTGCTGATGTTCGCCCTGGGAGCTGGCCGGTGATGGCTCAAGTGCTTGAGTCCCTGCCACCCAAGTGGAAGACCCAGAGGGAGTTCCAGGCTCCTGCCTTCTGTCTGGCCCACGCCTGGCTGTTGTGGGCATTTGGGGAGTGAGCCAGCAGATGGAAGAGCTCTGTCTCAGCATTTCAAGTCCAATAAGCTTGTAAATAGTGGTAACTCTAGATCCCTGAGTACGCGAGCCCAGAGCACTGAGGAGCATAAACATCTGTAACCATGCTGGAGACACTGAGGCACAGCAGATGACAGATGGCTGATTAATTTCTTTTCCAAAATGTGAGCTGTTTGCTCAGGTTTACATACCAGAGAAATCACAGTCCTTTTAAGGTTGGAAGAATCCCCACTCTCAAAGTTGATTCCCTCGTAGAAAACAACAAATGGATCCCTACGGCAGGCGCTGTGGCACAGCGGGTTAGGCTATGGCCCGAGACACCTGAATACCACGTGAGTGCCTGGGATGGAGTCTTGTTTCCACGTTGGATGCAATTTCCTGCTAATGCATCTAGAAAGCAGCAGATCATGGCCCAAGAGCTTGAGTCCCTGTGACCCACATGGGAGACCCAGATGGAATTCCTTCTTCTGGGTTTGATCTGGCCAGCCCTGGTTGTTACAGCCATTTGGGGAGTAAAGCAGTATATGGATGATTCTCTCTCTCTCTCTCCCCGCCCACACACTCACACTCTTCTCTTTGACCCTCTCCCTCTCCCGTCCCTTCTTCCCCTCTCCCGTCCCCTCTTCCCCTCTCCTTTTCTCTCTGTCCAAATAAATAATTCCAAGTAAATTAATACATCTTTAAAAAAAACTGTTCCCCGAGAAAATTCCCTTTAATATGGCAAATGTCCTAGACATACATTTTCCCCATGAATGTGATAGCCACAGTGGGAAAGTTTTTGGATGGGCACTGAGTTACCATTAATACAGCATATAGAAAAGTAATTAGATCAGCAGTGTTCTTATCCCCAAATAGTTTATTCTGTTCATTGAGGTACAAAGTATGGCACGAAGAACAGACAAAAAAATGTTTTCTTAGCCTCCTAAAATGTTTATGTGGTCCGGAATTCATCAGTAATTGAAGTACATCATATAAAGAGCTTGAAATGAATTATTTGATCACAAAATTCATGTGGGTTCTTCCATAGTTTAATTGTATACTATTTTTTATTACGTGTAATTGCAAGATTTTGTATTATATAATTTTGTTGCTGTTGCTCTTCCATAAAGACTTTTAATAGCAATATAAGCCTTGAGTACTTGGTCATGCCAAAGGCTCTAACCATTAGATGTAAGTATTATTGGACCAATAAAACATGCCCCTATTGCCTCCTTCTACAAACTTTACTATTTTTTTAAGAAAGACAATTGTAAGAAAAACTAATAGGAAAAAAGTTTAAGAATAAAATCTATTCAAATAATATTCTTTGCTTAGGATAGACAGTCCAGAGAAAAACAATTATAAACTAAAGCATTTTCAGTGAAGAATTTTCTGTACATTGAAAAAAACAGCTTAATCAGAAAAAAAAGGGGGGGGGGAGCTGGCATTGTGGCACAGTGGATAAAGCTACTGCTTGTGACACTTGTATCCTATGTGGGCACCGATTTGTGTCCCAGCTACTCCACTTCTGATTCAACTCCCTGCCAATGGCCTGGAAGCAGTGGAGGACGGCCAAGTGCTGTGGCTCCTGGTTCCTGGCTTTGGCCTGGCCCAGCTCTGGCAGTAGCAGCCATTTGGGCAATGAAATAGTGGATGGGAATTCTCTCTCTCTCTTTCTCTTTGTAACCCTTTGGGATCTGTTAGATCCATGCTTGAGCACAAGCTCAGCCTTTCAAATGAATAAAATACATCTTTTAAAAATAGCTTAATCAGATTAACTCGATCTGTTGTTTATAATTGTTTTTAAAACCTTATTTATTCATTTGAAAGAGTTACAGAGAGAGAGAAGGAGAAGCAGAGAGAGAGAGAGAGAGAGAGATAAAGAGAGAGAAGTCTTCTATCCTCTGGTTCATTCCCTAAATGGCCGCAATGGCTGGAGCTGCGCTGATCTGAGGCCAGGAGCCGGGAGCTTCTTCTGGGTCTCCCATGTGGGTGCAGGGGCCCAAGGACTTGGTCCATCTTCTGCTGCTTTCCCAGGCCACAGCAGAGAGCTGGATCGGAAGTAGAGCAGCCGGGATACGAACCAGCACCCATAAGGGATACCAGCACTGCAGGTGGCGGCCTTACCTGCTGTGCCACAGCGCCGGCCCCTATAATTGCTTAATTTTGATGTCATTCTTTCTACTATTATTTCTAATTTTTGAGCTCCTTTTTTAGACACAGTTTTATTTCATTTTTTAATAATCTTCTTACTTGGGATTTTCTTCCATCTCACTTCAGTTTTCTAAAAGAGAAGTTTTCACAGATGCTAAGCCTGCATTTTCCATTTGTTTCTTGGTAAAGTAGGAGACAACACTGTAGTTGTTTGAAATTAGTCAAAGTTGCTCAGAGACTTGCATGTCGTTGGAATGTATGCTGGGGCAGCTCAGAGACTTCACGTAGTTTTCAGTTCTCATAACGGGTTTCTTCTTTCAGCCGACTTTTGGAAACATTTGGGTGGTGATCGGGAGACATGGAGCTGCTTGTCAGCATCACTCTGTGCAAGGGAATCCGGTGTTCTGGGATCTATTAGATCCATGCTTGAGCACAAGTTCTGCAGTTGTTCAAGGGCATGAGTAAGGGCCTCGCGGTGGTCTTTGTGTGAAGCTGACTCAATCAAGACACCTGTTCATTACGTGCCCTTTAAGTGCCAGTGCTGAGGACGGGACTTCTGGTGGGATTTTACTTAGACTTGCATGGCTTCAGCTCATACTTGATGAATCAAAAACAGCTTTTTGAACTGGAAGCTTCAATTCTCTCTGAAACTTTAATTGAAAGACATCTAGCTCCTTTTTAAGCCATCCCTTGTAAAACTTTCCGATTCTCATCTGTTTTCCTACCTCACACACTCAGCTGGGAAAGTCATCTATTCATTTTGGGCCTTAGTTGCTGCATTTAAAATTGGAAATTAACTGGAACAAGAGATTTCTCAAAGTGGTTCTCCAACCACCCTGTGCAGTGAAGTTGCCCAGAGGGCTTTGTTAACACCCAGATTGCTGGGTATCACTCCCAGATATCCAGTAGGTCCGGGTGGGGCTGAGAATCTGCATTTCCTGTAAGTTCCCAAGTGATGTCCATCTGGGAACACACTTGGAGAACCACTGGTTGAGCTACTTTGATCTTCCCACAACTCTGATTTTTGGTGTGTCTCAACCTGATACAAACTCAGAAGATTCTCTTTAGGATGAGTCCATCTAAGGTTGTGCAGCTGAGCGTCTAGAACATTTACTCGATGATCCTTCATCCCAGTGTAGATGTTCAAACTTTGGACATCGTGAGAATCAAAGGGACTGCCTTCCTTCCAGGAACACAGTAAAGCCCTCTTCATTTCTGGATGCACACCTTGTTTACTTACTAAGTGACAACCTAGCTCTGCTCTTTAAAACTTTCAGCCTTCTCTCAACTCTTTCTCTGCCTGGAGATCTTCACTCTTGCTAGGAGGGGAGAGAGAAAAGAAGTTCTCCTTGGCATAGAAAGTCAGTGAGTGGTCGAGCCAGTAAAGTTCAGGTCAGATTGTTGAACTTCTGCATAATCTAGCAGGTACTAAAAGTCTACCATGGGCTCTCAATATATAGATGACTTGGTATCTTTGTGGGATAGGACCCCAGAGTGACCCTTTAAATTTGCGACAGATGAGAAGAAATTGGAGAAATCACTACGTCTACATCAATGTCCTTTGGCTCTTTGGTTTTCCCTGATTTTCATCCTTTTGTAAATTTCCCCCTTATGCAGCTACAAGTTCTTTGCATTACATCTGTTAGGAAAGGCGTTTGTCTCGCCCCACTGATGATCCAGAGGAATCTTAAACACTGGGCAAGTGGTACAAGTGGCAGTGATTTGCTGTAGGCTTCCTGGATCAGCTCAGCCAGGCTGTCTTAGCCTCCAGCTGCTGTGGGAGCAGTGAGGCCGTCTCACCTGCAGTCATTGGAAGGTTCCCGGTCAGTCTCCACTGGGCTACACCTGTCATGTTCAGTTTAAAGCTCCTCCCTCCTACACCTTCATTTGGGCTCATATTTATCACAAAAACATGATGGAGTGCCCCCACCTTCATCCAGGGTTTCAGAGACCTTCTGAGACTTCAGTTATCCATGGGCAGCCATGTTCTGCAAATATCAAATGGATATTTTGAGAAAAAGTAAGATCATATTCACAGAACTTTCTTTCACAGCATGTTGTTATAATTGTTCTATTTCCTCATTGCTTGTTTTTTTAATTTGCATACATTTCATAAATACAACTTTAGGAACATAGCAATCCTTCCCACCATATCTGCCTTCCCACCCACACTCCCTCTTACTCTTCTCTCTCCTGCTCCCAGTCTTGTTTTTCACTAAGATGTATCTTCATTTAACTTTATACACAGAAGATTAACTCTCTTCTAGGTAAAGAGTTCAGCACTTTGTATGAGGGAGAAAAAGAAAAAGAAAGAGAGAAAGAAAAAAATCAAAACAAACAAAAACTAAAAACAAAAAAGCATAAAAAAAAACAAGAACAAAAGCTGTTTCTCAACAGCCCAGACATGGGATGTTCAAAGTTGTTGCATCTCAATGGTAATTTTGATTTTTTGGGGGGGAGGGACTTAATTATCTTTAAACAGGAACCCAAGAATGATACATTTTTTGTGAGTATGTAGACATAACTATAATTTGTGTGACATAGGAATATCCTCCACTTAACACACTAAAACAAAGTAATTCTTTGAGAACAAGCTTTACTATTAAGTCTTATACTACATCTCTTTGAGGACAGAGGTTCTGCATGGGAAGTTAGTGCACAGTGATTTCTGTCGTTTATAACAATTAACACCTTTATATGTGATGTCAGTGATTACCCAAGGCTCTTGACAAGAGCTGCCTAAGCTATGGAAGCCTTTTGGATGCACAAACTCCTTCAGTATTTTGACAAGGCCATTGGAAAAGTGGAATTTCTCACCTCCCTCCAGAAAAAAAATACATCCTTCTTTGGTGACCACTTCTTTCCACTGGGATCTCACCCACAGAGGTCCTTCATTCAGAACATTTTTTGCCAGTGTCTTGGCTTTCCGTGCCTGAAATGCTCCCTTGAGATTTTCAGCCAAACCAGAATGCCTCAAGTGTTGATTCTGAGATCAGAGTGCTACCTGAAGCGATTGTCATTCTGTGAGTCTGCTGTATGGACTGCTTCCCATGTTGGAACATTCACTCATTTTTAATTCTGTCAATTGTTATTACAAAACACTTATCCTATTTATATGATTGCTTTAACACTTGATCCTATCTATATGATCACTTTAACACTTAATCCTATACATATGATCCCTATAACACTTAGAATACTATTTTTACCACTCAGCTTCAGGGGATTTGGGGCACCATGGCAAGTTTTTAAGCTGTACCCTTAGAAGTAAGTCTGTAGAAGTGCATGCAGAACTATACTGCTTTACAAGCTTCATACATTTCACAATCACAACTTCAGGGTCATGTTGATTCTTGGTGCCCACCCTCCCACCCATATTCCTGCCCCTCTTCCCCTTCCCTCTCTTATTCTGACTCTTATTTTAAGATCCATTTTCAATTAACTTCATATGCATATGGTTAACTCTATGTTAAATAAAGAGTTCAACCATTAATATGAAATGAAAAAAGAGCCTCATTTTTATTATTGTTGATCTCCAGCTGTGCCAAATTTATAAATTCAACCTGAGCATATAGTACCTATGTATAGGACAGCACATAGTTTATACAAGGTTTGGTAGTACCTGTTGTGCGGGCATGCCTAGGAGTCTTAGAATATACCACCTGTGGATCAGGGATGGCTACCATAGCTCCATATTGAGATTTGCATTTCATCTCACCATTCTGTATTTGAACAGACGTTGTGGGTGATCTTTTATTGGGGGTGTCAGCACACACGTTTAGAAATCATCTTGTCTGGGGTTTTCAACTTTCAAGAGCACAACAGTTCAGAGAGCGTCTTTGAGGCTGCTGGGGATGGGAGTAGGAAGGTGGTTAGACATACCGCTTCCCTTGGCTGGACTTTCATCCAGTACATACAGCAGGGTCCTACATAGGATTTTGTTAAAAGACATTTAGCTCAAAGCTATTTAATGACTCAGATAATTGGGTTTCTGGCACCCACATGGGAGGCCTGGACTGAATTCCCAGCTCTGTCGCTCCCCGTCTTCGTGGAGGAACGACACAGGACCCTGCGCTGTTCTTTCGTCTGCTCGGCCCTCCCCGGGTTTGCTGCTGGTTCTTCCCGGGTTGGCTACCTCCGTGGAAGGGCGGTTCCCCCTGCCACCTTCCCCACTTCCGCGGGGGAGCGGCACACCGCCGGCCGGCTCTCTCGGGGGCTGCACAGATGTTCCTTCAGATAGATGTTCCCCTTAGATGTTCCTGGTGCATGTTGTCTCTCTCCTCCTTTATAGTCCTATTCTACCAATCCCAACTCTGCTACCCACACGCTGAGTATGCTGCTCTCCTCCAATCAGGAGCGGGATCAGCTCCTGCAGGTTACTGGTTGAACTGGAGGCAGCTGTGTAGAAGCTGTTTCTCCCTTTTCAGCGCCATATTGTGGGAGAGCAGATGCATAGAATAAGTCTTAATTCCAGTAACTTAGTCTAGTCTGAGTTGCTCCCCACACAGCTCCTGACTTCAGCTCTCGCCCCGGCTGTCATGGGCCTTTGTAGAGTGAACCAGTGGACGGAGCTCATTCTTTCTGTCTCACTTTCTCTCAAATAAATAAAAAAAAATTAAAAGACTTAACAAAACTTCAGTTTGCAAACTACTAACTTAATCTAAGTTCTCATTATTCAGTTGAGAAAACTGATCCTCAGAAATTCATCTAATGTCACGTGGTTACAGTCAACCAAGATGTAGCCTCTTGGTTTCCATGTGTCTGTCCCCAGGAGCCAGGTGGCATGACTAACGTCCATTTACAAGTGCTAACATTACTTATTTATTATAATTTTAATTAACATCATGTAAATTTTGTTCTACAGTAACTGGCACCTTTATCAGAGAAAGGAGAGGGAGGTTAGGACACAGGCTCAACAAGACAGACACAGAGGGGATTGTATTTACACAAAATTAACCATTTTAAAAGTGTATCACCCAGTGGCATTTAGTACATTCACAGTGTTGTGCAACTCTCACCTTTATCTGGTTCCAGAACATTTTAATCACCCCAAAAGGAAGCCCTGTACCCATTAATTAATGACTCCTCCTTGCTCTTGCTGCCCCAGCCATTGCAATTGCAAATCTACATTCTGTCTCCATGGACTTACTTGTTCTAGATATTTCATAGAAATGAAATCATACCATACATGGTCTTTAGTGCTTGGCTTCTCTCCCACAGTGTAACATTTTTAAGGTTCATCCACATCATGCCATGTGCCAGTGCTTCCTTCCTTTTAATGGTTGGAGACCATCCCACTGTGTGAATGTACCACATTTCGATAGCTGTCGTTTATTTATTTTCATTTTCTTTTCTAAGACACCCTGCTTTTGTTCCTGGAAGCACAGTGCATTCATCACAGACTTCATGGAGTGGGAACAAATAAAGACAATAGTTGAATTACTGCATTGTCTCAATCCTCCAGTGGCCACTGCTGGTCCCTGGGACAACTAGCTTGGCACTGACCTTGAATCATTCACTTCATCTCCCTGTGCCTCAATTTCCTTAGCTATAAAGTAGGCTTGATGACCGCTTGCTACTCACCCCACTGGGAATAATGAGTTAATGCTTGTTAAATGCTTTCAGGCTCTCAGATGTTGGGTACCATATATCAAACATAAGTACAATGTAGCAGTGTAATGAGCATCCTCCAGGATGTTTTTTCTAATCATCTTTTTAAAAAATGACAAACATCAGCAAATTTTCCCAGGCATGCTCCGTGTACTTTCTCTTTGCAGAACACGCCTTCCTCTTAGGCACAGTGGGGGTGTGGATGTAGGGGCACCTGAAAGAGCTCTGGTTGCTGCTTCCTGAAGTTCATTACCTGCTCACTAACTCCAGAGTGAATGTGGATTGTTGTTAAGTTACTGAGTACCCACCATACTCAGCTCAGCGATCTCAGTTCATCCAACTCTATAATGCAAATGTCACTCCAATGTGGATATGAAGCAACTGAGACCCAATGCAACTATGCCTTGTGCAAAGCCAGGGGCAGGTGGAGGTCAGATCCAATGCTGCTTGTGTGACCTCAGTACACTTTAGCTACTTCAGTTGCTACATTGACTGGGTCCTTTCCTGAGAAGGTTTTGAATGGCCATATTAGACGCCATACATCTGAAAGACCCCAGAACTGTAAAATGGGGTGGAAGAAGAAACACTTCCAGGTTTGAATGGTGTACACCTGGAATTCACGTCCCTCCATTCTCAGGATGTGATCGTATTGGGAAATTGGATATTGACAAACGTAATTTGTGAAGTCAAGACGAGGACATATGGAATTAGCTGGGCCTGAAGTCCAATGACCAGTGTCATTCTTGGAAAAAGGGGAGGAGGATTTGGCTGCAGAAAACACAGAGACACGCAGGAGGAAGGCTGCATGATACAGGAGGCAGAGGTTGGAGTGATGCAGCTGCAAGCTAGGAATGTCTAGGACTGTTGGCCATGGCTGAAGCTAGAAAAGAAGTTCATTCAACTATTCTTACTTAGAACATTTGCTGTTGTTGTTGTTTTTAAGATTCATTTAATTTTTTGAAAAGCAGAGGTACAAAGAAGGGGAGAGGGAGAGGTGGGGGGAGAGACGTCTTCCATCAGCTTGTTCACTCACCAAATGGCAACAATGACTTTGTGCAGTCTGGGCCATGCTGAAACCAGGAGCATGGAACTCCTTCTGGGTCTCCCATGTGGGTACATCATCTGTTGCTTTCCTAGGTGTATTAGCAGGGAGTTGGATTGGAAGTGGAGCAGCCGGGACTCCAACTGGAACTCATATGGGATGTTGGCAACGCAGGCCACAATGCCAGCCCCTCCTTAGAGAAAGCATGGGTCTTTATTGTTAGTGCCACAACTCATGCTATGGCAGTCTTGGGGAATCTAGGACATAATCCTCCCTACAATTGAAGAATTTGTTTGTGTATTCTTTGTTTCTGCAACACCCTTCATCTCATAGTTACAACTGAATGAAGAGGTCTGAACCAAACTGTGCAGGTGCTTAAGTTAATGGGAAATCGAAATTTTATGAAGGGGCCAGTGTTGTGGCCTAACAGGTTAAACTGCTGCCTGGAATATGGCATCCATTTGGGTACTGATTTGAGTCCCAGCTGCTCTACTTTGGATCCAGCTCCTGCTAATGCATCTGGGAAAGCAGTGATGGCCCAAGTGCCTGGGCCCCAGCATCCACATCCACATGGGAGACCCAGATGAAGCTCCTGGCTCCTGGCTTTGGTCTGGCCCAGCCCAGCCATTTTGACCATTTGAGCAGTAAACCAGCAGGTGGAAGATTTCTCTCTCTCTCTCTCTCTCTCTCTCTCTGTCTCTCTAACTCTGCCTTTCAAATAAAAAAATAAATTTAAAAACTCTTTAAAACTTGTGAAAAACTTCATTGCACAAGCATGCCCTGTTAATTTCATGACTATGATAATTTCCAAAAAAATGAATATGGGATGGTGAAATACAGAGGGAGCTTAGTGCTCTAGTCTAGGGAGAGATAGTTAAAAAGAAGAGTGGAGCGAGTCCAATCTCAGAGAAGAGTTAGGGAAAAACTACAGAGGAAACTCCATGCAAATTAGAAGGACACTGTGGATCTACATGGAGGGTGTGGACGTGCACAGCTCAGGATCCCAGCAGCCGAGAGCCTCAGCACCAGCTTTGAGAGTGAGGGCAGACCAGATTGCAGCAGCCCAAGCTACTGGCTATAAAGCTATCAGAAGAGCCTGGTGTGGGTCTGGCCCAGAGCCTTAGGGGGGAGTGTGTACCTGCCAACCTAGAGCAAAGAAAGGGGGCACGTTTCTCCCCAACCACCTGGCACCAGTGTCCTGTAGCTAGCTGAGAGGGGCAAGCACCCTTTTGGACATATGTAACAGTTAATGCAATTCATGGCCATGTGCCCAGCAACGAACCGAGAGGAGACACCTGAATGTGACTGGGACAACTGATAGGGGACTGGGTGCTCATGACTATGAGGGCCTTGAGTGGCTGTGTGGGAGGGCACAGGATGTGGCTGGGTTTTTGGGCAGTCACTGTGGGCGGCTCCATACACCTGGGCTCCCTGACTTCCTGGTGAGGGTCATTGCTGCGAGATCCATGCTCACACCGAGGATTGCATGGATCCTTTGTGTGGTTCTTGTGGCAGCATGGACAAGAATTATACCCACTGGGACTAGCACTTAAGCAATGGTCTCCTTGGGGGAGAGGAGGTAAGCATGAGACTATACAATAAGAGCTGATCAAACTTACCCTTTGATAGAAAAAATACAAAGAAGAGGAGATTTACCATACCCAGCTTGAGTGTCACCTTGGATAGTCCCCTCACCTTGGAGCACTGTACAGAGCTCCCTGGCCACACCCATATGCTTCTGCGTACTCATTTAGCAGACACTCCACTAAGCAACAGAGGAATAATCCAAAGAGAAAAGCCATCACAGGGGAAAGAAAATCCAACAAGTATCTCTACAAATGCATACAAATAAACACAGAAATTCAAGAAACAAGAATAAGGAAGAGAATAGGATGCCCCCAAGGGAACACAACAGCACTTCAATATTAGAATGTGAAGAAGAAGAGATTGAAGAAATTCTGGAAACAGAATTAAAAAATTGATCATAGGATTACTTGGAAGTAATCAGAAGCAAGTCCATGAATTAAAGACATCCAGGGGCCGACACTGTGGCATAGTGGGTGAAGTTGTCGCTTGCAATGCTGGCATCCCATATAAGCACAAGTTCAAGTTCTGGCTGCTCCACTTCTGATCCAGCTCTCTGGGAAGGCAGTAGAGGATCGCCCAAGTGCTTGGACCCCTGCACCCATGTGGGAGACCTGAAAGAGGCTCCAGAATCCTGGCTTCAGTCAGCCCAACTCTGGCCATTGCAGCCATTTGGGAAATGAACCAGCAGATGGAAGACATACACACAGTCTCTCCCCCCCCCCTTCTCTGCCTCTTCATTTCAAATAAGTAAATAAATCTTAAAAATCAAGAAATCGGGGCCGGTGCTGTGGCGCAGTGGGTTAACGCCCTGGCCTGAAGCACCAGCATCCTATATGGGCACTGGTTCAAGACCCAGCAGCTCCACTTCCTGTCCAGTTCTCTGCTATGGCCCAGGAAAGCAGTAGAAAATGACCCAAATTTTTGGGCCCCTACACCCATGTGGGAGACCCGGAAGAAGCTCCTGGCTGCTGGCTTCGGATTGGCACAGCTCCAGCTGTTGTAGCCATTTGGGGAGTGAATCATTGGATGGAAGATCGATCTCTCACTCTCTCTCTCTCTCTCTCTGCCTCTCCTTTCTCTGTGTAATTCTGACTTTCAAATAAAATAAATAAATCTAAAAAAAATCAATAAATGCATATATGACATGAAAGAAAATTTTCCCCACAAAATTGCGATTTTAAAGAGAAATCAAAATGAAATATTAGAAATTAAGAATTTAATAAAGCAGATAGGGGCCGGCACCGTGGCTCACTTGGTTAATCCTCCACCTGCAGCACTGGCATCCCATATGGGCACCAGGTTCTAGTCCCAGCTGCTCCTCTTCCAGTCCAGCTCTCTGCTGTGGCCCAGGAAGGCAGTGGAGGATGGCCCAGGTGCCTGGGCCCCGTACCTGCACAGGAGACCAGGGGGAGGTGCCTGGCTCCTGGCTTCGGATCCGTGCAACGCTGGCCGTAGCAGCCATTTGTGGAGTGAATCAATGGAAGGAAGACCTCTCTCTCTCTCTCTCTCTCTCTCTCACTGTCTCTAACTCTACCTGTCAAATAAATAAAAAAATAGAGCAGATAAAAATGCAGTGGAAAGCCTTAATAATAGACTTGGCAAGGTAGAAGAAATAATATCCAATTTAGAATACAAATCTATGGAAATTTTACAGTCAGACTAAACAAAGAGGAGAAGAAGAAGAAGGAGGAGGAGGAGAAGAAGAAGATATAATTAGAAAAATCAAAAAAAGTGTTGGAGATTTATGGAATACTATCAAATGATCCAACATATGAGTCTTAGGAGTTCCTGAAGGCATGGAAAGAGAGAATGGATTAGAAGGCCTTTTTAGTGAAACAATTACAGAAAACTTCTCTAATTTGGACAAAGAAAGGGACATCCAAGTATAGGAAGCACATAGAACTCCTAATAGACATGATCAGAAAAGATCCTTACCACAACACATAGAGGTCAAACTGTACAGCAAAACAAAAGGAAAAGATTCTAAAATGTGCACAAGAGAAGTGAAGTGCAAGATTACTTTCAGAGGATTTCCAATGAGACTCACAGCTGACTTATCAGAAATCCTACAGACTAGGAAAGGATAGTGATATGTTCCAAGTCTTAAAAGAAAACATAAAAACCTGTCAACTCAGAAGATTGTACCCTGCAAAGCTCTCATTTATGAATGAAGGTGAAATAAAGACCTTCTGTAACAAACAGAAATTGAAAGAATTTGTCATCACTCGCCCAGAGCCCCCAAAGATGCTTAAGCATATGCTACACACAGTAACACAGAAAAAGGGTCATCACTATAAAAGAAAGATAAGGCAGAAAATCTCCCAGTAAAAGTACAAACAGATTTTGAAGTAAAAAATTAGGAATATTTATGGGAAAAACAACAGGGTCAAGTCCTTACTTATCAACAGTCACGTTGAATGTAAATGACATCAACTCTCCAGTTAAAAGACACAGACTGACTGAATGGATTAAAAAACAAAACCCATCTATTTACTGCCTATAAGAAACACATCTCACCAACAAAGATGCATGCAGACTGGAAGTGAAAGGATAGAAAAAGATATTCAATGCCAACAGAAACCAAAAAAGAGCCATTGTAGCCGTCCTAATATCAGACAAAATAGACTTTAACACAAAAACTGTTAATAGAGAAAAAGATCAAGAGCCTTGGGTGGTCACTTATGTCACACATGAGTGTTAATTGTTAAATTAACAACAGGAATCACTGTGAACTAACTCCCCATGCAGGACCTCTGTCCTCAATGATTTGTATTATGAGAGTTAACTGTAAAACTCATTTTCAGGTTTTTTTTTTGTGTGTGTGTGTGTGTGTGTATGTATGTGTGAAAATTGTTGAAATCTTTACTTAGTATAGAGTTGATCTTCTGTGTACAAAGTTAATTGAAAATGAATCTTAATGGAGAATGGGACTGGGAAGCAGAGAGGAGGATGGGGAGGGGTAGGAGTGTGAGTGGGATGGTGGGTATGATGGGAAGAAAAATTATATTCCTAAAGTTGTATTTATGAAATTTGTATTACTTTAAAAATTAGGTAAATAATTAAAAAAAGACAAAGAAGGGCACTATGTAATGATTAAGGGATCAATTCAACAGGAATATATGACTATTATAAAAGATATGCTCTTAATTACAGGGCAGCTAACTATTTAAAAGAAATGTTAAAGAATCTGAAGTGAGACATAGTTTCCAATACAATAGTAGTAGGATACTTCAATACCCCACTTTCAGCAATGGACAGATCAAATAGACAAAAAAATCAGCAAAGAAACATCAGAATTAATCAACACTAAAGAATAATGGACCTAATGGATATCTACAGAACTTTCCATCCTACAGATGCAGAATACACATTCTTCTCACCAGTGCATGGAACATTCTCTGGTATAGACCACATGCTCTTCCATAAAACAAGTCAGCAAATTCAAAAAAATCGAAGTCATATCATGCATCTTCTCAGACCACCATGGAATGAAGCTGGAAAACAATAACTCAAGAATCTCTAGAATTTATGTAAACACATAGACTTGGAATAACACATCCTGAATGAACAATGGGTCATAGAAGAAATCAAAAGAGAAATCAAAAACTTTCTGGAAACAAATGAAGACAATAATACAACATATCAAAACTTAGGGACTATAGCAAAAGCAGTGTTAAGAGAAAAGTTTATAGCAATTTGTGACTAAATCAAGAAATTGGAAAGGCACCAACTAAAAGGGCTACCAATGCATCTCAAGGACCTAAAAAAAAAAAACACAGCAAACCAAACCCAATATTAGTGGAAAGAAAGAAATAATTAAAATTAGAGAAGGAATAAAAAAATTGAAACCAAAAAAATGCAAAATATTTGAAAAAATAAATGAAATTGATACATCATTGGCCCAACTATCCAAAAAAAAAAAAAAAAAAAAAAAAGAGGGAGAAGACCCAAATCAATAAAATTAGAGATGAAAAAGGAAATGTAACAATAGATACCACAGAAATAAAAAGAATCATCAGAAGTTACTACAAAGAGTTGTATGCCAAAAAATCAGGAAACCCAGAAGCAGTGGATAGATTCCTGGACACACACAAGCTACCTATATTGAGCCATGAAGACACAGAATACCTAAAAAGACCAATAACCAAGGCAGTAATTTAATTAGTAGAAAAGACTCTCTCAAAAAAAGAAAATCCCGGGACCAATGGCTTTACTGCTGAATTCTACCAGACATTTAAATAAGAACTAAGTTCAATTCTCCTCAAACAACTCAAAACAGTTGAAAGGGAGGGAATCCTCCCAAACTCATTCTATGAAACCAGCATCACCTTAATTCCTAAACATGGAAAAAAACACAACAGAAAGAGAACTACAGACCAATTTCCCTGATGAACATAGACACAAAAATACTCAGCAGAATACTAGCCAATAGAATCCAATCCAGAAAGCTCATTCAGTCGGCAAGCAGAATTTATCCCTGATATGCAGGGATGGTTCAACATTCGCAAATCAGTCAATGTGATACATCACATTAACAGACTGAAGAACAATAACCATATGATTATCTCAGCAGATGCAGAGAAAGCATTTGATAAAATACAATATCCTTTCACAATGAAAACTTTATGCAAATTGGGTATCAAAGGAACATTCCTCAACACAATCAAGGCAATTCATAACAAACCCATGGCCAGTGTCCTATTGAATCGGGAAAAGTTGGAAGCATTCCCACTGAGATCCCAAACCGGATGCCCACTCTCACCACTGATACTCAATATAGTCCTGGAAGTTTTACCCAGAGCCATTAGGGAAGAAAAAGAAATCAAAGGGGTACAAATTGGCAAGGAGGAAGACAAACTATCTCTATTTGCTGATGACATGATTCTATATATAGGGGATCCAAAAGACACCACTAACAGAATATTGGAATTCATTAGAGAGTTTGATAAAGTGGCAGGATATAAAATCAACACACAGAAACCAATAGTCTTTGTATACACAGACAAAGCAACAGCTGAGAAACAACTTCTAAGATCAATCCCATTCACAAAAGCTACAAAAAAAATCAAATATTTTGGATAAATTTAGCCAAGGACATCAAAGATCTCCCAGATGAGAATCATAAAACATTAAAGAAAGAAATAGAAGAAGACACAAAATGTGGAAAATTTTTCCATGTTCATGGATTGGAAGAATCAATAACATCAAAATGTCCATACTACCAAAAGCAATTTACAGACTCAATGCAATCCCCCCCAAAATACCAATGACATTCTTCTCTGATTTAGAAAAAAAATGATGGTGAAATTCATATGGAAACTAGGAGACCCCGAATAGCTAAAGCAATCTTATACAACAGAAATAAAGCCAGAGACATCACAATACCAGATTTCAAGATGTGCTACAGGGCAGTTATAATCAATATATAACCTGATATACAAATGGAAGAGAATAGAAACTCCAAAAATCAACCCATGTATCTACAACCAACTTATCTTTGACAAAGGAGCTAAATTCAATCCCTGGAGCAAGGATAGTCTCTTCAACAAATGGTGTTGGGAAAACTGGATCTCCACATGCGGAAGTATAATGTAAGATGCCTACCTTACATCTTTTTTTTCCTACCTCAGATCTTACACCAAAATCCACTCAAAATAGATCAATTACATAAATCTATGACCTGATACCATCAAATTATTAGAGAATATTGGGGAAATCCTGCAAGATGTTGGTATAGGCAATGACTTCTTGGAAAAGACCCCAGAGGCACAGGCAATCAAAACCAAAATTGACAAATGACATCAAATTGAGAAGCTTCAATACTGCAAAAGAAACATTCAGCAAAGTGAAGAACTACCAACAGAATGGGAGAAATTACTTGCAAACTATACAACTGATAAAGGATTAGTAACCAGAATCTATAAAGAGCTCAAGAAACTGAACAACAACAAAACACACAACCCAGTGGAAGAAATGGGCAAAGGACTTCAACAGGTATTTTTCAAAAGAGGAAATTCAAATGTTCAACAGACAAATGAAAAAATTCTCAAGATCACTAGCTATCAGGGAAATGCAAATCAAAACCACAATGTTTCACCTCACCCTTGTTAGAATGGCTTTCATAAAGAAATCAACAATCAACAAATGCTGATGAGGATGTGGGGATAAATGTACCCTAATCCGCTGTTGGTGAGAATGTAAACTGGTACAGTCACTGCAGAAAACATTATGGAGATATAGACCTACCATATGACCCAGCCATCCCACTCCTAGGAATTTTTCCAGGAAAATGAAATCAGCATATGAAAGGATTATCTTTACCCCCATATTTATTGGAGCTCAACAAACAATATCTAATATATGTAATCAACTCAAATGTCTGTTAACTAAAGACTGGATAAAGAAATAATGTGATATATACTTCCTGGATACCACACAGCAGTTAAAAAAATGAAATCTTGTCATTTACAACAAAATGGATAAAACTGGAAAACATAATACTTAATGAAATAAGCCAGTCCCAAAATGACAAATACCAGATGTTCTCCCTGATATGTGATAACTAATTGAGCACTTAAAAGATAATCTATAGAAGTGAAACTGACAATTTGAGATGCGATGACTTAACAGCCCTTGCTTGACTGTTGAGGAACATTTTTTTATACTAATGTTGAACTCTTTACTTAGTATTGAGTTAATCTTATGTGTATAAAGTTAATTGAAAATAGATTTTAATTAAAATAAGAATGGAAATAGGAAAGGGAGGAGGAAGAAGGATGGGAGGGCGGGTAAGATGGGAAGAATCACTGTGTTCCTAACATTGTATTTATGAAATGCACGAAGGTTGTATACCTTAAATGAAAGGGTTTTTGGAGAAAAAAAGAAATGAAAATGTATGTAGTTGGCCAGTGCCGCAGCTCACTAGGCTAATCCTCCGCCTTGAGGCGCCGGCACACCGGGTTCTAGTCCCTGTCGGGGCGCCGGATTCTGTCCCGGTTGCCCCTCTTCCAGGCCAGCTCTCTGCTGCGGCCAGGGAAGTGCAGTGGAGGATGGCCCAAGTGCTTGGGCCCTGCACCCCGTGGGAGACCAGGAGAAGCACCTGGCTCCTGCCATAGAATCAGCGCAGTGCACTGGCTGCAGCGCGCCGGCCGCGGCGGCCATTGGAGGGTGAACCAACGGCAAAGGAAGACCTTTCTCTCTGTCTCTCTCTCTCACTGTCCACTCTGCCTGTTAAAAAAAAGAAAAGAAAAGAAAAGAAAAGAAAAGAAAAGAAAAGAAAATGTATGTAGCTACAGAAAAAGAGAATGAAATAGGCCGGCGCCGCGGCTCACTAGGCTAATCCTCCGCCTAGCGGCGCCGGCACACCGGGTTCTAGTCCCGGTCGGGGCGCCGGATTCTGTCCCGGTTGCCCCTCTTCCAGGCCAGCCCTCTGCTGTGGCCCGGGAGTGCAGTGGAGGATGGCCCAGGTGCTTGGGCCCTGCACCCCATGGGAGACCAGGAAAAGCACCTGGCTCCTGGCTCCTGCCATCGGATCAGCGCAGTGCGCCGGCCGCAGCGCGCCGGCCGCGGCGGCCATTGGAGGGTGAACCAACGGCAAAAGGAAGACCTTTCTCTCTGTCTCTCTCTCTCACTGTCCACTCTGCCTGTCAAAAAATAAAAAAAAATAAAAAAAAAAAAGAGAATGAAATATAAGAGTACATCCAAAAGTTCATTGCAAACTGGAATAAAAAATTAGTTTAGTTTGGCGTGATTTTCACCGTATGCCTTTTCCATGAAATTTTGAAGACCCCCTTGTATATATAAGTAATGCACTTAAAAAGATAGACTAGAAACATAGATTTCAGAGCCAGCAACATGGGAATTATTAGTGTTGAAACACTTTATTCCACAGAGGAGCAGAAAGAACTGGGATGAAATATTCAAGAAATAAAATGAAATGAATATCAAGAACATGTTAAAACTGTCTGAACTTAAAAATCTGGATTAGTACACACTTACTTAGAGTAGTTTTCTGGTTAATGAGTTTGTAGATGAAAGTAAACTGGACTTTTTCTTTTTGTTGGATTTTTGGGATTAGGTGAAGGTAAAGCTGACATAATTTATCAAAATAATCAAGATTGTGTACAGGGAATTTTTGCCCCAATTTCTGCTTGTTTTGCTTTTTGTTGATTAGTTCATCCTACTCCTCCCTGATGAATCCAATAGTAAAGGTGATTGTCAAAGTTTGGCTAAAAAGAGCCTACTTTTTAGGCAAAGGGCTGAGTGGTCAGCCACTTTTCATTCAGTAGGACACAGGGAGAGATGGCCCAAAGTTCTGCTTTCTCAACTGAATCCTCACCCACCTATCATGTGATCTTGAGGCACCACCAACTCTCCCAATTTCCATAAGCCTCAGCTTTCTCTTCTATTCTGTGAAAGTTCTAACCCTCATGATGTTTAAAATATCTGCATGTACTAAAACACTCTTCCAGTTAAATGAAGACGCTAAAGATGATAAAGTTGAGCTAAGATGTTCAGAGACTGGGGTAGGGGCCAGGCCAAAGGGCATGAGTGAATGTACTCTTTATTTTAAGCAGACCTAATGATTTATGTTGAGGTTTCATGAAATCCTAAGTACATAAGTCAAATAAATCTGTCAATTGGCTTGTTGATGTACCAAATGCATCATTACACGTATAGGTCCAAATGATGTGTGATAATCCTGCAATGTTATGCATTAGAAGGCACTGAATAAAAAGTAAACATAGCACCCTTAGTGAAACAGATTGATACATTACTATTTTGTATTAAAGGTTCTGACCAAAACAAAAAGTCTAGAAGTAGTAAGATAAGGGGCCAGGGCTGAGCCATAGTGGATTGGGCTGTGTGTGACACCAGCATCTGGCTGCTCCATTTCCAAACCAGCTCCCTGCTGATAGCCCGGGAAAGGCAGCAGAGGATGGCCTGTGAACTTGGGCCCCTGCCACCCACATGGGAGACCTGGAAGAGGCTCCTGGCTCCTGGTAGGGGCCTGGCTCTGCTCTGGCCATTGCAGCCACTTGGGGAGTGAACCAGTGGATAGACGATCTCTCTCTGTCTCTTCTCTCTCTCTCTGTAACTCTGACTTTCAAATAAATAAGTAAATCTTTTTTTAAAAAAAAAAAGAAAAATGGTAAGAATGAAAATGTAGCAAAATTTTATGACCTTCTATATATACATAATTTTGTATAGAAATTTCAAAATATCTTGCTTTTGGTAGACATTAAAAAGATTGATTGGATGAATAAATGCTTCCCTTTTGCAGCACACCAATATCTTTCTTTCATTTCCTCTTTTGGTTAGTTTGCTTTAATTTTTATTTTGTTAGCTTTTGTTTTGTGTTTTAGATCTGGGAACATCATCGCCATTATAAGAAATTGCTCTCTCTCCACCACCTTCCTGCTCCTTCCCTAATCCGTGCATTTAAGCTAAGCCTCTAATGCACCACATGAAAGTCTTCCATTAAAGATTTTCAAGTTTTCATTCTGGAAATAGCAGAGTGCCTACTCATCCCAAGAACAAACTAAGAAAGCAATACCCAATCCAATTTTCCCTTCAAGTTAAGCCAATATCAAAGATTGCTTTTCAGGGCCAAGGTTTTGGTGAATCAAAAATTGAGAGTATCCATAGGTGGAATATATACCAGTAAAGGCAAAGAATTTAATTTCTTGGCAACACTCTTTTTTGGGGGAAACTCTAACAATTAAGATTTTTTCAGTGATCACATCAAGAAAATTCCTGAATTTCATTGAATTGCTTATGATGGTCTCTGTCAATTTATCATCTCCTGGCAGTCACAGGCTGTTCAAGGTAATAGTTTACAGAGTTTACAGCTTAAATTTGGTGGGAGAGTTAGGTCTTGTCCATTATCCTTTCGTGTTATCCTGCCTTAAGCCTGCGTTACTGACATCATTGACACTAGTTCACTGTACTTTCTGGACACTGCGACTATTTAGCTCACAAGAATGTAGGTCATAATTAGTGATCATAAAAGCAGCCTCAGATCCATGGATGAAAGGCAAGAGATAAGTACAGAGTATTATGATTATTAATCATGATTGTTGTTGTTATTATGATTGTTGACTATTATTATAGATTTATTGGAACCTCTCTACTGGTCATGCTGGTGAACTTGGACTTTGTTGACAGCAGGATTCTCAACTCCTTTATCAGTCCTAGTTTACCTATTGCTTCATTTAAACTCTTATGAACTTAAGCCGATTGAATTATTAGGGCTTAGCAAAAACTGCTCCAGAAGAGTAGGAGATAAATCCTAACAGTTTTTGTGAACAAGATGCAAAATAACTCTCCAGAAAAAGTGAACAGTTCTCTTTATGGCTCTCCTATCACTATTCTTTTTTTAAAAAAATACAAAATTCTTTTAAAAATTATTTATTTGATGGAGAGAGGGAGAGAGGGAGAGAGAGGGAGAAAGGGAGATACCATCACTGGTTCACTTTCCAAGTGCCCTCAACAACCACAGTTGCGCCAAGCCAAAGCTGGAAGCCAGGAACTTGATCCAGGTCTCCCACATAAGTGGCAAGGACCCAGCTACTTGTGCCATCGTCTGCTGCCACCCAGGGTGTGCATTAGCAGGAAGCTGGGATCAGGCTCCAAGGGTGGATACTGAACCCAGACACTCTGGTATGGGGAGCAGGTGTCCCAGCCAGCAGCCTGAGCACTAGGCCAAACATCTGCCACCTCCTGGCACTCTTTTTTAAAAAATAATTTACATGAGGTGAACAAATTTCATGTGTTTCATATATACAGATTTAGGAACATAGTGATACTTCACACTCTACCTTCCCTCCTGCCCACATGCCTACCCTCCCTCCTCCTTCCTTTCTTATTCTTTCTTGTAATTTTTACAATACACTCATTTTTTTTGAGTTTTTAAAATTTATTTTTAAAAAAGATTTATTTATTTATTTGAAAGTCAGAGCTACACAGAGAGCGGAGAGGCAGAGAGAAAGAGAGAGAGAGAGAGAGAGAGAGGTCTTCCATCCGTTGGTTCACTCCCCAACTGGCTGTAACGGCTGGAGCTGCACTAATCCAAAGCCAGGAGCCAGGAGCTTCCTCTGGGGCCCCACGTGGGTGCAGGGGCCCAAGGGCTTGGTCCATCTTCTATTGCTTTCCCAGGCCACAGCAGAGAGCTGGATCAGAAGTGGAGCAGCCGGGTGTCGAACCAGTGCCCATATAGGATGCTGGTGCTTCAGGCCAGGGTGGTAACTTGCTATGCCACTGTGCCAGCCCCTAAATTTATTTTTTAAGGAATACAAATTTCATAAGTACAACTTAGAAATATAGTTATTGATCCCACCATATCAGCTCCCCCACCCACACTTCCACCCCTCTTCCACCTCCTTCTCCCCTTCCCAGTCCCACTCTTCATTAAGATTCGTTTTCAACTAACTTTGTAATATAGACCAACTCTATATTAAGTAAAAATTTGAACAATTTGTACACACACACACACACACACACACAACTGTTTGAGAACTGGTTTTACAGTTAACTCTCAATACAACTCATTGAGAATAGAGGTCCTGCATGGGGAGTTAGTGCACAATGACTCTTGTTGCTAATTTAACAATTAACACTTATGTATGATGTCAGCGACCACCTGAGGCTCTTTCATGAGCTGCTTAGGCTATGGAAACTTTGAGTCCACAAACTCTGTCAGTATTTGGACAATGTCATAAGCAAAGTGGAAGTTCTCTGCTCCCTTTAGAGAAAAGTACATCCTTCTTTGACGACCACTTCTTTCAACTGGGGTCTCACAAAGATCCTTCATGTAGAACATTTTTTGTCACAGTGTCTTGGCTTTTCAGGCATGAAATGCTCTCACAGGCCTTTCAGCCAGACCAGGAAGCCTTAAGGGCTGATTCTGAAGTCAGAGTTTTACTTAAAGCGGTTGTCATTCTATGAGTCTGCTGTGTGGACTGCTTCCCATGTTGGAACACTCTCTCCTTTTTGATCCTATTTATATGATCTCTTTAATACTTAATCCTATCTATATGTTCACTTTAACTCTTAATATAATCACTTTAACACATAAGATGGCATTTTTACTACCCATCTTAATGGGATTTGGAGTCTCTTAACAAGTTTTTAAACTGTACCCTTAGAAGGAGGCCCATAGGAATGTAGGCAAAACTATACAACTTTTCAGTTATAAACTTCCTCTTTTCGCTCTTATTTTTATTGAGACCTATTTTCTCTCTCTTTTTTAAAGATTTATTTATTTATCTGAAAGTCAGAGTTACACAGAGAGAGGAGAGGCAAAGAGAGAGAGAGAGAGATTCCATCCAATGGTTCACTCCCCAGTTGGCTGCAATGGCTGGAGCTGTGCCAATCCGCAGCCAGGAGTCAGGAGCTTCTTCTGGGTTTCCCATGTGGTTGCAGGGGCCCAAGGGCATGTGCCATCTTCTATTGCTTTCCCAGGCTATAGCAGAGAGATGGATCAGAAGTAGAGCAGCCGGGTCTCGAACTGGCACCCATATGGGATGCTGGTGCTTCAAGCCAAGGCGTTAACCCGCTGTGCCACAGCGCCAGCCCTGAAGTCTATTTTCAATTGACTTTATGCACATATGATTAACTCTATGTTAAGTAAAGAGTTCAACAAATAGTATGAAGAGAAAAAGAAGAAAAAAACAAAGAAAATAAAACTTCCTCAACAGTATAGACAAGGGAAGCTCAAGTCATCCCTTCTTGAAGTATGATATACTTTCAGTTTATTTTGTAATCATAAGATTAACTGTCCTCTAAGGAAACAATTCAACAAATAGTAAGAGGAAAAAACACTCTGTTGCTCAACAGTAGAAACAAGGGCTATAATAATCATCAATTCACAAAATGTCAGCTTCACTCATATACACCACATTTTTGTGTACTGCATTAGTTATGACAAATCAGGGAAACTTACGGTATTTGAATTTTTGGAATTGGCTTATTTCACTAAGTGTTATGATGTCCAGTTGCATTCATTTTGTTGCAAAAGGCAGGATTTTATCCTTTTTTTCCCTTATGGCTGAATAGTATTCCATACTGTACATATGTCACATTTTATTTATCCAAACATTGGTTGATGGGCATCTGGATTGATTCCACTTTGTAACTATTGGGAATTGAACTGCAATGAATATGGGGGTACAGATAAATCTTTCATACACTGATTTAATTTCATTTGGGTAAATTATCAGGGATGGCTGGATCATATGGTAGATCTATTTCCATATTTCTGAGGAAACTCCATGCTGACTTCCATAATGACTGTAATGGCTTGTATTCCCACCAGAAGTGAGTTAGGGTACCTTTATCCCCACATCATCATCAGTATTTATTTATTTATTTATTTTGATTTCTGTATGACAGCCATTCTAACTCGGGTGAAGTGAGAGCTCATTGTGGCTTTGATTTGCATTTCCTTAATAGCTAGTAATCCTGAGTGTTTTTTTCATATGTCTGTTGATCATTTGCATTTCCTTTCTTAAAATGTGCCTGTTCAAGTCCTTTTCCTATTTCATTACTGGGTTTTTTGTTTTGTTGTTGAGTTTCTTGAGCCCTTTATAGATTCTGGTTATTAATCTCATATCAGCTGCATGCTCTCCCATTCTCTCAGTTGCTTCTTCTCACTTTCTTAAGTGTTTCCTTTGCAATGCAGAATCTTTCACTCTGATGTAATCTCATTTGTCTAATTTTGCTTTGATAGCCTGTGCCTCTGGGTTCTTTTCCAAGAAGTCATTGCCTATGACAATGTCATGCAGGAGTTCCCCAAAATTTTCTAATAACTTGATGGTATCAGGTCATAGATTTAGGTCTTTGATCTATTTTGAGTGCATTTTGGTGTAAGATGTAAGGTAGGCATCTTACATTATACTTCCGCATGTGGAGATCCAGTTTTCCCAGCACCATTTGTTGAAGAGACTATCCTTGCTCCAGGGATTGAATTTAGCTCCTTTGTCAAAGATAAGTTGGTTGTAGAAGCGTGAGTTGATTTCTGCAGTTCCTATTCTGTTCCATTGGTCTACAAGTCTGTTTTTACACCAGTGCCTGATAGTTTTGATTTTAACTTCCCTGTAGTATGTCTTGAAATCTGATATTGTGATGCCCCCATCTTTGTTTTTGTTGTTTAACACTGCATTAGCTATTCAGTCTCTTGTGTTTCTGTTTGAATTTTAACCATCATTTTTTTTTCTAAATCAGAGAAGAATGTCATTGGAATTTTGGAGGGGATTGCATTGGGTCTATAAATTGCTTTTGGTAGTATGGACATTTTGATGTTATTGATTTGTCCAATCCATGAACAAAGATTTTTCCATTTTTGGTGTCTTCCTCTGTTTTTTAATGTTTTGTAATTTTCATCATGGAGATTGATCTTTCACTTCCTTGGTTAAATTTATTCCAAGGTATTTAAATTTTTTGTTGTTATTGTGAGTGGTACTGACATTAAAGGGTCTTTCTCAGCCATAGCATTATCTATGTATACAAAGACTGTTGATTTTTGTGTATTGATTTTATATCCTGCTACTTTACCAAACTCTTCTATGATTTCCAATAGTCTCTTAGTAGAGTCTTTTGGATCCTCTGTATATAGAATCACGTCATCTGAAAATAGGGATAGTTAGACTTCTTCTTTCCAAATATGTATCTTTTTGATTTCTTTTTCTTGCTTAATGGCTCTGGCTAAAAGTTCCAGGACTACATTAAATAGCAGTCATGAGAGTGGGCATCTGATTGTGGATCTGAGTGCTAATGCTTGCAACTTTTCCCCATTCAATAGGACACTGGCTGTGGGTTTGTCATAAATTGCCTTGATTTTGTTGGGTAATGTTCCTTCAATACCCAATTTACTTAAAGTTTTCATTGTGAAAGGATGTTGTATTTTATCAAATGCTTTCTATATATCTATTGAGATAATCATATGGTTATTGTTCTTCATTCTGTTAATGTGATGTATCACATTGATTGATTTGTGAATGTTGAGCCATTCCTGCATACCAGGGATAAATCCCGCTTGGTCCAGGTGAATGAGATTTCTGATATGTTGTTGGATTTGATTGCCTAGTATTCTGCTGAGTATTTTTGTGTCAATGTTCATCAGGGAAATTGGTCTGTAGTTCTCTGTCTTTGTTGTATTTTTTCCATGTTTAGGAATTAAGGTGATGCTGGTTTCACAGGAGTTTGGGAAGATTCCCTCCCTTTCAACTGTTTTGAATTGTTTGAGGAGAATTGAACTTAGTTCTTCAAATGTCTGGTAGAATTCAATAGTGAAGCCATCTGGTCCTGGGTTTTTCTTTGTTGGGAGGGTCTTTATTACTGATTTAATTTCCGTCTTGGTTATGGGTTTGTATAGGTTTTCTATGTTTTCATGGCTCAATTAAGGTATATTTTACGTGTCCAAGAATCTATTTCTTCTAGGTTTCCTGATATGTTGGCATACAGCTCTTTGTAATAATTTCTGACGATTCTTTTTATTTCTGTGGTATCTGTTGTTATATTTCTTTTTTCATCACTAATTTTATTGATTTGGGTCTTCTCTCTCCTTTCTTTGGTTATTTGGGCCAATGGTGTGTCAATTTTGCTTATTTTTTCAAAAAAGCAACTCTTCTTTTCGCTGATCTTTTGTATGTTTTTTTGTTTCAATTTTGTTAATTTCTCCTCTAATTTTAATTATTTCTTTTCTCCAACTAGTTTTGTGTTTGGTTTGCTGTTGTTTTCCTAGATCTTTGAGGTGCATTCATAGCTCATTTATTTGGCCCCTTTCCAATTTCTTGATGTAGACACTGATTGCTGTAATCTTTCTTCTTAACACAGCTTTTTTTATCCCATAAATTTTGATATGTTTTGTTATTGTCTTCATTTGTTTCCAGAAATTTTTTGATTTCTCTTTTGATTTCTTCTATTACCCACTGTTCATTCAGGAGCATGCTGTTCAGTCTCTATGTGTTTACATATTTTCTAGAGATTCCTAAGTTGCTGATTTCTAGCTTCATTCCATTGTGGTCCAAGAAGATGCATGACATGATTTTGATTTTTTAGAATTTGCTGAGACTTGCTTTATTGTCTATAGTATGTTCAATCCTAGAGACCATTCCTTGCATTGGTGAGAAGAATGTGTATTCTTTAACTGTAGGATGGATAGTTCCTGTAGATCTCCATTAGGTCCATTTGTTCTATAGTGTGGATTAACTGCTGTTTCCTTGTTGATTTTCTGTTTGATCTATCCATTCCTTAAGTGGGGTTTTGAAGTCCCAGTACTATTGTATTTTTGTCTATGTCTCCCTTTAGATCTCTTAACATTTCTTTTAAGTAGTCAGGTGCTGTATAATTAGGTGCATATACACTTATAATATTTGCATCTTCCTGTTGAATTGATCTCTTAATAATTACATAATGTCCTTCTTTGTCTCTTTATCAGTTGTGTTAACGTCTATTTTGTCTTATATTAGGATGGCTACACCAGCTTGTTTTTGGTTTCTGTTAGCATGGAATATCTTTTTTCATTCTTTCACTTTCAGTCTGCATGCATCTTTGTTGATGAGATGTGTTTCTTGTAGGCATCAAATAGATGGGTTTTGTTTTTAAATTCATTCAGCTTGTCTGTGTCTTTTAACTGGAGAGTTGAGGCTATTTACATTCAAGGTGACTATTGATATGTAACAACTTTGCCCTGCCATTTTTCCATAAATATTCCTATTTTTCACTTTGAATTTCATTTGCACTCTTACTGGGAGATTTTCTGCCTTTACCTTCTTTTGTAGAGATGACCATGTTTCTGTATTTCTATGTGTGTGCAGGATATCCTTAAGCATCTTTTTTCAAATTTGGGTGGGTGGTAAAAAATTCTTTCAACTTCTCTTGTAATGGAAGGTCTTTATTTCACCTTCATTCATAAATGAGAGCTTTGGCAGGGTGCAGTATTCTGGGTAGACAGCTAATTTTTTTCTCTTAAGACTTGAAATACATCTTGTCATTCTCTCCTAGCCTGTAGGGTTTTTGATGAGAAGTCATCTGTGAGTCTAATTGGAGATCCCCTGAAAGTAATCTGGCATTTCTATTGTGAACATTTTGGAATCTTTCCTTTATGTTTTACTGTGGAGAGTTTGATTACAATATCTCATGATGAAGCTCTTTTTTGTTCACCTCTATTAGTGGTTCTATGTGCTTCCTGTACTTGGATGTCCCTTTTATTCTCCAAATTAGGAAAGTTTTCTGGTATTATTTCACTAAAAATGCCTTATAATCCTTTCTCTCTTTCCATGCCTTCAGGAACTCCTAGAACCCGTATGTTGGGTTGTTTGATAGTACCCTATAATTTCTCAAGAGTGTTTTTTAGTTTTCTAATTTCTTATTATTATTTTTGGTCTAGTTGTATAATTTCTGTGGTTTGTCTTCTAAGTTGTATATTCTTTCTTCTGCTTCACTGATTCTGTTGTCAAGGCTTTCCATTGCCTGTTTTATTTGTTCTATTTCTTCCTCATTTCCAAGATTTAATTTTGATTTCTCTTTAAGGTCTCAATTTTGTGGGAGAAATTTTCATTTATGTCATGTATGGATTTCATTAGTTTGTGCATTTGCTTCTGATTACTTCTAAGTAATCCTATCATAAATTTTTTGAATTCAATTTCTGGCATTTCTTTGATCTCTTAATTTTTATAATCTAGTATTGAAGTGTTATATTCTTTTGGGGGCACCAGGTTGTGTTCTTTATTCTTGTTTCTTGAATTGATGTGTTTATTATTTGGCATTTGTGGAGATACTCCCTGGTTTCTTTATTTTTTTTTTTGCTGTGGCAGCTTTTATCATTGGATTATGCCTATGGATTATTGGAGTGTCTACTTTTTCAGTGAATCCCTAGAGGCATGTGGTGGGTGTGGCCAGGGAGCTCTGTTCAGTCCTCCAGGGTCTAAGGTGACACCCAGGTTGGGCGTGGTAAATCTCTCTTTTTTTAATATAGGCGAAGTTTGTTCTGCTCTGTTGGCATAGACTCAGCTCACCTGCTCTACTCAAAGGAGACCAGTGCATGGTTGCTAGTCTCAGTGGGTAAAATATAAGGACCACACAAAGGATCTATGCCATACAGAATCCTGAGCAATGTCCCTCACCAGGGACCCTGGGATTCCTGAGCATGTGGACCTTCCCACAGTGACTCCCCAAAGTCCCAGCCAAACCCCGAGCCCTCCCATGCGGCCTCAGTGTTTCCACAATCCCAGTACACAGCCTCTCACAGTCACAAGCACTCAGTCCCCTGTCAGTTCTCTTTGCCATGCTCTAGGAATCTCCACTCAGCTGGCTGCTGGGCCTGCACACAAGCTAATACAAATGTCCAAAACGGCACTCGCTGTCTATCGGCTTGTTAAAGGATGCCATTGCAGGGTGAACAGGGAGAGAGAAACTCCCACCCCCTTTTTTTTCTCCTCTAATTTGGCAGATACACTGTCCCCCACAGAACTCCAAAATGGATTCCCTCTAGGCTCTTCCTGAAGCTTTATCACCAGTGGCTTGGGCTGCTGCAGTCTGGTCTCACCTCATTCTTCAATGCTGCTGCAGAGGCTCTCAGGTGCTGGGATCCTGAGCTGTGTGTGTCCATGCCATCCATATAGGTCTACCATGTCCCTCTAATTTGCATGGAGTTTCCTCTGCCACTTTTTCCCTAAATCTTCCCTGAGACTGCACTCTCTCCACTTTTTTAAAACTGTCTTCTCCTAGTCTAGAGCAGTAAGCTCCCTCTCTACTCTGTCATCTTAATCCCTCCTTCACCTATAAAATTTCTAATGAGACATCAGCATGTCAGTCTAATTCGAGATCATCTGAAGGTAATCTGACCTTTCTCTGGTGCACATTTTAGAATCTTTTTTTTTTATGTATTACTGTTGAAAGTTTGACTACAATGTGTCATGATGGAGATCTTTTCTGGTCGTGTCTATTAGGAGGTTTTGTTTTTTGTTTTTTTTTTTTTTTTACAGGCAGAGTGGACAGTGAGAAAGAGAGACAGAGAGAAAGGTCTTCCTTTTTCTGTTGGTTCACCCCACAATGGCCACTGCGGCCGGCGCACTGCGCTGATCCGAAGCCAGGAGCCAGGTGCTTCTCCTGGTCTCCTATGTGGGTGCAGGGCCCAAGGACTTGGGCCATCCTCCACTGCCTTCCCGGGCCACAGCAGACAGCTGGAGTTTTATGTGCTTCCTGTACATAGATGTTCCTTTTGTTCTCTAAAGTAGCAAACTTTTTTGTTACTATTTCAGAAACTCCTAAGACCTCCATGCTGGGTTGTTTGATAGTATTCCCTAAATCCTGAACACTATTTTTAATTTTTCTAATTTCTGTTTCTTTCCTTTGGTCTGAAATATTTTGAAAGATTTTTCTTCTAGCTCAGAAATTTATTTTTCTGCCTCACCAAGCCTGTTGTTAGAACTGTCCACTGTATTTTTAATTGACATATTGAATTCTTCATTTCTAATATATCAGTTTGATATCTCTTCAGAAATCTCTATCCCATGGGAAAATTTTACATTCATGTCATGTGTGTTTCTTTAACTCATGAATTTGCTCTCATTTCCTCTGAGCAAACCTATGATCATTCGTTTAAACTCTTTTTCAGGTGTTCCATCCATCTCTTCATCTTCATATTCTAATATTGAAGTGTTGTATTCCTTTGGGGGAGTCATGCAGTCTTCCTTATTCTTGTTTCTTGTATTTCTAGGTTTCTTTTTAGACATTTGTGGAGACACTTGTTGGTTTTCTCTGCTGATGGGTTTTATCTTTGAATTGTGCCTCTGGGGCTTAGTGGAGTGTCTGTTCCCTTCAGTACATACTCAGAGGTGTGTGCTGGGTGGGGCCAGGAAGCTCTGGGTGGTGTTCAAGGGTGGGGTGAGAATCCAGGGTGACACCCAAGTTGGGCATGGTAGATCGCCTCTATTGTCAGCGGTGGGGGAGGATATGATCAAGTCTGTTTGCACAATCACAATCTCACCTCCTCTCTTCCAAGGCGATCAATGTCTGGGGTTGGCCCACTGTGGCTACAACCCTCACCCACAGTGGCATATGAATTGCATAAGGGATCTGTACAATCCTCAGTGTTAGCATGGAACCCTCTGCAGTGGCTTCCCCCTCAATCCCCAGGCAGTCAGGGAGCTCTGAGCCTCTGACACCAGAGGCTGTGATTGCCCAGGGAATCAGCCACACCCCATGCCCCATCGTCAGTCACAGAATTCCCACAGGCACAGCATGCAGGGCTCCTGCAGTCATGGGATGCGGAGGATCCCCTCTCAGCCCCTGAGCTTGCCCCTCCACAGAGACAGCAGAGACATTTCCGGAGCCAGCGACTTGTGGGTCCTCCAACTTGGCAGTTGAGCTCTGGAGCCTATGATAAATTGAGTGGATGGGGGCCCCCTCATAGTTCTACATGGGTGCCCAGCACCCTCTCAACCTTCCTAGCCAGACTCAAAGTCAGTGGAAAATGGAAAATGCAGATTTTTCCCTCTAGTAAAATCCCCTAGTCACATGGACAAGATCTGCTGCAGCCTCTACTGTGACAAGATGGCACCTTCTCCCTTGCTGTTTTAGAGGGCTGGGGGGAAAGACATGTGTCTTCCCTTTGCTGGACCAAGTGGGTACCCTGCCCCTCACTAGGGCCACAGGCCAGATTCAAAGTCAGTGTGGGCCGCAAGATTCTCCCTCATCAGTTTCATGGCACCCATGCCATAGTCTGTTCCCACCCTGCTCTCAGAAGCTGTGTCTCTTCCAGCCCTTGCTGTGGGAGTTGATTGTGGTGTCCCACTCACTACTGCACATCTGCTCTTTCCACACTGCTCCACAGGGCCCCTCTTCTTTCTGCAGAATTTCCACTGCAGAGTCCTCTCCCAGTTCATACACTTCCTCTGCTTTTCTTCTGCTATCATCCCCTGGTCAAAATCAGCATGGCCTTTCACTACCAGCCATTTTGGAATCTCCCCGGCACTCTTCTAAGACAGAACATTTTCACTCCACGGAAATGAGCCATCTTATAAGGAGAGTAATTTGGCGTTAATCCATCCTGTTGACAATTTACATATTTTGATTCTTGGTTTTGTGTGTGCATGTGTGTGTGTATGTAATTCAGTGAAATGCTTTTTGCTACATGTTTTCATATTTCTATATTTCTATATTATTTATCACCGAGTTTTCAGAGTGATGCATAGTTTTTTGAACATAGAGTTTCAACTCTCAGTCATTCTCAGTTTTTAGAGAAGGCAGATGCTGTGGTTTGGATGTTTGTGCCCCAGAACTCATGTATTGGAAATGTAACCCGCAAGTCACATGTGAATGGTGTTTGGAGGTGGGGCCTATGGAGGGCCCTCATGAATGAGTTAATTCATATGTGGACTTCTGGATTAGCTTGTTATGGATGGGGTGACTTTGTTATTAAAGCAAGCTCCACTTGGCCCTTATTCTAGCGTGTGATTCCTCCTGCCGTGCTATCACACAGCAAGAAGGAGCACACCGGACCAAGTAGATTCTGATGCTGCGCTCTTGAACTTCCCACCCTCCATGAGCCAAATAAACCTTGGTAAATTGCCTAGTCTGTGGTGTTTTGGTATAACAACAAAGACAAAATAAAACATCAGAGACATCGATGGGTGTGCCAAAATTCACACCACTTTTCCCACAGAAAGAGTTGACCCTGGGAAGTGGCTGTCCTGCTGGGGACTACATTTCCCAGCTACCTTTGCAGCAGAGCCAAAGGACCCTTTCTCACTGATGGCCTATGAGTAGATGTGACATGTGTCTTTGGTCAGTAATAAGAAGCTGTGCCTTATTTATACTCTTGCTCCTTTCTTTGTTAGATACTAATGACAAGGAACTAGGGTGAGGTAGATCTGCAAATAGAAATGGGAGGAAAGAAAAAGAACAAAAACAACAAAAACGCTTCACACTCATTAGGGAGGCTATTAGGAAAATGGACAATAGCAAGTGTGGGTGAGCCCTCTTACGTTTCTGCTGGGATGTAAGATGGTGCAGCTGCCTGAACAACAGTTTCCAAAAAAGTTACACATAGAAAGACCATATGGTCAGCTTTCCACTCATAGATATTTACCCAAGAGAGCTGAAAACATATGTTTAGAAAAGAACTTGTTCACACAGATCACAGCAACATTATTTATAACAGCCAGGACAGGAAAACAACGGAAAATACATGTCACTGATGAATGAGTAAACAAAACATATTATATTCATATGGTAAACTACTATTCAGCCATCAACAGGAGTGAAATACCAATACAGGCTACAAATGGTTGGGCCATGAAAACATTATGTCAAATAAAATAAAGCAGACACAAAAGGCCACAGATTGTAAATGTCCATGTGTACAGATGTCTAGAGCAGGCAAATAGAAAGTCGATTTGTGATTTCTGGGGTCTATGGGACTACGAAGTTTCTTCCTGGGTTGATGAGAATATTCTTATATTAAATAATGGTTATGGTTGTACAACATTGTAAATGAACAATTGAATAAAACAATTGAGCCATATACTCTAAAGTGATAAATTTTACCGTATACAAGTTATATCTCAATTAAGAAAAGGTTCACATAAGTACCTCCACTGTGAATGCCTTAAATTTGCGGGCATCTTTAGCACAGGGAGTGTTTAAAACTGCATATTAGGCCATGTGACAGAAATAGCCTCCAGGTCTTACCCACAACAAACTGTTTTCCCAGCTGACCCGTGCTACACATGGATGGAACTTGACAGTCACCAGAGACAGATACTGTGTCATCTCACTCATTGGAGGTACCTCTAATTGTCACATTTGTGAAAATGGAGAGTGTATTGAGTATAGGGAGCAGGCGTTTGGCGTAGCAGTTAAGACACCACTTGGATACGTGCATCCCCTGTCAGAGGGCCAGGTTCAGCTCCAGGCTTGCTTCTGATCCCGCTTCCTACCAGTGCTCATCCTGGGATGCAGCAGGTGGTGGCTCAAGTACTTGGGCCTCTGCCACCCACTGGCTTGAGTTCCTGGCTCCTGGTTGTTTTGGGGATTTGGGGAGTGAACAGCAGGTAAAGATTTTGGTTTGTCTGTCTCTGTCTCTGCTTTGCAAGTAAAAGAGAAAGTAAATAAATACAAAAAAAAAAAAAAAGTGGGAAGGTGGTTTCCATGGTTAAGGGGGAGGAAGGACTGGGAGTGGTTGTTTGATGGGCACACAGTACCAGTGGGTTAGGCTGGAGCATTCTGGAGACTGGTTGCTCAGCAACGCAGGTGCGATTGGCACCACTGATCTGTGTTACACTTAGATGCTCCATTTTGACTTATGTGTGTTTTACTGCCGTTTTAAAAAACGTTTAAAGGATTTTGCCATCACATGTGCACTCACACAGGTACAAACATGTGCACATACGTGGGCACTCACTCACACACACTCACCTCCTCATGAATATCCCCATCATCGGCAAGAGGCTCAGGAAGGTTCCAGGTCCACCAAATTGGACAAACAAAATCAATTCCCACTCGAGCCCCGGGGAAGGCCAGACGTCACGGTGCCCTGCCTGACAGAATTACCAAGGCTGACCCGCCCCATCCCCTGCCTCAGCGCGGGTCATTTTGTTTTCAAACTCCGGGCCTGAACTATCAGCCAGAAGCAGTCTTTTTCCTTCCACATAATGGATTGGCTCTTGGCCTGTCTCTTGCTTTTATCAAAGTTCGACTCAATAGTAACAAATGGCTCGAGTGTTCTTCTGAGACTGTCCTTGACAGACTATAATTAGAAATACTTTACTTGACCTTTTAGAAGCCATGATCCCCAACAAAATTGTGCCGAATCACATTTAAGAACTGCTCTGGCATCTTTTGTGAGTATGGGCAAGATTACAGGATACTTTTATTTTAGAATAATTACATGGTGACCTTCAGAGCTATTTGCAAAGGTCATATTCTCATCACATACCCTTGATTTCCTTTCAGTTTTTCCTTTTGTCCCACCAGACATAAATTTAGCGAAGGAAGAAGAAAGGCAGAGTATTTTTTCTGTGGCTGAAAACCGAAGAAGATAGTTCAAAGTCCCCATAGGCGCTCAGAGGGCTGTGGGCTATGATAGGCCATTTTCTACCATTTAGTTCTTGCATTATCACGACTCCTTTTTCTTCATTATTCTCCACTTATCACACGCAGCATCACTGCAGAGCCCAAATAGAGAGTTGTAATTACCCAGCCGCCACCTGATAGTGCCCCTTCTATCATCTTTATCTCACTAGGCCTTGCTGTTTCATCATTGGATAAAACTTGCCCACGGCAATGCCTGTGATAGTGCATCTCAGAGATACATTTAAAGTTTACTCATTTATCGCAGAAAAATGCTGAACCCAGGCAATTATTAGATACACTACCAGTTTCGTGTTTCACTAAGGTTACTTTCATTCCCTTTTGTAGCGGCCATTTTTCCCTTTTCTTCTTGGAAGCACTGAGGGTCAGAACTGGCTCCTGAAATGAAATTTTAATGAAATCATCCAGCTTCAAGAATACTGAGGGAGCCCAGGGGTATGTGTGCACACGTGTGTGTGTGTGTGTTGTGTGTGTGCATGCACACGCTGGCCATTCAGTTTGAGCATAACTCTTGCCACCCACCCCTCAAAAAGCAGCAATCTCCTTTGAAGGGGCTCTTTGACACTGAAAAATGTTCTCTGTACCAAGTTAGCACATTTTTTTCTTGATGATTGTAAAAATCAGAACTGAAAAGTTGAACATAAAAACATTTGATGGCACCTCTTGACAGATTTCTTGAATTTTTAAAAAAAATATGTATTTATTTATTTACTTGAAAGGCAGAGTTAGAGAGAGGCAGAGAGAGACAGAGAAAGGTCTTTCATCTGCTGGTTCACTCCTTAAATGGCTGCAAAGGCCAGGGCTGAGCCAGGCTGAAGCCAGGAGCTGGGAGCTTCTTCCAGGTCTCCCACATGGGTGCAGCGGCCCCAGCACTTGGGCCATCTTCTGTGCTTTCCCAGTCCTATCTGCAGGGAGCTGGGTTGGGAGTGGAGCAGCCAGTACAAACAGTACAAACAGTACAAACAGTAGCCCAAATGGGATCCCAGCATCGCAGGAAGTCGCTTAACTTGGATGCCATCACGCTAGACTAAAACTTTCTTTTATTCAATAGAGGGGAATTGCCCAAGGGCAAATTTCAAGCCTGAGTGATGCATGTGTATGTGTGTGTCACACATGCTCCCTCCTTCTGTGTACTGAAACTGGTAGGCTGGGCTCATATACACATTTCTATTTAATATGTGACAATTTACTTAACGCATGGCCACTGTTCTTATCAGAGTGTGTTGGAAATTCAAACGCATAATTATTTTTTACCCTCATAAAAGGTTTATTAGGAAGGAGAGAGATTTGAGGGCTAATTTCTATAACACTCTTATTTGTGTTGGAAGTGAAGTTAGTTAAAGGGCCTTAATTTAGGAATGCAGAATGACATGTGAAAAAATCATTTACATTCATTTCAACAACGGCCAACTGAATTTGGACTTAAAAAAAAACTCAATGAAAGTTTGTTTTAATAAATGTCAACTTTAGAAATCCTTCTTTCCTCTCTCAGACAATTTGGGAGGCAATCCTTCCAATTATGGAAAAAGCAGATGTGTGCGTGAGGTTGGACCTCAGTGTGGGAGGAAGCTAGGACCTGCCCTGTGTGCACACAGGTGCACATCCCCCAAGTGCGGGGCTCAGAATGTGGTTTTTCCAAGTGTGAACTTTTAGATCTACATAAAAGGAATAGATTTTGTGTATTTTGTACACACAGTTTTAAGAACATAACAATACTGCCCATCCTTGCACCCACCTACCCCCTTCATTTCTGTCTTATTCTTCCTTTAATTTTTGCAATGACATACTTTCTTTTCTTTTCTTTCTTTCTTTCTTTCTTTTTTTTTTTTTTTTTTTTTTTTTTTTTGACAGGCAGAGTTAGACAGTGTGAGAGAGGGAGGCAAAGAGAAAGGTCTTCCTTTTCTGTTGGTTCACCCCCCAAGTGGCCACTACGGCCGGCACGATGTGGCTGGCACGCTGCGCCGACCCAAAGCCAGAGCCAGGTGCTTCCTCCTGGTCTCCCATGCGGGTGCAGGACCCAAGGACCTGGGCTATCCTCCACTGCACTCCCGGGCCACAGCAGAGAGTTGGACTGGAAGAGGGGCAACCGGGACAGAATCCAGTGCCCCGACCGGGACTAGAACCCAGTGTGCCGGCGCCGCAGGTGGAGGATTAGTTTAGTGGCGATGACATACTTTCAATTGACTTTATAATCATGAACTTCATTTTCCAGTAAATAAAGGACTCAATAAGTAGTGAGTAGAAAGAGCACTGTTCTTTGGGAGTATAGATAAGCGTTATATACAATAATCAAATCTCAAGATGGCAATTTCACTCATAAACATTACTTTTTTTTTGTATTCTATATATTAGTCACCACAAATCAGAGAAAACATACGATATTTTTCTTTCAGGAACTGGCCTATATCACCAAGCATAATGGTCTGCGATTGCATCAGCTTTGTTAAGAAAGACAGGCTTTTGTTCTTTTTCAAGTCTGTGTAGTATTCCATAGCATATCTATGCCACATTTTCTTTATCCAGTCACCGGATGATAGAAATCTGGGTTGATTCCTTGTCATAGCTATTGTGAATTGAGCTCCTATAAACATGGGGTTAAAGATTACTCTTGCATATGCTGATTTCATTTCCTCTGGGTAAATTCCCAAGAGTGGGGTGACTCTTCCACCATGTTAGACAAAGAATCGAGGTAATACTATGTTCTCTGCTGCCATTTTCACATAACGTCTTGGTGCTGTGACTCAGATAGCAACTCCAACGTGACATGGATCCCACATGAGTTTGACTCCAGCCAGCATTGGATCGTCCTACCAGACCAATCCTGTGAGTTTAAACTGCTTGTTAGATTCATTTTCTGCAGACTTGAAACAGTGAAATTCTATATGTCCATGCACATGAAACCTCAGATGGAAGCAGTTTCTGCAAGCTGGCACTGCAACCCCTGGAGAAGCCACCTCCTGCTGGAATCCTGTCTTGACTCCCCTTCCCAACAATGCCCCTTCTCAGCATGAAGTGGCCAGAGCAATCATCGTCCTGTCCCCCTAACAGAAGTTAGGGTCCATCTTGCTGAGGTGGGAATGTGAGGAGTCAGAGGGTGTAACTGGCAGCCTGGAAACTGAGGGTGGAAAATGTTCGCCCACAAAAGTTATCCTTAGCAAGGTCAAAAGTGCCTGCCTGCCCACTCCTTGGGAGTTTCCAGTCTTATCATGAGAATAGCAAGGGAGTGGTGACTTCACCCTTCTGAGCTCCTAGTTTATTGTAAAACAAATTAGGTATCCCACTCTTGTGATGGTTCTTTTGTTTTATCAAGAACAAATAGGTAATCTATAACAGACTGCAAATCAGATCTTTGGATGGGTTTTATCCCTGCCTTGTAACTGACTGTCCATCAGAATTGTGTTTAAACCCCGACTACCACCAGCCCCTTTGGGTTTGGCTTCTCTTGCAGAGGCTCTTCATGCCACTCTGGCTGGAGGCCTTTGAGTCTGATAAATCTTACTTTTAATCCTTTATAAAAAAAAGACTTATTTTGTTTATTTGAAAGGCAGAATTAGAGAGAGAGAAAGAGAGAGAGAGAAATAGAGAGAGAGAAAGAGAGAAGAGAGGGAGGGGTTGGCAAATCCTCTGGTTCACTCCCCAGATGGCTGTAAGGACTGAGCCTTGGCCAGGCCAAAGCCGGGAGCTGGGAGCTCCCTCGGAGTCTCCCATTTGGGCTCTCCTCTACTGCTTTCCCAGGTGCGTTAGCAGGGAGCTGGATCAGAAGTGGAGCAGCTCGGACTCGAACCTTTGCCCAAATGGGATTCGGGCATCACAGAAGGAGGCTTAACTCCTTATTTTACAGCGCAGGCCCCTGGTGTGTATATATTAGGAAGCCGGAACAATGTCAGAAGTTAAATTATGAATCTGGGTTTCACTTTGGATTTAAGATTCAACCAGGAAAGCTTACATTAAATTTGAAAAATTGCTAAATCAAGAAAAGAAAAACCCAAAACTTCCTCTAGGAACTCTGCTGTCAGTGAGGAAACAGTCTGTTTAGAACGACATGTTCTTTGTTTGCAGTTCTCTTGGGCTGTAAAGGGTAGAGCAATAGGAGACATACCTCGGAATCAACTTTGTGATGGCTACTGTCCAAAGAGGAGAATGAGAAATTTCTCAAATGCCTGGGACCTCCTCCAAAGTCAGTACAAAACATAAGGGAAGCCATGCTTGGCATACAAGCCGGCCAGGTACCTAGGGGCTCCCCAGGCTGTAGATCACAAATGAAATGTCTCCTGATCTGATTGATTTTTGGAAAAGCTTCAAATATCTGGGTTTTTTCCCCCTTGTTCAATGACATTGGAGAATGTCTGGAGGGGTTGTTAACTTGGAGGATCAATGGAGTTTTACTGAGTATTGAGAGTATTCTGTAAATCTGCAAGGTTTTGAGTTCATACTCATTTTTCTGAGTGTGATTCCATAGTTTGGATCAGATTTTCAAAGGGGGTTGTATCCTGATAAAAAGTGAACAAACGCTCTCTTGGGAACAAGATTTCCAGGGCAGAAAACAGAAAATCTGAAAAGAGAAAGAAGAAGGTCTGAATGTAATTCAAAAAGTTCCCAGGAAATGAAATTATAAGATGAGTTTATTTTGATGCCAAATATTTTTGAAATCGATGCATTCAAGGTGTCTTCAAACAGTTGTTGAGAAATGTGTGTGAAGACAAAACTCTGTGTGGTTTCCAAAAGTTTGGAACAGCAAAACAACCTATTCTTTTAATTCCGTTTTCCATGAACTTTTGGATGTACCCTCATATATAAAAGGGAAGAAAGAATGGGCCACAGGTTTTCAGAGAACGCAAAGGCACACACAGTCTTCTCCTTTTTTGAGCTGACTCCCCATAGCCCTCAGCTGGCCTTGGCCAAGCCTCTTGGCTGGGGTTCAGGATGCCTGAGAACTTAGGTGCTCGCTGTATTTGGGAGCGGCATGAAAAGGTTTCACGTCAGCCCCCACCCACTTCAGAAACAAGAGCCAGGCCATTAGTTTGACTTGGCTCGGATTTTTCTTTCTGTTTCAAAGAGCTGTGATTTGTGTTACGTGCACCCGGCCACAGAATGGCAGGTCCAGTCATGCATGGTTTTAACTCATACTTTATGGAGCCCAGATGTGTCACCCCTCCTGACTACCTTTAACCACTCGGAATGAAAGTATAGGTGTTTTTCTGGCAGCTCCCAAAAGCTATTGATCTATTAAAAGAAGCACTTTTAATTAAGCAATAATGTGTGGTTGAATCAGGGTGCCAGCTAGTAAATGTCTATGAATGGCTGCCAGGACAGGGCACTGCAGAAACTTCTCCTTGCCAGATTTGAAAGCTGCGCTTCCAAGAAAACTTTTCTCCCTATGAGGAAGCCAACATATCTTACATTTTTATATTGTTAAGGTCTAAGGACATAAAAACACCTTTCCAAATGGATGATCTCAACTCACTCGTGCTGGGATGGCAGCTGACAAGGTTCCTGTGTAATTTTGAGAGGCATTTCTGCCCATTGGCCTTGCTCAACAGAGAGAACGCTAATAAAGGAATAAACACAACAATCTCAAGTCATGCTGTTATCTATTTTTTTAAAGACTCATTTTGCTTATTTGAAATGCAGAGTTACAGAGAAAGAAGGAGAGGGAGAGAGAGAGAGAAAGAGAAAAGAGAGGGAGAAAGAGGAGAGAGAGAGATCTTCTATCTACTGATTCATTTCCCAGTTGGCTGTAGCAGCCAATGCTGGGCCAGGTCAAAGCCAGGAACCTGGAACTCCATCCAAGTCTCCCACATAGAAGTCAGGGGTCCAAGTACTTGGGCCGTCTTCTGCCGCCTGTCTTCCCAGGAGCATTCGCAGGGAGCTGGATAGGAAGTGAAGTAGCTGGGATTCGAACTGGTATTCTTACGGAATGTTGATGTCACAGGTGACAACTTAACCAGCTGCACAGCAGTGCTGGCCCCTGTCGTTGCCTATGTTACAATTTCAAAGTTCTGTGCAATTTGAGTGGTGGATCTGCTCAGGACTAAATACACGTGCAGTGGAGCTGTGGACTCCTCAATTCGTTCCCGGACGTCTGATCCTTTCATAGCCTCAGTTTTCTTTCATAGAGAGGGATTTTAGGGTTAAGTTCTTTCTCAATCCTGTCTTCTAGCCCTGCCTTATTTGCAATCACCTCCTCACCTGGGAGGTTCTCTGGCCTCTTCTGCTTCCACCCAGATTCCAGCCAGTAAATTTAAGTTGATCAGCAGATCTCAACCCAAATATTGTGATCTGTGAAGCTGGACTCTCCAAATTAGATGAACTAGTTGGTACATTATAGAAATAACTCAACTTCATCTTTTCCTGCTTGGTTCAAGGAGGGAAAAAGCATTGCACTTCTCCTTGACTTGACGTAGCAGTTCACGGAGGATGAGTCTTGGTGGGGTAATGGGGAAACAGGACTGTGTCTGAATCCCGGCCTTTGACTGGAGCTGCTGTGTCACGTGGACGTGCTGAGACCAATGGGGAAGCTCCCCTGGCTTGTGCGGGATGCCGAATCACCATTCTCTTAATCCACATCATCTCAGCTGGTGTGCCTATGCACTTGGGCTTGACCAGGAAAATCCCAGCATAATCCTAATGTGCTGTGTTCCCTTCTCTTCTCAAAGCTGTCCCAATGTGTAGGTAAATCGTGTAGTCATTCGACTGCCAGAAAACACGCTTTGTAGATCAAGCAGCTATCTAATACATCATCTCTTTTGCCCTTACAACAATTTTATGAAGGAAGTACTCTTTTTATAGCCTCATTTTATAGAGGATGAAATTAAGACAGAGTTTAAAGGAAACTTGTTCAGGGTTGCCTAGCTTGAACCCAGGTGGTCCGGCTCCAGAACCCAAGGTCTTAATCCTGTTACTACTTCTTACACAGAAAATGCGGGGATGTGCACCGCAGGATCCCCTAACATCAGGCCTGCCATAAACTCTGGCCCAGTGGCGATGCCTGGATCCCTGATGGCTTTTACTCCTGCAACCCTGTGTAAGAAAATGAGGGGCTGGCTGATGACAGCCATTTTACACTTTGCTATACATTTATCTGATAAACAAGCTTCCTTTCTGCCTAAGTCTCTGCGGAGTGCCTAGTTTAGTTAAACTACAAGTGTAGGATTAAAAGGACCGCAAAGGTTGGGGATGGTTCAGGTTAGCCCACAGAAGTCACTCTGCAGTGCTGTTGTTTGGTAAAAACCAACCTTGTCACTTAGGCAAATTGCCTTACACAGGCATCACCCACCCTAGGAGTTATCACCCACCCCAGGAGTCATCACCCACCCCAGGAGATGCATTGCTATCCGCATTTCACAGAGAAGAATGCATGGAAGAGCTTGACTGACTTGTCCATGGTTGCCCAGCTATTATACCAAATGCTGGCATTTGACTCCAAAGTCCATAAATTTTTGCTCTGCAACCTCCTACCAAATACTCGACTATGGCTTAATCCATATGTATGTTTTATATATATACGTATATAAGCATTTTTATAAATGCTTTTGTACATATATATAAGCATTTTTCTGATACTTATTTTCTTGATGTGTATATTTTATAAGTAAATAAGCGTTAACTTAGGTGACATTGCTTTCTTTCATTCATTGAGCAATTATTGGTCGAGTACTTTTCTAAACGCCACACCCCCTGTTCAGTGGTTGGGGATGTGGTGCTGAACAAGATGAGGAACCCTCTTTCCTGAAGCATCTTGCTTTAGAGGTGGGGGAGACACATGCCCAGAGTGATATCATAGTAAATGCTACAAGTGAATGATGAAATGAGAGCTTAGTAATGGGAATGAGTAGTGTCCCTTGGCAGGTAAGGGAAGAGGCAACAGAATGAGGGTAGGAGATAAGTCACAACATAGGTCAAAACTAGATTGGGACAAAGGTTACACCCAACATAAAAATTTGAATTGTGTTCCCAGGAAGACACACAAGGTAACTTAAGCAGAAAAAAAGGTGTGCTTACATTTCTGAGGGAGAAAACCAGCTGTGGGCAGTGAAGAAGATGAACTGCATGCAGAAGATTTTGAGGTAGAGGGCAACAAGGAGGTTATTGGAGTGGTCCAGCGTAGACACTATCAATGCTTGAACTAGTACAAGAATCGTGAAATTGGAGAGCAGGAGGGGGGATTTATATTTAAGGTTGAATTTTTTTTTACAAAGATTTATTTCAGAGAGAGAGAGAGTGAGAGTGAGAGAGAGAGAGAGAGAGAGAGAGAGATTCATCTTCTACCCACTAGTTCACTCTGCAAATGACTGCAATGGCCAGGACTGGACCAGGCCAAAGCCAGGAGCCCATACCTCCATCTGGGTCTCCCTCACAGGTGACAGGGCCCAAGTACTCGGGCCATCCTCTGTTGCTTTCCCAGGTGCATTGGCAAGGAGCTGGATATGAAAGTGGAGTAATCAGAGCTTGAACTAGTGCCCAAATGGGATGCTGGCATTGCAGGCAGCAGCTTAACCTGCCACATCACAACACCAGCCCTAGGGTTGAATTTGACATCGCATTAATTCCAAGGTTTCAGGCTTCTGTAACTTGGCGGATGGTGGTGATTTTTAATAAGATATAGAAGAAAATGTGTTCTGCTTAAGTCCAAGTTTGAAATATAGAGCAGGTGCTAGTAAGAGAAGCAACTTCTGGAGAAAATCAATTCCAAAGAGGCTGTGTTCGAAAGTGTAGTGAACAGTCTGCCATGGGAGTCCAGCTGGCCAGAGGTGACTCTTGTTTGGCAGTTTGTGAACTACCCTTAGGGGAATAACTATCCTTAGTGGAATAACTTCCTCTAGAGAAAATTAGCTTTGTTTTGTTTTGCAGGGTCATTTCATGTTTAACAGTTTCTGTGAGCTGTGAATACAGTACAAGTGACGGCAGACAGGTTCCAATTCTTAACCACTGCAAAATGAGACTCTGGACTTCAACATCAAGGCTAAGCAAGAGCTGTTCAGAGTTTGTGTTCTGTGGAGGTTAGGCCTATAGTTCTATTTTTTAAAAAGGTTTATTTTATTTATTTGAAAGGCAGAATTAGAGAGAAAAGGTCTTCCATCTGCTGGTTTACTCCCCAATGGCCACAATGGCTGGTGATGGATCAATCTGAAGCCGGGAGCCATGAGCTCTTTCTGGGTCTCAAGCACTTGGGCCATCCTCCATTGCTTTCCCAGGGTGCATTAGCAGGGAGCTGAATTGGAAGTGGAGCAGCTGGGACTCAAACCAGCATCCATATGGGGTGCAGGCAATGCAGGTGGCAACTTAGCTCAGTATGCCACTATGCCAGACCCAGGCCTATAGTTCAGAGATGAAGTTCTAAGAATTATCCAACTTATTATGAAGTGGGTCTCAGGACAAGCACTGTGGCACAGAGGAGTCATATTGGAATGTCATATTGGAGTGCTGGTTCAAGTCCTGGTTACTCTGCTCCCAATCCAGCTGCCTGTTAATGCACTCAATGAGGCAGCAAATGAAGGGTCAAGTGCCTGGGCTCCTGACACCTATGTGAAAAACTCAGATGGAGTTCCAGACTCCTGGTTGCAGGCTGGCCCAGCCCTGACAGTTGTGGGCATTTGGGGAATGAACCAGTGAACAATGGACGATCTCTCTTTGTATGTATATATGTGTCTCTCTCTCTGTCACCTTGCCATTCGAGTAGATGAAAATTAGTAAATAAACAACAACAACAACAACCATAAAACAAGTGTGTGTGGAGTTGTATAGGAAGTTCAGAAGCTGTTCTTACAGTGTTGCTGAGTCACAGGGCCTGTTGGGAGGCCCTGCCATGTTACCACATTCTCCTTCAGGCTTTCCCAAGACAGAAAAGCACCTGGCTCAGGGTTGATGTTGTGGCACAGTGGGTGAAGCTGACTTCCTGCTAATGCACCTGGGAAAGCAGCAGAAGTGTTGGGCCCCTGCTAACCGTGTGGGAGACCCCGATGGGATTCTAGGCTCCTGGCATCAGCCTGGCCCAGCCCCCAGCTGTTGTGGCCATTTAGGGAGTGAATCAGCAGATGGTGATCTCTCTTTCTCTCTGTTTCTCTCTCTTTCTCTGTAACTCTGACTTTCAAATAAATAAATAAATATTTATTTTAAAAGAGAAAAGAAAAGCTTCTGGCTACTTCAGACACCTTTTATTACATTGTAGGTGCTTACTGGGGCCAGGAACTATGGTGTCTCCTTGGCCTGGCCATGCCTCCAGAGATATTCTCTCCAAATACAAGGTGTAGGCGGAGGTTGTCTCACCTTAACGCCCATATTAAAGATGGTTCGGCAGAGGCGTTAGGAATCCAGATTCTACCCAACTCTCTGGCTCCACCAATTATTCCCGCTGGCTTAACCACTCTGTCCACACTTCCCCCTATATGAGTTGCACTTATCTCATAGGATTAAATCAGATGACCTATGTAAATTGTTTAGGATATCACCCAACACATTATAAGTACTTTACAAACATTAGCTATCACCAGTTTTATATCAAGTTGGATTGATTACATGTAGAACATTGAGTGAAATAGCGAGGCCTGCTATTTTCCAGAGAATTTTTCTGAGGATTTCAAGACTTGGGTGACTCTGGAGGTGTTGTACACGGCCTCCACATTTTCAGTGGAGATGCACCCACAGGTCACGTAGGACTTTGGTTGTGTGAGGACTTTGAAATGACAGATCCGTGTATTCATTTTTCCAAAGTACTTTAGTTTGGTAATTCCTCTATCACTAAAAGAAGATTAACACTTGACACGATAAGAAAGGTGGATCAACAAAAACCTGTGATCCAGGAGATAGGATAAGATAGAAAGTCACAGACTTCTATGGCTGGACACAGAGCAAGGCTGACTGCTCGCAAAATGCCAGCTGATGACTCAGTTTATCTGTGAAAGACAAATCGAGCAGAGGCTAATCATGAAAGAAATGGATTAATAGTGTCAAAGATTAGATAGGAAGGAAGGCATTAAAGGGAGAGATTGTCATGGTCAATAAAAGTAAGGAATAGAATGACCGCAGCCTGAATAATCTCACGCGACCATTGGTGGATGGGAAGATTGAAAACAAATCAAAAGAAGTCAAAGGACAGACAAGTCTCCATCCGTCCTCGGAAAGATGTCGGGGTTGAACTAAATGACCTCTATGGCTTCTTCCAGGGCTGCTGCTGCTTAATTTGACAATTCCAGCACAAAGGGAGAAAGTCCAGGGTTAGAATTATTATAAATGGAGACACACACACACAAATGTCACAGGTACTTACGACTTGAACCAAACATTACATTTTAATTTCACATCTTTTATGTGGCCGGGACTTGAGCTTTGCTTGTCTCAACTTTACTTCTCAGCAGTCGCAATGTTACCCAACTAGGAGCGACAGACAGGAAGCTACTTCCCATGGTCGTTCATTTTGCTACTCCCTCCATGTTGGTTAGAGGGGTATTCCTGCCAATGAAATGAGGCCACCCATTTGTCTTTAGAATAACCTGGAAGCTAGAAATATGGGAAGGCTGGGCGACGAGCACCTTCAGAGAAGGCTGGGTAGTGTGAATCACCAAGAGAAGAAGGGACGCTCTGTCTGAAGCTGTACCGGTACAAGGAGAAAACAGGACCTGGACCCTGGTCTGCTCTAAAACAGGACTGTGGCGGCCAGGCCCCGCCTGTGTGTAATTCAACACTAACAAACAGTCTATCGCAAGCCTTGAAAACACCTCCAGCCGCCCTCAGAATCCGCCCTGACAGTTTTTAGGAGCAGCCCGTTTGGCGACTGAGGTTCTCGGATTTGTTTTTGTTTAGCTTCTAATCCCAGACCCTTTTAGAAATGTTCATTTTCTGTTGTGCATGTATTGACCAGTCAGTCATTGGCTGCCAGAAATTGTCCGCTTCGAATTTTCCTTTATTTTGAACTCATTGCCACTTAGGGATTTCCATTCCCTCATGGGGAAAAACATCCAGACAGGTGTGAAATAGAGTATTTGTAAACTACAAAGACAAAAGGCGGTGTGTTAGTTTTCCATAGTGTGTGTAATGAATGTAGTGGCTAGGACAACACGCGTGTATTATCTTCCGGTTCTATTGATGCCAAATCCTACTCGGGTGAGGGATGTGTCCCTTTCTGGGGCACTTGGGAGAGAGTGGTTTCTTGCCTTCTCCCATTTCTAGAGGCTGCCACACTCTTGGCTTCTTTCTCCTCTTTGCATCTTCAAAGCCAGCAACATTGCAAATCTTTGGTCCTTCTTCCATCTGCACATCTCTTTTTGACTACAGCAAGTGAAGGTCTCCACTCTTAAGGATTCACATGCTTAGATAACTTCTCTGCTTCGAGGTCTTTAACTTAATCACATTGCAGTGTCTCTTTGTGCCTATAATCTTTTCTTTCTGTTAAGAATATGCTAATTTTTTTTTTTTTTTTGACAGGCAGAGTGGACAGTGAGAGAGAGAGACAGAGAGAAAGGTCTTCCTTTGCCGTTGGTTCACCCTCCAATGGCTGCCGCGGCCAGCGTGCTGCGGCCGGTGCACTGCGCTGATCGGAAGCCAGGAGCCAGGTGCTTCTCCTGGTCTCCCATGGGGTGCAGGGCCCAAGCACTTGGGCCATCCTCCACTGCACTCCCTGGCCACAGCAGAGAGCTGGCCTGGAAGAGGGGTAACCAGGACAGAATCCGGTGCCCTGACCGGGACTAGAACCCGGTGTGCCGGCGCCGCTAGGCAGAGGATTAGCCTAGTGAGCCGCAGCGCTGGCCAAGAATATGCTAACTTAGGAAGGGTTGGAGCATGGGCAGGCAGGGTAGGAAATATCATTATGTTCCTAAATCTGTATATATGAAATACATGAAACTTGTATACCGTTAACAAAATTTAAGACAACGAATATGCTAATTTTAAAAACTTGCCATGGTAGCAATCCTTTTATTTTCAAGTTATTTGTCTATGAATCAAGCTAGATCTACCATACTAAGTTATGAGGAAGGAAGGAGAATTCTTTGAAAATATCCTGTTTTATTTCTGTTTGTTGATCTATTTATTAAGGTTTGATCTCTTTTTTATTGATTTCTTTGAGAGGTAGAGTTACAGAAAGAGAGTGGGAGAGTCAGAGATAAAGGTCTTCCATCTACTGGTTCATTTCCCAAATGGCTGTGATGTCTGGAGATGGACTGATCTCAAGCCAGGAGCTTCTTCTAGATCTTCCATGTGGGTGCAGGGTCCAAGCACTTGAGACATCATCTACTGCCTTCCCAGGCCATAGCAGAGAGTTGGTTTGGAAGTGGAGTAGCTGGGACTTGAACCAGTACCCATATGGGATGCTATAGCACCGGCCTCTGACCCTTATTTTTGTTCCTTTCTATTTTCCTAAAACTTTAAATTTCTTTAAAACTTTTAGGATTTATTCAAAGTATTTTCTCATAATTTTCCTTTGATTTTCTCTTTCTTTCTTTCTTATTTTTTTTTTTTTTGAAAGACAGAGTTACACAGAGGGCTTCCATAGCCTTGGAAACTCATGACTGGAGCATAGGGAGATTACTGATGCCATAGACAGGAGTGTTAATTGGTAAAGTCAACAACAGGAGTCACTGTGCACTTACTCCTCATGTAGGATCTCTGTCCTTAATGTGCTGTGCATTGAAATTGAATGCTATAACGAGTACTCAAACAGTATATTTCACTTTGTGTTTCTATGGGGGTGCAAACTGTTGAAATCTTTACTTAATGCATACTAAACTGATCCTCTGTAAAAAAAAAAAAAAAAAAAAAAAAAGAAAAGAAAAGAAAAGAAACTATCAACTCCCAACTTGACTCTCACTGGGATTAAACATGACAATAGGTCTGATCTGATTTCATCATCATTTTAAAAAAATCATCTATTATTTTTCACTTTATGTTTCTGTGTGGGAGCAAACTGTTGAAATCCTTACTTAATGTATACTAAGCTGATCTTCTGTATATTAAGATAATCGAAAATGAATCTTGATGTGAATGGAAGGGGAGAGGGAGTGGGAAAGGGGAGGGTTGTGGGTGGGAGGGACGGTATGGGGGGGAAGCCATTGTAATCCATTATTCGTACTTTGGAAACTTATATTCATTAAATAAATAAATAAAAAAAAGTGAAAAAAAAAAAAAGAAAGACAGAGTTACAGAGAGAGGTAGAGACAGAGAAAGAAGGTCTTCTATCCGCTGGTTCACTCTTCAAATGGTTGCAACAGCCAGGGCTGGACAGATCCAAAGCCAGGAGCCAGGAGCTTCCTCCAGGTCTCCCACGTGAGTGCAGGGGCCCAAGGACTCGGGCCATCCTCCACTGCTTTCCTAGGAGCATTAGCAGGGAGCTGGATCAGAAGTGGAGCAGCCAGCCTAGAACCAGTGCCCATATGGGATACCTATATTGCAGGCTGGGACTTTAACCTGCTGTGCCACAGCATTGAGCCTCCTTTAATTTTCTTAGTATCTAAGAATAATTCACCAATTCTTATTCCTAATTTACTTTAATTGTGTTATTTCTCTCCTTTTTATACCAAGCTAGCTTGTGATTTAGTAGCTTTCTCTTTTTTTATGTAAATAGTTATTTGACAAACTGCCTAAAAGGCACAGCATGGTGAGAGCCATCAAGCCTCCACTGATAGTCAGAAAAGGCCTCAAGGAGAGGTGAAAGTAGGGCATTAAATGGTCTAGGATGGTGCAGATTGGGCACATATAACCCCAGGGGAAAGATAGGTTGTCTTAGCTGTTTTCTCCGAAAGACAAGGGTACTGGGACATTGGAATGTTTGACTTAGAATTGAGTATGCCACGTCTGATTTAGTCACCAGCTTTTGGGTTTTAACCTTTTCGTTCCTAACTCTGTTCCTTGTTTATTCACCACCCTGCCATCTTCTTTAGCTACCGCACTCCCCTTCTGGATGTATTCACTATCGCGAGCTACAAGAAAGCTTCGTAAACAGCTGTTCTGTGGAGTGCTTACGTATTGCTGAAGCACATTCAACCTGTGCAGTCTGTCGACTTGGGGATTAAAGGGTGGTGTCTTAACCTGAGACACAGCGGATGGGAGTGAAGAGTGGTGAATCCCAATCATTTAAAATAGTTGAAAGCAATTTGCTGGGTATCTTTTTAACCTTCAAAAAAGAACATGAATAATCTAACGATTGTGTACTCTTTTGTTATGGATATCAAGGCCAGTAATTTCTGCACAAATCTGTTAATATTGACGGATTCAGTTGTAATATTAATAGTTCTGAAATAACCTTAATTTTTTTTAAAGACATGAAAAGAGTTAGTCTTTTGTTCAAGTCACATGGGGAGGATGTTTTTTCTTTTTCTTTTTCTTTTTTTTTTTTTTTTTTGAACAGGTAATGAAGTTCAATTTTCACATGAAAATCTTTGTTTGCCTGACACTTTGCTTTATGTGTACATATGTTGTTTATTTCTTAATCCCTTGTCCATCATGTGACTATTTGTATACAAATAAGTCCATTTTCCTAGAAGGTTCCATGCATGCCCACATGGTCCATTATGGCTTAGAAACATGGAACCACCCCCAACTCATCCCATGCTCCCAAGACTACTGCCTCTGAGGTCGATTTAGAAACCTGCTAATCATGGAAATTAGGAGCTAACCTTTTGCATAAAGGAACCAGTGTCCTGCACCACTGCACAAACATCTTTGGAGGTTTTTTGGATTGAGTTATTTCCTTCGTTTTTGAGAGGAATTTTCATTTTATAGCCCTGTAGTTTTTGTACATATTTTCTGAGACTCACAGATTAAATATATGAGAAACTAACATTCTGTATATTTGCCCAACAGGTCTTCTTATCTCACTTATCCATCAACGGTGTATTCAGCATGTGATGGATGGAAGATAGCACAGTGTTGACCTTGTGCAGGTGCTTAATATTCCATTTCCATTTTTCAAGTTAAATCCCAGCTTTGTGATAGGTGGTGCTGTAATATTGGCAACCAGTGACCCAACATTCAGGATGTCATCAATATGAATAACCACTGCTTAGTAAGCCTGTAGTGCAATGGATGACAAAGCCTACCTTACACAATCTTACAGCTCCTGGATCCTTGGCTGTAGGTCCTTCCACTCCACAGATGTGGGCAGCAGGCCTGCCATCAAGTGAGCAAGACTGTAAATAGATATGGGCCGGTGCTATGGCATAGTGGACTAAGCCTCTGCCTACAGTACCAGCATCCCATATGGGCCCTGGTTCAAGTCCTGGCTGCTCCTCTTCCACTCCAGCTCTCTGCTATGGCCTGGGAAAGCAGTTGAAGATGCTCCAAAGGCTTGGGTCCCTGCATCCATGTGGGGAGACCCGGAAGAAGCTCCTGGTGCCTGGCTTTGGATTAGCTCAGCTCTGGCCGTTGTGGCCATCTGGGGAGTGAACCAGCAGATGGAAGACTTGTCTCTGTCTCTCCCTCTCACTGTCTGTAACCCCACCTCGCAAATAAATAAATAAATCTTTTTTTTAAAAAAAGTAAGTAGATCAGGACTGACTTAAATTCCGCCTCAAACCCCCTTTTTGCCCTATAGCAGAAAAATCTTATCTAGTGACTTCCAGGTTAAGTTCACCCCATTCTGGCTTGTAAGCTTATGGTTCTCTCACTTTCTCATAATAACACCTAAATTCCAGTAGCTGACAGCTTAGTGGTGTCTGACAAAGGGCTGTCCAGCCAATATTAATTTTCTGTCCCTCCCTGGTGTTGGCTTCCTCATCAGTCTTCCTTGACGATGCCCAATGTGTCTACTTGGTGGGTGAAGGCGATGGGTTTGTCCTGGTTTCTGCTCATGAAGCTCACTCTGCGTTTGCTAATGGTGTCCCCCTCAGCACACCTGCAGGAGCCTAGTAGTCTGCAGTTCTCCTGCAGCCTGTGCGTGGTCCTCCCAGGGCTCAGAACACCTGTAGTGACTGTTCCACAATCTGCTGGGGTTGTCGGAGAGACTCGCTGCCTAGACAGGCCTGGATCTAATGGTGTTCATATTGTCTCCCATGCTTTACCTTCAAAGGTAAAGGGAAGGGAAGGGAAGGGGAGGGAGGGGAGGCAGGAGGGGAGGGGAGGGGAGGGAGGGGTGACAGAAGGGGAGGGGAGGGGAGGGAGGGGAGGCAGGAGGGGAGGGGAGGAAGGGGAGGGGGAGAGGGGAGGGAAAGGAAAAGGGAAGGGAGAAATCTTTTGTCAGTTGCTCCACTCCCCAGTGCCTACAGGAGCTGGAGCTGGGCCAGGCCGAAGCTCGGAGCCTGGATCTCCCCTGTGGGCAGCAGGAACCCCAGTACTTGAGTGTCCCTCTGCCGTCTCCCAGGGTGCACATTGGCAGGAAGCTGAATGGAAAGCAGAGGTGAGAAATGACTCCAGGCACTCTGATACAGGACGCAGGCGTCCCAAGAGGCACCTTAGCCCAGTCCACGACACCCACCCCTGAACTCTGTCCTCTCTTGTCATGCTGTGTCGCTTTCTCCTCAAGACCCAGGAGACATCAGTGTCCGTGCACAGCAGCAAGAAGACGACACAAGGGCCACCATCTCCAGGGGCTCTGTAGGTTTTGTTGACTGTTATCATGACTGGGGGATTTGTGGTCCTGCAGACAGACTCAGCTCTCATAGGAAATGTCCGCATGGAGGTGGGTCAGAAATGTCATCCCATGTGTACCCATATACATGGCGGACCGAGAACTAAGACTGTTAGGCATTTTCCAGTGGGGAACTTGTTCTGGATGTCTCTGTCTGTTCATCTACAGTTTGCTCCTCTCCCCATCAGGCCTGAGGGAAATACCCTCCTTTCCCCAAAACAGCATTTTCACATTTTCAATGAAAGATTTATTCATTTATTTGAGAAGCAGAGTTACAGAGAGAGAAGGGGAGACACACACACACACACACACACAAAGATAGAGAGATCTTCCATCTGCTGTTTCACTCCCCAGATGGCCACAATGGCCAGGGTTGGGAAGATTGAAGCCAGGAGCCCAGGGCTTCATCCAGGTCTCCCACATGAGTGGCAAGTGCCCAAGTACTTGGGCTGCCTTCCACTGCTTTCCCAAGGCACATTGGCAGGGAGCTGGATGGGAAGTTGGGCAGCCAGGCCCCAGCTGGGACTCGGTGCCCAAAGTATAATCTCTTGTGCCCTTGACTTTATACTATGCTCAAGTAGGAGCAACTAAGACTTGCACTGCTGCATCTCCAACACTTTTCACAACTCCTGCCATAAACAGGAGCTGAGTGTGTATTTACAAGGGGTCTTCAAAAAGCTCATGGAAAATGTGTATTATGGAAAAACTACGCATGGATTCCAAAATCTTTTGCAGCAAAATAAACTTTTAAAAAATGTTTATTTGAAAGGCAAAACAAGAGAGAAAGAGAGAGAGAGAGTGAGGGAGAGAGAGAGAGAGAGAATCTTCCATCTACTGGTTTACTCTCCAAATGGCCACAACAGCCAGGTCTGGGCCAGGCCAAAGCCAGCAGCCAGGAATGCATGTTGCAAATGGGTGTCAAAGACCCAAGTATCTGGGCCATCTTCTGCTGCCTTCCCAGGTACATTCATTTACAAAAAGCTGAATCAGAAAAGGAGTACCAGAACTTGAGCCAGCATTCGGAATGGGATGCCAGTATTGTAAGCGGTATCTTAACCCACTGTGCCACAAAGCTGGCCCCAGAAACCATTTTTGAATGTCTATACATATTTGGACAGATCAAATGTTTATTTTTGAGATCCCAGTCTGGGAAATCAAATTGGAAAGACCTAAATTCAGCTTTCTATTTTAGGTATTGTACATAAATTTTAGCCGAAAACATTCCTTTCACACTTAAGCCATCTGTGCTTATTTACAAACTATAAACCTGTTAAGGAGAAATGCAATGGTCATTTTAATTTGAAAATTCCAATGTGCAGAGGAAGAGTAACTTAATATGACATAAACTAAAGTCTTCGACAACTTGGACTATTTCGCATCCAAATCCCTAGTGTTCACGAGAGCTTGTTAACCCAGCAGCATCTACTAGTGTGCAGCATGACCATGGGAGACTCCGGCAGGGAAAGGGCTGGCTCAGGCTGTGAGCTGAGCTGCATATCTGCCAAACCTGTCAAGGTTACAAAATTCACCATCTTTCCCCCAGGACTTTGAAATTCCATCTTTATCATGTAATGATTCCCCACATGTATTTTCAGCCTATTTCTGGACTTTGTTCAGGTCCATTCATTTGTTTACTCATGTTAATTACAGTCATTTGATAATATATTTTAATATTTTGTAGGGCTTGTCTTTCCTTACTTATTTTTAAAGAACTCCCTTGACTATTTTTTAAACCCTTATTTTTCAATATGATATTTGGGAGTAGCTTAATCCTGCTGGCCTTTTAAATGGGATTGTGCTAAGTTTGAAGATGCCCCAAGGGAGGTAGGATGTCTTCATGAACTGCATCCGCCTGTACTAGAAGAAAGTACGTCTTTCCATTCATGACTCTCAGGAGAAGTTTGTAGTTCAGCTGTCCCTTGGAATCCATGGAAGATTGGTTCTAGGACCCTAAAATCTAAGGATGCTCAAGTCGATTCTATAAAATGGTGTGGTGTTTGCATATAATCTGTGCACCTCCTCCCATATGCTTTAAATAATCTCTGCATTATTTATAATACCTAAGATGATGTAAGTGGTATATAAATAGTTGTTGTATTGTTTAGAGAATAATGGCAAAGACGTCCATATCTGTTCACAACAGATGCAATCATTTTTCTGTATATTTTCCATCCGTGGTTAGTGGAATCTGTTGATGGGGATTCCATGGATATGGAAGGCTGACTGCACACAAGTTCACACACACATGTATACACACAGGTTCACATGCACACACACACATCCTGGAACTTATCATGCTCTACTGTAGTTTGTTGTTTACTAATCATTTTGCTAGAATGTAAGATCAGCTCTTTGTTAATTCCTGTAGCTCCAGTCACATGGACTGTGTACCGGTACAGTCAGCACCCAGTAAATACATGGAGGACGAGCTAAACCTACACCGGAAGCTTCCCTGGCCCTTCCCTGTGACTGACGAGGGCTGTGAGGTAGCAGAGGGCAGGCACTGGTGTACAATGACTGGGCACTAGCTCTCAATACCACAATTGTTCTAGCTCCTCCCACCCCTCACCCCACAGTTCCCGTCAGATCTGAAACACCAAGCAAACCCTTAGAAAGACAAGCGAGTATGGTTTCTCTGTGTCAATAATGTTTAGGGTGCTTTGAAAGAGTTCTCTTTTAATATTCCCTCTCCTCGAGGGACAAGCGGAAATTGACTGCCAGAGAAGAGCCTTCAGTACGTAAACTCTGTATGGATATGGAGAAGGCACCGAAACTTGCAATCGTGGCCTCAGCTTGATCCCTTGTCTGTGGGGACAGAAAGGGAGTTCCGGGCTCAAACAGCTCCTTGCGGAAAAGATGTGAGCTCCACATAGCTGCATTGCAATGATGAAAGCTGGAAGCGTCCTCTGCCCAGGACCGCGGGGCTGTTGCGGAAGTGCCCTGCCTCTCAGCACTGCGGGCAGCCAGGCTCACGGACGAGCAGCCCACACAATACCACACCTGCGCAAAATGACCTCTAACAGTGCAAACTTCTCGAACCTCTGTCTTCAGAAGTGACGCCTCAGTATGAAAACTGAACCCAGATCATGCTGGGGGTCCCTACAGTAGCAGGTCACTGCTTCCCACTTAAGCAAAATTGGAACAGATACTTTTCAAAAGCATTGGGCTAACTACACACACACAAACGTGTGTGTATATGCAAATATAAATATAAATATATATATGTAAATATATATAACAGAGTTTTGTAGCATCCTTTAATTTTTTTTAACACCTGGCACTAATAATTACATACAAAGAAACTTCAAAATGTCCATGGAAAATTGGATTTAAAAGATAGGCTTATTCTGGCACCCATGCATAATGTCTCCATAATATGCATTTTCCATGAATTTGAACTTTTTTTTTCAAGTCGTCTATTTATTTGAAAGGCACAGGGAAAGAGTGAGAGAGCTCCCATCGTGTGGCTTCTGAATACCCAAGAAGGCCAGGGTTGGATTGGGACTGGGCTGACCCCAAAGCTGGGAACTGGGAACCCAATCCCGGTCTCTGGCGTGGGTGGCGGGAGCCGAGTGACTTGAGCCATCACTGCTGCCTCCCAGGGTCTGCATTGGCAGGAAGCTGGAGTCAGGTGCTGGAGCCGGGAATGGGAGTCAGTGCTCCAAGGAGGGCAGGGCATCATAACTGCGATCTTAATTAGTAGGCTCCATGCCTGCCCCCATGGTAGTTTCTGATAGAGACTCTTCTAAAAGGTCTCTTTGTAAGATAAGGGAAGCTTTCTTGTGTTCATATTTTACTGAGGCTTTTTTTTTTTTCTCCATTAAGTGTGAAAAGGCATTGGCTATTTTCAAAGCTCTAATGAGAGTGATTTCAACAAAGGAATTTTCATGCTACATTGGTTGTACATTTTGGAGAGAAACTGGGGTTGTTCATGAGTGCTTGCATTGTGTAGGATTTTTGTGTCTGTGTTTATGAGTGAGATAGGGGAGTTTACTTCCTTATCAGAAGTCTGTAGGCCTCATCAGATCAGTTGAGCAATTAACAAAATTGAAATGACCAGTTACTTGCAAATCTGGTGAAACGTACCTTAAAAATTACCTTGACTTGGTGAGGTTTCCCAATTCATCTTCGTAAATTACACAAAATCTGGCACTTGCTATTTTCCTTGTATCAGTTTTTCTTTGTTATGGTTCTCAAATATACACATGACGGTATGTGAGCTTTCAAATATACAGACAAAAGAAACTGTTTGTAAGGTTCTTTTTTTTCCTTTTTTTTTTTTTTAAAGATTTATTTATTTGAAAGGCAGAATTACAGAGAGCCAGAGGCAGTGAGACAGAGAAAGAAAGAGGTCTTCCACCTGCTAGTTCACTCCCCAGATAGCTGCAACAGCCAGAGTTATGCTGATCTGAAGTCAGGAGCCAGGAGCTTCTTCTGGGTCTCCCTCGTGGGTGCAGGGGTCCAAGGACTTGGGCCATCTTCTACCGTTTTCCCAGGCCATAGGGGAGAGCTGCATCGGAAATGGAGGGCTGGGACTAGAACCGACACCCATAAGGGATGCTGGCACTGCAGGCAGTGGCTTTACCTGCTGCACCACAGCGCCGGCCCCAGGTTCTCTAATTTTCTTAGAAATCTCTTCTTGCATCTATAGTTAATCCCCTCCTCTCTCCTCCTAAAGCATTTTCACCAGGGGTTTGCCAGTTTTATTCCTCTTTCCAAAAATCTGTATTTTGGCGTTATTGATCCCTGATCTCATTTACTTTTCCTCTGACTTTTATGATGTACTTTCTCCTGCCTTTGGGAAGAGATAACAGTACTGCAGTTTTTCCAACATTTTTTAAGTTGGCTGCTTACATCTTAAATTCTCAACCTTTCATTCTTTCTCATATAAACATTTAAGACAACAGCTCATAGAAAATACTCCTTTCCCTCTAACACTACTTCTGCAGGCCACTGTGTGTGTATGTGTGTGTGTGTTTGAATCTCATTTTCTTAAGATAAACTGAGTTTTATGGAACATTTAAACTTATTAAAAAGTAGATAGAAAAATGCAATTAATCCCTATGTATCTGTAGCTCAGCTCCTGAAAATTATCAACTCACGGCCAAATGTATTTCACCCATACTTTTCCTCAGCACCTCTCTATTCCAAATATTTTGATGCAAATCATAGACTTCTGGATTCATGAATATTTGGGTATATTTCCCCAAAATATCAGAATTTAAACACACATACATATAAAATTGTAATACCATTATCATACCTCAAATGTTACAATAATTTCTTGATACAATTAATTATCCAGTCATTATACAAAGTTTCCTGATTGCCTTATAATTTATATTTGCAATTTGTTTATTCAAACGAGGCTCCGATTTAGTCCATAGATTGTAACTAATGATATGCCTCTTTAATTTTTTTAACAATTTATGTATTTGAAGACGAAGAGGGAGAGAGAAGGAGAGGGGGCGCTTCCATCTGCTGTTAAACTCTCCAAATGCCCACCACAGTCAGGACTGGGTCAGGCCAAAGCCAGGAGCCCAGAACTCAAATCAGGTCTTTCATGAGTGGCAGGGACCAACAACTTGTGCCACCACCTGTTGCCTCCCGAGGTGTGCGTTAGCAGGAAGCGGGAACTGACACAGAACCCAGGCACTCCAATGTGGGATGCCGGCATTTTAAGCAGTGTCATACCCGTTCAACAAAATACCCTCCCCTGATGTCCTTATTCACCTCCACTTTCCCCCTCCATCAGGTTTTTGGCTTTGGTCCCCACCCCCCAGTTAATTCGGTGAACCTGGATGACTGGACTTTGGTCATTGTCCTGTTACCATGTTTTCTGTAGTTTGCTGGTTACATGGATAGCTGGAGCTGGAGGCCTGATCACACACTGTTGATTTTTATGGTGACGCTAATTCATAGGCAGTGGTACATACTATGTGGGGAAGACATGTGAGGCTCTGTGATTCTACCAACCATTGATGACTGTTACCTACATTCACAAGTTCAACAGTGGTTTGACACATTTTAATACTGCAATTCTGTCCTTTTCATATAGTAGTTGGAATTGTTCTATAAAGAAAAACTTTTCCCTGTTAATTATTTGGTGATGACGGGATACTTGTAGTGCACATATAAAGGCAAGAGAAATGATCAATCCCTTCCCTTTATTTTATCAAATTCAGACAATGACATAACGAACTTTGAATAAGTAGCTTAAAAAGTAAATCACATTTGAAAAGATATCCCATGTTTATACGGCTCCCCTCTTAAATAAAAATAAACTTTTGTTACTTTTTATTTTCATTGGTTTTCATTGTCTCCCAATAAAGAAGTGTTAGTCACATTGGTTACCCAATTTATTTAGTAACGTAATTCTGTGTGAGCTTTGAGGTTTTCTAAAAAGCAAATGCAGTGTCCAAAATCAATGTTTTTCATATTATTGATGAAACTGTTCACAAGGACATGCATAAATTTCCAATTTCTCTGACACCCCAAACTCCTCTCTGATCTATCTGCTACCTACCTATCTGGGGCTCCTATGATGACTGACACCTATCACTCAATATGTGAATGAATCTACGTAGCTCCCCTGTTTTCTGGAGCTGTAGGTCTGTTAAGGTCACAGGAGATCCATGGATAGCAGGTGCTTCCACACATGCTATGCCAACTCAGTCCTAGCAGCGACAGGTCCTGAGCAGGCCTCTGCCCACCAGGCATGCTCACCGTGCCAACTCAGCCACCGAGGGAGAGGCCCAAAGCTACCTTTTGTCTGCTTTTAACCTGAACTCTCCTTACTTTACACCCACTCTTTCAACCACTGCTGCCAAAATACACACACTGCACCAGGGGCAGAAGAAACTTCCAAACTGACTCCTCCTCTAGGTTGGAACAATCCTGCCCACAGGGCAATCAGGGTCCTATATGACACACGCAAGATGCAAACCCCTTCTTCCCCTCTTCTTTGATAAATGGCACACTTTGCTTTGCCTTTTGTCCTTCCACAATGCATCCTAGAGATCACTCCAAGGCAGTCTACAGAAATGTTCCTTGTTTCATTTTATAGATGCAGAGCACCCAGTCAGCCTGCTATGGATTTACAAGATCTGATTCAATCAGCCCATCACCGCTTGCCATTTGGACAGTTTCTTCTTTTGTTATTATAGTTAACAGCCAAAGCTAGCCCCGCTCCTTTACTCACATGTGCCAATGCGTATTAGCTCACAGCGATCTTGCCAAGAAGGGTGATTCACAGAGGAGAAACTGAGGTTTTAAGCAGTTAAATAATGCACCAAGGGCCAAGCAACTGCAGGTAGTCGGTTAAGAGGCCTATTTGCTTGCCTGATTCAAGTCCACATGCAGGAACAGAGGAGAGCCAGGTCTGCCCTGACCCCACAAGCCTTGCTCGGCACCAGCTCCCACCCTTCTGCAAACTCCTCAACCAGTCTTCCTCCCTCTTCCCAACAGCTTACAGGCCTCAGCTGGGAGCAGATTTGTCAAACAGCCATGCAGCATTTGGAAAGCTGCCCAGGACATCCCCATACTGACAAAGCAGAGATCCTGCCTCATCTGCATTCGGCCCGAGGCCTCCCCGGATTGCCTTCCCGCTACTGTGTGCCCTGAGAAGCACTCTCTGTTGGGGGAAGGGAGAAGTCTGAGCGGCAGAACGCTGGGCTAGCCTCTCCCTTCTTCAGCCAGGGTACTGCCTCCTCTCTCCTTCTCTCTGTTCTAGAAGGGTCTTGCTCCCCAGCAGCCGCTCTGGGACAGGAGGGTGAGCTGGGGTGTAGCGGGCAGGGGGAGGGCATGTGAAGTGGGTGATGGAGTGTTTGCAAGCACCTGCCTCTACCCCCTAGTCTGGTCTGAATGTGGGTAGAACCAAGACGATGAGCCTGGGGTCCCCCAGGGTGCTGCTGACTGCTGGGGTTAGAAGAGGGCAGCACTCAGTTCAAAGCAGAAACCGCCTAGGACTTAGGAATGGGGGCTTCTCTTCCGTCCTGGAACCAGCGCCGTGGGCACCAGGAAGAAAGCACCTGTCTGCAACAGAGGATTCTTCGTGACAGCAGGCTAGGCAGGGAGAGGGAGGAAGAAAGCTGTATACTTCAGGAGCTCCTGGACAGCCTTAAAAATCAAGTCACGTCAACATTCTGTTTTGGAAGCAAAGAAAGTAATGGTTAATACTTACTGAATGTTTAGGCTAATGACTTTACCTACATAATGCCTGTTAATCCTTATAATAATTCTAAAACACATAATTCCCACTTTATAGATGAGAAAATTGAGGCTAAATTTCACAGATCTACTAAGAGATGGAGTCCTGATTCAGACCTAGATCTTCTGACTGTAAAGACCAGGGACTTACCCAGTGCATTATGCCAGAGCCCCTGTCTGCATTCATTCATTCAAGAATGTTGATTTGATATTTGCATATGCACATGGTATCACAGGGACACAATCAAGAACAAGACAGATATAATCCTTGTCTTCAGCGATCTTATCTTCCAGTGGGGGTGCAGAATGAACAAGCAAATAAGTAAACAATGTGAGTATAGGTTGTAATAAATACTGTGGCTCCCATCTAATATTGAGATTGTTTTAAAGTGAAGTCTCTTTTTCAGTGCCCGGTAATCAGTAGAAGGAAGGAATCCTACATAAACATCTTACATTGAATTTGAAGGGTGTTGTTTTATATTTAGCCATTTTATGTCATCTAGGCTCCTCCCACACCGAGGCAAAACTAGTCTCATTATTATTATTTTTAATATTCCGAATTTCGTATCTCCAAAAGCCAAAGGTAAGTCTAAGAAAATTCATTTCAAATGACCCTGGGTTATATGATCTCTCCCCGTGACTTCCCATACCAGGGAAGTCAAAATGATGCCCTGGGAGGAAGAACTGAAGGGGTGAAGTCACGTTTGTTGGCAAGGAGGGGGTGACTCTGCCCTAGAGCTTGTGGGAGCTGTGTGAAGATCTCCCATGGCAGAAGACAGGATATGTGTCCAACCCACGATTTGAAAGACAAGTCTATCAGATGACAAGCAATGCAACAGTATTATTATATGCTACTATTATCATTGTTCTCCCATGTAGCTAGATTTGAATCTGAGCAATCTTTTCTTTTTATGTTCACAAATACCTGGGAGGAAGGGAGGTGAGAGATGTTAGCATTCCCATCATTTCCTCAACAGAGTCGGAATTAAAAATACCTGCCCCCTACCTGTCTGACTGGCCCCTGGAGCTGAGCTAGATGACTATCTCCAAACTGCTTAGGTTTCCCAGAGATAGGCACTGTGTAAACATAAGCTATTATTACTGTTATCGTAGTATCATTGTGTTATTGTAATTGTGTGGATTCTCCCATAAAGCTGCCTGGGATGGGATCCTAGCCCACACCATCATCTGTCCAGCGCTTTGAGCTGAGATGAAAGGCACGCACATGCTGTCTTGTGTTGTTACCATCATTACTGTGATTATGGTTGCATTTATGGTTATTGAAGAACGAACCAGGCTTTACATTCATCTCAACATCTCTCCAACTTCTTTTCATGTTTCTTGTGTGACTGCAGTGGTGTGCTCTTCCTCATGTGTTGGAAGGCCTGGGGTAAGACAACCGTGGGCTTCCCACATCACCTGGGGCGAAGGGACCCAGGCAGGACCTGTGAGGCTGGGCCTTTCATTCCTGTTCAACCAGAGCCTGGCAGAGGCTACAGAGTTCCCTGCCATCAACAGCCACACTTGGGTACCCGATCCTGGTTCAAGCCAGTTTTGAATGGTTCTTCTTCACACTTGCCACCTTTCGGAGTCATAAATGGCTATTCTCAAAAAAGATTAAAATGGGATTCATCTCAAAAAAGAGGAAGGAAAGAGAGCTATAGGCCCAACAGCACAGCAGAGAATACTTTTATGAGATTAAAGTAGTTGACTCATCACTCAATCTACTAGCTGGTAAGGCTGTACAGTTTAGTTTAGGAGGATATTCATAAATCCAAAGATTGATGCTAGCAGTGATGAAAATGTTATTTTGGAGTTTATGAGTTTGGAATCTGGCTTATTTTATCTCCACTGTATTCTGACAATGTCATTCTCAAAGGTCATTTTCTTCCCATTGTGTTGTGTTTTTCCCCCCAGTGAATTCTGCTATTATTAATATCCTCTCCACTGTGTTTACACATGTGCTAAAAATTATTTCCATCGAAGCCTCCCGCTAAAGGTTGCCATTTTCTTTCATTTTCTCTGGGTAGGGGCCACTGTCATACAACAGGAGCATCTGAAAAGTGCACAATTTAGAAATGTAGGATGCTGGATCCCTTTATCCACTTCCCAGTGCCTACCAGGGCTGAACATCCTCTCGTTCAAATAGGAGGAAACCTCCCCATAGATGAGCCAGCTGTTCCCTCACATTGTTACATCTCTCAGGCTCCAGCCTAATGCTTCAGGCGCATCTTTATAAAACGTGGTAATAACACAGTAATCGTCACTCTCTGACATGCCGTGGTTGGCTCTTGGGATGGGTCTTTCCCATGGTGCTGAGCCTGTCATGGTGGAGAAAATGTTGTTCTCCGATAGGAAGCTGCACATTCCATACTGGAGTGGCAAGGATTGAGTCCTGCCTCCCCTTCCCATTCAGCTTCCTGCTAATGAGCCTGGGAGGCAGCAGGCAATGGCCCAAGTATTCAGATTCCTCTCACTGGTGTAGGAGACCTGGAAGGACTTCCTGGCTCCTGGCTCCTGGCTCCACACTGGCCCAGCTTTAGCTGTTGTGGGTATTTGGGGCATGAACAACTCTTTAGAAGATTCTCTCTCTCTCTCCCTCTTTCTCTCTCTCTCAGTCTCTCTCTTTCTCTCTCTCTGCCTTTCAAATAAATAAATAAATAACCTTTAAAAAAAATACAAGCTCCCATCTGGACCTGTCTTTGCAAAGGCAAGGCTAGCAGGATGCTGAAGAGGACTTGGGGTGATTACCTGCTGCGCACACCTTGACTTTCTATGCCAATAACCTAACGAAAAAGTCACTGGAACTTGACTCGCTGCTTCTCATGCATCTGTGGGCACATTTCATGCGCAGCTACAGGTTGCAGCTGGTCTGGCCGCGGTTTTGTGTGGCTGAGTGCTGAGGCCAGCACTTTATTATCAGGACAGAACAAATCTAGGCTAATGTGCGTGGTATAAAGAATCCCAGGGAGCCTTAGTGCCTCATTCTCTGGCCATTCTTTCCAGTTTTTCTGCTGTTGCACTCCGGATAATTGCAGTTTAATTGGGTGACATGAAATGAAAACTGTGTCCACATTACCCGGGATTATCTCTTTTTCCTGAAGGCTGCCACCAGTTGAAAGGAGCCCATTTATCAGACCACAGAGCCGCGCTCGACTGCTTTTCGGAGCAGGGACGAGTGTGAGAACAGACTGGGAAAAGGAGAAAGGGAGTTGACAGCTAAGAAAAATTATTTCAGTTGTTTATCACGGGGAAAGTTTATCTGATCCTTTACAAAACGATACGGAGGCCAGAGTGTCGAGCCATGAGTAATGAACATTGACCAAGTTTGCTTCCCCAACTGGTCGGGCCCAGCACTGCCTCTCTTTTGTGTGGGCACAGATCAACTTCAAAAGCTTCTTTCAGGCAGCATGAATGCCCTTCATTTTACCAAAAAGAACTTTGTATTGATGGCTGGAGAAAAGGAAGGTTGTTTAAAAAGGAAGGGTAGACAATCGGGACAGAACGAGGCGCTTTCAGTTTCTCTTGTGAGCATGTCGCACCATTCTTCTCATCCGTTTATACATTCCCCGCACAATAATGCCTCTTTGCAGTAATATGTTTCCCCCTTTACACTATTCATATTGAGAAAGCCCTCACATCATGACCGCGGTAATAAATACCATAGAAATGTGAGTATAATGTCAATTTGCATTCTGTGAGGAGATCAAGGTAAACTTAAAGGCCAAAAGAAATATTCCGCTAATGCTCATACATCATTCTCCAGGGCCAGGTACAAGAAGGACCTTGTCACTACCCTGCAAACCTCTTGCGTTGCTTTTGCATTTGTGTGAACATTTTAGCCTAATGCACTGATTATTAAGTAGAAAGAGCAGTCTTTGAAATTATCTATTGCACTCAAATCCCTAGCTGCACAAGGTCTGGGCAGGAGGCGTTTCTATTCAGAGGGAAATACAAGGCTTTCAGCTCAGTAAGCACAGTGTGGTTGAAGGTTACGGAGGATATTGTGCGTTTTTTAAATCAAACTTTTCAAATGAGGGAAAAGCTCATTATCTGTTGCGGTAGCAGTGCACACAGAGTGACATCTGGTGACACCGTCTGATACGTAGGTGCGGCCTTTATCTTTGGAGTCATCCATCAATGGCCAGTTGATATCAGCATAGCCTAAGTGTGCAAAGTGGGAAGTTATCATACGGTGCAAGCGAACAGTTGTCTCAGATATCTGTAAGACATACCTTGTGTTGTTACACATAGATTCAGCGCTCTCTGTAACGTCTGCTGTCCATTTTGATATTGACCTTCAAAAATAAGGCTGTAAATCAATACGGAAGGTCAAGTCGGACATTCTACACATATTATGAATAGGCTGGTCATTCTCTTCAGTGATCATGTCCTGAGCACACAGAACTCAGCTATCTCTAGAACTCCAGGCTTTCTCTTCTCTTGGAGCAGATGTTACATACCAGGAATGTTTCCACAGCAATGACTTCCTGTACGTTTTAAACATTCTCTCCACATTTTCCGATCTGATGGGTAAGTACAGGAGTTTAGAGAGGCAGGCCATTGTAGAATCACCATGGTTTCCTCGAATCTGTCTTTGATGACAGAACAACACTTCGCAAAATTTTTGAATGAAGGATAAGATTCTTGAAAATTATGTTACATTTTGTTAATCTCATTCCATCCCATCCCCTTAAAGGAGTTAAATTCCAGTCTTTTTTTCCTTGTGATTTTTTTTTCTTCTAACATAGGACTGTGTTGTATGTTACTAAATGTATTCCCAAGGACCTCTCTATTTTCACTGCCATTTTAAAAAAACATTTATTTAACTATTTTAAAGTCAGAAAGAGAGAGGAGAGAGCAGAGAGAGAGAGAGAGAGAGAGAAAGATGAGAGATATTCTATTCATTGGTTCATCCCCCAAATGGCTGCAGGCCCAGGGTTGGGCCGGGCTGAAGCCAGAAGCCTGGAATTCCATCCAGGTCTCCCAAATAGATGGCAGGAGCCCAAGTAGTCAGGACATCATCTGCTGTTTTCCCGGGGGTGTTAGCAGGGAGTTGGATCAGAAGCAGAGCTGCTGGGACGCTAACCAGCGCTCTGATACAAGATGCTGGCATCATATGTAGAGGCTTCACCCTCTGCACCACAGGGCTAGTTCCTGTCACTGCCTTTTCTTTCCATTTGAATTATTATTCCATTATATTTATTTTGAGTAATGTGTAGTTTATTCAGAAAGAAGAAGAATCAAAAAGAAAGAAATTGCTTATAGTTTTTGCCAAAAACTCTAGTACAAAACTAACTTGAAGTCTTACATATACAAGAAGTCTTCAAAAAGTTCAGGGAAGATGTCTTATGAAACATTATGCACGAATTTAAAAATTTTATTGCACCAAAATAAACTGATTTTTTAATTCCACTGTCTGTGAACTTTTCAAAAATTTATTTATTTGAAAGGCACACAGAAAGAAACAGAGTTCCCGTCTACTGGTTCACTCTCCAAATGCCCACAACAGCTGGGTCTGGGCCAAGCTGAAGCCAGGATCCTGGAATTCAATCCTTGTCTCCTACATGGTGGCAGAGACGTAAGTACTTGAGCCATCACCTGCTGCCTCTCGGGGTGCGCCTTAGTAGGAAGCTGAGACCAGAGGCAAAGCCATGAGAGAAACTCTGGCACTCTGAGCGGATGCAGGCATTCCAACCGCTTCTTAACGGCTGCGTCAAATGCCCACCCTCCATGAACCTTTTGAAGTACTCTAGCCTATTGAAGAAGATTCGGATGTCCTGGGAATTTGATGGAGCCTCTTCATGTCTTGGGAGAGCTGACCCCACTACATGCTGCTGTCATCTCAATTTTAAAATTGTGTTTATAACCTTGCTTATAAAAAGGAACTAGTAACCCACATGCCACACTTGCAGCCAAAACTCAGAGCAAGAAAGTTCGGCTTTAGAGAAATATTCAAAGGGTCCATTCACTTCTTTCCAAATACAGAAGAAACTGTGCCTGCAGGACTCATTTTTGTGCCCATGGCAGAAACGACACCCGTGGGCAGACAGAACCCAAGGCGGACTGATTTATAAAAGCCTCTGGATAAACACTTCGGAGTCGCAAACCTGTTCGTTGAAACCCGCAGCCTTCCTCCCCAGATGCAAGGAAGACATCATGGATTAGGCTTACAACAAGCACTGCAATGCTTTGCTTTGCCTTAGCTGTGACAATTCCAGCTGTATGTTCGAATATATTTATTCTCTGAAAAACAGGCTCGTGAGGATGTCGTGCAGACTGACAGCACGTGCATTTGCTGTCCAGCAAAGGCAGCGGCAAGAATAAGCTACATGCAGAGCCCAGACCTGGGATACAGACTTCCAGTCTGCAGGGACCTGGAAGGAAAAACAAAAGAAAAGTCACAACAAAGCAAATGGGTAATAAACCCAGGAACCTGGATGAGAGAGGAATCAGGAGCTCTGTCCACCCATTCAGTGCCCAACTGAGAAACCAGGAGTAGAACGCAAATCCTATCTGATGACTCTAGATAGGAGACCAGCATGTAGTTTCAAGCAACTACAAGATAGTAATTGTCTGAGATATTACCTGGTGGTCTAGGAAGTCACTCCAAAGGGTCCCCTAGGGGAAACAGACCCCATCTACCATTACAGTAAAACTATGCCAAGTGGCATCCCTTAAAAAATGCTGATAATGAAACAAAAAGTGCTCTCATAATATTAGCTAACATTTACTGAATAGCACCCTAGGCTAAGCACTGCACTTGTGTTACTATTGCATAACAACCCTAAGTCATAGATATTAGAGATTAGCCCATAACAGGATGCCAGGGTTCAGTTGTGTGGCCCCAAATTCCGTTGAAGTTCTAACCCCCAGTACCTCAGAAGGGGACTTTGTCTGGTTGTCTGCAGGTGACTTTGATTAACATAAGGTCACAGTGGAGGAGTGGGTGCTCCTAATCCAATATAGCTAGTGTTCTTATAAGAAGGAGGGAGAAAGAAATTATGGGATATGTACTCTATAGAATACTATACAGCAGTAAAAAAAAAAAAAACTGAAATCCGGTTATTTGCAACAAAATGGAGGAATCTGGAAAACATCCTGCTGAGTGAAATAAGCCAGTCCCAAAGGGACAAATATCATATGTCCTCCCTGATCGGTGACAACTAACCAAGCACCAAAAAGGAAACCTGTTAAAGTGAAATGGACACTATGAGAAACGGTGACTTGATCAGCCCTTGCCCTGACTGTTGATGAACAAATTAATACTTTATCCCTCTTAGTATTTTTTTGTTTGTTCTACTTAATACTTTTAGTGAATTATTTAATCAATACACAGTTATTCTTAAGTGTTGAAACTTAACTGAAAAGTGATCCCTGTTAAATATAAGAGTGGGATTAAGAGGCGGCGCCGCGGCTCACTGGGTGAATCCTCCACCTTGTGGCACCAGCACACCGGGTTCTAGTCCTGGTCGGGGCGCCAGATTCTGTCCCGGTTGCCCTTCTTCCAGGCCAGCTCTCTGCTGTGGCCAGGGAGTGCAGTGAGGATGGCCCAAGTGCTTGGACCCTGCACCCCATGGGAGACCAGGAGAAGTATCTGGCTCCTGCCATCGGATCAGCGCGGTGCGCCGGCCGCGGCGGCCATTGAAGGGTGAACCAACGGCAAAGGAAGACCTTTCTCTGTCTCTCTCTCTCACTGTCCACTCTGCCTGTCCAAAAAAAAAAAAAAAAAAAGAGTGGGAATAAGAGAGGAAAGAGATGTACAATTTGGGACATGCTCAATTGGACTTGCCCCAAATGGTATTGTTAGAAACATACCAGGGGATTCCAATTCAATCCCATCAAGGTGGCATGTACCAATGCCATCTCACTAGTCCAAGTGATCAATTTCTGTTCACAATTGATCATAATGATAGGACTAAGAGTCACAGGGATCACATAAACAAGACTAGTGTCTGCAAATACTAACCGATAGAATAAAAATGGGAGAGAACGATCCAACATGGGAAGCAGGATACACAGCAGACCCATAGAATGGCAGATGTCCTAAACAGCACTCTGGCCTCAGAATCACCCCTTAAGGCATTCGGATCAGGCTACAAAGCCCATGAGAGTATTACAGGCATGGAAAGCTGGAAAGCCAAGACACTCTGGCAAAAAAAAAAAAAAAAAAAAAAAAAAATGACCTAAATGAAAGATCTCCGTGAGTGAGATCCCAGTAGAAAAAACAGGTCATCAAAGAAGGAGGTACCTTTCTCTGAAGGGAGGAGAGAACTTCCACTTTGACTATGACCTTTTCTAAATATGATCAGAGTCGGTGAACTCAAAAGGCTTCCATAGCCTTGGAAGCTCATGACAAGAGCCTAGGGTGATTACTGATGCCATAAACAAGAGTGTCAATTTGTTAAGTCAACAACAGAGTCACTGTGCACTTACTCCTCATGTAGGATCTCTGTCCTTAATGTGCTGTACATTGTGATTTAATGCTATAACTAGTACTCAAACAGTATTTTTCACTTTGTGTTTCTAAGTGCGTGCAAACTGTTGAAATCTTTACTTAATATATACTAAACTGATCTTCTGTATATAGAGAGAATTGAAAATGAATCTTGATGTGAATGGAAGGGGAGAGGGAATGGGAAAGGGGAGGGTTGCGGGTGGGAGGGAATTATGGGGGGGAAGCCATTGTAATCTATAAGCTGTACTTTGGAAATTTATATTCATTAACTAAAAGTTAAAAAATAAAAAAATAAAAAAAGAAGAAGGGAGCCTGGACATAGGCCTATGCACACACAAAGGGACCTGAGAAGATGAAAACAGGTTTTATGCAATGCTTCCACAAGCCAAGGAATGGCAAAGACCACCAGCAAACCACCCAAAGTTAGAGGAAGGCTATACAGATGGTCCCTTCCACTGCCCAGAAAGAACCTACCCAGGCAAGCCCTGGAGATTGGACTTTGGTCTCTGAAAGATTCTGAGACAACACAATCCCCTTGTTGAAGCCACCCAGGTGCTGGGTTTGGAACTTGACCTCAAGCCCTGTGGCTTGGGTCATGCCCTCTCTGGCACTGTTTGTGCAGTTCTGAGCAGCTGCATTGAGTAAGCTCCGATGGCATTTCATCATGAAACCCAATGAGACACTGTAAGAGAAGGAGTTCTTCACTATGACTTGAGATCATAGAATGTGAGAGCTCACAGGGATCCTCAAGATACTCTAGGGTCGTAGTTTTCAAACTGTGTTCCATAGAACGTTAGGGGTTCCCTTGGGGTGTCTCAAGGGTTCCTGCAACACCAAACAGGGAGAGCAGGTGAGTCTCCGGAACTCCACTCCTTTTTTACCCTCATCTCTATGCTTTTATGTGCTTTGTACTTTGGACTTTTCCACACAAATTTGTTTCAAAGAAGGGCTTTACTGCTTAAAAATGAAAAAGAAAATTGGTTTAGTCGGAATTTATAACTTTACTGAGAAGACTGAGGTCCATAAAGACCAGGTGACATTCTCAATGTTGGAAGTGACATTGGTTGAACGGGTATAGAAGTTGCTTCCATTCTGCTACACCTTACTGCTCGCTGAGGTGGTAAAATGGGGAGAACTACCAGAAAGTGCAGCATCTTAGGAGGTAAGATTGACCTTGCTGTCAAATGGTCCTTTGGGTGGGTCTTCAACCATTCCCATAGGTAAAAAGGAGACAAGGGTCCCCAGCTTCCATGAGAGCTCACCTAGTAACTCCCCTCATACCCACACATACAGAGAAGTATGGCTCTGCAATGGCAATTCATTCGTGTACAAGCTTAGATTCCAGATGTTTCTGTGCTCCTAGCCCAGGTTGCAGCACTTTGTGTAATAGGGTTCTCTCTGTCTGACCAATTGTGGGCTCTCTGGATATTTGAGAGTTTTTTATTTATTTTTTATTTTTTTATTCAGTCATCCTGCAGAGTCGGGGAAACTGATAATACACAGATGATAACAAGAAAAATAATAAATGACGTCTAGAAAAGGAGGTTGTCCTTTCAAATCTCAGATTCCAAGGTGACCTAAGGTGATACTGCTTCCTCTCAAATTTCATTTTCATTTACTTATTCACAAGGGACTAAGAAAGCTCCTTTGGGGATGGAGGACACTTACGTCCCACCCATAGTTAAGGGACAGACATACAAACACCATGGACTTGAGGAGGGAGAGTAGACAGAAGCCAGACTCTACACATAGAGAAGGAGTGGGGTGGAGTGAGGTGTGGTGAGTGGCAGGTCTAGACAGGGGTTATCATCTCTGTATGTTGTTACTGTCGTGAACAAACTTGTTCATCTGCATTGGAAGAGTTGATTCACTAAGCCCTTTCGTGTGTTGGGCCCAAGCTATCCATAAGATCATCTTTCTTCTACCAACAGTGATGAACTGAATAAGCAGTGTCTTCCCTCTCTCCCTTCCCAATAGACTACCAAGTGGTTGTAGCACTGCCAAGGTCAAGAACATCATCAGTCTCTGGAAATTCTCTGATCTCAAAGGCGGTTTATGCTCAGATGGGGACTTATGCTAACGTAGAAATGCCACTATTAGTTAGAGACAACAACTACTCCTGATAAGTCCTTTAAAATGTAGGGGCTAAAGTCATCTATTGTGCGGTCCTTTCTGAGAACAGAGAAGGGGGGTGTTTGCTTTCCAACTTCACGAGATGATCACTGGCCAACACAAATTGGCAGGTGTCCCCCTTGAAGACAGAGGCCAGCACCAGCTCACCTGGCATGGGGGCTGCACCAGCTCAGTCAGGAGGTACTGATTCTAGCTTTGATAGCCCCGAGGTAGTGGTGATGTTATTTGGTCAGAACCCCAGCTTGGCAAAAAAAAATCAGTCCATGGATTCAAGAAAACATGTAAAGGACCTCTTGCCAACCAGCAGAAGTGTTTGGAGGAAGGTGATACCCAGGGAATAGTGTTTCCTTCCCATGTAGTCCAGAGATCAGTTCTATGGGGATTGGATGTTCCAGTTGAGATGACGATACTTACACATAGAGGCCAGTGGAGCAGGGAGCATTTGGGTTATTGCTTACTGTTGCTTTCAATTGCTTTGATGACAGAACAACCTGCTCCTTCAAAACCCAATTCCCAAAACCTTACTGAGAAGACCACAGTCCGTTCTTCTTCCCATAAGCTCTCAGCCTTTCGAAAAGTGAGTTCTGGCCTGCACTACACTTCGGCAGGCTCAACATAAATGAATATTCTCCTTTCTTCCCAAATGCCATTGTGATAACAACAAGGAAGAACAAAACTGAATAAATGAACTTCAGAGAAGAGGAAAGAAGGCCTGAGCGGGAGAGAAAGGCTGAGGGCTTTCTGGAACACGGTATGGAAAAAGGAATGGCAGTGAGTGTGGATCTGAAGTGGGAGAGCCCTGCCTTCTCCCAGAGGAGCAGTGGGGTGGGAGACCTCTTACTGGGTGGGCCCAAGAGAGCAAGAGTGAACGGAAATGGGCAGAGATGGAAGTGTTCTGGAACATTTACATGCGCCCTTCTTCCTCCACCCTCACCCCACAAATGTGGGCAGGACCTTCCGTCTCAGGCTGAAATCGGATGGTGACTCTGTAAAGAAATGGTTCCTTTGGGAGCCCTAGGGAGCTGAGTGTGGCTTGGGTATGCAGAGCTAGGACCTCTTTACTCTGGCACAATAAAGAGAGATGTTTTGCCATGTTTCACAAGGGATCCTATAGTTGGCATGTTCTACTGTACACGTTCCTTAGACTCAACTCTCTTTCAGCAGGGGGAGATCTACCCATATCTGGAAGCCACCCACACAGGCATATTTCTCAGGAGACTGTGCTCATGTGACAGAAGCAGGCTAAGACACTGTACCAAGACACCTGGAAAGTACTCAAGTACTTCAGAAACATGAAAGTTCACGTCACTATCCAGCAGTCATCCAGCCGGTGTTGGCTCTTCTCAGACAGTCGTTCAGGGAGGGTAGTTCATGGTCATCACCAACCCACAGTGTCTGGGGGATACAGTTAGGGAGGAGTCAGGCTCATGCTGTCAAAAAGTCTTCCAGGACTGGTGTCATGGCACAGCAGGTTAAGCCACTCCTGTGATGCCAGCATCCCATGTGAGCACCTGTTGGAGTGCTGGCTGCTCCACTTCCAAACCAGCTCCCTGCTAATGTACCTGGGAAAGCAGTGCAAGATTGCCCAAGAAGTTGGACTGCTGCCACCCACATTGGAGACCCGGATGGAGTTCCAGGCTCCTGGCTTCGGCCCGACCCAGCCCTGGCTTAGGGAGTGAACCAGCAGATGGAAGATCTTGTTCTCTTTGTGCCTCTCCCCTTTCTCCATAACTCTGTCTTTTGGATAAATAAATATTTTTTAAAAAAGCCTTCCTGGAAGGGGCTCATTGCCTTGGCTAGGATATCTAACTGCAAGTGTATCTGGGAAATAAGGTCTAGCCACAAATCAGCAAGAAGAGGAGCAGATTTTGGGGGAATCTGGCAGGCTCTGTTCAAATGCCACAAAAAACCACCAGAGATTTGACAATAAACAGTAGCACCAGAAAGAAGGAACAAGATAGAAAAAGAGAACAGTTCACCTCAGAGCTTACTTAGTAAACATAAGACAAGCTTCAAAAATTCAGTGTAGGGGCTGGCATTGTGGCAAAGCTGGCAAAACTGCTGCTTGTGATGCCAGAATCCCATATGGGCACTGGTCCATGTCTCAGTTGCTCCACTTCCAATCCAGCTCCTGCTAATGGCTTGTGGAAAGCAGTGGAAGATGGTCCAAGTGTTTGGCCCCCTGCTACCCACATGGGAGACCAAGATGAAGCTCCTGGCTCTTGGCCTCAGCCTGGTCTTTGAAGCCATCTGGGGAGTGAACCAGTGGATGGAAGATCTCTCTTCTCTGTCTCTTCCTTTTGCTCTGTAACTCTGACTTTCAAATAAATAAATACACCTTTTTTAAAAATTCAATGTAGAGTTTACAAAACATATTGCATCGGGGTAGGCATTTGGCCTGGCAATTAAGACATCAGTTAAGATGCGTGTGTCCCACATTGGAGTACCTGCATCTGATACCCAGCGCCAGCTCCTGACTCCAGCTTCCTGCTAATGTAGGCCCTGGAAGACAGCAAGAAATGGCTTAAGTAATTGAGTTATTGCTGCCGATGTGGGAAACCTGGATTGAGTTCACAGCTCCCAAGTTTGGCCTCAGCCCAGTTGTGGGTATTTGGGGAGTGAACCAGGAGATGGGAGCTCTCTATCTCTGCTTCTGTGTCTCTCTCTCTTGCTGCCTCTCAAATAATAATAATAATAATAATAATAACATCCATTAAGATAGCTACTATATAAAGAATCCAAAGAACAGACAAGAGTCATAAAGTATGGCTAAATTTCAAAAATTCAATAGGGTGGATGATAAAGTTGGCTGTTGGCTTTCAATTTTTAAAATAAACCTGCAGAAAAACCCAGACTTAATTATAGTTCAAGAATGCAGTATAAAAGTAATGAAAGTTGTAGGTACAGAGAAAGAAAAGTTCAGGAATTTGTGGTGGGTTTTAGATTCCTCAAATTACAAAAACGAGGTCAAGACATGCAGTCTGAATCCAGTGGCTCAAAAAAAAAAAAAAAATCACAGGAACTAAGCCCTTTATTTTAATTGATAAAATAAAGTCCTGAACTGAAAACAAATATGTGAGGTTGGAAGGAGGTGGAGAGAGAAGTAATTCTGGTGAGTTCTCAATCAACTGACAAGGCTTTAGAGCTCACATGTCAGGAACAAGGTGTAATTAAGTTATCTGGAGAGGTGGAGGTGACCACTCAGAAGAAACAGAGGAGAGTGGGGGTTGAAAGTGGTTACCCCTGGCAAGTGGGACTGAAATACAAAGGGGATGAATGTGTGGCTTTTTATTCGATGCCTTTGGATCTTTTAATTTTCATTGTCATACATGAAGGCAATTTTAATGTGAAAAAGTTGAAATCCAAGTAGTTTTCTCCAAATTTGCATTATCCATGAAGTTTTTGAAGACTTTTCATATTTCTTGCACTGGATAAGATTTGGAAGGATACAAACTGCTAACAGTGCTTACGCTTGGCCTAGCGTTGAAGTGAGGGATGTGGGGGCAGGGCCCTGGGAAAGGATGGGGCATTTTCACATTGTTTGCTTCATTTACCTGCCTCAATTATATTTTTACAATAACAACTAATAATTTTATATTAAACTATCTTATTAAAATTGTGAATTTCACCCTCCCCACATTTCAGAAGGTTTATAAGGGGAATAGGTCTCTACACTCAACAGTCTACAAATAACAAGGCTACAGACAGTCTGTCTGCAATTCCGTCTTGGGCGTTGTGAACTATAACTTAACCACAAACTGTATCTTTTTTTGTAAAGAAAGGACTCTCAAAAAGAATACTCAGTCTAACTTCCTGTAGGCACACTTTACAATTTTAATTGATTAGTTTTGCCAATATAGCTTATTGCGTTATTATGTCCTATAAAATCTCTCCAGGTGTACACTGTTCTTTTTAGATGCTCAAGGACATTTAGGATAAGGTTTGGAAAGAATTGTGTTTAAAGCCCAACATGACTAATTTTTTCACGTTGTTAACTTTTAACAATTTATTTCAAGCTGTGATGTGTATGAACAAAATTGAATGCCAGAGGGCCAGCTTTTATGGTTCTTGTTTTAATAATCATATGGTAATGTTTTTATTAATACCAGCTTTGTAACTGAAGCCGTGACTTGGACTGATTTAGTTTAATGACCATACGACTTCCACAGATATCAGGATCTACCTTAGGCCAGAAAAAGATTGGAGAGTTCAGAAGCTGCAGGAAGCAATAACACATCTTATTCACTGAGAAATGTTTCTTGCTTGTTAGCAAATAAATATTGTTTCGATTTTACAGATGTCAAAAGTTGGTGAGGTCATGTGACTCTCCACTTCACTACCTGGAATTTTCTAAGGGCAAGTAAGGGTGGGAGGAGGCCTGCTTATCTCCCAGGTGCTAGCACCATGGGCATTCAATGAATATTTGTTCATTAAATGCATGCATATACAAGGGGCCATCAAAAAGTTCATGGAAAATTCATACTATGAGCATGTCCCAAATTGTACATCTCTTCCCTCTCTTATTCCCACTCATATTTAACAGGGATCTTTTTTTTTCAGTTAAGTTTCAACACTTAAGAATAACTGTGTATTAATTACAGAATTCAACCAATAGTATTAAGTAGAACAAACAAAAAAAATACTAGGAGGGATAAAGTATTAAGTTGTTCATCAACAGTCAGGGAAAGGGCTGATCAAGTCACCATTTCTCATAGTGTCCATTTCACTTTAACAGGTTTCCTTTTTGGTGCTCGGTTAGTTGTCACCGATCAGGGAGAACATATGATATTTGTCCCTTTGGGATTGGCTTATTTCACTCAGCATGATGTTTTCCAGATTCCTCCATCTTGTTGCAAATGACCAGGTTTCATTGTTTTTGACTGCTGTATAGTATTCTATAGAGTACATGTCCCATAGTTTCTTTATCCAGTCTACTGTTGATGGGCATTTGGGTTGGTTCCAGGTCTTAGCTATTGTGAATTGAACAATAAACATTAAGGTGCAGTCTGCTTTTTTGTTTGCCAATTTAATTTCCTTTGGGTAAATTCCAAGGAGTGGTATGGCTGGGTTGTATGGTAGGGTTATATTCAGGTTTCTGAGGAATCTCCAGACTGACTTTCATAGTGGCTTTACCAGTTCACATTCCCACCAACAGTGGTTAGTGTCCCTTTTTCCCCACATCCTCTCCAGCATCTGTTGTTGGTAGATTTCTGAATGTGAGCCATTCTAACCAGGGTGAGGTGAAACCTCATTGTGGTTTTGATTTGCATTTCCCTGATTGCTAGTGAATTTGAACATTTTTTTCATGTGTCTGTTGGCCATTTGGATTTCCTCTTTTGAAAAATGTCTATTGAGGTCCTTGGCCCATCTCTTAAGTGGGTTGTTAGTTTTGATGTTGTGAAGTTTCTTGATCTCTTTGTATATTCTGGTTATTAATCCTTTATCTGTAGCATAGTTTGCAAATATTTTTTCCCATTCTGTTGGTTGCCTCTTCACTTGTCTGACTGTTTCTTTTGAAGTACAGAAACTTCTCAATTTGATGCAATTCCAATAGTTAATTTTGGCTTTGACTGCCTGCGCCTCTAGGGTCTTTTCCAGGAAGTCTTTGCTGGTGCCAATATCTTGAAGGGTTTCTCCAATGTTCTCTAATAATTTGATGTTGTCAGATCATAGATTTAGGTCTTTGATCCATGCTGAGTGGATTTTTGTGTAAGGTGTAAGGTAGGGGTCTTGCTTCATGCTTCTGCACGTGGAGATCCAGTTTTCCCAGCACAATTTATTGAATAACCTATAGAATAAAAGCCGGAGAGAACGATCCAACATGGGAAGTGGCATACACAGCAGACCCATAGAATGGCTGATGTCCTAAACAGCACTCTGGCCTCAGAATCAGCCCTTAAGGCATTCGGATCAGGCTACAAAGCCCATGAGAGTATTACAGGCATGGAAAGCCAAGACACTCTGGCAAAAAGAAAAAAGATCTAAATGAAAGATCTCCACTAGTGAAATCCCAGTGGAAAGAACAGGTCATCAAAGAAGGAGGTACCTTTCTCTGAAGAGAGGAGAGAACTTCCACTCTGACTATGACCTTGTCTAAATATGATCAGAGTTGATGAACTCAGGGGGCTTCCATAGCCTTGGCAACTCATGACAAGAGCCTAGGGTGATTACTGATGCCATAAACAAGAGTGTCAATTTGTAAAGTCGACAACAGGAGTCACTGTGCACTTACTCCTCATGTAGGATCTCTGTCCTTAATGTGCTGTACATTGAGATTTAATGCTATAACTAGTACTCAAACGGTATTTTTCACTTTGTGTTTCTAAGTGGGTGCAAACTGTTGAAATCTTTACTTAATATATACTAAACTGATCTTCTGTATATAAAGAGAATCGAAAATGAATCTTGATGTGAATGGAAGGGGAGAAGGAATGGGAAAGGGAAGGGTTGTGGGTGGGAGGGAAGTTATGGGTGGGAAGCCATTGTAATCCATAAGCTGTACTTTGGAAATTTATATTCATTAAATAAAAGTTAAACAAAAGAAGCTGCAAAAACAAAAAAAAATTCATACTATGAAATAACCTTGCAGGGCTTCCAAATTTTTCTTACTCCAAAGTAAATCTATCTCTTAATTGCATTTTCTGTGAACTTTTCAACTACCCTCCTTTGGATGAATTGATGAATAAGGCTTCAGATAGATTTTGATTTTCAAAGTTCTCTTGTGGTTGTCTGTGTAAAAGTCCAAACTACCCTTCCCATCACAACCATCAGATTATCAAAGCAGAATCTTCAAGGTATAAGGCCTCCAAAAGCGAAGACTGGGCCCAGAAGGCTTATTTTCCAGTACTTTTTTAAAAGATTTTATTTATTTATTTGAGAGGTAGAATTACAGACAGTGAGAGGGAGAGACAGAGAGAAAGGTCTTCCTTCCGTTGGTTCACTCCCCAAATGACCGCAACGGCCAGAGCTGCCTCCATCTGAAGCCAGGAGCCAGGTGCTTCTTCCTGGTCTCCTATGCAGGTGTAGGGGCCCAAGCACTTGGGCCACCCTCCACTGCCCTCCCGGGCCATAGCTGAGAACTGGATTGGAAGAGGAGCAACCGGGACTAAAACCGACGCCCACATGGGATGCCAGCACCACAGGCGGAGGATTAACCTACTGCACCACAGCGCTGTTCCCATTTTCCAGTTTTGATCAAAGGAAGCCACAGGGATGGCTTCCTCTATGAGTGGCATTTATGCCAAATAGATTTCATATGATGAACAATCCATTCTTAAATATGCAAATTGATATCAAATTTCAGACTGTAGATAGGCACCATGGAATCCACAAAATGAAGACACCATGATTTACAGGAAGAAGTGTATTTATTTAATTTTTAAAAATATTTTTTGACAAATAGAGTTAGACAGTGAGAGAGAGAGACAGAGAGAAAGGTCTTCCTTTTTTGTTGGTTCACCCCCCAAATGGCCGCTACGGCCGGTGCACTGTGCCAATCCGAAGCCAGGAGCCAGGTGCTTCCTCCTGGTCTCCCATGCGGGTGCAGGGCCCAAGCACTTGGGCCATCCTCCACTTCCTTCCCGGGCCACGGCAGAGAACTGGACTGGAAGAGGAGCAACCGGGACGGAATCCGGCACCCCGACCGGGACTAGAACCCGGTACCCCGACCGGGACTAGAACCTGGTGTGCCAGCTCTGCAGTCGGAGGATTAGCCTAGTGATCTGTGGCGCCGGCCAGAAGAAGTGTATTTAAATCATAAAATCTCTTGAAGTGAAATCATATGGCCCACCAAACAGATTTTATCAAGGGGTAGACTCAGTAGAAATGATGGGCTGACTGATGGGCAAGATAAATGTGAGACATGGCTGGCCAGTTTATTGAATTTGAATATTTGGGGCGGCGCTGTGGTGCAGTAGATTAATCCTCTGCCTGCGGTGCTGGCATCCCATATGGGCACCAGTTCTAGTCTTGGTTGCTCCATTTCCAATCCAGCTCTCTGCTGTGGCCTGGGAAAGCAGTGGAGGATGGTCCAAGTCCTTGTGCCCCAGCACGCACATGGGAGACCGGGAGGAAGTCCTGACTCCTGGCTTTGGATCAGCGCAGCTGTGGCTGTTGCGGCCATCTGGGGAGTGAGCCAGCAGAGGGAAGCCCTCTCTCTCTCTGCCTCTCACTGTCTATGACTCTACCTCTCAAATAAATAGATAAAATTAAAAAAAAAAAAAAAGAATTTGGATGTTCATGAGGATTTTCTTCCAGCCCTCCCTTCAAGAACTTGCCCCCAAGGGAATTCTCTGCCGGCGTGCTATCTGTGAACCTCTGCGTTTGGCATTGAGATTTTTTTTTTTTTTTTGACAGGCAGAGTGGACAGTGAGAGAGAGAGAGAGACAGAGAGAAAGGTCTTCCTTTGCCGTTGGTTCACCCTCCAATGGCCGCTGCAGCCGGCGCGCTGCAGCCGGCGCACCGCGCTGATCCGATGGCAGGAGCCAGGTACTTTTCCTGGTCTCCCATGGGGTGCAGGGCCCAAGCACTTGGGCCATCGTCCACTGCACTCCCTGGCCACGCCCCGACTGGGACTAGAACCCGGTGTGCCGGCGCCGCAAAGTGGAGGATTAACCTAGTGAGCCGCGGTGCCTGCCCGGCATTGAGATTTTTAAGAGAGTGGCACTAAGACAAATACAACTCCTCTTCAGCCGCCATTTCCCCAGCAGGAGCACTGACGACCTCTCCTGCTGTCCCAGGGACTCTGAAAGCCTTGACAGAACCACAAACCCCTTTCTGCACATTTTGGAGAGGAGAGATGCTGTCCTGGGACTTCCTTTGTGGGAACCTCAGACTTTCCACTAGGCTTCTTTAGGTCTCCAATGAGAACATGGCGACCCAAGCCCTCTCTTGAAGGGACTTCTGGTTTCCATAGCCTGTGAGCGTGCTGTATTAGAGGCAGACCTTGGAGAGAAATATTGGATCCATGGGAAGTGCTTTGGATTGTATTCCAAGGTAATGCCCCTTCGTCACCATCTCTTCCCCCCAGTTAATCTGTTAATGGGTATCTCCATCTATGCAGAGGCTCCCTGGCTCGGCTCTGGAGATGCTCAGAGAAGCCACACCCTTAAATGTAATGCAAAGTGCTATTAAATTAATTATAGCATTTATTATAGAGCTATTTACAAGACGAAGTCCTGCAACATAAAACATTAAAGAAACATAAGTATGCAAAAATGGAAGGAGAGAGTAAGCTATCTAATCCAAGGCACTTGACTAAGCAGTTGGCTGTGAGAGCGGTTGGAGAGGTTTATCCAAATGAGCACAGAGACAGAGCCGCTCCTTGGGAAAAGGCAGGCGTCTTGGGATCCAGGTGCTTGCTGCTGTCTCTTAGTAGCTTGTTTTCTCTTTGTTTTAACCATAACTAAAAATACGTTTTTCTTTAACAGAATGGAGCCTTCACATGGAATCATTTTAATTGCCAATCATTTGTATCTCTCCAAACATAGATGAAGGATAGCACTAAGTGTTAGAACTGTGATAGCATCTTAGAGCACAGAATAGATACCACCCTTTCCCATCCTTCCATGGAAAAGCAATGCTGCCGGCTACACTGCAGTGCTTCCTTTAACAACTCCCGTAATTTGCATGGTTTGTAGAATGGTGAGGCTTTTTGTTGGACCATTGACTATGTCTTACTTCCATATCCCAAACCCTCAAGACAGTATGTGTAGATTTTATTATTTTAATTCACCCACAAAGGGACTGTGATCTCTTTCAATTATTAGGGCTTCTCAAAGGGTCTCCAGTTCACCTTTCTTCCAATTTTGATACCATTCAGTCATTTATTCAAAAGGCTACAACTTCATCCTTTCAATAGTCCACGTAAAAAACCAAGGGTCATCCTTGATCCCCTCTTTTTTATTTTTATATCCCACGCAAAACTAATCAAAGAATTCTATTGGGCTTACCCTCAGAATATCCAAAAATATATGGACACGTTGCTTAAATATTCTGAAGTTTCAGTTTTCCCATCCACAGTGTTGTGATGATAGTGTTCTATCCACCCCACAGAGTTGTTGGGGTGATTAAACATCACGGAAGTACTACAAGGTGTCACATAAATACTCATTAAGTATTAACAACAAGTCTGTCACCAGAACTAGGTTTACATGGCAAATAAAGTTGCATGTGTCATACTTTTGTGGGACACTGAAAAATTCAGAGAAATAGCAAGAAAGAGCTACCCATGAATCATCAGCTGACAAAAGAAAAGTTAATTTGGTAGAGAGCATGAAAAAAAATGCAATGCTATTTCAACCTTGGAAAATAAAATTACTAGAGAGAAAAATATATATTCTTTTTTTTAAAAAATTATTTACTTATTTGAAAGGCAGAGCTACAGACAGAGAGAAGGAGAGACAGAGAGAGAGGTCTTCCTTCTGTTGGTTTATTCTCCAAATGGCCACAATGGCTGGAGCGGGGCCAGGCTGAAGCCAGGAGCCAGGAGCCTCTTCCAGTTCTCCCGTGTGAGTGCAGGAGCCCAAGGACTTGGGCCATCTACCACTGATTTCCCAGCCCATCAGCAGAGAGTTGGATTGGAAGAGGAGCAGCCAGGACTCAAATTGGTATGTGATGCCAGTGTTGCAGGTGGAGGCTTAACCTACTGTGCACAGCACCAGCCCTGAAATGCATGCTCTTAAAAAGAAAAATGAACAAAACTTTAAAAATGATGTTGATTGCCAGGTATTTGCTTGTCTAAGCAAGGAACATTCATGGAAAAGCCTAGTTTTAATAATTTAATAAAAGGATATATCAAAGATCTAAGCATGTCTCATCACCTGAATTATCAATTATTCTGGAAAATTCTATTTCTCAACATTTCCAGAATTTTTATAAAGAATATTTTTAAACTTTAACTCAGGAAAGGATTATTTAAAATATTTAATGAAAAGGTAATGTCAGCTTGATATTTGTTAGTTAATAAAAGCATTCTAAAACTATTGCAACTATTGTATTAAGGTATGAAGGTTTCAAAGATTAAAAGCTGCACCAGTTGCCAATCAAGAGAATAAAAATAAATATTGAATTTACTTGCACTTTGAAGGTAAACAAAAAATGACAGTCTTTAGGAATTAGTAAATTTTTCTTATTTTTAAAAATAAAACATTCATATACATACACCATGTTGTACAAGTTTCCGGGGGGGTATTTTTATAGTGTGTTTAGTTGTTTGGTTTCGGCTTGTAAGTTATATTATTAATATGTTTATAAAAGTTCTGGGTGTATAAAACTAATAAAAATGATCCTCTGTGTGGTTTTTCCCATAGGTTTGCCTTTGAAGTCCAATGCTGTGGTCTAGGTTGTTTCAAAGCTATATTTATTCTATAATTTTAAAATATAAAACTTAATGACTTAATAGGAGCAACTTGACCTATAATTTTAATTGTGAAACTGTTCTTCCTCTTGACATCACAGTTCAATATGGTAAGTTAGGGTTTGACACTCGGGCCACAAAAAGGCAAACAGTATCAAGATTCTTTTTTTCCAAGACAAATGATTTGCACTCTCTTTTGTCCTTCGAGCTCTTGGGATGTGGTAGCCTGAATTGCAGGCAAATATCCAATGAAATGACACCAGTCCTGTACATATACTCTGTTGAGTGCTAGCAGCTATGTTGGGATGAGAGGAGAAAAATATTCAATTAATATAATTTTAAATAGTATTTTTAAAATGTAAAGTGATATTTAAATAATATAATATCAAAACTATTTAATTAATATAATTCTTTTTTTAAGTACCTTTATTAGCACTTACTGTATGCCAGCAGCCATGGTGGTTGTTAAGACCCATATCACATCCTTCAATACTCACTCTTTCTGGGAGTGAGGTATTAAGGCCACTGCATTCCACACAAGGACAATGGAAGTGGCAATGCTAGGATTCAAACCTCAGACATCTACTACTAAGCCCACTGCACATCATTTGAGAGCCTGGGTGAAAATGAATTTAGGAACAAGGACACAGAGAGCAACATATAAACCACATTGCAGCAGACACATCACAGATGAGGACCAGTGTGCAGAGGAAGCAAGGAAAAATGATCAGGCTCGATGCTGGGGGTGAGCCGCCACCGGGCTGCTTGACTCCCAGCTCTCTTGGCTGTCACAGGGCAAGAAGAAGATAGCCTCCGTGACCGGAGTCTCCCTTGGACAGTGGTTCACTCCCATCACGAGACACTACTGAAGGTGCATAGGTGGGAGGGGTTGAGGAAGGTGGTGGCCTCGGTGTCCAAGCTGGCTGGGTAAGGTCATATGCAGGGTCAGACTCCCAGAAGCAGAAATGAGAGGTCCAGTTTGTTCATTTTTTAGAGCAAATAATTTGTTTTGTTTGGTTTCCTAGTAAGAATCTTAGTGTGGCCAGTGGGCATGTACTTGGCAGAGCTGTGAACAGTAGAACTGGTCATGGTTGCCATTCCTCTGTAGAACTTTAAGAAAGATCTAAGTCAAATTTAGGGCCTCCATTAGCAAGTAAGAGGACTTTGAAATAAAGTAGTCCTTTTATATCAGCCTCATTTCCCACTCCTACTTCTCATCTAAATATGCTTTCGTTCTATTGTGTTTCTGGGACCTACTTAAATTGCCTGGGATCCCTTTGGAAACAAGAACAGGATTCAAGTTCAGAGGTATGCACAGAAACCAATGGTTGTGTAGGAGCCAGGGGCAGTAAGTGAGGCTCATCTCAGAGCCTGGACTCCCCTCACTAGCGCTCCTCCTACAATGACTTTTAGGAAAGGCCCAGGCATTTGCACCTTTTCTTTCTTTCTTTCTTTCTTTCTTTCTTTCTTTCTTTCTTTCTTTCTTTCTTTCTTTCTTTCTTTCTTTCTTTCTTTCTTTCTTTCCTTCCTTCCTTCCTTCCTTCCTTCCTTCCTTCCTTCCTTCCTTCCTTCCTTCCTTCCTTCTCTCTTTCTCTCTTTCTCTCTTTCTTTGACAGCCAGAGTGGACAGTGAGAGAGAGAGACAGAGAGAAAGGTCTTCCTTTGCTGTTGGTTCACCCTCCAATGCCGCCGTGGCCGGCGCGCTGCGCTGATCCGAAGGCAGGAGCCAGGTGCTTCTCCTGGTCTCCCATGGGGTGCAGGGCCATCCTCCACTGCACTCCCTGGCCACAGCAGAGAGCTGGCCTGGAAGAGGGGCAACCAGGATAGAATCCGGCGCCCCGACCGGGACCAGAATCTGGTGTGCCGGCGCCTCTAGGAGGAGGATTAGCCCATTGAGCCATGGCGCCGGCCTGCACTTCACTTTCTAATAACTTCAGAAGAAGCCATCAATGTGATGATCAAGTGAGCAGCTCACAAACTACAGAGCCCTGGCATTGGATTTGGGAACTGCTTTGGCCACATGTTGAAGAGGGCAGAGAGGGTGGAGGACAGGCTGCCACTGACTCTGATGGGAATTGTGCCTCTGCTACTTCCCATGAGTGTGATGTTGGAGAAATCCTATTATCTGATAGCCTCCTTCTCCTTGTTTGTTTCTTTTTTTTTTTTAAGATTTAGTTTTTATTTTATTTTTTGAAAGGTGGAGTAACAGAGAGGAGAGAAAGAGAGAGACACACACAGAGAGAGAGAGAGAGAGAGAGAGAGAGAGAGAGATCTCCCAACTGTTGATTCACTTCCCAAATGGCCACAATGGCCAGGGCTAGGCCAGGCTGAAGCCAAGAGCCTGGAGCTTCCTCCAGGTCTCTCAGTGTGGATAAAGGGACCCAAGCACCTGAGCCATCTTTTGGTGCTCCCCCAGGCACATTAGCGGGGAGCTGAATTGAAAGTTGAGCAGCCGGGACTTGAACCGGCACCCATATAGGATACCAGTGTTGTAGGCAGAGGTTTAATCTACTATGCCACAGCACTGCCCCTCTTCACTTCTATAATAGGAACAATATCACAGGGCTAAGAAGAATGAGATAACACTTAAAAATACTCATCCCAATGTCTGTTTCATAGAAAGTAATAAATACATATTAGCATTATCATCATCATCATCATCACCACTAATCAGATAAGAAAATTGTTGTTTGCAGTCCAAATAAACTTATTTTATTCAATGTATAGGATACTTCAACAAGTTCTTAGAAAAATAGAATTAAAAGATATGTTTATTTGGGTGAAATAAGACTTTTTTTTTTAAAAGAACTTAATCCTTTTTTTAAAAAAACAAGATTGATTTATTTATTTGAAAAGCAGAGTTCCAGAGAGACAAAGGCAGAGAGAGACGTCTTCCATCTGCCGGTTCACTCTCTAAATGGCTACAGTGACCGGAGCTACACAGATACAAAGCCAGGAGCCAGGAGCTTCTAATGGGTGCAGGGGCCCAGGCACTTGGGCCATCTTCTACTGCATGCTCAGACCACAGCAGAGAGCTGTATCAGAAGTGGAGTAGCTGAAACTCGAACCTGACACCCAAAAGGGACACCAGCACTGCAGGCGGTGGCTTTATCTGCTATACCACAGCACCAGGCCTGCAAAAAGACTTTTGAAATTCATGTGTAGTACATTTCTCATTAACTTTTAAAAATTATTTATTTATTTATTTAGGAATACAAATTTCATAAGTACAACTTTAGGAATATAGTTATTCTTCCCATCATACCTGCCCTCCCATCCATACTCCCATCCCTCCTCCTCCTCCCTCTCCCTTTCCCAGTCCAATTCTGCATTAAGATTTATTTTCAATTAACTTTGTACACAGAATAGCAACTCTGTACTAAGTAAAGATTTCAACCATTTGCACACACACACACACAAATTGTTTGAGAACTAGTTTGCAGTTATAGGGCCTCTGTCCCTAATGAGTTGTACTATGAGAATCAACTGCAAATTTGTTCCCAATCTGTACTCTATATGTTGTGTGTGTGATGGGTGCAAATTGTTGAAGTCTATGCTTAGCATGGAGTTGGTCCTCTGTATATAAAGTCAAACTAAAAATGAACCATAATGAAGAAGGAGATGGGAGAGGGAGAGGGAGGTGGGATGGGAGTTGGCAGGCGGAGGGAGGGTATGGGGGAAACAACCAGTGTATTCCTAAAGTTGTCTATGGAAAAACACATTCATTAAATTAAAAAAAATTAAAAATCAAATAGTATGAAGAAAAAACAATGAAAAAAACCTAAAAAAATGAACCTGTTCCTTGACAGTCAATGCAAGGGCAGCTCAAGTCATTCATTCTCAAAATGTCATTTCATTTTAGGTGTTCTATTAGTTCTCACAGATCAGGGAGAACATATGGTATTTGTCCCTTGGGGACTGGCTTATTTCACTACGTATGATGTTTTTCCAGATTTATCTATTTTGTTGCAAATGACCAGATTTCATTTTTTACTGCTGTGTAGTATTCCATAGTGTACATTTCCCATAATTTCTTTATCCAGTCTTCAGTTGATGGGCATGTAGGTTGATTCCATGTCTTAGCTATTGTGAATTGAGCTGCAATGAACATGGGGGTGCAGATAGCTCCTTTAGTTACTGATTTCATTTCCCTTTGGTAAATTCCCAGGAGTGGAATGGCTGGGTCATATGGTGAGTCTATATTCAGATTTTTGAGATATCTCCATACTATCTTTCAAAGTGGCTTTACCAGCTTACATTCCCACCAACAGTGGATTAGGGTACCTTTTTCCTCACATCCTCACCAACATTTATTATTTGTTGATTTCTGTATGAAAGCCATTCTAACTGGGGTGAGGTGAAATCTCATTGTGGTTTTGATTTGCTTTGACGGCTAGTGATCCTGAATATTTTTTCATGTGTCTGTTGGCCATTTGAATTTCCTTTTTTGAAAAATGTCTGTTTAAGTCCTTTGCCCATCTCTCAGCTGGGTTGTTTGTTTTGTTGTTGTGGAGTTTCTTGATCTCTTTGTGTATTCTGGTTATTAATCCTTTATCAGTTGTATAGTTTGCAAATAATTTCTTCCATTCTGTCAGTTGCCTCTTCACTTTCCTGAGTGTTTCTTTTGCAATACAGAAGCTTCTCAGTTTGATGTAATTCCATTTGTCAATTTTGGCCTTGAGCACCTGTATTAACTTTTTGAAGATAGCTTGTATGTATAGATTTCAGTCCAATGGATATCAAAGCAAGGACTCTCCCACTCTGCTTTTTTTAATTTAATTTTTTTCTAACATAAATGGCAGAGAGACTGAGAAGAAAGAGAGAGAGAGAGAGAGAGAGAGAGAGAGAGAGGGAGATCTTCCATCTGCTGGTTCACTCCCCAAAGTCGTACATCAGCTGTGGTGGTCCAGGCCCAAGCCAGGAGTCAGGAGCTCAGTTTTGGTCTCATATGTAGATGACAGGGGTCAAAGCAATTAGATAATTATCTGCTGCCTCCCAGGGTGAACATTAGCAGGAAGCTTGAATCAGAAACAGAGCCAGGACTGCAACCCAAGAACTCACCTTCCACTACTCTCTACCTCTGGGCAAGGGATGGCCTGGTGGAAATAGAACCTGTCTTCCTCCAGCAGCAGCCTCAGCTAGCATCCTCCTCACTGACCTCTGCAAATGGGAGGTGGTGGCTGCTTGGAGACCCCAAGCCCAGCTTCCTTGAAGCGCACTCTGCCACCTGGGCATCTCCAACCTAAGCTTGACTTTCTGAGGATTCTAGTGAGTCACCTTATTCTCTCTCCACTCCACTTCCATAGCTCTTTGAGAAGGAAAAACAATGGAAACCATTTCTGCTGTTCAAAATAAATATTGTATCTCTGGTGTCAGGTGCACAGCCTCTGGAACTTTCTTCTCATGCATCCTGCCTTACATACCTTCCTCTCCTCCAACCAACCCAAATTCCTCCTACTTCAAAGGCAAAGAAATTCACCACAAAATGCCGGTCCAGTGTGTCTCATCCTTATAGGACTTTGCTCTTTCCATTAGATTAAAGTGAATTAACCAATTCCTGACACGCTCAAGAAAGTTCATGGCTTAAAATCTAAATCTCAGTGCATGTTTTCATTTTATTCCACTGAAGGGCTCTTTGAATGTGTTCACTCTGATTTTAACAAGCTTTATTGGTCCTTGGAGTCCTTTGGAGGAAAAATTACTGCTTAATGCAAGATGCTCTAAATGTACTTATAGGTTTAGAGTGGTTCTACACATTTGATGAGCCTATGCATTTTAGACAACATTTTCACATCCCCTGTTTCTCCAGATAAACAATCTCCCATTCACACATGTGGGCAGACATACACGCATGGTGTACCTAGAAGAAAACCAACAATTTAAAATCCATTGCAATGAAGATAATTAAGAGTGTTATTATGAAAATACTGCAATAAAACAATATTTGCTTTGGTGACTCATAATAACATTAGGCATTTGACCTGAAACTAGTGAAATATTATGTAATGGGAAAACAATTGATCTTAGTTTTCATGTGTACTATCTCAGGGCCCGGAGTTTCTTCTTGGTAAAGTTCTTTACACCATTTAAGAAGTTTGTGTTGCATCTCGGCACAGTAACAGCTTAAAATAATGATTCCCATAACACAGTTCTACTGAATAGTTCCATGTAATTTTACTTATCATAATTATTATGAAAATAATATAGTTACAAAGAAACATGTAAGCACCATGATGGTTTTTATATTTTGCAGTTCTGAGCTATGTTAGACATTCAAAATTAATCTTTCCAAACATCATTTTCTACTTTTTTCTATGGCTTTGTTTGAAGAGCTTTGTTAGATTTTCTTCCTTTTAGCTCAACTCATTATGCATTAGAAATAATGAAATTTTGTGGTTATAATGGGCTTCAGTAATCATGATGTGGGATCTGAGGCTGGGTTTGCTTAAAGACTAGAAACTAGATCTTTCTTGGTGTATATATCTGAAACTTTTAATGATGGTTTATTGAATCTTTAAGAAAACCTGTATTCTTAAATTACTATTGAAGGCTAGTGGCTATTATAAAGTATCAGAATTACATGCTAACTGACAATTTGAGAAAAGACCTATGGCTTCTGCACTCCAGTGTGGTATGTGTGTGTGTGTGTGAGAGAGAGAGGGAGAGAGAGAGAGAGAGAGAGAGAGGGAGAGAATACTACTGCAGTAAGATTTTTGGTGATTTACCATAACTTGTAGGCAATAATTTATCAGAACAAACTTTTACAGACTGATATTTCCTTTCCATATTTTTAGAAACAATGTTATGTTTTTGAGCAGCCCTGTCTTGACTGTTGAGGAATAATATTTTTGTTTGTTTGTTTTTGTTTTCTCTCCATATAATTTGTTGACTCTCTACTTAGTATAGGGTCAATCTTATGAATATAAAGCTAACTGAAAATAGATCTTTGGAAAAAATAAGAATGGGAATGGGAGAGGGAGGAGCAAAAAGGATGGGAGTATGGGGAGAAGGGAGGTAGGGAGGAAAGAATCACTGTGTTCTTAAATTTGTATATATGTAATGCATGAAGTTTGCATTCCTTAAATAAAATTAAAATAAATAAATTTTTAAAGAAAAAATAATGTTATGTATGTAAGTATTGCTTCTGACCTTGAGTTTCAGCCCAGAGTTTAGTTGCCCAAAACACTGCTGTATATTCCAGAGAAGTCAAACCCGATCTACCACTGCTTACTAAGAGGGCAGAAAAAGTTGTTCTGGAAACTGGTTAAGTCTGATGGACCACATTTCTGTAGTCAAAGGGAAAGTTAGGTAATTTTTCTAAGCAATTTAAGCAAAAGTGATTTGGATCGGGAGGAAAGAGGGCACGAGAGAGAAGTGCAGAGTGCTGAGAGCAGGAAAGTAATCCCAATGATTTATTCCACCTTGCGTGGTGCTTTAGCTTGGAAACGTGTCTCTAATGTGGCAGATGGGCAGCATGTTAAATATCCTTCTGGACTCTAGGTCCAGGGTGTTTTCCATCAAATTCCACCGCCTTTGGGGAAGGCCCATTCATTTAGGAGGTTCAACCAATCTTTTCAGTGGGCACATTTTCCAAGTACATTCATTCTAGATTTGTGAGCAGGAGGAATTCAGTCAATATCTGCTGATGATCCTTTCAGTTATACAGGGAGGGTTAGATACCAGAAAAGCTTTACTCTAGGCCCAGTTTATCTTAGTCAATCTTCATAGCACTTCTTACCATCAGTATTTATTCATGTAAACACTGTGAAGGCAAAGACATTGGCTGATTCAATCAACCCAATTGGTTGTGCATGAACACCCATTGTCTAACTCAGAGCCAGGTACCTGGAAGGGGTTGGATATATATTTGCTAAAGGAATGGAAGAAGCAATACCACCCTCCCATCTTTGCCCACATCCGCCTCCACTCAGTGACTAAAAGACAGCAGCAAGGGGTGTGTCTTCTTGGAGATACATATGTGGAATGCGGCTCAAACATGTCTTTAGATTGGATGGCCATCTTGGGTCATTGTCTCAGGGCCACGAATCTATGATGTCAGCTTTCTGCTCCAACACTTGAATCCATGTTCAGTAATCAATGGGACCTATGGGTTACCATGTCACCACCCTTAGTCATAACGATTATAGTGACTTGATTCAAGGTGGTATTGAAGCCTTGTGGTTACTTCTCCAGAGTACACTGCATCGTCATTGTTCTTTTGCACAAGAACCTTCAGTGCCGACCTTGAGAACTCCCAAAGAGGGCCTTGTGTTGGTGTTGTGGTCAGCTGGCAGACCTCAACAGCTCTTGGTCCACCAGGAAGTAATCGAAAGAAACCACCAGAAAGGTAGTGTTGTATTGGCGATCGCATCCACTCTCCAGCCATGGGCACGGTACTCCCAGAAGACGGCACAGCTCTCATTTCCTGATGAGGCAGCTGAGACCCAGAGACTTTACAGAACTTGTCCAGCATCAAGACAATGACAGAACTGTGAATAAAATCCAGATCTGTCCCGGCCCAAGCCCCTGCTCTCTAACTACATGTGCGGGCCCTTACACCACAAATGCCTCTCTACTGAGTGTTTTTAAGATATGGTAGCATCAAGGGAATTATTAGGCAACAAAATACCATCACAGTGTGTTTATCCTGAAGGGGCCCGTGTCCTGACCATCTGGACATGCTCTGTGTTGGACACTTGATACAGGGGCTGGCATCTTGCTGATTAACATTGATTAAGTGGCAGAATAACATCCTCAGTAACTATTGGGGAAATCCGTGTGTCAGGAACATGCGCATTACCAGGGCTACTTGAAGAGAAGGATATTTTGATAAGGAATCTCAGGCCAAGGCTGAAGTCAGCCTCAGACTGAGAACAACTGTGAGGAGAAGCCAGGCTTGTTGGCTCTGAGCTACCATTATCCACCCCACAGGGTCTCTCAATCATGACTGCTGAATAGAGATCCTGCTGGTGATTTTGCAGTACAGAAAGGGTATGGCCTGGATGAGCCCAGTGACTGAGAATCCGCTCACTGAAGTCTGGCCATAAATTAGCTTCCCAGACTCTGTGGGGAAATCAAACACTTATTATTTACCTAATACTTTGTGAGTAGTCTTCCTCACTGGGGAAGAAAATAAACCTTAAAAATAGATGCACATCCACTCCAAGGCTTTTAACGGATGATTGAACACAAAAATCTAGAGCCAAGCTGTACCTGGATGCTGCTTTGATTCCTTTGATTTCTTTTAGAGAGACAGATTTTTTAAAAAAATTTTTATTTATTTTTTTAAATTTTTTGACAGGCAGAGTTAGACAGTGAGAGAGAGAGACAGAGAGAAAGGTCTTCCTTCCATTGGTTCACCCCCCAAATGGCCGCTACGGCCAGCACGCTGTGGCCAGTGTGCCGCGCCGATCCAAAGCCAGGAGCCAGGTGCTTCTCCTGGTCTCCCGTGGTGTGCAGGGCCCAAGCATGTGGTCATCCTCCACTGCCTTCCCGGGCCACAGCAGAGAGCTGGACTGGAAGAGGAGCAACCGGGATAGAATCCAGCGCCCTGACTAGGACTAGAACCTGGGGTGCCAGCGCCGCAGGTGGAGGATTAGCCTAGCGAGCTGCGGCACCAGCCTAGACAGAATTCTTTAAAATAAACTTTTGGTTTTAGCATCATTCTAGATATACAGAAAAGTTGCAGAGGTTGTATGGAGAATTTCCACACCTACCTCTAGCTTTCCTGGCATCTTACGTGTCATGGTACATCAGGGTACTTCAAAAAGTTCATGGAATAGTGAATTAAAAGATAAGCTTATTTTGCGCAAGAAATGTTGAAATCATACATGCTTTTTTCAAAGCATGCTTTTTCATGATGTTTTTGAAGACCTTGCATATGCATGGATTTCATTTTTTGCACCAAAATTAAACTCATCTTTTAATTCCATTACTCCACAGATCTTCTGAAGACGCTTATGCGTTTAATAAGTGCACTCACTTGACATCTTCACCAACTCTGACTATTTTAGCATTTTAAATATTTGCCTATTTGATGCTTTCAATAATGGTATACTGGTTTAAGTTAAATGTTCATGGTTCAGATAAAACAGTTTAAGAAAGTTTTTTGATGTTGTTTAGGAAAATGATTGAACATTTGTATATTATTGTCTCTTGAGTAAGAATTAAAAACTCACCCAGGGATAAAATGGAAGGAGAGATGCCCATTTGCCAAACTCTATCATTCCAGGGAGAAGACAACAAGGAGACTTTAAATCTATACTGAAATTTATTCTGTTTGCCTGGACAGCGACCCCCAGCATCTATTCGGTAGGACTCAGTGAGTCTTGTAAATACTTCTCTGGAGGTTTTTGCCTGGTTTGCTTAAGTTGCGCTGGATTTTTTCAATTCACCTTAGAGGGACAAGTTGATTCATGCTATTTTCTACTCCCTATCATTTCAGAGCTCTTCAGTTTAGCTGAGAACTCTCAGAAAGACAAGAAAACGCTGCCCCAAATTGCTGTGTGCAATTTCTTTGTGCGCAGAAGGCTCTTTTCATAAGCCCATTTGCTTTTGCATCCCTGACTGTACACAACTGTTCCTTCTCTGAAATTCATAAAACAAGCCTGAAGAGGAGCCGGCAGTTGCCTAAGTAACTTACTCACAAAATGCACTGCTCGTGAAAAACCTTGTAAGCCCACTTTTAGGAATCATTTCCCAGCACTGGCTGGCCAGTGAATTAGGTTTCACAAAAAGGGTCCAAGGCATGTGAGGCCATAGTAGCCTCCTGGGTGATGAGGAGGGGGCTCCGGCGATCTGTGTTGACAGAGAGGACGGATGGCTGCTTCCTGACCATGGGCTCCAGGGCTCTGCACGCAGGTCATTGTCACTGGGCTGGGGCCCACTCAGACTCCCAAAGTACCCTGACTATGGGTCTGTGTGTGTGTGTGTGTGTGTGTGTTTTAATTTATGTTTTAAGGCATACAAATTTCATAAGTTCAACTTTAGGAGAATAGTTATTCTTCCCACCATATCAGCCCTCCCACCCCTCCTCCTCCTCCCTCTCTGACTATCGGTGTTAAGTGGAGGGGTGGGTTGGGGCAGGAGCAAGCACCGACAAATGGGGTTTCTCCTCTTCTCCTGCAGGACACAGCACTCCTGCTGGGCGTTCCTCTTTTCTAGTCACTTTGCCTGGAAAGAAAAAAGCCTGGGAAGTTCCCTTCCCAGATTCAGGAGGAGAAACAATGCCTCCAAAGCCTGGGAGAACTGGAGCCTTTCACAAGCAGAACTTTTTTTAAGTATTCATCTGTTACTTTCCATCTTTTATTTGAGAAGTAGAGAGACAGTCAGAAAGGGAAAGAAAGACAGAAACAGAGACACAGGGAGAGAGAGATCTTCCACCCACTCATTCACTCCCAAAATGCTTACAACAGCCAGTGGCAGAGTGGCAGGGACTCAAGTCCTAGAGCAATCACCTCCGGCCTCCTTGGGTGCACATCGGCAGGAAGTTGGAATTGGAATCGCAGGCACAGCTCAAACCAGGCACTCTGAAATGGGTTGGAGGCATCTCGAGCAGTGGTTTAACCCCTGCAGCAAACACCCACCCCAATACAAGCAGGAACTTTAAAACCAAAACTTTGTCAGTCACATCTTCCCAAGAAACACATATGTCTACTATCAACCATCATGAGTGTAACTTCTTTTTTTCTATTTTTTAAATAAAAATTTATTTATTTATTTGAAAGTCAGAGTTACACAGAGAGAGGAAGAGAGAGGAAAAGAGAGAGAGAGAGAATCTTTCATCTGCTGGTTCACTTCCCAGATAACTACAATGGCCAGGGCTGAGTCAGACAGAAGCCAGGAGCCAGGAACTTCATCTGGGTCTTCCACATGGGTAGCAGGGGCCCAATACTTGGGTCATCTTCCACTCTTCTTCACAGGCCTTTGGCAGGGAGTTGGAACAGAAGTGGAGCAGCCAGGATATGTACTGGTATCCATACGGGATGCCAACGTCACAGGAGGTGGCTTTACGTGCTATACCACAATGCAGGCCTAGATCATGGGAGTGACTAATATGCTCATACAGGTTTGCCCTATGCATTGCAACAGGTATTTTCAGGGTGAGATTTGAAGCCTGAGAAGACCACTAATCCACAGAACTGGAAATAACCCCGTTGAGTGATTTTTTCTAGAGAGTGTGCTGGCTCCAGACAATGTTCTCAGGGAGCACACTGGTAGCCAGAGGATGGGGTAACATTCATCCTTATCTGCACCTATGCCCTTACACAAGGGCACAGTTGATGTCTCAGCTTAGGTGGCTACCTGCAGGAGGAGAGAAGGAAGGCCACTCCCACTGGCACTGGGGAAGGCTCTTCTGGGATACTGGGTCCTAGAGCACGAGTAGAGAAGCTTTGAGGAATAGCTTTCTCCTTACTGATTGTTTTCTGGGCCAGTTCTAGGTATCCATTTTAAGTCCAGCAGGTTAATAAGGAATAATCTTGAAACAGAGTTTTAAAAGGGAAGGCTGACATTGTAGCCTCCATACTTAATGCAGTTAAAGTATCTGAAAGCCTTTAGAATCCATTCAAGCAGAAAGCAGGGCTCTGCCCCTGGTTGTTCTATAGGATCCTGGGATACTTCTGCTTTTCCTGTCTTGTTTTGCCCCTGCCACTCAGTGGAGACTTCACATCTCACTGCCTGGTACCCTGTGTGTGCAGGCCACATGCACCTTCGTTTTGTTACATTAGTGTGCAGGTGCACCATGCCTGCTCCCCACACCCACCCACAGCCAATCAAACTGGGCTCCTTTGAATCCAGTTGCTGCTTTTGGAGGAGGAGGGAGACAGGGTGAACAATGAAATACTAGGGGACTTTGGGCCCTGCACTGGGGATCCATTCAGAAAGCCTAGGCAGAGCCATCATCAGGAGGGAACTACTGACCTCAACTCAGAACCACTACCAAGTGCGACTACGGACATTCAATTTCCCAGTCCCCCACCTTCGTTATCTTTATTCTCAATCCCAGACTGCCTACGTTGCCACTTCCTCCCTTCCCAGCCAACATCATTACAGAGGACTGCTGGCTGAGCCGAAAAAGCCATGGAATGCCAAAGCCCAATCTGTTTCAATAATAAACATTTGAAAACCAGTTATAAGAGTCTTAACAGTCTGTTATGTCATTTAGCTTGGTGGCCCATCAATACCAATTCTAAAAAGAATTAAGGACAGATTCTATTTAAGCCAGTGAATTTAAATGTTTTCCTGCTTCCACTTTCATTTTATTTTTATTTTGCCAATGTGTCAGCCAATACCAAAATGAAGCAGTTCGCCTTTCCTGCAGGCAGGTAAAAAAGTCATCTATATTCATTCATTCAAAAATAACTTACTGATGAGCTATCGTGGAGCATGGGCTTTGCAAGGGCCAGGACCGTATCTGCCATGTCCACTGCTATGGCTTCAACATCAGATGCAGCTTTGCGGGGAGGCTTGGGAAACCGTTCGTGCATGAACAATTGCTTGTAACCTACCCTGTGCTGGGTGCTAGGGACCAAGGGGTGGGAGATGTGGTTCTGTAGAGATTCAGAGTTTAAACGAGAAGAAATGAGCACTGAGTTAAAGTCCCCAGCTTTCCTCAGGAAACCCAGCTTGCAATGAGCAATCACAGAATCAAGGGACCCGGATGCCGGACGTGCTTCTGCCCCCAACTAGCATTGCGATGTCTGACCCAGAAGGTTACAAGGCTCCAGTTTTGCCTTCTTAAAAGTAGGATGCTTGGGATAGGCATTTGGCCTAGAGGTTAAGACACCACTTGGGATGCCCACAACCCATATCAGAATGCCTGTGTTCAAGACCTGCCTTTGCTCCCCATTCCTGCTTCCTGCTAATGCACACACTGAGAGACAGCAGTGGTGGCTCAAGTATTGGGTCCCTGCTACCTATGTGTGAGACTTGCATTGAGTCCTCAGCTCCTAGCTCCAGCCTGATCTAGCCTCCACTGTTGTAGGCATTTCTGGAAGTGAACTAGTGGATGGTGAACTCTTGCTTGCTCTCTCTCTCTCTCTTTCTCTTTCTCCTCATCTCTCTCTCTCTCTCTCTCTCTCTCTCTGTCTCTGTCTCTCTACCTCTCAAATGAATGAATTAATTAAACATAAAATACAAGAAAAGCAGGAGTGCTAGCTTAGATGAACTCAAAACATCTCAGCTTTCTCAACAGCATGGAAAGGAACGCAGTTGTACCAGACATCTGTAGTGACTTTTGTGTTTTCTGTAGCATTTGGATAGATCTGTGGGATTTGGGCCGCTGGATGCAACGCTGGCCTGAAAGAAGAGGCACATGTGTTCTCTTGGCCGGGTTGTCCATGGAAGAGAGGATGTTCCCAGATGCTTTTGGAGGGAGGGAGTTATGCAAGCACCTAGCAGAAATGTCAGACTGGATGTGTTCAGGCCTTCTGCACTGCTAGGCAGCAGTGGGCCAACATGGACATCCATTATCACGCAAAGAGGCGCCGGACTGCCCCGCTGCCTCCCCAGCTGCAGGTGCACAGCTCTGAAGGGACTGTCCCCAGCACTCTTCTTTGCTGTTGCAGCAAACCAGGGCCATCCAGCGCGAGATGCAGTCCTTAGCAACTTCCTTTTCTTGCTGCCTGCAAAGAGGAGAACCTGCTAGAGACACAACATGTTGCTCCAGGAGGATGTCCCGGAGCCCAAGCTGGCAGGCTGAGACTAGGGCTCTCACTCCCATGAGCACCAAATCACACAAATCTAATTGCAAATAAGAGACTTAGTGTTGCCATTTTTATATGTCAGTCCAACAAACACTCCCGTAAAGCTGGCTGCAAGGCATAGTCCAAAATAGAAGACGCTGTGCCCATAATTAATTCAGTCCCCAGATTTGAAGTCTGATGCTGCGTGTGCCACATCATCTCATGCTATCACTCTGCTTTAAGAATTGAATTTGTTCCCAGCTTGCCAAATGACCCCATTAGTCACAACATCAGGAAGCCCTAAAATTTGCTGGTTTCTAAACAGGGTACACTAAACAAGCAACAGCGTGATGTCTGGATTGGTTTCTGGTGTGGCGTTTAATGCCTCAGTTTCCCCACTGGTAAATAGTGACCAACGTTGCTTGGAAACCTGAGCAGAATCCCATCCCCACATGCAACTACTGTTGTCATGGCGTTGTTCAGCAGGCTTCACAGCCACTAAGCAATGCTGAATTTTCATTCATTCAAGAGTAAGGTTTAGCAGGGTTGTCAATGCGAGCCATCACTTAGTGAATTGAATTCACAAAGCTTCCACAGTGGGATTAAAACTGGTTGGCTTCAGAGATACCAAGAAGAGCTATAGGGTAAGAGCTAACACACACACGCGCACACATACATATCCACGATAAACGCATGTGCCACAGTATGTTCAAGGCATGGCAAAGCATGTAAGCAATCAGAATGGTGGCAAAGGAAAAGCCACACAGAATTGCCTTCCACGCAAACTAAGTATCCCACATCCTGGTTAAATACGAATGAGATAGAAAACCACTCCTGAAAAGCTATTTGTTTTGAAAGGTAAGTGCATAGGTGATTTTGTGCCACCTCTGTGTAACAATATGTTATACAAAGTTCCATGTGACAGCCTCTCTTGTTTGTAAGGAAAGGGAAAACACCTGCAGTGCTGGCTGGAGTGGCATCACCGGAAAAGCAGACGCGTGGGTTCGAATGTCCATCTCTAAAATAGTTGTTGCGTGATTCATTCACATTGTTACTGTAACGTGTGTGCAGAAGCCTTTGCATAGCAACAGCTGTGCACCTGTGCTTTCTTTGCATTTCCCAAGTCTTTGACACAAAACACAAAACAGGATCTAAGCCTCCCTTTTCCTCTTTCCTCGTTCTCTCTTTGTTTCTTTTGTCTACTATTTTCCACAGAGGTGGGCCTGTTTGGTTTTGTGTCCATTAACCTTAGCATCCATACAGGTCTATATATTAGTCAAGTTTTGTGATTTTATAATGCAATGCCTGGCACAACTAACGTATCAAGAGAAAAGGTTCAGTTAGCTCATGATGGAGGTTCAAGGGCTTGGTGCTTGCACCAGCCCTGTTCTGTTGAGGCCAACGTGGTGAATGGTGGATGACAGTGGTAAGAGCCACATCAGGAGTGAATGGTTACATCTCAAGTAGGAACAGACTGGTGTCCCCCAATCCCTTCAAAGGGCACAGCTCCAATGACCTAAGGACCTCTGTTAGGCCCCACCTTTCAATAGTACCATCTTGGGAACCAACTCAGTACCAAGCCCTTACTCATGGACCTCTGATGGACACACACATGAATATCCAAACAACAGCAGCCCAGCTAGGGAGGGTTAAAGGAGGGAAATGAAGGGAGGAGAGAGACAGGGAGAGGGAGAGAAATCGAGAACAGGGATCAAGTACCTCTGTTTTTTGTAGCAAGCCTACCTACTTTTATTCAGTGGTAAATCAGCACCATGAACTCGTAGGCTTTTAGGGAGAAAAAAAATTAAACTTTTTTTATAAATGGAAACTTCTTTTTAAAGAAAAATTACACATGTTCTTGTGTCAGCAGCAAGTAGGGAGAAAGTAGGGTTACCTGCAAAGTCACAGGGGCCAAAGAATTGAAAAGCGCTGAGCACGTATGAATTCTGTGTCCTTGGAGCTCATGAGGAGCGCTGGGAAGACTTGCAGGCAGTGACACTGTTGCACTGTCAAGTTCAAGGGCTGGCAGACAGGGGATATATTTTGAAAAGTAAAAGCAATCACTTATGTATTCTTTTTATGAGGACAAAGGTAATAAGCTCTGATTCTAATTTTATGACACATACAAACACAGTTCACAATTTTGTGTGGTTTCCAAGTAATTCACCTTTCATTCAACAACTGTTTGAAAGGTTTGATCTTGGAAAGCCATCTTCCCATCACAACATCTAAGTCATGTCAATGGATCAGTCTCTGCTCCACTGTCTGAAGTGGACACAGGAAAATTCAGAAAGCTAAACGCTGTTAATGTGTCTGTTCCCTAAACTGGTGCTTTTTATGATATTTGAATGTAAGAGATTATAGGCTGGGAATAATACATACGCTACTTATTTCATACATGGCACTATAGAATTAGCCAGTCAGCACACTTTGTAAGAAAGCATAACACGAAACCTCTGGGACCTGGGGCAAAAGTGGAAACAGACCCTGCCCTTTCTATCCAATGTGAAAATATTTTATTTATGCCAACAAAGCATTACTCGTAACACAGTTTCAGAGCTGTCCCACCAGAGATAAATTTCACATCTTGTCCAAACCTTGCATTTCTCCCCGAAGGTGGGATAATTTAAGCATAAACATACAGAAAATATTCTATCTATTCGGAGCGCCTCTGAAATGAGTTGTTAACAGACATGTCCCTGGATTCTCCTTGATGTGTATTTATCTCCTGCTGCCGCTCTTACAAATTAGTATTCTCGTTATCCTGCGATTTTCACATTAGCACAAGTTACAGGTACGGTGAGGACCACAAAAAAAGGAAACACGGCCATTCAATGAAGGCTGCTGGCAAGACACGGCTCGACAGGGAGAAACGCTGCCCAGGAGCCCGGCGGCGATCTGCGGGCCCGCGATTGTGCCGGGTCTCTGTGCGGCTGCTCCATTGTATCCCAGGCTACCTGTGAACCGTGCCTTCTGCTTCCAGACAGCATGGCCGCTCCGTAGCCCCGGCTCTCCAAGGCTCAGGACGGGAGCAAATTAGAGGCAGGCCTCAGAGACCGTCTGCTGACACTGGCTCACGAGGGGTGCAGGCTTGTGTCCCCCCCACCCACTCCCCAGAAGCCTGGCTCTTTGGTGGCTGTGCACAGAGGCCACCTAGAGCCTCCCAGCTCTGGGGCTGTCCTGTGTTTCCGGCCAAAGGCCTGGGCTTCTCTGGTCTGGGATTACAGTCTCAGCTTCTAGAAATGACTTCCGGGGAAGACAAGCAGCGTCTTTGTTCCCTCGAGGGTCAGGTCTGGACGCGCAGGTGTGAGCGCAGGAGGGGCTGTGGTCGCAGCCGCTCAGGTGTGTCTTGCTGTCTCTTCGTGTGTTTTGTGTAGAAGAAGCCAGAAGCAGATGGACGGAGTTGCGGCTTTGGGGTTTGTTTGATGTCTGTTGCCGTGGCTTCTAACATCTCTAGGCAGATGTAGTTGGTTGGTGGAGTGTTGAGATGTTCTTTAAGTGTATTTTAACCGCACCGTGGCTTCCTTTATAAAAGCGTGTTGCTTTTATAACAAAATACAAAGAGCAGATTTTAGAATGGCTTTGAGTAACCTTACTTTCTATCTAAATGAATCACTGCTATAAAAGATGGCAAAACAAGACTTTCTTCTGCCATCCATTTGCTCACTTCTAACTGCTAACAAATACTCTGCCCATCACACACACCCACACAGGAACACACCCCAGAGAAGGGGCAAGGGCAGGTCTAGAGGATGGTACCTTTTGCTTCCAAAATGTTCCCGGGTTCCTGGAAAGGAAAGAATGCAAATCCTGCTCCTGATGCCTGGAGTCCGAGTGCCTGAGGTCATTTCCTGTACATTCTGTGGTCTGCAAATTCCAAAGAAAATCAGCAACACAGCTAAATATGACATTGCTTTTGTTTTCCTAAGCTTCCTGACCTTAAGAAATACAGGCGGTCTTTTCTGGCATAGAGAGAGAACACATTGAAAGTGGTGCTCTCCTTCAATCTCACAGACTTGGGGTGTAATTGATGTAACATTGACATCTCTCTCTCTCTCTCTCACAGGCACACACACACACACACACACAGATGTTATACCAAGAATGTATCCAAATGTAGCCCTTTCAGTTTAATGCCATCTGCATCTCTTTAAATCACTTCGAAATACTCACCAAGACAATTAACCTCCGCTGTTCTGACATTTTTCAATTATTTAAGCTGCAGCCTGAGATCATATGCCTAGAGTGTGTGGTTTTTAAAGAGTTAAGACCAAAAAATGTCTGAAGAAAATCAGCTTAAATATGTTGTACAACAAAACATGTTATTGCGGGTATTGGAGTTAGGCTATGATAATGAATTTCAGACTCAAATATTTTCTTTGATTGTCACAAAAATATGTGAAGAGCCGAGGGATTGCTTTCAGTGTGTTGCACGGAGTTGGTTGCGTTTCGTTACCACAGGCTAATTGTAAGAAAACTGCTTTCACGGCCAGAAATCCTGAGATGCGAAAGGGAGGGAGGTGGCTGGGCTCCCAGACACCCTAGCGGATGATGATTTAAAAGAAGAAGGATTAGTAGTGGCCGTTGGTATTTAAATACTTTTTGAAGGGTGGCTTGGTGATTGATAGTAGACCCCATAAATCACCCCAGAACAGATGAAGGTTGCACACTTCTGAATGTCTCCAACAGCCCTTGCAGTGTGGGCAGGGAAATTTCTTTGGCAGTCCGTAGAGTTCACCATTAGATCATTAAGCCAGTCAATAATGTTGAATAATCAAACTGGAAGAAAATATGCTATTCATCCGCTTCTTCCAGAGTGTTTATTTATTGTCATCATTTATCACTATAAGCCTGAGTGGTTACTTATACATTTTTTTATATATATAAACCGAGTTGAGAGGCTGTGCCTTGGTTAAATACCTCGCAGGACGCGGACGAGACAAACCTAAGAGAAAGATGGGCACATTGCCTGATAAAGGATTACCGTGGACGTGAAAGGCTGACCTACAGTCAGGAAATGTTAATCATTTTTACACCAAAGTGAGTGTAACGTTTCTATAGGGAAATTACTTCAATCTGGTCAGTGCAAGGAGCAGTTTGTATAATCGGATTGCAAATAAGGTTTGATCACATTCCAGCTTAATCTACTCTCTGAGCACCATTTACGGCACTAAATCAAACCCGGGGAAGCTGCCGGCGCGGTTTTACAGTCATTACACCCAAGGGGCAGGGACTTGGTAATAAACAGCAAATAAATTGGAGCACTGACTTGCCTGCTACAGGCCATTTCTAATTATCCTCCAGTTTAGCTGGAAATTGCCGCGCTCTCATCGCAGCCTATTTTAACTGCTGCTGAATACGAGTGATACTTTCAGGCTGAATTAATTGAGAATGTGGGGACATGCAGATGGTGCCTCCGTGTCTCCCCTCCCAGTCCTTTTCCCCCTCTCTTTTCTGCACCCCCGCCCTTCGCTCGCCCCCCACCAATGATTGGCGGGCTTTTCAGAAGACCTGAGCCCATGATGTATTCTGTGTTCATCTGTCTGCCTCCTCTTGTGGGTGAATCAGAGATGCCATGTCACAGCAGCACACCTCGTGTATTTCAATTATGACCCAAAGAACCACCAGAATGAACAGCGTGAATGACGACCACTTCCAAATCCTCCCAAACAGACCGGTAAAGTCATGATGACTCGTCCCAGTCCCATGTTTCTGGGTAAGAAGAGTTGCCAGTCTGTGGCACTGAGCTATGCAAACATCCCGTCAGTTCGCCAGTGGGACCCAATAGGAAGTAGCCTTTGAATCCACATCTGCCACTGACTCATCAAAATATCACAGAAACATGTTTTGAAAAGCTGTCCGCCTGGGAGACTTTATCAAATGGAACAAAGTCAGAATGGGTTTTGAGCACCTTAAAAATGCTTTCTCTGGTCCATGTCAGCAGAAGGTAAGGACTTGGAAGGGCTCATTTCATCGGAAATGGAAGCAAGATATTGTAACCAACGTTTATGCAACATGACCAGGAAGATGGAGATTTTAGTAATAGGATAATCACTTCTCCCTAAGGGTCAAGGATGCTGACCGTGACTCAGGTAAATGCTCAATGAAATGGATGTTGGTACCCAAGCAGCAGAGAGTCTTCTGAATGGGAGGAGACTTGGTTATCCTAGCTTAGCTTCTAGAGTGAAGTGGGGGGAAAAGGATATGACTCCAAAACTCCTTGTCTCTCCAGAAAAAACAGGAGAGTCTGAGCTCCTCTTGTCTGTTTCCAGCTTCTGCTCCCCCCTAGCCTTCCGACTTTAAGAGTACAGCTACTCACCTGGTAAAAAAAAAAAAAAAAAAAAAAAAAAAAGTACAGCTACTAAAGCACATTTTGTCCTATCCTGGGAATCTCAAGATTGGGGATCAATTACATCTTGAATTTGCAAAGCTCCCTGGCTCCACATTTCCGATGGCACCGGATTCTAGCTGAGCCTACCTCTTTCAACTCATCAGGGCAGCTGACAGCCAATTGGTGGGAAGATAATGCTCTCCACTCAAACACCGGTGTAACGTCACAGTAGGAGAAATTCTCCAACACGCATGCAAAACAAGGCAGAAATGTTCAGAGCAGTCGTCTTGTGCTATTACATTTCCTTTTCCTAATGGATTTGAAAATAACTTTCATTATGTTTGTGTATTTTCTAAAATGCAAAAATACAAAGCAGATGAGCATTTTATTTTCTGATGCTTTTAACTCCAAAGGATTTCTCCAATTGTATGTTCATTCTGTCACTGAAGGTAGGAAAGCAACACACTCCCCAGATTCTCTTTGGGAACCCAGAGAATCATAGTGATCCCCAGCTTTCTTTTCCCTTGCCCTTGCAGGGGGAGGTAAGATGATTGTCATGAGAAAGAATGTTCCTGATGTAAGGTTCTGTCACCAAGGGACACCTGCTATCTCCTTACCTTCTACCAGGCCGGAAGAGCCCCAGAGCAAAGGGGAAGAGGGACCCCCCCCCCCCACTGGATCATCTAGGCAAGCTGACCTCAACTTGAGCAAATTAAGACCATATGGACTTTGAAAAAAGATGAAAGGATATTATCTTCTTAACAAAGAGTTTTTTCCTTTTACATTTTAGAAATGCCATCCACAAGATTTATTTGAATGACATTGTTGTATGCTTCTACAGCTTCACATCATGGCCCTGCCACTCACTGTCTATGTCCTTTCAACACATTCCTTGATTCAGTTTCCCTATCTTTAAAGTCAGGGGCCAATAATACCCACCTTACAGAGGTGAGCAATAGAATTGAATAGATACAAGTCAAAACATTGAGGGCCAGCTTTGTGGTGCAGCAGGTTAAAGCCCCAGCCTGCAGTGTTGGCATCCCATATGGACGCCAGTTCGAGTCCTGGCTGTTCCTCTTCAGATCCAGCTCTCTACTATGGCCTGGGAAAGCAGTAGCCAAAAGGTAGAAACAATTCAAATGTCCATCAATAAATGAGCAGATAAACAAAATGTGGTGTATTACATACAAGGACTATCATTCTACCTTTAAAAGGTATTAAATTCTGATACGTGTTACAACATGGATGAACCTTGATAGCATTTTGCTAAGTGGACTAAGCCTGACATGAAAGGACAAATATTGTTTGATTCCATTCATGTGATTCTTATAGACTGAACGTTGTGTCTCCCCAAAATTTACTTGTTGAAGTTCTAACCCCCAAGTTAGGGTACTAGGAGGACATTAAACTTTGGGGAGAAATTAGGTCATGCAGGTGGAGCCTTCGTGAGTAGCACCACTGCCCCCTCATAAAGGGGACTGTGGAGACTTTCCGCAGTGTGAGGACACCATAAAACATCAGCCACTGCAACCCAGAAGAGGGCCCTCACTGGAACCCAGTGATGCTGGCGCTGTGATCTTGGGCTTCCCCTCTCCAGATCTGTGACAAATATATGTCTGTCATTTAAACCACCAATCCCAGCAGTATAGCAGCTTGAACTAAGACAGCCAGGGACCTTAGAGTGGTTGGATTCAAAGGGCAGAAAGTAGAATAGTGGCTACCAGGGGCTGAGAGGATGGGGGACTGGGGAGTCACTGTTTAATGAGCACACAATTTCCATTTGGGCTGATAAATATTTTCTGTAAATGAATAGTACTGATAGTTGCACAATGTTGTCAAAATCACTGAATTGTGTCCTTAAAAATGGTCAAAATGGTTAAGTCCTATGTATATGTTAATCCAACAAAAAATTTCTCAAATACAAAATAGATAAAAATAACCTCCAAGACAGGTGTTCCGTTTGTGTTAGATGAATCTGAATAACTTGACTTCCACAAATTTGCTTAAATTTTCAAGATTTCCCCTTAACACAGTGCTGTGGTGCCTGCTCCCCTGGGAACTTAACACTGCACCAATGCCAGGACCACAGCCCAGCTGCGGGGATCCCAGCATCCACCACCATGATGTGCTGGGATGCTGACCTAGCCCTTGGCCTTCTCTGCTGCCCCTGAGGCACTGCGCTAGTAGTATCACTCCCTGTCCATGCTATGATGTACAAATGTTGAGAAGCTCTGTTCACAGAAAGCCTGTTGCTATAAGGAGCGATGAAGGGTTATCAGCTTTAAAACAAGTGATTCTCTAAGGCCTAGTAAGTATTGAGGGGTCAACCTGGGAGCTAATATTTATAATGTGTAAATATTCACACATTGCATCCCACAATATCCCCAAGGCCCAAGTGAGGAAGGTGCGATGAATTCCATTTTACAGAAGAGTAAACTGAGGCTCAGAGACATTGAGCAGCCCACCCGGGTTCCCTGTTACATAGCCCAGAGTGAGTACATGGATTACTCTGGCTTCCTGTCCAGGCCTGACCCCAACGCCTTTATTCTTTCCTCTGTAGTCATTTTTAGCTTTCTTCTCCCGCAGCTCAGCCCTGGATTCATGGTGCAACCTGACTTCAAAATGGACCAGAAGCAAATCCTAAATCATGGTTGCATCCATGCAACCAGAAAATGCTGCTCTTGACTGGTTTCCACATCCCCGTGCTCTCCTTCTGAGTCCTCACGTGCTATTTCTCGTGTCTGGGTCACAGGCATAAGACTCCTTCTCAAGGTCCATGTCAGGCGCACCCTGTTGCCTCTTCTTTCTATAAAACAGCTAAACCCGAGTTACCCTGAAAGTGAGTCTCCATGGTGACCCCAGCCACCACTTCACTGATCAATCCATTTGGTTAATTTGACTGCTTAGATTATATTTATTTAGCTCCGCTGTTAATAACCATTCCTCCCTTGCTGCCAACATAGATAATGGCCATTAATTTAGAAGGTTTTCAATGCTCACTCCTGGGGCAGACTGTACAAAGAGATGCAGGTATTTCTGTCACAGGTAAGAGGATGGTTTGTCCAATGTATCGCTTGGTGTAAGATAACAGGCGTAACTACTCTGCACAACTAACTCCACATCCATCTCTTTTGGTTGCAGGTTTTTGCAGCAACCCAGGATGAGCTTTGAGAATGGGTGGGAATTAGAGATGATGAGTGTATCAGTGTCAATCTCCTTGACCCATTGCTGCCCAGCACAAACGTGCCCATTGCAGGAGCAATGCCCATTTTTCCCATGCATGTGCTGATGCAAGCCTCAGATAATATCAGAGCTGAGAATCAAAGGTCCTGGCATACTGGCTGTCTAAGGCATTTGATGGAAGCTGGGCAACCATTGGCCTCTTAGACAGCTAACTGTGTTCCTTTTCACTTCTCCTGTGGCATTGCAAAGTCACTTTATTTACTGTAAGGTGCTGTCGTAGAACCCCAGATCACTCTCTTTAAAACTGCCCTGGGAACAGTGACTGCCACTATTCCCTGAACCAAGCAGTGGATCACTCAGAATGGCACAAGTAGCAATTTTACTGTCCATATGGTAATGCATAGCTTGCCCGTTATTTGTTGAATTATGTCTTTCCCAAAGATTTGCTGAAATCCTAACCCCAAGTACCTGTGAATGTGACCTTCGCTGGAAATAGGATCTTTGAAGATGTAATCAGATGAAGAAGAGATTGTTAGGGTGGGTGCTCCTCCAATCTGTCCTTATGGGAAGAGGGGACCACTGGGTAAAGACACATAGGAAGAATAACAGGTGACGGCAGGGGTAGAGAGTGGCAGGAGACAGCTCTAAGCCAAGGAACATCAAGGCTTGACAGCCACCACCAGAAGCTAGAAAGAGGCAAGGAAGGGCTTTGCCCAGAGTTAAGGTGTCTGCATAGCAATGATTTTGAACTTGTAGTTCCCAGAATGGCGAGAGACTGTATTGTGTGCTTTCAAGCTACTCAGATTGGGGCGCTATGGTACAGCAGCCCTGGGAAAATGAATACACTGCCCTTTTCTGGGGAGTCCATTTGGTGTCTATCTGCATTGAAAGTGTCTACATGTTGTAGATGAGCTCTGCTGTTCTATATTGTGTTCTTCCCTTTGGTTTTGAGGCAAATTAATTAACATGATACAGAAAACAGAGAATACAAATGCTGAAGCCCTCACTTTAAGCCCTCATCCGCTTTTGTTCTCCATTATTGCACCAAATTATTTAATTGGGCCTCTCTGATTGTGCTCAGTCACAGAAAAGAACACAGTCTATTGTGAGACGCCCTCCAACCATAATGCAATATCAAATTCAATTCCCATCAAAAGTGCTCGCTGCTAAAAGCCTGTTCTGTGGCTGCAGATTAATGAAGATCTGCATTGAGCAAAGTGGTGGTCGTGGAGACATAATTTTCCTCCAATAGAAGCCCTATTCTTGAAGAACAATAAAAGCACAGAGAAGCGTTAGTCTGCTTATGGATGGAAATAAATCAAAATGAATAAGAGGGTTGATGGAAGTGGTCTGAAAGCAGCAGAGTGAATTCTGAAAATACTGTTTTTGTTTTGGGAGGACATTTTCTTTCTTTCTTTTCTTTCTGTCCCTCCCCACCCCCACCCCGCCCCCTGATCCTTCATCAAATGCTGCTGGGTACAGGATCAAAAGCTGTGGAGAGAAGGACAAATATCTGAACATTCAGACCCCAGTGAGAACTAGCCAACATCGCATCCGCGCGCCCCAGCTCAGCCCAGCCTTGCCGCGTATGCTCACAGGCAGGAGGCAAAGTGAGAGAAGAAGCCGCATCACAGAGCCAACAGCGTGAACCCCAACAGCAATCCCCGCTCTCCGTGCAACGCGCGCTTAGACAGACCCTGGCGCTCTCTCTCTGGGTGGTCTCCTGCTCCTTCTCCTTTCCTTCTCTCCCAATGTCCCCAAAGGCTTTTGCACTTTGGAGTGGCCTCTTCCCACCTCTCCCCAGTCCCAATTTCCATGGAGAATTCCTCAATCTGACAATTTCCGCCTCCTTTTACCCCTGGCCCTTCCTAATTTCCCCGGGGCATTTATGAGGACACTTCACAAAATTCGTGGGCAAATGAAATGGAAAAAGAAAAGTCTATTTTGATGCCCCTGATTTTTGAAATCCATGGTTTTTTCCCCACAATGCACACCTTTGCATGAATTTTTTCAAAAGATTTATTTTATTCATTTGAAAGAGTTACAGAGAGAAGTAGAGTCAGAGAGAGAGGTCTTCCATCCACTGGTTCACTCCCCAGCTGGCCACAATGGCCGGAGCTGTGCTGATCTGAAGCCAGGAGCCAGGAGCTTCTTCCGGGTCTCCCACGTGCGTGCAGGGGCCCAAGGACTTGGGCCATCTTCCACTGTTTTCCCAGGCCATAGCAGAGCCAGATCAGAAGAGAAGCAGCCGGGACTAGAATTGGCGCCCATATGGGATGCTGGCACTTCAGGCCAGGGCTTTAACCTGCTGTGCCACAGCTCCGGCCCCATGCATGAATTTTTTTTTCAAAAAGAGTTATTTAATTCATTTATTTGAAAGGCAGATTAAAGGGGGAGTAAGGGAGAGAGAGAGAGAGAAAGAGAGATCTTCCATCTGCTGGTTTACTCCCCAAATGGCCATAATGGCTAGGCCTGGGCTTGGCAGATGCCAGGAGTTCCATCCAGGTTTCCCATGTGGCTGGAAGGGGCCCAAGGACTTGGGCCATCTTCTGCTGCTTGCTCAGGTGCATTGGCAGGAAGCTGGATGGCAAGTGGAATATCCAAGACTCGAACCAGCACTCATATGGGATGCTAGCATTGGAGATGGTGACAGGCAATGTCTTAACCCTCCAAGCCACATCAGCCCCTCCATGACTGTTTCTGAGGACTTGTCATATGCATGATTTTCAAAATAAGTTGTACCAAAATAAATGTATCTTTAACTATCATTTTCCACGAACATTTGGAAGTACTTGTATTATCCGTACTGTGCTATGGATCCAGCTGCGTATTAAGCTGTGTTGCTGAGCTGCTCCACCTGCTGCTATTCTCTTCTGTTTCCACCACGTGGCCTGTATTAAGGCCTCCATAGCATCTTCCTTCAGTGTGAGAGCCTCCTTCCACTCCACCCCCACCCCGCCTCTCACCGCTCTAGTTCATTCTGCAGTCATTTGGGTAAATTTGCCTGCCCAAGACACACGACCAAACAAGTCTGCTTCAGAACCCTCAGGGAGTGTGCATTTCTGCTAAAGACAGTCCAGGCCTACAGTTTAGTTTCCAGGTTAGGTTCCTCATCATGTTCCCAGTTTTCTTTCCTATACTTCTCTTATATTTCCCTGCAGCTCAACCAAACCAGACTGTCAATTCTGTTTCTCCATATATATGCCTGTGCTCTTGTCTCGAAGGTCCTTACCTTAGTCTTCCTCGTGTGGGTCTCCTTTAATACATGAAGCCGGGATACAAGATTCATATAGGCTGGTGCCGTGGCTCAGTAGGCTAATCCTCCGCCTTGCAGCGCCGGCACACCGGGTTCTAGTTCCAGTCGGGGCACCGGATTCTGTCCTGGTTGCCCCTCTTCCAGGCCAGCTCTCTGCTGTGGTCCGGGAGTGCAGTGGAGGATGGCCCAAGTGCTTGGGCCCTGCACCCCATGGGAGACCAGGAGAAGCACCTGGCTCCTGCCTTCGGATCAGCGCGGTGCGCCGGCTGCAGCGTCCAGCCGCGGCGGCCACTGGAGGGTGAACCAACGGCAAAGGAAGACCTTTCTCTCTGTCTCTCTCTCACTGTCCACTCTGCCTGTCAAAAAAAAAAAAAAAAAAAAGATTCATATAGACACC